>NC_073238.2:50826666-51548333 GCF_029281585.2 Gorilla gorilla gorilla | reverse complement strand
CATGGGAGCTAGTTAAAGTATACCATTGCCTAAAGGCAAGAATAGCCTTCAAGTCTAGGGACATCACAACTTAATATTCTCAAAATACCCATGCAGCTGGAGAATATCACTGACACAATTTAGCAATTATGTTTTACTTCTTAATAACCACAGTACTAGTTCATTTTTAAATGAATTTTTCCCTAATTCAATATCATAAACCTAATAATTCAATATGACATGCATGTAGTGAATTTTTTTACGGAGTAATTAGGTTATTAAATGTGTACTCGGACTCTCCTCATAGTTAAAAGCCCTCAATTCAGACTCAAATCAAAGTAATACAGGTATACTCACATTCTGCCTCAATTTTACACCCATGAAAAGACTGATCATTTTGAGCCAAACCACTTAATAATCTTACATTAAGAGCATCATTGCATAAGGCAAGTTTCTGATCCACCTTTAAGAGCAGACAGTAAGACTGTACTTCTTTAGAAAAGAAGAGTTATTTGGCTGTTCAAATGTAGCAAAACTTCCCTCGTTTCATGGTTTCATTCATGAGGTATTATTGATTCCAGAGCACTGACTTCTGTTTCTGATCGTGTCAACTTTAAGTCATCCAAACTGCACAACAGGGGCCGGCTTAGCCTTTTGTTAGTTTTCACAGTTTCACCTTCTTCTGAATGGCTCTCTGGTGCCTCACCTAGTTGGAACACACAGGCCATGGTACCTTTTTTGCTTTCCGTCAGTGAGTTGGTGTTTTGAGAACAGTTAACAAGCTTCTCAAGCATGTATTAGAACCTCACTTCTCAAAACATGGTCCTAGACCAACAGCATTGACATCAAGTGGGAGCTTACTGGGGAACTAAGCTGGGTTAAAAACATTCTTTGGAACAGATTTGTTAATATTATTAACACACAGTTCATCAAAACAACATTATAAATTTTCATAAGTAACTTTAAAACACAAAAGTAAATCTTATTAGAAATGCATCCATTGAGTAAAGGTATTTTTTAGTTTTTCCACTAAGTAATGTATCCACAGTAGAATATGACCTATGGCTAGCATGAAATAATGCACAGCACTGATTTTCCTTGTATTTTTTCATTTTTATAGGCCTAAGTACAAAGAAACCTTAGTCACATAAAAAGACAGATGATAATGGGAGAAATTTTGTTTGTTTAGCAAATGTCATGCAGTTTTTTGTACTCCTTCACCAAAATTACAGTGACTTAAAATCAAAAATTACTTTTTCTGATCAACCAGCTGAAAATTCAATTAGGTCTTTCCCCAGTACTGTTAAAAACAAAGCATTGGAAACCAACTGATTGCAAAGAATTTGCTACACAATTAACTCAATTAATTAATAGAGTCATTCATATTCTCATTTTATGAGAGGTATATCAAAATATCTTTGTCAAGTTAATCCTGGCAAATTACCTGCCACATTAATATTAGTTATACCCATTGTTCTTTCATTTAGAAGCACCTATTTAACTCTACATATGCAAAAAGAGTTAAGGAATCAAGATAATACTAATTCCAATGCACTTTTCTTATTTTAACAACCGTAATATATTCTTTAAATTATTTATCAAAACACCAAATCTGCAGGTTTAGCCTTTTAATTACTGTTACATGTTTTTATTATAGATTTTTCACCTCTAATCATAAATGTAATTTGTCTATAACTTTCTTTTCTCTTTCTGTCTTTGAATTTTTGATATCTACATTATACTAACCTCAAAAAGAATTGAGTTTGGCCTAGCATAGTGGCTCATCCCTGTAATCCCAGCACTTTGGCATGCTGAGGCTGAAGTCTAAAACCAGGAGTTCAAGACCAGCCTGGGCAACAGAGCAAGACCCCACCTCTACTAAAAATTTAAAATTTAGCCCAGCATGGTGGTGTGCACCTGTAGTCCTAGTTACTCAGGAGGCTAAGGCAGGAGAATAGTTTGAGCCATGGAGTTCAAGGCTTCAGTGACCTATGATTGCACCACTGCACTCCAGCCTGGGTGACAGAGTGAAACATTGTCTCAAAAAAAAAAAAAACCCACAGGAATTGATCAGGTTTTTTTTGCCTCTTTTACTCTTTTCATGGACAATCTAATTTAGGGTGGTATTAGCATTGAAATAAAAATAAAATATAGAGACAAATCTCTAAATTTAAAGTTTTGTTTGAGAATTGCTGAGTTGCAATTAGGGGCATACACACAGAGCAGGGTGATCTTCAGTGTGTCCAAAGAAGAAAGGAAAGGTTGGGGTTTTGTTAGAAAGAAAAATGCTACATACTATTTTGAAAACAGGCTCATTGACACTAGAGAGGTTTTTGGGAGCTGGCAAGCTCTGATAGGTGAGTGATGCTGGCATCACAGCAGGTTGTTTCAGCAGCTACTAGGTAAAACTGATTTGAGGTTTACAGCAGGCCATTTCAGCCACTGGGCTTGCAGAAAATTCAGTTATTGGAGCAGGTACTATGTAACATTTTCCTTTGGCCCTTGATTCTGATTTAGTGGGGTATGACAAGAATGACCCAATTTGTATAATCAACTTTCACACTTGAAAGTAGAACTAACCTGAAAAATCATCTAAACTAGTATGTTTACAGAAGGGATAGTTTTATTGCTATTTCAAATTATTTCATGCTCCTTATCTTTTCAAGTATTTTGTTTCTTTTCTATTTCTATTTCATTAAGAACCAATTGCAGCATTTTATTTTTTTCCAGAAATGTAACCATGTCATTTTGATTTTCAAATTAGTATGTGATTATTCATATTTGCTTATGATTTTTAAAATCCTTTTTATATATGTGTATAGTTACTTACATTTCATTTTTCACATTTTGTTTTTCTTTCTTCTACATTTTCTCAGGCTTTTCTACAGGTTTATCTATCTTATCAATTTTTTTCAAAGAAACGTGTTAGTTCTCTTAATCAAATCTAAGGGGTAATTAGATAAAAGAAATTCCATTCACAAGAAGCAATCAAAAATCTAAAATGCTTATGAATTATTATTTTACAAATGCATTTGTATCTTATGAAGGAAATATAAATCTTTATTACTATAGAAATTATAATTAGCCCTGTTTCTGCATTGAAACACTAATATAAAAATATCAATTCTTCCTACGTTACTTTATAGCTTTAATTTGATTCCAATAAGAATGTCAAAAAATTTTTTTGAAATGACTTTAAATACCCAAAAAGGATTTTGAGTTTTATCTGGAAGAATAATCAGACAAAAATAGCAAAGACACTTTTTTTTAAAGGAGAGAGGGATTTGCACATAACAGTTACTTAAATTCATTATGAGACTAAAATATTTTTAAATGCATTGCTGGCATGAGAATATTTCGGCAAGTCAATCTACTTTTTAAAAATATTTGCAAAGATATCCATGAAAGTGACAGACATTCATTGTTTACTTAATGTCCGTGGTTTCCCCTACAACTCTCAGCCACCTCGCAACTTGCTAGGGCCATGTTACTAAGTGATGAGAGTCAAGGCATACAAGGGTGAGCGTGAGTTGTGCACTTACTCTCTTCCCTCACTCTACCGTTAAGGGTACACAGATTCAGATGGCAACACCCACAATAAGAACAGCCTGAATCAATCATTATGTGGAGGATGAAAGATAAAACTGCCCTATAGAGTCACCTAATTCTCAATGAACACTGTGTAAGCCCCACATAAACCTTGGTTGTTTTCATCTACTAAGATTTGGGGTTTAATTTGTTATCGCAGCATACATAGCCTATTCTGACTAGTAAAATGAAAAAAAAAAAATTGGTACCTTTCAATTTTAAAGCCCTATTAGTCATCTGCATTAAGTCCTATAAAACAGTCAAGAGGGCTATTATGAACAGCCCCCAAAACCTTGAAAATAGGAGAAATAAAATAGCCTCTGAAAATTATACTAAAGAATTAACACTTAATAAATCTGAGTAAAGACCCCTGGATCAGAAACATGAGCATAATTACTCACAGCAATTGAGCTTTCTAGGCTTGCAAGTTGTGTATCTTCCTCTTGTCCCCCAGGTCCCACGAGGGCAATGTGGAGTGAGCCAGGTGGATGCATCACACACAGTGGGTTAGTGTCACAGATGAGGAAACTTGAGCTTAGGTAACCAAAATATTTTATAATGGGCACTAATCAAATCTGCTTGATCTCTGCTCTGAAAGAAATTGTCTTTATTATGCTGAAAAGTAAGTAAATCTTCTGTCTGTTGCAGGGGGGGCACTACTCTATCTTCCAAAGATATTATCTATCCGAACACTTTTGAAATATAGTGTGGAACGAAAGTATAGTTAATGCCTCTGCTCATGACAGGTGCAGATGCCAGAGACACCCTTAGGGAACTATCTCTTAGCAGTCTTAAAAGCAAATAATTATTTCATTGTCTACCATACCTACTTTGGAGGGGTCCAGAACAATCTACTCAGTCTATCCCCAGGTTGTTTAGAAGAAAAATTTAGAGGCCTTATCTCCATAAAGAAATGTCTTGGGATCCAGCCACCTATCTTTCAATCAACTTCCGTAAAATAATCAAATTATGAGAGAGAAAAGGAAATTAAATTCAAGCTAAGGTTATCACTACTCAAATACCATTTTGATAATTTTTTTTGTTATTAACTCCCATCTCTAAAGATCCTTATATTTCACAGACATACCAACAGTTTTGGCAAAATTCTATGTTCATTATTTTCTTACTTCCCTAGGGTAAAGTTTCTCCTCATTTGGTTTAACCAGGGAGAAGAGGGCCTTTTTTCCATACTTACAAATGTAAGAAGTGAGAATACTTGCAAACTCAAGCCAGTGGCCAAGTAAGTTGCTGAATTCCTTGCAAAATCATTAAATGAAAACAGCAGCTGTCAGACTGGGCTCAACAAACACCTAAACCTTCAGTAAAAATTTGGCAAGCCACTCAAAGCACTGCTCATGGGTAGAATCAGAAGCTCATTAGATAGATTCGAGTACAATGGAATAAATGGAGTAATGGTCTATGTAAAGAAAACCAAATATATGTGTCATCTATGAATATGGAAACTCTTGAAGAGTGGAGAGTTATATGGTACTCTAATTAACATGTCAGGGTTTCACCATATTAAAAGTTTTAAGACTATCTAGAGAATAGTGACAGCCACCAAGTAGTTCTTGAGTGTTAATAGTTCAGGACAAACTGAAGCATATTACTTCATAAAGAGAAATATGTTTATGTTTTTAAAAGTTGATTTTAAATCTCATTTTAAAGTACTCCAAAAAGTTAAACTTCCATTTGCTGTAGCCTTGTAGATAGGAAAGTTATCGTAGTTATATGTAAAACTAACAATAAAACATGAAATTTATAAAGATGAATGAGACTTAGAAATATCAGTGTGGCTGTTGCCTCATACCTTTTAAAATTCCAACATCAACTCAAAATGTGCAGAAAATCCCTTGAGTAATGGGGGTAGCCTAAATGCCTGAACCAGTATTAAAATATAAGCCCATTTTCTTTCTGCAGCTTACCTGATATAGTATAATTTGTTCTTGGAGCCATTTTTTAAAACATCGTGAAGAGTTATGGGTTTGTAAATAGATATTAAAGTTTCTACACTAATTACTTTCTACTGTCTCTCCCATTTGAGGTAAAAAGTCTTTTAATATGCTTCCAGGCTGTTATTTTGAAATATAATTTTTAAAAAACAAGAGTTTTAAACATCACAAGAAAAACCTGAAAATATAGAAATTGCTCATTCTCAACTAATACTAGATAGAAAATGTTGAGAATTTAAGCTGATTACAGGTCAAAACTAAAGAAATGAATTTAGCAGTTACCTACATAAACATGGCATAGAAATTTTGAAGATAATATAACAATTTTTGCAAAGAAGGAGTTGAAAAACAAAAAGACTTGTTGAGAGATAGGCAGAAAATGAATTTTTAAAAACAAACAAACTACCAACATAGCATTGCAGTTAGTGGGAAAAAAAAAATCTGTTCCATGGTAGTTCCTAAAGAATGTGCCACAAAGCAGAGTTTCACAAAATTATATTGGACATTTTTCTGAAAAGGGTTTAATGGCTTAGGAAATGAGACAGAAGGATTTCTCAGGCCATTAATATGGTAACATGTGTTATAAATATCCGATAGGAAGATATAGAATACAATACATCCCACACTGGTTGGGCCTCAGAACCCTCTAGACAGTACATCTAGCAGAACAGCATTCTGGGAAACTCTGCAGCAGAGAATCTAAATTCCAAGTTCTATACACCAGAATGAAGGACAGCAAGAAGGAAGATAGGGATTAGGGAAAGGAAATAGTTATAAAGTAGAGAGAAACGTTACCAGGAAAAGTGTCCTATTGTAGTGGGCTGTATGGTAACCTCTCAAACAATATGTCTACCCAGAACTTACGAGTGTGACCTTATTTGGAAATCAGAGTCTTTGCAGGATGTGATTCAGTTAAGGATCTCAAGATGAGGTCATTCGAGATTAGTGTGGGCCCTACATCCAATGACAAGTGTCCTTATAAGAAAAGAGAAAGGTAGAACTCATAGAGGAGAGGGCAGCCTGAAGACAGAGGTGGAGATTGAAGGGATGCATTTATAAGCCAGGCAACACCAGGGATTGCTGGCAGCCACCGGAAGCCAAGAGAGAAACACGGAACGGATTCTCCTTCAGAGCCTCCAGAGGGAACCAACCCTGCAGACACTTTAATTTCGAACTTCTGACCTCCAGAACTCTGAGAGGATGTATTTCTGTTGTTTTACAACCACCCAGTTTGTAGTAATCTGTTACAACAGCACTAGGAAACTAAAGCTCCTATATTAAAAAAAAGTTCCAGAAACAGAGAAGATAGAACTAGAGGTAAATAGATGAGAAAGAGAGATTGAGACACAGTGTTAGATAAAGAACAGAGAAGATGGAAATGAATTGAGAAGAGGGAAGAAAAAGGAATGAGGATCAGGAGTTCATTAGGCATTATCAGAAGCTCTTTGAAGCAATCAGCAGAGGAAACAAGGAGTAACAGCTGTCCTCTCCCCTTATTCTCTTCTCATGCCTCTCAGTAGAAATGGGTAATACTTGTTTTCTTAACAAACTTTACTAATGCATCTAAGGTCTTCTGCTCCATTTTAATTCTCTGAAGCACACGTTGACTATTTACTCTACATAGTGATATGAGCTCTGTGTTAAGATAGTTAACAGCCGAGGGAAAAAAGCCTTTTCCTATCACTTTCCATCTCTCTTCCCTGCATTAGGCCTTCAGGAAGCAAAAGAAAATCTCAATCATGTGGTGTTCGCCTGAGTGATACACCAACTTGAGGTTAGCTAATCATGGGTTTGCTTCCATACAATGCTTTATTATTAAAACAACCAAGCACAATAAGTATAATTATATTTTAAAATTACTTTCAAAGTACACAAAAGAAATAAACTTTCATGTACCTAATTGCTTAATTCCCACCGTGACCAATTTGTATATAAAAGTAGTTTTTTTATTGTAAAAAGTAATATGCTGTGAACCTAAAACTACTCTTTAAAAAAGTTTTTTTTAAGTAACTATGTCATTATAGTCATTTTGGAAAACACATTAAAGCACAAAAAACAAAACATTAAAATCACTTTTTTCAAACCGTATGTATATAAACAGAGCATAAATATAAATATTTCTGAAGCTTTCAAATTCCACATGACTCCCAAAGAAGTTTAAACTTACTCTTTTTATTCTTTACAGAGCATTAAGCAAACCAATGTCTCCAGCTGATTGTCAAACATTTTATAGTTGCTCAGAGAACCAGCAACAGAAACAACTTTTTAAAAATATGTTTATTATTAGTTTTGTGTTTTAAAGGTTAAACATGCTCGCTGCAATACATATATATATGTGTATATATACGTATATATATGTGTATATATATACGTATATATATGTGTATATATATACGTATATATATGTGTATATATATACGTATATATATGTGTATATATATATATAAAAAAACATAAAAGTAGAGAGAAATAATAGATGTCACCCATTCTTTCATTACTACTAGATGGTCACCACTGACATTTTTATCTATTTATATCGTTTTTAAAACTACCATTATATTATAAACATTTTTCATGCATTAAGAACTTTCAAAAACCATAATAAATGTTTCATAATAGTCCATCTTATGGTTAATATATGATACCCTCAAGCATATCTATAATGTTAAACATTTAGGTTCTCTCTGGTGAAACTAAATGAAATCAGTCAATGTGTATGAACTGCTTCAATGTTACTAATTTGTATTGCCAAAATTATTTCCAGAAAGATGGTATCAATATAAATTCCCATCAGACCCTGTAAAGGCCTGTTCCACCACAAACTCATCAACACTGGGAAAACTGATCTTTATCCAATGTTCAAAAAGTAAATTTCACCGTGTCTGTAATTTGCATTTATTAGTAAGGTTAACTTTTTCAAATAGCTATCATCAATTTGCTTCTCTTCTTTATTGAATTGCCTCTTTTTATAGAAAATATAGATTTTTTAATTATAAAAAAATCAAGGAAAAGTTGTTTTATCACACTACACATATTTGTGGCCTTATTTCTTTTCATGCTTTTTTTTTCTGAAGCGTAAAGGCAAAATATGAGCAGTGTTGTCTCATTTTTCCTTGTATCTCCTTGTATCTTCTTTTTTCCATCAATGGAAAACCAAACCTATGTAAAAACTGGTCCAGATCCTTCTGAAACATGATGCTCATGACAAATTTCTCAAATGAAGTAATTTATAATATTCATATGTATAATGGGAATTGTTTACAGAATGGTGGTCATAGCTTGTAAGAATCTCTCAGGCTATAATATTATCACAATTGAGGTTCCTTTTAGTGGAACAGGCAGCATAACATGATGCAAGTCAGGTAATTCTACACCTTACTCCCACCGCACCCCTCCACTGTGCTGAATATCTTCCATTTCCTCCTTTAAATCCTTCTCCATACAGCTCTCTGGCCCCAAGAGGCTGACTGGTATGGACAAAATCAACAGGTTTCCATGTCCTCTGGCTTCTTGTTGAATTCAGCCAATGGGGAGGAGGGAAGATGGTAGGTCTGGTTATTTACTGCCCTGGCTGTAGCCCCTCAAGGTTACAATATGGCTCAAGATTGCCGTCTCTACATAAGTCTCCTGCTGGATTCCTCCCCTAATTCCTTCCACATGAAAAGTGATAAAACTCCTTTACCATTTCTACTCCTGGAAATCAGGAGTCTTTGCTGGATATGACTAATTATTCATTATCTATGTGGTTTCCCTACACTCGATGTGGTTATTATCTATGTGGTTTCCCTACGTTCTGCCCAAACCTTTGGAAATAGTCTCTTGATAAATAAAACCTCCTCTATTTATTCTAATTTACCCCTCTGTGTTCATTTCAAGTTGGGACGTTACTGCTTCATCTCCTAATATAGATATTAGATAACAGGAACAGTAATTACCTTCTAAATGATTACCTTCTAAAACTAAAATAAGTTTCTTATTAGAGACTTCTTTATAGTTACTAAAGTCAACACCTTTAACTTCAAACTCATTGGCCTTCTTTTCTTTATAAACTTTTATTTTAGGTTCGGGTACATCTGCAGGTTTGTTATAAGGTAAATTGTGCCACAGGGGGTTGTTGTACAGGTTATTACATCATACAGATATTAAGCCTAGTACTAATTAGTTATTTTTTCTGACAGTCTCCTTCACCCCACCTTCCACCCACAGGCAGACCCCAATGTCTGTTGTTCCCCTTTGTGTCCATATGTTCTCATCTTTTAGCTCCCACTTACAAGTGAAAACATGTAGTATTTGGTTTTCTGTTCCTGCATTAGTTTGCTAAGGTTAATGGCCTCCAGTCCCATTCCTGCAAAGAACATAATCTCATTCTTTTTTATGGCTGCATAGTATGCCATGGTGTATATGTACCACATTTTCTTTACCCAGTCTACCGCTGATGGACATTTAGGTTGATTAAATGTCTTGGTTATTGTAAATAGTGCTGCAGTGAACATATGCATGCATGCATGCTTATGGTAGAATGATTTATATTCTTTTGGGTATGCAGCCAGTACTAGGATTGCTGGGTCAAATGGTAGTCTGTTTTTGGCTCTTTTAGAAATAATCACACGGCTTTTCATAATGGCTAAATTAATTTATACTCCCACCAACAGTGTTCCCTTTTCTCCACAACCTCACTAGCATGTTATTATTATTATTATTTTTGGCTTTCTAATAATAGCCTTTCTGGTTTGAGATGGTACCTTCTTGCAGTTTTGATTTGCATTTCTCTAATGATCAGTAATGTTGAACATTTTTTCATGTGCTTGTTGGCTGCATGTATGTCTTCTTTTGAGAAGTGTCTGTTCATGTCTTTTGCCCACATTTTAATGGGGTTGTTTGGTTATTTTCTTGTAAATTTGTTTAAGTTCCTTAAAGATGCTGGATATTAGACCTTTGTCAGATGCATAGTTTGTAAATATTTACTCCCATACGTTGTCTGTTTGCTCTGTTAACAGTTTCTTTGCTGTGCAGAAGCTCTTAAGTGTAATTAGATACCATTTGTCAATTTTTGCTTTTGTTGCAATTCCTTTTGATGTCTTTGTCATAAAATCTTTGCCAGTTCCTATGTCCAGAATGGTATTATTGCTCACTGGCCTTCCTTTACCCATTTCAAATGTATGTACAGCTGGCAGCAGATCCTAAAGACATAACGCTTCACCAGATGGGTATCTCATGACCTTACTATAATATGAAGTTTCTTTAGAAGTTAGGAAATGTAGATTTCAGTGTAAGCTCTAGATAGACCAGCAGAAGCAAACAATTACCAGTTTTATGAGGAGTAACATAATGAGTACTGCTATGGTTTGGATAAGTTTTGTTTGATCCTACCAAGTCACATGTTATAATTTGATCCCTAGCGTTAGAGGTGGGGCCTGGTGAGAGGTGTTTGGATCATAGGAGTAAGTCCCTGATAAATGGCTTGGTGCCACTCTCCAGGGAGTGAGTGAGTTCTCACTCTTAGCTCCCCTGAGAACTGATTGCTGAAAAGAGCCTGGTGCTTCCTCCTCTCTCTCTCATGCCTCCCCTCCCTCCACGTGATCTGCATACACGGGCTCCCCTTCAGCTTCTGCCATGAGTGGAAGCTTCCTGGGCCCTCACGAGATACAGATGCCAGTACCATGCTTCTTGCACAACCTGCAAAACCATGATCCAAATAAACTTCTTTTCTTTATAAATTACCCAGCCTCTAGTATTCTTTTACAGCAACACAAACAGACAAAGACAAAGAAATTCCCAAAAATGAAAAATGTGAGGTCATGGTGACAACCAAAAACAATTACAAATTTTATATATTGCTAAAAGGAATTGCTGTTATTTATTTATGGCTGCCAATGGCTATCCATAAATTTGCCTATGTACTTAATATGTGGTAATTATGTAATATGTGATTTTCGTTTAACTAAGGTTCTTAGCGTAGATTTATATTTGACCCATATTTTCTTTTTTTTTCTTTTTTTTTTTTTTTGGTGACAGAGTCTTGCTTTATTGCCCAGACTGGAGTGCAGTGGTGCAGTCTCGGCTTCCTACAACCTCTGCGTCCCAGGATCAAGTGATTCTCATGCTTCCCCCTCCCAAGTAGCTGGGATTACAGGCACGTGCCACCAGGCCCGGTTAATTTTTGTATGTTTTTAGTAGAGACAGGGTTTCCCATGTTAGCCAGGCTGGTCTTGAACTCTTGACCTCAGGTGATCCGTCCTCCTGAGCCTCCCAAAGTGCGGGATTACAGGTGTGAGCCACCATGCCTGGCCTTGACCCATATTTTCTGCTGCTTAAATTTCTTAATATAACTATGCATTTGTCCCATGTTTAGATATCCCAAATGCTACTGGAAAATGGAATATATACCACTTACAGTGTTCTATAAAACATTATTTGGGAAAATTCATAAAAACTTTTGAAGATGAATATACCACAATTTCTGCTACTCCTACCACCCATATCTCTTTGTAAAGCTAAAATGGCCTTTCACCAAAAGGCCTTCCATTAGGTGAGAATCCAGGTTAAATTCAAGTCATGCAACAAGGTGACAAATTTATCCCTGTCCATCAGAAATCCACTGTCAGCCAGTAATCCCATTGCCATTGATATGGTTTGGATTTGTGTTCCCACACAAATCTCCTGTAGAATTGGAGGAGGGGCGTGGTGGAAGGTGACTGGATCATGGTAACAGATTTTCCCCTTGCTGTTCTCATAATAGTGAGTGAGTTCTCACAAGATCTCACCATTTGAAACTGTGTGGCACCTCCCCCTTCTCTTTCTCTCTCTTCTCCTCTGCCATGGTAAGACGTGCTTGCTTCCTCTTCGCCTTCTACCACGATTGTAAGTTTCCTGAGGCCTCCCAGTCATGCTTCCTGTTAAGCCTGCAGAACTGTGAGTCAATTAAACCTCTTTTCTTCATAAATTATCCAGTCTCAGGTAGTTCTTTATAGCAGCATGAATATGGATTTATACAGCCATCATCCAGGTCCTCATCAAAATGCAATCTCTAGTTATAGGTTATTGAGAAATCAACTGAGAGAAATATTGAGAAAATATCACTGAAGAATAATATTCAGTCTAAAAGTTTCAAAAGCATGCTAAGTTGGTCTCAGCTACTGAACTTATTTTTTATTCATTCAATTAGCAACTAATCTTTACTCAGTGTCTATCAGGTGCAGAGCATGGACTGAAAATCAGTGGAAAGTCAAGTAAACACAATTCCTAGGGGTTTTTGTCCCCCTGCTGTTTTTACCTATTTGTTTTCTCAAATGGACTTCAGAAATATTTTTGTACTAGAGCAAGAATAGACAAACATGTTAATAAAAAATTATAAATAGCTCAGAAACAAATTTTATTACATGTAAAAATTTTGCAAATGATAGTGTTATCAGAAATTCACAGAGACGAAAAAATTATGAAGCAAATGGACTTGGAATAATTTATGAGTAATTTTATGAAAAAAATGTTATTTCTTCAACTCAACACCATGCAGTAAAATAGAGTAAATTCCAAAACAAAACATAGAAAACTTAAAAGAAGATACAATAGTTATCAACCCTTTATAAGGAGTTTTCACAAAGTTGATTAAAAAAATATATTTAAAAAAAAAAAAAGACCCAGAAGGCCCGGCGCGGGGCTCATGCCTGTAATCCCAGCACTTTGGGAGGCTGAGGTGGGCAGATCACAGGGTCAGGAGTTGGAGACCAGCCTGGCCAATATGGTGAAACCCATCTCTAATAAAAATACAAAAATTAGCCAGGCATGGTGGCAGGCGCCTGTAGTCTCAGATACTGGGGAGGCTGAGGCAGGAGAATCACTTAAACTCAGGAGGCGAAGTTTGCAGTGAGCTGAGATTAGGCCACTGCACTCCAGCTTGGGTGACACAGTGACACTCCGTCTCAAAAAAAAAAAAAAAAACCACCTAGAAAAATAAAAATAATTTAAAGATTTGACTTGATAAAAAAGTGAAAATGTATCTGGCAAAATCAAGTTATCTGTTAAAGAACAGATTATGAAATGGTGAGATAATAATTATCTCACTATTCCACACAATGGCTGTCAAACACTTTTGTACCAAGTGTTTCACAGTTTATTCATGTAAGTGACCTACAAATTAATGAGAGAAATGCAAAGACAAGAAACATTCAACAGTCACAGGACATAAACAACAAACAACAAAATAAGCTGATGTAAAATAGTATCTTGTGGACAGTTTGGCAATATGTATCAAAATGATAAAGTATCCACTAACTAAAGTTTAACTTGATGAAATAATGTTAATACCAGCAAAGGCTAATGTATATATCTGTAGAAGTCTGAAAATTGTCTAAATGATCAGCAGTACAGGAATAGTTAAGTAAACTATGGAAACTGCTCTCAATAATTATCCCACTATTCCACACAACGGCTTAAGAAGTCTATGTAATAACATTAAAAAAATCATAATTAATTGAAGAAAGCTATTTAACACTTACGTAACATGATTACAATTATATAAAGAAGAAATTATGCATAGAAGAAGAAATTGACTGAAAAGAAATATATTTAAGCAGAAACTAGGCATTTGGCCAAGACCAATGTCTAATTTGTAGATAACTTCCTAATTTATAAATTTTTTTTCTAAGCACTTAACATTTGAATTATGAAAGATTCCAAATAAATATATCAAATAAACATTCAGGAGTCTCTTCTATTTATTTTTTTCTGAAAACAACATCTGTAAATGTGTGTTACCTTCAGATTGAACTGTCAAAACATAAAATTTTATAAATTCTTATATACCAGCCAAACTTACATTCATCATAACTCATCAATACTGCAGAATTTCTGGTTTTATTTCAGTACCTCATAGTTTTTAAAATCTTTGCCTGTTGAAACTTGTGATTAAACACTGAAGTTTAAGGATATTTTGGGGAAAGCACAAATGTTTCTTAATTTTTTATCTTTAAAGGATGATATTAGCATAGACAATCTGTTTAAATGTTACGACACCTAATGCAGGCACCCACTCATAGCATTATAAAGTCATGACTTAAACACAAAATCCTGTCGTTGATGTTTAAACCACACACACTTCACGAACAAGCTGCAAGCTTTCAGATTTCAACTGCAGATTTTATAAACCTTGCTAAGCCCTCTTGGTCTAAACATTGCTTTAACTAAATTTTGATATGTTGTATTTTCGTTTCCATTCAGTTCAAAATACTTTTAAATTTCCATTTTTATTTCTTCTTTCACCCGTGGGTTAAATAGAAGTTTAATTTTGAAATATGTGTACAAGTTTCTCTGATTTTTGTTGTTGCGGAGCTGTAATCAAATTCCGCAGTGGTCAGAGAACCTACTTATGATTTCAATAGTTTTTAAATTGAGCCTTGTTTTGTGGCCCAGAATACGGCCTATCCTGAAGAATTTTATATGTGCACCTGAAAAGAATGTGTATTCTGTAGTTACTCAGTATGTACATTAGTTAGATTGAGCTGTTTGATAATGTTGTTCTAGCTTGTTTTAACCTTGCTGATTTTCTGTCTAGTTGGTCCATTAGTTTTTGAGAATACAGTAATTAAATCTCCAATTATTATTCTTAAATTACCTTTTCCTCGTCTTAATTTTCTCACATTTTCTTTCAAGTATGGCTGTGTTATTAGTTACATATACATCTATAATTATTATACCTTCATGATTGTATTTTGCCTTTCATAACTACACAATGTCCTTCCTTGCCTTTAGTAAAATTTCTTATTGTAACTTCTGTTTTATCTGACATTAATATAACCATCTCTCTTATGGTTACTTTATGGATGATATATCTTTTTCCTCCTTTTACTTCCAACATATTCATGTCCTTGAATCCAACATATGTCTCTTACATACAGCATGTTTCTTGTATTTTTATCCAATCTGACAATCTTTGTTTCTTAAGTAATGTGTTTGGTCCATTCACATTTAATATAATTATTACTGTGTTTGGATTTGTGCCTGCATTTTTCGATTTGATTTCTATATGTCTTGTGTCTTTTTTCAACATTGTTCATTTAGTGCCTAGCTTATAGGCACTATACATATATATATAAACACACACACACTTTCACAAAATTAGGCACTAGATGTATATACACATGTATATACATGTATATGTGTGTGCTTGTGTATGTATAACCATTTTAATTCCTCTGCTTTTTTTTTTTTACTATATTTTAGCTATTTTCTTAGTGGTCGCTCCAGCAATTACAAAATGCATTTTAACTTATCATAGTTCCCTTCAAAATAATACTGACTTAATTCTGGTAAAATATAGAATCTTTGCTCCAATATATCTCCTTTTCCTCTCCACTCCTTTGTGCCAATATTGTTATATATATTATCTCTATATATGTTGTAAACTCCACAATACAGTGTTATAATTAGTGTTTTGTGCAACCTTATGTATTTTGAAGGAGTTCAAAAAGAAATGAGTAAAAATATTAATACAATATTATTAGAAGCTTTTATATTTATCCATGTAATTACCATTCACTTCTCATTTCCCTGGTGGATTTCTCTGGTGGTTACTCTCTGGTGCCACTTTCTTTCAGACTAAAAGATTTTCTTTAATTACATAAAGGAAATTGTGGAGCTGAAAAGTAAAATAAAAATCAAAAAAAATTTTTTAGTATTTTTATAAGACATTTCTGTGGACAATTAATTCTCTCCACCTTTTTTATTTTTCATTTTCTTTTTCAGCTATTGTTTTTTGAAATATTATTTCTATCTCTTTATCACCTCTCTTTCTGGGATTCTCATTGTATGTATACTTTATATTGTCCCATTGTTTTCTTAGGCTCTGTTCACTTTCTTCAATTACTTCTGTCTCTGTTTTTCAGATTGGATAACTTTAATTAACTCTCTTCTGACTTGTTAAGTCTCCTATTAAATGCCTTTAGTAAAATTTTCATTTCACTTATTGTACTTTTCATCTCCAGGATTTCTGTTTTTTAACATAATTTCTATGTCCTCGTATTTTTTGTTTATTGAGTCATTATCATCATACATTAATTTCATTCTATAAGCATGATTTTGTTTACATAGTTGAATATTGTCATCATACTTGCTTTAAAGTCTTTCTCAGCTAAATGCAAAATCTGGAGAAATCCAGAGATTTTTCAATTAACTGTTTTTTTCCTGGGCATAGGTCGCACTTGTTTTCTTGCATATCTTGTAATTTTTTGTTGAATAATGGACATTTTAGATAATATACGGCAGAAATTCTGGATTTTTATTTACTCTCTGAGGCTTATTGTGTTGTTGATTGTTTAATAACTAGTCTAGACTAAATCTGTAAAATGTGTCTCAGTCATAATGTCTCTGCTCATTCTTTTTTTTTTCTTCTTGCTTTTATGGCCAAGCCTGGTTTTCCAGAAATCACTGATATATTTACATAGCTTAGTGTTCATGCAAAGATTTTTCACAGGTTGTGCTCGGAAACCTCAGGCCAGCAAGGCTTCCACTCCGCTGATGGATCTGTGTGTCGCCTGAAGAACAGATTCAAAGTGCATGCCATTTTCAAGACTTCCTCAGCTTTTACTTCCCACCAAAATCTTTTGAGTCCTCTCTATGTACGTGCTTAAGGCCTGTCATCCAGGAATGTGGGGGGCGGGGGGGCTTGAGCCCATTTCTGTCTCTGCTGCACATGCACAGAGCCTTTAGTCAATCTGGGATATATGGAGAGCTTCTCATACCCTATGACTGTTTCACTCCTGGCAAATCCTTGTTAAATCCCCAGCTAGTTCATCAGTCCATTGTTTACCCTAAACAGGACCACAACCTCAAGCTGACAGTGCTGCTGGTCCTCCCCCTTCACTTGGGTATCAATGTTTTTAACTCAGGACTTTATAATAACCACAGAAGAATTTATCTGGGAACTTAACCTACATTGTAAAGTTAATTCGAAGTAGTTCATTAACAACTTAAGCAAAGTGTCTTAGTGTGTTGCCTGTTGCTTATTATGTAATATTTGAAACTGTGTAATTTATAAAGAAAGGAATTTATTTCTTACAGTTATGGAGGCTGAGAAGTCAAAGGTTGAGAGGTCACTTCTTGTAGGGCCTTCTTGATGGTGGAGACTCTGCAGTTCCAAGGTGGTGCAAGGTATCACATGGTGAGGAGGCTGAGTGTGCTATCTCAGGTCTCGCTTTCTCTTCTTATAAAGCCACCAGTCCCACTCCCATAATAACTCATTAATCCATTAGTTCATTAATCCATTAATACTTAAATTAATGAATAGACTAATTTTTTCATGAACTCCGAATCTCTTAAAGACCCCGCTTTTCCATTCTGCCACATTGGGGATTAAGTTCCAGCATGTGTTTTGGAGGGGACAAATATTCAAACCATCGCACAAGACTATAACTACAGAATGTTTTTTTAAAAAATAATGTAAAGTTCTGTTCTATAATGGAATGATATGGAATATGTAGCAACTGTTATAAAATGGACCCTGGATTCAGAATGCCTGGATTTCCACCCCAGCTCTACCATTCCTAGCCTTGAAAAAATTATTCAACTACAAAATGGGACTGCCAGCAATAGTGCCTAAAAGGTTGCAGGGAAGATTAAATGAAATAATATATCTAAAGCACTTGGCACAGTACCTGGGATGTAGTAAGTACCCACTAGAGATTATGAAGCTTTTGGTCATGAATGACTTGAGTCATATTACTCCCCTGGTCCTGATCTTGTTCTCCTTAGGTAATTCCAGCAGATTCCAGCCTGCATTAACTTTTTGGTGTTTGGGGGTTTTGTTTTCTTCAAGCTAATTCCCACCATGCAGGTCATTTTCCTGATGCCAATGCTGTTACAACAATTGCAAAAAATAATAGTAATATATAATAAATATTATTGTCTGCAGTTGCTCAAAGTTTAATGAACAGAGTAAGGGTTTAGTGCCTCATCTATACATGGTTTATCAATGTATTTCTACCACTTTTAGAGTAACATTTATTTTTCTCTTTCTAGATACTTTTGCACCAATATGCACAACCCAGAAACTATAGTAGTTGGGGCTGCCCAATAGAAACTCTTTGAATGTTTGTGAACATCTTCTGGGGTATGCTACTGCAGAAGGAGTAATTCTTAAGTGAATAAACTCTTGTCTGTGCTGAGGGAATCCTCTGACACTTTCCTCCATTCTTTTATGGTTATTTCCTATCTCTTGAAACAAATATTTACTGTCTCTGGATCCCTTTTCTCTAGGAGTTGAGACTTCTGTCTAACACAGGGCTTTGTTATTTAACTGTTTCATATTTAGTATATGTGTGTTTACTTATATTCATTAGTGGTATTCAACCACTTACCGTAATACTGGGTGGTGAAGTAAAAAAGAAAAGCATGACTAATCCAAATTTTAAATCTAATTATTTGGAGGTATTTATTCACAGGAGTTCCTCTTTTAGAATCTACACCAATTGAATTAAGTAAATGTCTTCTATGTGCTCTTCTGGAGTTTATAATACAACACAGATGCTGTTAATGATAATAATAGGTTATATTTGTGCAGTGATTGCATGTGCCAGGTATTATTCTAAGAGCCTTGTGTACATTACCTTATTTAAATTCACAACAACCTTACACCTTTGATACCATTATTATACCAATTTTACAATTCAGAGAATTATGGCTTAGGGAAATTAAGTAGCTTGCTTAAGGGCAGAAATAGTATGAAATAAAGCAAGTTTGACTCCAGAGCCTTAGCTCTTAGCTGCCAAGGTATACTCCATTCCATAATAATGATTAACATTTACAGAGTGCTTACTATCTACCAAACACTCTTCTAAATATCATACATGTAACTCCTTTAATCCCAATCATAGCCCTAAAAGTTTTATTTTAATCTCAATTTTGGAGATAAGAAAAATTAGGACAGAAAAATTACATAATTCTACAAGGCTACATGATAGTAATTGGTGGATCTGGGCTTTAAAGAAAATATATAAAATCTAGTAGTACAGAAGTACCTTGCAACACCTGATTTTTGTACATAGTGGGTTTAGGTAAGGAGGATTCATGAGAAGCTTTCCAATTGTTTTCTCCTACCAAACTGCCAAAGGATCTCACAGAGTAGCGAAAGCAGGGACTGAGGAGGGTTTTTATCTGGGGTGTTATCTCCCATCCCCATAATAAATTATCCAGGAAGACGCCACCCAATTATTACTGTTTTCAAGCATAGGGTAGCAAAAGCGAAGTGAACCAAAGGACCTTCTTTATTAACTTTGGGTCTTGAAAAGACAACTGAGTGAAAGCAACTCAATGAAGTAAAAAAGAAAAAAAGATTACATTTTTATTAAAAAGGAAATGATTTTGGTCAGTTGAGCTATTCATGCATTTATTCACAAATACTTAATGTAATCACAAAAGCATTAATTACTGAGACTACCAAATCAAAATACAAAGCTATCCAAAAACAAAATGCCAAAACTTTCTTCTATAAGGATTTTAAAATGTAACAGAAAAACTGTACACCAGTGACAATCTAATTATCTTATTCTCTTCCAGTGAAGTTTACAAAGAGTAACAATGAACTGTGATAAAGATTCCAGTGCTTCCTTCTAAAACTGAATTATTCAGCTTTATCACTTGAAACTGCAGAGTATAATGGTATGCCATATAATACTTTTAAAGTACAAGCTTTAAAAGTGAATTTTTTTTCTTTTTCTCTGGTAGCACTGATACTTCAAAACCTAAGAGTTTATCTGTGATTGGTTTTCAGCCTTATTCAGAAAACAAAACATGTTATTTAAGTTTTCTTTATCTGCATTTAATATTAATATCAAAATAAGTAAATATAAATGAATTTAGCTAGAGAAAAATATATATGCACCCACGTTAATGTCCATAAAATGTTTAAAACCACATCTACATGAGCTAAAATTTTACATATTTAGAACAATATCCTAAGTAGCCATGGAAAAGTATTCAGGGATAAATGCAGCTTTAAATTTTCTAAGAAAGAGTTTAAAAAGCTAATACTGGCTACAATCACATGTATAAATCTTCCCAGAAAGCTAAAAATAAGAATGTGTTAAACAGAATGCATAGAGACATTGAGAATAGCTTACCAAGCTTTCCTAGCTAGGAAAATGTGGCTTTCCCATACATCATTCAATAAAAAACAGATGGAGAAAAAAAATTTGCCAGAAAGAAAGGAAAGACATACATCATGTTATAATTATGAGCTTCAGATAAACAAAGGGAGGGAGAAGAATATTTTAAAACAAAAGGACAAAGTTTCTTCCATAAAAGCTATCTCTATTGAGTAGGGGAAACTAAGGATAAAATGACATCTTCTCAAAAACGTAAGTGACCCTAGAATGGACGCTTTGTATCATCCAGAGCCCAGCCCACTTCTTTAGCTTATAATATCCCAAATCCTTTGCCACTTCTGGTACTTGTGGTTCAAGGGTCTCACCCAGGCTCTGGGGATGAATCATGTGATTCAAGTTGGGGCAGTCCCTTTAGCCTCATGATCAGGTCAGGACATGTCAAAGACAGGCATGGACATGTCATCCAAATTGGTCCAATTTAGAGTAAATCCTAGGGTTTGTACAGAAACTACCTGAAAGAGATACTCTCTTTTTCTTTGGAGTAAACATAGGTGACTACAGGTCTAAAGCTGCTGAAAGTCATACTGACACCATATGAAGGTAGAATGAAAACACTATGCAGAAAAATAGACTGAAGAGATAGACAGCTGCTGATAACATGTCAGCTCCTTGACCAAACTGTTCCTGAAGCAGATGCTCTTCTGGAATTTTTAGTGAAGCCATATGAGCCAATAAACTCCCCTTTTATGTTAAGCCAATCTATCTATTGATTCTAGAAAGGTTCTTCATAATCAGACTCCAATCTCAGGAACAAAATTGAGTAAACAAAACCTAGAGCCACTGCAGTTACAGAGTAGCTTCTTCATATCCATTGTCTAGAACTCTGTGAAGTAAGTGTTACTACATTCCCACTTAAAAGATGAGGTTAAATGGCTTGCCCAAGATTATACAGCTGGTATTTAGTAGCATTCAGATCTTCTGAATTCAAATCCCACGCTTTTTCCAGGTCTCCTCTTCAAATCTCAAGTAAAAGGACCATGAGGGGCTCAGTGGCATGTCAAGTGGTACAAAAAGATAATTTAAGTGCAGTTTATCTTCCTAGAGCTTCAATTATATTCAAATATCTAAGCGAAAGGTCATAAGTTAGTAATATAAATTATAAATAGTTCTGTATAATATCACTGTCCCCTACTATGGTCTGAATGTTTGTGTTCCTTCAAAATTCATATGTTAAAATCTAACCCCTAAAGGGATGGTATTAAGAGCTGAGGCCTTTAGGAAGTGATCAGATTCTGAAAGTTCCACATTCATGAGTTCCCATTAGTACCCTAATAAAAAGGCTTGAGGGAGACTGTTCCTCCCTTCTGCCATGTCAAGACATAGCAACAAGGTGCCATTTTGAAGCAAAGAGCAAGCCTTCACCAGACACCAAATCTGCTGGCATCTTCATCTTGGACTTTACAGCCTTAAGAGTTGTGAGAAGTAAATTTCCATTTTTATTTACCCAATCTAAGGTATTTTATTACAGCAGCCCGAATGAATTAAGACATACTCCTAATCCAAAAAGGTAAGAGTTCTCTTTTTTGCCATTAGGAAGCATGTGAAATGCAGTAGTGTTTTGAAGCTCGAATGAAAGGACAAAATTGATTGATAATACAGTGGAGCCTCATTTATTTGCAGTCAATCACTTTCTTTTACATTTAGACACAAAAGTACTAAAGGTCCCAGGAAATAATTATAATGACTATTATAACGGCACCACACCAAGAACATTTTGAACAATGAACAGAAGCCTATAAAAGTACAGATTATTCCAAACAGACTAAAATTTCTATTACCATTTAAATATTATTGACCGAGATGGTCCAGAAATCAAGATCACTCAGTCATCATTGTTCAGAGAGATATTAAAAATATTTTGGCAGTACAATTTAAGCAAATGTTAGTTTTAACAATAATACAGGAAAAAAAATTTTAATTATTGACAATGGACTTTTAATTTTATTCACTATTATTGGCAGGAGTCTAGCTTTCTTGAGCACATAGCAAGGTGAATAAGCCACAAAGGATATAGCTGAATAGTGCCCCCCAAAGATGTTCATATCCCCAGAATCTGTGACTATTCTACCTTCTATAGCAAAAGAAACTTCACCAATGTAATTAAGTTAAACATCTTGAGATGGGTAGATTATCCTGAATTATCCAGGTGGGCCAATGTTGTTATCACAAGGGGCTTTATAAGAGGGAGACAGGAATGTCAGTTTCAGAGATACGATGACAGAAGCAGAGGCCAAAATAATGTGAGACCACAAGCCAAGGAATGCAAGAAGACTCTAGAAAACAAAAGTCTTGAGCAGGTACTTCACAACAGACATAATTCAAGGCCAATAAACATGGGAAGAGGTATTCAACTTTATTATTAATCAAGAAAATTCAAACTAAGCCATCACACATCCACTAAATGGAAAAATATTTAAAAGGCTGATAAGAGTAAATGTTGACAAAGATGTGAAGTAAGAAGAACTTACATACAATGCTAATGGAAGTATGAACTGATACAAACATTTTGGAAAATAGATTGGCATTGACAATGCACACATTCTATGACCCAATAATTCTATTCCTATATAACTGTCCCATAGATATGTGTACGTATATGCACTATGAGACATGTACAAAAAGTTCTTAATGACATTATTTACAGTAGTCAAAACTAAAAAACAACATAAATGTCCATTGACAGTAGAGTGGATAAAACACTGAGATATATTCATATAATTAAATAATATATTTTAGTAAAACTAAATAAATGCAGTTACACAGAACAAGATGAATGAATCTCAAACATAGTGTTGAACAAAGGAAGCCAGACACAAAATACACATTGTATAATTTCATTTATATAAAATTCAAAAACAATCCATGAATTTATGGACTCTCAATCCCCCTTCACTTCTGTCCATATATTAGCTGATTTATTTTTTAACACATCTCATTTCTTGAAAAAGCAGCCAATATCAATCAACACAAAGAACCAACACTCCATTTTTCTCCCTCTTTTCCTAGAGCTACAGTTACCAAAGTACAGTTTTGTCAAATGTTCCACATCATCAAAATATGGATTACTGTCTTTCCAGCCTCCAATAACAGTTTCTTTGCCACCCAATAACTACTATGACAATGTTGCCTTATTTAAGTTTTTGATTCAGTAACAGCACACTCTCTGTAATTAATTTCAGTATCAGATGGATAGACAAGGTTATACGCAATAATAAACAGCCCCCAAATCTCAAGAGGTAACCAAATAAAAATTTGTCTCTTACCAACATTATCCTTTCAGTATGAGTCAGTAAGGGAAACTGCTCATAATAATCTTATAGGAATCCAGGCTGATGCAGAATTCATCTCAATATATAGTTCTATGATTACCATGACAGAGAGAAGAGGAATGTAAAGAATCACAAACTGGGCTGGGTGCCGTGGCTCAGGCATGTAATCTCAGCACTTTGGGAGGCCAAGGTGGGTGGATCACCTGAGGTCAGAAGTTTGAGACCAGCCTGGCCAACATGGTAAACCCTGTCTCTACTAAAAATAAAAAAAATTAGCAGGGTACGGTGGCACACACCTGTAATCCCAGCTACTCAGGAGGCTAAGGCAGGAGAATTGCTTGAACCTGGGAGGCGGAGGTTGCAGTGAACTGAGATCATGCCACTGCACTCCAGTCTGGGCACAGAGCAAGACTGTCTCAAAAAAAAAAAAAAAAAAGGAATCACAAACTGGATTTTAAAATTAAAACCCAAGAAAACTGATACTTCTTTTAACATTTTGGAACTAAAATACTATACAAAAATACCACAAAATGTGAAGTCTGGAAAAACTAAGGGCATGCTAAAGTCCTTGTCCTATTAGGTAAAACCATAAAAATATGTAATGTCAACTACATACACTAAAATGTTCTAGGCAACCACTTTAAAAAAGAAATAGAATTAGCAATTTCAAAACTTAGTAAAGATATAGGGAAAATAAAGAACACGTAATGAAGCAAATAGACGTTTGGAAAGGAGAAAAAGAAAGGAAAATACAATAGGAACAAGAAAATGAAATAAGGTTATTGATTATAAAATGAAATAAGGTCAAAAAAGCAAAACCGAATAAGTCATGTAATATAATTAATATTTAATGTACTAGATCCATGTATTAATATGAATACCCTGTCACATGATATTTTTAAAAATCTAATTATAAAAAGCCATTCTAAAACTTGAGGAACTGTAGTCAGCCAGTATTCCTTACTTATGAGGTGATGCGAACTTTTTTTTCTGAGGGCTATTAATTTTTGGTAATCCTGCCTAATAATTGCTCATTTGCTTTTATAACTGGACATGGCAGCACACACTAGTAACTCTACAGATCTTCTGGGTTTTAGGCACATCCCTAGCAATCCACATTAAGAAGCAGCAGTCCTATATCATACTGATAATCAGGATAAATCACTACAGTCAACATCCTAATGCCTTTTTGATCTCTTCTTCCATGATGCAAGAAGCAGAATCATTACAGCCCTGCATCTTAGAAATAACTCCCAGAATCACATCACAAAATTAGCCTGCTAAGAGAGCTGCCACTACTTCTGTGGACACAGTTAATCCATTCCAAAAAAAACTTTACTGGCTTTTTCCTTCCAAATTCTCACAGACCTCTGAGTCATAGGCTACTATCTCTCCACATTTACAGAAACTAAGAGAGTATTATTTGAAATGCCAAACATTAGAATGAAAACTTCAGCAAGATGACTAAATTTTGAAAATAAATTCACTTCCAGCTTCTGGTCAGGCTTGTAAGAAGCTTGAATGTCACCACTCCATTCTTTCAACAAGCGAAAAGATGAATAAACTGAAAAACAACTCTTCTTAGATCCACAAGACAACTGAGGTCACAGAACAAACTGCTTCCCTTCAACTGGAGAAACCAACAGACTTAATTCAGCGAATCACAACTTGCCAGAACAGAAACCCACAAGATGAAACCTTCATGGGAAATGATCCCAGGGTAGGAATATCTGAACTGTTACTGACAAATTGCTAAAGGCACAGTATGGACAAGTCTGAGAGTTAAAAAGCTCCAGGAGATCCAATGAGAGGGAGGCCCCACATTTTTGTGACTTTTTACCTCCAGGAGCTTCACTTGGTTCTCACAGTGAATATTGGAGAAAAGTTCCCTCATGCTTCTAGCCAGAGGAAGGGAAAGAAACCATTTTGAAACATACCAGAACATTCTGCTATTCTTTTTTTTAATATACTTTAAGTTTTAGGGTACATGTGCACAACGTGCAGGTTTGTTACATATGTATACGTGTGCCATGTTGGTGGGCTGCACCCATTAACTCGTCATTTAACATCAGCATTCTGCTATTCCTAACAAGGTATACCCTCAAGAGAAACTTTTTAACCAGAGTCTAACCTCCTGGGGTTTTATCAGAGCCTGACTGACCTGGGCATAGGGAAATAGCCAACTCCAGCTCATTTTAGCCATCCTGTCCCACCTAAGGGGGAAGGGGTAACTGAGAGGCACATGTGAACTTCATAGTCCAAAGGCACATGCTCTCTGAAAGACAGAGACATAATCATAGAGCCATAGAATCCGCCAACTCGCAAACACCTCACTGCCACATTACTAAAGACATGCTCACAGCAGTTACTTTTACCCAGTATACCAGGTCCTGCTATGAAGAAAAAAATTACGGGACATACTAAAAGGCAAAAACCACAGCATGAAGAAACAGAAAAAGCATCAGAACTCAGATATGGTGGAAATTATCATATGGAGAATTTGAAACAACTATTATTAGTATGCTAAGAGCTCTAATGGATAAAGTAGACAGCATGCAAGAAAAGATGGGCAATGTATGCAGAGAGATAGAAATTCTAATAATGTACAAAAATGCTAGAAGTAAAAAATACTGTAAAGGAAATGAAGAGTGCTTTTGGTGGGCTTATTAGTAAACTAGTGATTGTTGAGAATCTCTGAGCTTGAGGATAAATCGATACAAATCTTAAAACTGAAAAGAAAATAAATCTTTTTAAATACAGGGGAAAAGCAATGGACTATACAAGAATTGTGGGACAACTAAAAAAGGCATAACATATGTGTAATGGGAATATCAGAGGGAGAATAAATAGAGAAAGAGACCCAAGAAATATTTGAAGTAATAATGACTGGGAATTTCTGCCAAATTAATGTCAGACATCAAAACACAGATCCAGGAAGTTGAGAGAACACCAAGCAGAGTAAATGACCTCCACCCCCGCAAAAAATGTACACCTAGGAATATTATTTTTAAACTACAGAAAATCAAAGATAAAGAAAAAAAACCTTGAAAGAATCCAGAAGAAAAATATATATATCTTTCCTAGCAAAGAACAAAAAATGATATCTGACTTCTCCCTTAGTACTCATGCAAGAAAAGAGTGGAGTGACATGTTTACAGTGTTGAGAGAAATAGAACACCAAACTAGAATTCTGTACCCTGTAAAAATATCCTTCAAAAGTGGGAGAGAAATAAAAACTTTCTCAAACAAAAAATTGAGGAAATTTGTCGCCAATAGACTTGCCTTGCAAGAAATGCTAAAAGAAGTCTTTCAGAGAGAAGGAAAATAACATAGGTCAGAAACTTGAACCTATGTAAAGAAAAGAAGAGCGTCGGAGAAAAAAACATAAATGAAGGTAAAATTAAAATTCCTCTTTTTTCTTACTCAATTGGTCTAACAGATAACAATTTGTTCAAAACAACAATAGCAACAATGTATTCATTCATATATGTTGCTGGGGCTCAGAAGCTGATACTCCTAAATATGGCACATTGACATGCTAAACTGAAGAAGCCTCAAGGTCTCTCTAACCTTCTCCCTAGTACTGTCTCTCCCAAAACCTTTATCTGCCTGAGATCCAGACCCACCTCAAAAAAATTGTTTCTTCTTCCCCTCCCTGTAATACCAAAAATGTAGCCACATCTGAATAGACCCTTTACAAGTTAATATCTGTTCCTGGATCCATTCATTCTCTCTAGTATTCCTTTATTTTCCGTCAACAGAAAATATTGTCCCTCAACAGACAGTTCTCCCCCCTGTTTTGCCAGGGTGATATATATGCTTCTTTCATCTTGTTGAGGGGTAAGCAATCATTCTGTCATTCTCCTCATGCATACATGTTAAATAAATTTATATGCCTTTTCTCCAATTTATCTGCCTTTTGTGAGTATATTTTTCAGTGGGCTAAGAGGAAAGCTCTCCCATGACTCCTACAACCCTTATGTGCAACATATGCTTTAATATGCTTACATATAAGCAAAGCAAGTAACAACAATAATACGAAAAAAGACAGAGAGGAATTAGAATTATGTTGTTATTATTAGGTACTTGCACTACCTGTGAGAATGTGAGTACCACTATTATAAGGTATAATACTCATATGCTCATAGTATAGTGTTATTTGAAAGTAGACTTCGATTAGTTGTAAATTTATATTGCAAAATCTAGGGGAACCAATACAAATATAAATATATACATACATATATATATGTATATATATATACATATATATGTATATATATATATATATACATTTTTTTTCTTTTTTTTTTTGAGATGGAGTTTCATTCTTGTTGCCCAGGCTGGAGTGCAATGGCATGATCTTGGCTCACCACAACCTCTGCCTCCCGGGTTCAAGCAATTCTCCTGCCTCAGTCTCTCGAGTAGCTGGGATTACAGGCATGTGCCACCATGCCTGGCTAATTTTGTATTTTTAGTAGAGACAGGGTTTCTCCATGTTGGTCAGGCTGGCCTCAAACTCCCGATCTCAGGAGATCTGTCCACCTCGGCATCTTAAAGTGCTGGGATTACAGGTGTGAGCCACCGCACCTGGCCAAAAATATTTTTTTTTAAGTAGTAAAACTCATATACTAAAAAAAGGAGAGAAAAAGGATCATATGACATACTCAATTAAAACTTGAAGATGCAGAAAAAGAATGGAAGACAAAAATAGGAACAAAGAACAAGAGCAATAAATAGAAACAGTAACAGATATAGTAGATATTAATCTAATTATATCAGCAATCACTTTGAATGTCATTGTTCTAAATGTACATATTAAAAGATGGAGATTGTCAGTGTGGATCAAAAAAGAAGACCAAAATATATGTTGTCTACAAGAAACTTCCTTAAATATAAAGACAAATATAGACTGAAAGTAAATGGATGGGGAAAGGTATACCATGCAAACACTAATCAAAAGAAAGCAGGAGTACCTCTGTTAATTTTAGACAGAACTGCAGAGCAAGGAAAGTTATCAGGGTTAAAGAGGGGCATTGCATAATGTAAAGGTGTCAATTATCCAAGAAGACATAACAATCTTCAATATGTGTGCATCTAACAATAAAGTGTCAAAATAAATGAGTCAAAAACTGATAGAGCTGAAAAGAAAAATTAATAAATCTATTATAGTTGAGACTTCAATACCCTTATTTTAGAAATGGACAGATCCAGCAGGCAGAATATTAGTAAGGTCATAGTTGAACTCAACACCACCATCAATCAACTGGATAAAAATGGACTTTTAGAGACTACTTCAAGCAACAGCAGAATATATATTCTTCTCAAGCTCACATAAAGCATTCACAAAGATAGACCAAATTTTGGTCCACAAAACACGCTTTAGCAAATTTAAAAGAATATAAATAATACAATGTCTGCTCTCAGACCACAATGGAATTAAACTAGAAATCAATAACAGTAAGATAGCTGAAAAGTCCCAGATTATGTGTAGATTAAACAACACACTTCTAAACAACACATAAGTCAAAAAAGAAATCTCAAAACAAATTTTAAAATATTTGGCACTAGATGAAAAAACAACTTGTCAAAATTTGTGAGATGCTGCAAAAGCAGAGCTTAGAGAGAAATGTGTATCACTGAATCCGTATATTAGAAAAGAATAAAAATCTAAAAGCAGTCATCTAAGCTTTCACCCTAGGAAACTAGAAAATTTAAATAAAACATCATGCACAAGAAAAGAAATAAAAATTCGAGTAGAAATCAATGAAATTTAGAACAAGAAATCAATAGAAAAATCAACAAAATCTAAAGCTGATTCTTTAAAATTATCAATAAAATCAATAAAGTTCTAGCCACCATAACTAAGAAAAAAGAAAGGATAGATTACTAATATCCTAAATGAACACAGGAACATCACTACATATTCCATGGACATTAAAAGGATGATCAAGAAATACTATAGATCTTTACCTGCCACAGCTAAATTGTGCAGGGGTGGAGGCTCAGGTGCATTCAATATTTGGCTTCATCCATAACCCACCACCACGGTCGAGGAAGGCATTGCTGCTAAAGGTATAATGGACATTAATACTGCTTTACAAAAAGTGCTGAAGACTGTCCTCATCCACAGGAGCCCAGTACATGGAATTCACAGAGGTGCCAAGCCTTAAACAAGCACTAAGCCCGTCTTTGTATGCTTGCATCCAACTGCAGTGAGCCTATGTATGTCAAGTTGGTGGATGTCCTTTCTGCTAAACACAAAATCAACATAATTAAAGTTGATGACAAGAAACTAAGAATATGGGTTGTCCTCTGCATAACTGACAAAGAGAGAAAACCTTTTAAAGTGATTGGTTGCAGTTCTGTAGTAGTTAAGGACTATGGCAAAGAAGCTCAGGCCAAGGATGACACTGAAGAGTACTTTAGATACAAGAAATGAACAAAGAAAGCTTTAGCTCACAGTTAACAAAAATATTATGAACAATTCTATGCCCACAAAATTTATAACTTAGATAAAATGCAGCAATTCCTTGAAAAACACGATCTTCCAAAACTCACACAAAAAGAAATAGATAATCTGAATAAGTCTATATCTATTAAAGAAACTGAAACAATAATTAATAACCTTTCTAAACAGAAACTAGTAGGACTAGAAGGGCTCACTGCTAAAATCTACCAAACATTTAAGGAAAATATAATCTCTTTTCAGAAGATAGAAGCAGAGGAATTTCTTCCTAACTCATTCTATGTGATCAGCATTATCATAATAACAAAACCAAAGACATTACAAGAAAAGAAAACTATAGACCAATATCTCACATGAACTTAGGTGCAAAAGTCCTCAGCAGAATTTTAGCAAATAGTATCCAACAATGCATACAAATAATTATATACTATAACCAAGTGGAATTTATCCCAGGTATGCAAGGCTGGTTCAACAAACAAAAATAAATTAATGTAATCCCTCACTTCACAAGCTAAAGAATAAAAAATCACATACCTATATCAATAGATGCAAAAAGAAGTATTTGAAAAAACTCCAACATCCATTAGTGATATGCATTTTCAGTAAACTAGGTATAGAGGGAAACTTTCTCAACTTGATAAGGAGCATCTACAAAAATCTACAGCTAATATGATGCTTAATGGTGAGAAATTAAAATCTTTCCCATAAAAGATCAGGAACAAGGCAAAAATGTACCTTCCCATCACTGCTACTCAACATTATATTGGAAGTCCTGGCTAATGCAATAAAACATAAAAGGGAAATAAAAGGAATACAGATGGAAAAGGAAGAAAAAACTGTCTTTGTTCACAAATGACATATGATCTATGTAGAAAATCTGAATGAATCAATGAAACTCTCCTGGAACTAATATGATATTATAACAAACTTGCAGGATACAAAATTAATATACAAGAGTCCGTTGCTTTTCTATATACCAGCAATGAGCAAGTGGAATTTGAAATTAAAAGCACAATATCATTTATATTAGCATCCCAAAAATGAAATATTTATGCATAAATATAACAAAATATGTATAAGATCGATATGAGGAAAACTACAAAACTGATGAAAAAATTCAAAGAAATAGAGAGATATTCCATGCTCATGGATAGGAAGACTCACTGTTGTCAAGATGTCAGGTAATCCCAATCAAAATCTCAGCAAGTTATTTTGTGGATATTGACAACATGATTCTAAAGTCTATATGAAGAAGTAAAGACCCAAATAGCTAACACATTATTGAAGGAGAAGAACAAAGTTGAAGGTCTGACACTACCCAACTTCAAGATTCACTGTAAAGCGACAGTAATCAAAATGGTGTGGTAATGGCAGAAGAATAGACAAATAAATCAATGGAACAGAATCAATAGCCCAGAAATAGAACCTCATAAATACAGTCAACTGATCTTTTACAAAGGAGCAAAGACAATAAAATGCAACAAAGATAGCCTTTTCCACAAAGGATGCTGAAACAGCTGGATAGCCACCTGCAAAAAATAAATAAATAAATCAAGGCACAGATATTACATCCTTCAAAAATTAACTCAAAATCAATTATAGACCTAACTGTAAATTACAAAACTATAAAACTTCTAGAAAATAACAGGAGAGGTCTATATGACCTTGGGTCTAGATACAACACCAAAGGCATGGTCATGAAAGAAAGAATTGATAAACTGGACTTCATTAAAATTAAAATTTTCTGCTTTGTAAAAGATAATGTCAACAGAATGAGAAGACAAGCCACAGATTGGGAGAAAATATTTGCAAAAGATGCATCCGATAAAGGACTGTTATCCAAAATACGCAAAGAATTCCTAAAGCTTAACAATTAGAAAACAAACCTAATTTAAAAATTGGCCAAATATTTTGACACCTCACCAAAAAAAAAAAAGATATACAGATGGCAAATCAGCATATTAAAAAAAAGATGCTCCATACTATCAGGGAAATGCAAATTAAAACAACTATGGGATATCAATACACACCTATTAGAATAACCAAAATCCAGAACACTGACAACATCAAATGCTGACAAGGATGTGGATCAGCAGGAAATCTCATCCATTGCTAGTGGGAATGCAAAATGATACAGCCACTTTGAAAGATAGTTTGGTGTTTTCTTTCTTTCTTTCTTTCTTTTTAATTTTTTGGAGACGGAGTCTCACTCTGTCACCCAGGCTACAGTACAGCGCGATCTCGGCTCACTGCAACCTCTGCCTCCCAGGTTTAAGCAATTCTCCTGCCTCAGCCTCCCAAGTAGCTGGGACTACAGGGGCACGCCGCCACGCCCAGCTAATTTTTTTGTATTTTAGTAGAGACAGGGTTTCACTGTGTTGCCCAGGCTGGTCTCAAACTCCTGAGCTCAGGCAATCCGCCTGCCTCAGCCTCTCAAAGTGCTAGGATTACAGGCGTGAGCCACCGCGCCTGGCCAGTGTTTTCTTATAAAACTAAACATACTCTTAATTATACAAAACAGCAATTGAACCTCTTGGTGTTTATCCAAAAAAGTTAAACACTTTTACCCACACAAAAACCAGAACATGAATGTTTATAGTAGCATTATTAATAACTGCCAAAACTTATAAGCAACCAAGATATTTTTCAGTAGGTGAATGGATAAACTGTGGTACATCTAGACAATGGAATAGTACTGAGCACTAAAAAGAAATGAGCTATCAAGCCATGAAAAAACATGGGGGAACCTTAAATGCATATTACTAAGTGAAAGAAGCCAATCTGAAAACGCTATATACTGTGTGATTCCAAATATATAACATTATGGAAAAGGCAAAACTATGAAAACAGTGAAAAATCAGTGGTAGCCAGTGATTAAGAGAGAGAGAGAGATGAATAAGCAGAGCACAGAGGAGTTTTAGGACAATGAAACTACTCTATGTGATACTATAATGGTGGATACATGTCATTATACATTTATCCAAATCCATAGAAAGTACAACACTAAGAATGAACCCTAATGTAAGCTATGCACTGTGGGTGATGATGCCTCAATAGAGGTTCATTAGTTGTAACAAACGTGCCAGTCTGGTGGGGGATGATGATGATGGGGAAGGCTTTTCACGTGTGGGGGAAGGGAGTACATGGAAAATCTTTGCGCCTTCCTCTCAGTTTTGCTGTGAACCTAAAACCACTCTTTAAAAAACAGTCATTTTTAAAAGTCTATTAAAAATAAAATCAATAAATCTAATAAAGAGAAGTAAGCATACCTAGTCTTTAAGGAGCTATAGCTACCAGTTACAGCCTTTACTCAATATTTAAATATTCTTCATAGAAAACAGGTAAGTAAGTTATTGGAATGTGAATAACTTCACTAAAGAATGAAAGAATGTATTCTGTAATCCCATGTATGTTAAAGTCAAATGTCTTGGTGATTAACATAGTTAATAAATTTGGCAACTCTTTGTCTACTCTGTTCACACCAGGTGATAACAAATTTGATTTTAAATGCATTTAGTGAGCCACTTTAGATTCTAGAGCGGTGGAGTTAACAAAATTTACGAAAAGTTGATACAAAAAGCAATGCATTCCTGTGTGTTTTATATGTCTGGGAAACTTCTAAACATACACATGGTTTAAGTGGTTGTTTTAAAAATCATATTCAAGTTCATGAGTCACGTCAACTGACGATTATTATAACTGAAATGGTACATAGAGATGTCAGGTCTTTCAATAACCATAACTGATCAAAAATGTGTCGTTTCCTTCTGTACTGAATAAGGAATCAGCACACATACACACAAAATACAAAAATTGGACAAAAAATATTAATTTTTCTTTAACAGAGTCTTAAGGAAATTCAAGACTTTTAATCACTTTTTTCATTCTCATATTTTTCCCTAAAATACTAGTCAATTACAGTCAAAGACCACTAAAATTTAATCCTGATATAGGATTCAATAGAATAGGTCTATCCTATTTCTTAAGTCTCCTGTTGTAAAAATCAAAATCTTGTTACAATTTCTTTATCCAGGCTTTTAAAAATCATGTGTTTCTCCCACTGCAGGCATAAATGTCAGCTGGGTCCTCCTCCATGTGTGTTCATTTTAGATCAATGACTTAGTTCCAGAACACTTTTATTCTCTCAGAGTAAGCACAATTCTCAAATGTTATGTAATCTACTAAATATTCTATAAAAGGTCAGGCAGCACTGATGTGGGTAGCCAAGTTCTACAAAAAAAAGATAGAAAATGAGATGATGGAGAGAGAATTTGTCCCCTCTCTCAACTTGGAAACGCTAGATATTGTGGATTCTAGGGGCCACGCCCAGCAACTTGCAATTTGAAAATTACTTGCAACAATAGAATAATAGTAGACAGAGAAAACACATTTCTGTGGCTCAGAATTCACTTATTATCATCTACTTTTTGACTCCTCTATTGCTGAGAGGCGGGAGCAATGTATAAATATATATGCATGCCTGAAGCTGAGCACTATCATGTTCAATTACACTTTTAACAGTAAGTGATTTCTTTTTTTTTTTTTTTTGAGACAGAGTCTCGCTCTGTCGCCCAGGCTGGAGTGCAGTGGCGCGCAATCCCGGCTCACTGCAAGTTCCGCCTCCCGGGTTCACGCCATTCTCCTGCCTCAGCCTCCCGAGTAGCTGGGACTACAGGCGCCCTAATTTTGTTTTTGTATTTTTAGCAGAGACAGGGTTTCACCACGTTAGCCAGGACGGTCTTGATCTCCTGACCTCGTGATCCACCCACCAAGGCCTCCCAAAGTGCTGGGATTACAGGCGTGAGCCACCACGCCCGGCCAGTAAGTGATTTCTACATACAGCAAATAAAGAGGAGTTGAGTAATTCTTATCAGTACAGTTCATCTCAATTCATATCTTCCATCTATGTAAATACAGCCTTCTAGATGGAGGTCTGAAGCACATCAGGACCCTTTTCATCCAGAGCTAAGGTTGTGGGTACCAAATAAAATACACCTTCAACAATCATAAACTACTCAGCAAATTATTAAATCATTGTAATCTCAGCCCCTTCTCTGCACTTGGTACTCCCTGCCCCTGTTTCCTTCCTATTCCCTCTTACCTAGATTTTCCATTTGGAGTGATGACTTAGTTGGTTATCGACCTGGCTTGGGATTCACTCCTGCCCCCTAGATTCAGCTTCTTTTTTTTTTTTTTTTTGAGACAGAGTCTTACTCTGTCACCCACGCTGGAGTGCAGTGGCGCAATCTCGGCACACTGCAACCTCCGCCTCCTGGGTTCAAGCAATTATGTCTCAGCCTCCTCAGTAGCTGGGACTACAGGCCACGCCACCATGCCAGACTAATTTTTTTTTTTTTTTTTTTTTGAGACAGAGACTTGCTCTGTGGGCCGGGCTGGAGTGCAGTGCCGCTATCTCAGCTCACTGCAAACTCCACCTCCTGGGTTCAAGTGATGTTCCTGCCTCAGACACCTGAGTAGCTGGGATTAGAGGCACCCGCCACCACACCCAGCTAATTTTTGTGTTTCTATTGGAAACGGGGTTTCACCATCTTGGCCGGGCTGGTCTCGAACTCCTGACCTCAAGTGATCCACCCACCTCAGCCTCCCAAAGTGCTGGGATTACAGGCATGAGCCACTATGCCCAGCCTAATTTTTGTATTTTTAGTAGAGACTGGGTTTCACCATATTGCTCAGGCTGGGCTCAAACTCCTGACCTTACGTGATCCACCCACCTCAGTCTCCCAAAGTGCTGGGATTACAGGCGTGAGCCACCACGCCTGGTAGATTCAGCCTCTTAGACCGTGGTTCTTGCTTCAAGAGTCCCCGTAATCCCTGTAACCACACCAGCCCCAATTCCTGTGACTCTGCCCCACAACCCAAGTCTCACGCAGAGTTCCTATATTTCACTGGAGAAAGTGCAGGGTTCAAGGAGGTAGAAGCATTCCCTTTCCTCAGGTCAAAAGCACCATCAATATAATAATAATGAAAACGAAGGGAGATTTATGTATAACCTTCAACTCCCTCAGCTATGTACTTTCAGAAATATAAGAATGCAAAGAAAACAAAGGCAGCATTGAATGAAGGAAATACAGCAGTACACCCACATTAACTATCGATTTGGCCAGGGCAACCCGATATTGGTCCCTTCATAGAAAATATTCAAGCATTAATCTCTTTAATTAAACTTTTAAAATCCATGTAAATAGATGGGTTAAAATTAAAGATTTTAGATTACAATTTAAGTAATAACATAGAGTACAGTAAACTAAAACAATAACAACGTAACAGCTCTAAAAAGAGTTGGATTGGAATCCTCTTATCTAAATCACACCCAGACCTCCAAAGGAGATTTTAAACATAGATTCCTAAATCCCATTGCAAACCCACTGAAACAGAACCTTTATGGGTACAGATAAGAAGTGTAAGTTTTAGGCCAGTCGCAGTGGCTCAAGCCTATAATCCCAGCACTTTGGGAGGCCAAGGCAGGTGGATCACTTGAGGTCAGGTGTTTGAGACCAGCCTGGCCAACATGTTAAAGCCCTGTCTCTACTAAAAATACAAAAAGTAGCTGGGCACGGTGCCACACGCCTGTAATCCCAGCTACTAGGGAGGGTGAGGCAGGAAAATCGCTTGAACCTGGGAGGCGAAGGTTGCAGTGAGCTGAGATCACATCACTGTACTCCAGCCTGGGCAACACAGCGAGACTCCATCTCAAAAAAAAAAAAAAAAATAGTGTTTCTAATAAGTGATAAGTGGTGCTAGGGTGCTAGTAGTCCCAGAACAAGCCTTCGTCAATCCCTGCTCTAGACAGTGATCTTTCAGTTTTTCATTTTATGTTGCATGCCTTCTTTCAAAGTCACCATAACAAGCAATCAAAATGCCAATTCCGATGAAAATAAGTAGAAACCTAATGTGATTCTGTCGATTTTTATTGACTCTGATTGATCAAGATTTTTTGCTGCCCATTTCCCATTTTACAACTTCAGTGTATTGTAGTAGTTAAGGACATAGATTTAGGAGACCAGTGGCCTGGTTCCAATCCAGGCTCAGTCACATATTAACTCTGTGACACTGTGAAATTTTCTCTATGCCTCATTTTCCTCAACTGAGAAAACAGATAATATGAGTATCTATTTTATAATGTTACTGTCACGATTAAATTACTAAATATATACATAAATTGCTATGAACAATTCCTAGCATATAGAAAGCATTCAATAATCTGAGTTATAATTAATATTTTCATTATAGCATTGGATTAGGTATTCAAAGTTGGGGATATACTAGGTTTAGTAAAAAGAAAGATTTAATTTAAAGAAAATAAGGTTATAGAATATTTTCTTTCAAGAAAATAAGGCTATAAAATATTGTAAATTACTATTTCTTTTCACAGATACCAAAATATCCTTCTAGTTTGAGTTTATTACAAACCTAAGTGTTCACATGCAAAAATACTGAATGATGAAGTATAGCATATATAAAAATATGCCTTATGTGTGCATATGTAAATATATCTGTAAACACACACACATACACACACACACACACACACGCTTCCACGACCTGCAAAACTGAGCATAGGTTTTTAAAGTCAAGAGAGATTTCAATGGATTTATTTTCATTTTTAACTGTTTCAGTCTAGAAAGACAGAATTTCTCAAAAGAATTTTTCGCCCCAGTAAATATGCCCCATGAGATATGAATGAAAAATGCATTTCATACTGCAGAAGATTTTCTTTCCAAAAACCCAGTTATCAACCACTTAAACAAATTCCTACAAGGAAGAAGAAACACCATGCACACAGTCAAGTTCTGTGTTTCTCGTTTCTGTCATTTAATTGCTCTGTACTTGTATCTGGCTTTACCACAGGAAAGTCTGATGCATGGAATTTGTTCAAAGCTGAGAATAATAGACTCTACTCTTTCTGATTTATCCTATACAGCATCATTTTCTCAGGGAAGAAATGTGCAAAAGTGCTTTGTGGCAAAATATATGGAATGAAGGAAAAAAATGGTAAAAAGAAAACATTCTCCAAAGGAAACAAAAGTGACTGGAGTGAAACCCTCTGTCTGGTAAATTTAACTTTACTTAAAACCCGTGTGTTACCTATTACTTATCATTTTTCAGTGTCTAAAAGTGAACAGGGAAAGAAAACTATTAAGAGGGAATACTTTAAATTTATGTACACATGTCAAAAATTTCTTACGTTGAGATTTGAGGAAACTTACTCCTTCCACACCTCCAAAAAAATGCAGGCTACCTACCATACTTTTAGATTTTAGAGAAATTTTGTGTTATTCTCCTGTACCCCTTTAGGAATATATACGTTTGTAAACTAAGGCATAAAATGACAGAAATCATTTCATCTTAGAACTGAAAAGTAAATGGGAAGCCCTAAAGGGGGCTTGTTTCTCAGTCCCTCAAAAATTAATGTGGAATCTTGGCGTCTCCTTATTTAAATCTACTTCAAGAAACCCTATTATGCTAAAGTGCCTCCTCGGATTTCTAAGTAGCTCCGTCTTCCTCAAAACTAAAGGGCAAGTGGATACCTCCTAAGGTAGCCCAAGAGTCCCCTGATGAAGGACTTTGTTGAAGAAACGTGAACTGTCCAGACAGAATTCCACTGTAACAGACTGAAGAAATATCAAATGTGACAGGTTCTGAAAAGACATTACCTTATTTTAGTCATAAGTGGCATTGTCTATGCCAAGGACTTGGTAGAGTGTGGAGGTCAGAGTGGAAACGGGTGCCTAAGAAGAACCTACTAATGTATCACACTAAGGAGACAGTGTTTGGACTCCTGCTGATACAGGAGTTAAAAAGAAATTATTTTAGGCAGAGAGTGAGAGTAAGGAAGTCCTTGGTAAGGTTTCCCTTTTAATAAAAGCAGCCCAAAATAATTTCTTTTCTAGCAAAAAACTGCCTGCAAAATCGAGCTGCAAACATAGATAAGCAAGCTGGAAGCTTGCACAGGTGAATGCCAGCGTCTGTGACAAGAGGAAAAGGGGCTACTTGGGGACTAGGCATGTTCAAAATGGTAGCTTCATATTCCCTTTTTCTTGCCAACCACGTTTCCAGTGGGGAGCAGACAACATGCCCTCCAGCCAGGCAAAGACCCTATTTCATAACAAGATGAGGGTGGGGTGGTCAGCTTCCCCACCTGCTATGTAAACGTCACACCTTTCTTTGGGCCCTATGTAAATCAGACACCGCCTCCTCAAGCCTGTCTATAAAACCCTGTGCACTCCACCGCTGGCTGGAAGTCCCACTGGGAGGCCCCTCTCTCTCACAGGAAACGCAGCTGTTCTCCTTTCTCTTTCTTTTGCCTATTAAACCTCCGCTCTTTTTTTGTTTGTTTGTTTGTTTGTTTGAGACGGAGTCTCACTTTGTCGTCAGGGTGGAGTGCAGTGGTGCAATCTCGGCTCACTGCAACCTCCACCTCCCGGGTTCAAGTGATTCCCCTGCTCAGCCTCCCGAGTAGCTGGGACTACAGGTAGGTGCCCCCACACCCAGCAATTTTTTTTTTTCAGTAGAGACAGGGTTTTACCATGTTGGCCAAGATGGTCTCAATCTCCTGACTTCGTGATCCATCTTCCACGGCCTCCCAAAGAGCTGGGATTACAGGCGTCCTGAGCCACCGCGCCCTGCCTAAACCTCCGGTCTTAACCTCACTCCACATGTGTCACTGTCCTTGATTTCCTTGGCATGAGGCAATGAACCTCAGGTATTATGCCAGACAGCTACGCCATTTCACTGCCACAAAGAAAGGCTTGATGTTCAGCCAGTGCAAACCAAAGAAGAAAGAGCTCCAGCAAAATAACAGGTGTTATCCTTTTCCCCCTAATCTCCATTCTCTTTTCTTACACCCTGGACAAACCAGATGATGGAGTGGGAGGAAGAAGAGGCACATGAATAAACCATTTACTGCCTGTTCTTGAGTCACAGATCTGACTGGGCAAGAGTGGGAGCTGGAGCCTTGTGCAGAGAAGAAGCATCTTCGAATTAGGTATGACATTAAAAGCTCCTTGTAGTCTGCTGGACTTCCAGTATATTACCTGAAAATAAAATTCTCATAACTGAAAGATACCAAAAGGTTCTGGGATCTTCCCAAGCTGCCATCCTAGGGGAAGGAAGAGAGAGTGGTAGACCATTTTTGATGTCAGTTGAGGGTGAAGGGGGTGAGGGAGGTGAGGGAGTCCTTTCCTACTGTACAACACTGGGTCCAGGCCATTCAATAAACAGGTTACATTTAGAATAAACCTGCATTCACTGAGGGAAACTAAGTTTCTCTCATCTCTGGAACTTTAAGAGCTCAAATCAAAGATCTTTGATATTTTTACTTAGTCTATTATGTAGATATCTTTTTAGATAAATAGGTAAGTAATATCTTGTTATAGCTTTCTCTTATCTGTCTTCTCTGTTTTTAAATACAAATTCAAGTCTAAAGCACTGAGATTATCTGCTCCCTTCTACATCAGCTATATTTGGAGGTGGGACAGAAAAAGAAATTCCAAGCTCATTTTTTTAATAACAGAAACCAGCAAGTATTCAAACTATTGGCCTTAGAATGTCTTTTGTAATCCTTTAATTCACAGTAAACAAATATTTTGTTTTCACTATTATCCAGAAGAAAATGCAACTCCACCAAAAAAAAAAGTGTTAATAAAATTTATGTGTAATAAGATTACATATATTTTTTATAACTTTGAACTGAATTTTTACTTTTTATCTACCACAGCCAAAGGAAAAAATTATTTTCTACATTAACATTGGACTATGTCTCACCATGTATTGTCAAGCGGTTGAAATCTACTGTCTATATACTCAGACATGCAGAAATATGATTTTCTGTGTTTTAAATTACTTACCTCATCTTGGCTCTCAAGTTCGCCAACTAAATGTATCCTAGTGGCTTTATTTGGAAATAGTCTACTTAGAGTAATCGCTCATTTCCAGATTTTCACTTTCTCTCCAACTCCTTCTTCCCAACATGGGCTCTGGGTACAAGATAAACCTAAATTTCCAATTAGCAAATGGCAGGAAGTGTCTGGCCTTAATTATTTCCTATGGTTGTGGTGACTCATCCCATTTGGTTGGAGCACTGGCCTCTTTTCTCACTGTATCTGCCGATGCTGATGCTTTAGCAGATACATCTGCCTGGTCACTGCATAACCTAACGTAGTGTCCACAGAGATGTGGCTTCTCCTACTTGGTCAGTTTAGAGTTAGACTCATATGTGCTGCTGATAATCATGGAAATATGCTTTGCCTCTAGTCCTGAAATGCCTCCACACACTGTGGCCTCTTTATACCAAGCTCAGTCTTCTTATGAACCAATGATTCTCTCAGCAGTTTTTTTCCCCATCCTCAACCTCTACTGCATAGTCACGTTTCTTTGTTATAAGCGATAGAAACCCATTCTACCTAAATAAGGTGGGGGTGGTGGGTTTGAGAATTATAACAAGATTTTGTGTGTGGCTTGAAGAAACAACAAGAAGGCTATGGAACCAGACTTGAGTCTAAGCTTCCAGAAACATAATCCAAAACTATGCCATAGGATGTCCACTTCTGAGGAGAATGGAGTAGGTGGTACCAGTCCCACTGCAGTAGGTCCCACTGCAGCAGGTAGGAGTCTGCTGACAATCAGAGCAGGCTGAGAATCCAGTTTCAATTAGGTAGAGGGATTCTACTGAGGAAAGGACATCAGTGGAACCTTTGAAGTTCACATGGACTGGAATGATGTGTTAGAAACTAGAATAACTCAGAACTCATGATATGATTTTCCCTAAGGGATATTTTTTAGTTCTGGAGTAGCACAAGAGCCTGGTGTTCTAGGCTGGAAACAAAGCTTCCCACAGTCTCATGGTACCAAGAAGACAAGTCCACTAGAAAGAGGGAGCCTGCTTCCAACACTCCATTGGTTTTCCCCTCAATACCTTTGCCTGATTTTGAAGCGATTGGGAATCAATTACACCCAGAAAACCTGAAAGGTAGAACTGAATCTCCCAGGTATTCAGGATCGAAAAGATGGAGACTTCACAGGCTATCAATCACAAACCTGGGAGGGAAACATCCCAAGGAACAGAGTCAAACCACAAGTTGGCTGAGTCTTCCTAAAATTGCAACCCAAAACCAACCCAGATGAATAGTGGATTGGATTGAGATAATCAGTTCCTCTCATTATCCGCCTAACAAAGTGAAGGAAGAACCATCTCCGGCAGAATAATATCATCAAATGGACTTTCTGGATTTGAAAAACATACCATCTGAAATTAAGAACTGAGCAGAAGTGCGTAACAGAAAATTAAACACAGAAAAAGGATTAATAAATTCAGACAGGTTAATAGAAAATATGCAACCTGAAGCATGACAGGGTGCAGGGGGAGAGAAACAGAGAGAGAGAGCCTAAGACACGTGAAACATGGTCAAAAGCTAATATACGTGTAAACTAAAGACAAGAAGGAGTGGAAAGCAGAAGCTATATTTGAAGAGATAATAGCCAAGACTTTTTCCAAAGCCAATAAATAACAGCAACACAGAAATTCAAGAAGCTCAGCAAGCCTCTGGCACTATAAGTACAAAGAAAAACAAACCAAGCCAATGATAGCCAAATTGCTGAAAACCTAAGACAGATAAACAAAGCAATCAGAGAAGAAAAAAACAAAAAGACACCCTATCTCCAGAAGAGCAACGGTAAGACTAGCAGCTAACTTTTCAATGCCACTAATGAATTTCGAAGATAATGAAATGGTATCATTAATGCTGAAAGAAAAACATGCTAACCTAGAACTTATTATTTAGCAGAATGATCCTTCAAAAATGAAAGCAAAATAAAGCTAAGAGAATATGTCACCAAAAGACCCACACTAAAAGAAATACTATTATGATATTACTATGGGACTCAGAAATGTCAAAGAACTTTTTTTTTCTCAATCCTGGAGTTTGCTAGGAAATCATTCCGTTTTTGGAATGTATGTTACCAAAGCAGGATCTGAGGCTGATTTTGCTCTCAAAAAGTCCATGGGTTCTTTCTAGAGGGCAGAAAAACAAAAAGAATCACACAAGTCAGTTCCCCATTTGGGATCACAGGCATGACTTTCCACAGACAAAAATATTGAGTAACGTCTACTTTTCTTTCATTTTGATAAAATGACCGCAATGAATTTTGTACTTTGTGCATTAGGCACTCAATGAATAATACAGAAGTATGTATTAATCTCTTGGTTTTTAGTCTGGGGCATTGAAAGCAGAAATTAAAGAAATGTCAATATCTATCTTAAATACAGCTTTTTGGAGTTTACAAAGAATTTTTACATACACGATATTATTTAATGCTCATAAACATCTAAATAAATTGTTAATAGTATTAAAATTTTATATATAAAAACACTGAGTCTCCAGTGACTTAAGCAACATATTGAATTTAGAAGTGTATCTTAAATCAGGTTGGAGAAAATTTTGGGAGGAATAAGGTAAAGCTAAGTCTCAAAGAGATTAAGTACCAAAATCCAAACCCAGATTTCTTTAAAAAAAATTCTCAACTCTGTCTACTACCTAAAACAAGCAAACAGCAGAAATAACAAATATATATGTATGTGTATGTCATATGTATGTTATCTCTACATATTTATTTTTATACATAATAAATTTAAATATATTTTAATCACCACATACTTAATAAGTGTACTCTTTCAAGTAGAGAGTAATGATAAAAATAAAACCATCAGAATTAGTTTCTAACTGTCTAGTAATATAAGGCCTTTGGAGTTATGTTAATAATGAGCTTAACATCACAGATTCATTTTAGCTAAAGTGCCTAAAACAGTTTTTCCTTAATTTTCAACTTTGAAATGTTTTCAACATGAAAAGTACTGTAACAGACATCTGTGCACCCACAATCAAGTTTAAGCAGATATGAACATTTTTCGTATTTCTTCAATTTATTCTCCATTTATTTTTAAAGAATAAATGTGGCCGGGTGCGGTGGCTCACGCCTGTAATCCCAGCACTTTGGGAGGCAGAGTCGGGTGGATCACAAGGTCGGGAGATCGAGACCATCCTGGCTAACACAGCAAAACCCCGTCTCTACTAAAAGTACAAAAAAATTAGCCGGGCATGGTGGCGGGTGCCTGTAGTCCCAGCTACTCGGGAGGCTGAGGCAGGAGAATGGCGTGAACCTGGCAGGCGGAGCTTGCAGTGAGCCAAGATTGTGCCACTGCACTCCAGCCTGGGCAACAGAGCAAGACTCTGTCTCAAAAATAAATAAATAAATAAACAAATACATATTTCCTCCATGATTCCCCTCCTTCCCTCCCCTAAAGTAGCCACTATTCTGAAATCGGAGTGTTATTAACTGGATATAAATGTATCTATAAACAACTTATACTATTGTTTCAGATTTTTTTTTAATTATACTTTAAGTTCTAGGGTACATGTGCACAACGGGCAGGTTTGTTACATATGTATACATGTGCCATGTTGGTGTGCTGCACCCATTAACTCCTCATTTACATTAGGTATATCTCCTAATGTTATCCCTCCCCACTCCCCCCACCCCACGACAGGTCCTGGTGTGTGATGTTCCCCTCCCAGTGTCCAAGTGTTCTCATTGTTCAATTCCCACCTATGAGTGAGAACATGCAGTGTTTGGTTTTTAGCCCTTGAGATAGTTTGCTGAGAACGATGGTTTCCAGCTTCATCCATGTCCCTGCAAAGGACATGAACTCATCCTTTTTTGTGACTGCATAGTATTCCATGGTGTATATGTGCCACATTTTCTTAATCCAGTCTATCCTTGATGGACATTTGGGTTGGTTCCAAGTCTTTGCTACTGTGAATAGTGCTGCAATAAACATATGTGTACATGTGTCTTTATAGCAGCATGATTTATAATCCTTTGGGTATATACCCCATAATGGGATGGCTGGATCAAATGGTATTTCTAGTTCTAGATCCTTGAGGAATCGCCACACTGTCTTCCACAGTGGTTGAACCAGTTTACAGTCCCACCAACAGTGTAAAAGTGTTCCTATTTCTCCACATCCTCTCCAGCACCTGTTGTTTCCTGACTTTTTAGTGATTGCCATTCTAACTGGTGTGAGATGGTATCTCATTGTGGTTTTGATTTGCATTTCTCTGATGGCCAGTGATGATGAGCATTTTTTCATGTGTCTTTTGGCTGCATAAATGTCTTCTTTTGAGAAGTGTCTGTTCATATCCTTTGCCCACTTTTTGATGGGATTGTTTGTTTTTTTCTTGGAAATTTGTTTGAGTTCTTTGTAGATTCTGGATATTAGCCCTTTGTCAGATGAGTAGATTGCAAAAATTTTCTCCCATTCTGTAGGTTGCCTGTTCACTCTGATGGTAGTTTCTTTTGCTGTGCAGAAGCTCTTTAGTTTAATTAGATCTCATTTGTCAATTTTGGTTTTTGTTGCCATTGCTTTTGGTGTTTTAGACATGAAGTCCTTGCCCATGCCTATGTCCTGAATGGTATTGCCTAAGTTTTCTTCTAGGGTTTTTATGGTTTTAGGATGTTTTTAAATTTCATATATATATGTATATATATAAAATGTGTTGTACCAAACCTTTTGCAACTTGCTTAAAAATAAAACAATATTTTGGGGTATTTATCCATGCTGAATGCATGTAGACTGATTGAATTTGTTTTATTTTATATAAAGTTTTCCATTGTGAAGATGAACCATAGTTTATCAGTTCATAGACTAATGGATAGTTAGATGTTTTCCATTTATTACTATTACAAAAGCACCTACAATGAACATTCTTGTGCATGTCTCCTTCTGCAATGTCCAAGACCCTCTAGGATAGACATAATTGGGGTAGATGCACTCGATGAATGTAGGAAGTGTCCACCTTCAGTTTTATTAGATATTCATTAATGGCTCTCCAACTGTGTTGTGACAATTTATACTCTCAATGGTAATGTTTCACTGAACTCATTTCCTACAATGTTACAAAATTTAGAGATACGAGACACTATATATTTGCCAATATGAAGGATATGAAAGATACTCTCATTATTGTTATAATTTTAATAGGCTTATTTGTTATTTGGGTTTTATCTTCTGAAAATTACAGATATACATTCTTTGCCCATTTTTCTGTTGGACTATTAGTCTTTTTCCTCTCGATATGTAGAAATTATTTATGTAGTCCAGAAAGCAATTGTTTTTTATTTATACAGATGTTTCTCCACTTACAATGGGGTGACGTCAAGATAAACTTATTATAAAGTTAAGAACTTTTGAGTCAAACCACCATAAGTCAGAACTGTATTGTAAAAATCTTCTCCCTGGTAAAGCATATTATTTATTTAATTTGATATCCTTACCAGGCCTGGACTAGTAAGGATACCTTTACCTTCACCACCAAACACTGAATACTACAACTTTCAGTGCGGCAAATTCTCTACCAGGAATACAATTTTATTCCAGCTGTGAATGCCACCAGATTTGATGCCCATTCTGTATTGTGAACTTGACATTGCAAACACTTCTACTGTCACTGTGATGAGAAAGAATTCACTATTGCTTCTTTTGGCTTTTCATCTCAAAGTCTTTCACAAGTGGTTGTGATAGTAGAGCTACAAGGGAAAGTGAGTGTTTAACAATCTCAGCTTTTATTAGAGAGATAGCCTCTACACCATTCAAAAAGAGAAACCTCTTTCAAGCGGAAAATAGTTCAAATGCTGTGTAGACTAAATGACAAATGTCTTCCTCATTGCTTTACTGGCATTAATACTCAAAAGCATCCATAAGCAATTTAAAACTGTTTCTAAAGCCGGGCGTGGTGGCTCATGCGTATAATCCCAGCACTTTGGGAGGCCGAGGTGGGTGGATCACTTGAGGTTGGCAGTTCAAGACCAGCCTGGCCAACCTGGTGAAACCCCATCTCTGCTAATAATATAAAAATTAGATGGGCATGGTAGCAGGTGCACCTTTAATCCCAGCTACTTGGGAGGCTGAGGCACAAGAATCGCTTGAACCTGGGTAGCAGAGGTTGCAGGGAGCAGAGATCATGCCACTGCATTCCAGCCTGGATGACAGGGAGACTCCATCTCAAAAAATAAAAATAAAAATAAACTTTCTAGCCCTGCTTTCTTGTAGCTTTTGACTTAGAATCATTTTTCCTTTAATTAAGACAAAGGTAAATGAAATAATTTATCTATGGTTACAATGAACCTTCCAAAGAAAAGACATAAGGTTAGCTTTCATAGTCCACCAAAATGAGTTACAGATTATTCATGAATTTATAACCAAAGTAAATTTCTCAAAGTACACTGAGAACAAAACAAAGCACATAGTGCCCATCCTTTCTACAAATAAAACACATTAATAGATTCCTTCTTAGAATTCACCACCTGCTAATCATATTTTTGCCTTTCAGACTCACAAAGTCCAATAAAGAAAATAGAATATCTTTTTTTTTTTTAAAAAAAAGGCTTTGGTTAAATATAAACCTACATTTAACTTTTGATTTAATTTTTATTGGCTTTAAACTTGGAAAAATTCCTTAATCTCTCCAGTCTTCGGTTTTTCATATTAAAATAGGAATATAAATATTTATTTTGCATGTTGTTCTAAAGATTCAAGATTACATATATTAAAATGCCTATTATGTAAGAATACTTTTTAAATGTAGTCAACATTAGGGAGATGAAATATTTTCAGTGAAGTTTGGAAAGCTACATTTTTTTCCTTAGGGAATACAGGAAAATACAGAAGGTTAATAAATTTTGCCATGGATTTAAGAGGCCTAGGAATAAACACAAATAGGGAGGATTCTCTGCTTTCAGTGTTTTCACAGAAAATATGGAACCAAGTGACAATCTTGTGGATTCCGTTTTTAGGTAGAGAAACTAAGACAAGAAAATAAATGACTTTCTTGATCTCTTATAGATAGATAAGAAAGACTAGAACTTTTTAAATATTTCTTTCAGTCTCATAAGTAAACATATAAAACATATTTGGGCTTTATTTCAAATATTTATTCACCTCTGTTCTAGAATCATCAGGATCTACTCTCATAACCATATTTTCTTGGAGAAAAGTGGGCTACTTAAGAGTAAGTATTTTAAATATAAAATCAGCCTCCATATATATGCCCACTCCACCAAGTACTTCCAACTGAAAAGTGTTATACTTGAATCTCAGCTATGAGATTAAAATATGCAGAAAACTCAAAATATTTAAGAATTGACTTTCATCTGCAAGTCATTATTTGTAAATGGGAGCATAAGTATGAAAATTGACATATCAATTTAAATAACTATATTATGTTTACTCAGATGCCAAAATACTATCTCTAATTTTCAGTTTAAGCATCAGGAAGCAAGAGTACAGTGTATTTTTTCTGGGATAACATTATGAATCACTTGGTCAGTGGAAAATGGAAAGGAATTTTTCAAAAAACAAAAGTAAGAAAGTATGTAAACAAAATTCCAAAGTTCCTAAACTTGCCACATCCTTTATTTGTACTGGTATATCATTTGTAAATTACACTAGCAAGGAAACAAGGGGCAGTAGTTAAAGGACCTGAACAATTGTCTTGGTTTCTAACACTCTCTCTTTTAGACATATATTGGGCGATATAGGTCATATCCAGGTATTTTCTTAAAGCACCAGAAATAGGGCATTATTTTACAAGATCAATTAAATTATCTGTAGTATTAAAAACCTATCAGCAAATATTTTTCATACATTGAAATTTCCCTAACATAGATAATATCCTGAAATTGGCTATATAATAATAGCATGAGCCATATTCTCATAATTTCAGTAAATATTAAACAAAATAACCCCACAATATATAATTATAAATTGTGAGTGAATTGCAATAGAGTAACATAAAGGGTTTGGTAGTCTCTTTGTGAAGTAATAGTTAAACTAGACCAAAAGTGTTAGCATAATTTACCCAGTTTGAGGGACGGGGGGAATTTCACATAGAAATAACAATATATGCAAGGGCCCAAGGAGAAGAAAGAATTCAGCATATTTAAGAACCAGAAAAGCAGCTAGTATTGGCAGAAGCATATTGAATGTGCCGAAATTGAAGCCACCCTCACAGGGTTCACAAGAATTCCAGACAGAAATGTAGTTATAATTAAGCATTAATCAGGCTGCACTTTGACCCACTTGCTTTTAACCAAACATAGTACCAGATACTGACCATGTGCATCCCCATTGTTCTATAGATAGGATTTCCACCTTAGAATTATATGACTTCTGTTTAAGATTACTTAAAATGCTTTCCAGTGAAACAGCTGGCACCAACCAGCTTGAAGACTCTCACATAGGAACAGAATTAACATGAGAACACAGACTCTTCATCTCCCTGCCTCATGACTCTACCCTGCATTCTTTAGCCAATCAATGATCTCCACACTTCAGCCCATTTCAAAACTCTTAAAAACCTTTCCCCAAACTTCTTAGGGAGATAGATTTCAGGTTTCTTCCCATCTCCTCACTGAACAGCCCTACGATTACATCTCTTTCTGTACTGCAACCCAGTGCTCAACGTACTGACTTGCCATGTGCATTGAGCAACAGACCTATTACAGTTACAAAGTTGGCACAAGATAAAGTTTGAAAGCAAATCAAGGGTCAGATTTTCTATGACCTTGTAAGCCGAGACAGGAAGCTTTTATTTTATCCTAATTAAATATATGATCATTAAAGTTTGTGAGCAGGAAATGGCATGATCTAATTTGCATTTTTAAAACATTCTGTGTGCTGCATGAAGAATAGGTGGAAAGCAATAAAAGTAGAAACTGAGAGACAAGTAAATATGCTACTGCAAGAAAAAAGAGAAGACTCAAATTCCTAAATTCAGAAATAAAAGAGGAGCCATTACAACAAATCTAACAGGAATTTAAAAATATATGGGAATACTATGAAGAGTTATATTCTAACAAATTAGTAACTTAAATGAAGTGAATACATTCTAGAAAAACATAAACTACCAAAACTAACTCAAGAAGAAATAGCAAATCTGAATAAAGCTATAACAAGTAAAGAGGTTAATTAACAATTTAAAAGTTTCCAACAAAGTAAAGCCTAGATCCAAATGGCTTCACTATTAAATTCTACCATTTAAAGAAAAATTAACTGATAACTTCAGCAAAGTTTCAGGATACAAAATCAATGTACAAAAATCATTAGCATTCCTATACACCAACAACATCCAAGCTGAGAGCCAAATCAGGAACACAACCCCATTCACAATAGCTACAAAAGAATAAAATACCTCAGAATACAGTTAACCAAAGAGGTGAAAGAGAATTACAAAACACTGCACAAAAATATTAAAAATGGCACAAACAAATTTTAAAAAAATTCCATTCCCATGGATAAGAATAGTCAATATTGTTAAAATAACCATACTGTGCAAAGCAATTTGTACATTCAATGCCATTCCTGTCAAACTACCAAAGACATTCTTCAAGGAATTAGAAAAAAACTATTTTAAAATTCATATGGAACTGAAAAAGAGCCCAAATAGCTAAAGCAATAGTAAGCAAAAGGAACAAAGCTGGAGGACTCACATTACCCAACTTCGAACTATACTACAAGGCTTCAGTAACCAGAACAGCATGGTACTGGTACCAAAATAGACACATGGACCAATGGAACAGAATAGAGAGCCCAGAAATAATGCCGCATACCTACAACCATCAGATCATTGACAAAACCAACAAAAATAAGCAATGGGGAAAGAACTCTCTATTCCATAAATGGTGCTGGGATAACTGGCTAGCCATATACAGAAGACTGAAACTGAATCCCTTCCTTACACAAAAATCAAGATGAATTAAAGACTTAAATATAAAACCTAAAACTATAAACCCCTGGAAGATAACCTAGGAACTATGATCCTGGACCTAGGCCCTGGCAAATATTTTATGTTGAAGACTCCAAAAGCAATTGCAACAAAAACAAAAATTGACAAATGGGACCTGATTAAACTAAAGAGCTTCTGCACAGCAAAAGAAACTATCAACAGAGTAAATAGACAACCTATGGAATGGGAGAATATATTTACAAACTATGCCTCTGACAAAGGTCAAATATCCAGAATCTATAAGGAACTTAAACATATTTATAAGCAAAAAACAAGCAATTCCATTAAAAAGTGGGCAAAGTACATGCACAGACATTTTTCAAAAGAAGACATACATGGAGCCAACAAGCATATGAAAAAAATGCTCAGCATCACTAATTGTATTAGTCTGTTCTCACACTGCTATAAAGAAATACCTAAAACTGGGTAATTTATAAAGAAAAGAGGTTTAATTGGCTTTTTTTGCAGAAATTTACATTCTTGTTCCAAACAAAAATTCAAAGTTCAGGAATAAAGTGTGTCATTACAATTTCAGCAAGGGAAAAATTAAGCAATGGAGAAAGAACTCTCTATTCAACAGATGGTACTGGGACAAATGTACATATTCAGAAGAAGGAAGTTAAAACGCAGTTTTATATTAAAACAAAAAATAACTGAAAATTGATTATAAGCCTAAATGTAAGCACTAAAATAAAGCTTTTACAGGAAAATATAAGAATATATATTCATGACATCGGGTTAGGCAATGGTTTTTAGACATGACACCAAGAGCCAAAATGACCAAAAAAAAAATTAGATAAATTGAACTACATTACAATTTTAAAAGTTTTGTGCAATAAACAAAACCATCAAGAGAGCAAAAAGAGAACTAACAGAATGGGAGAAAATATTTGCAAGTTATATATCTAATAAGGGACTTATATCCAGAATTTACAAAGAACTCTTACAACTCAATAATAAAAAGGTTAGTTTGTTGTTGTTGTTGTTTTTCTAAGATAGTGAAGCAGAGGCTTTTAGCATGCCTCAGCTACTTGGAAATACCAAAATAGTGCATAAACCATCAGCTCTGTGAGCTTTAATTGAAGAAAGAAAACAGGAATCCATCAGAAGAGCAAAGGACACCCCAGATCCCAGGGAGGAGAATGAAAGCAAACAGCCCTTGGACGACATCCCGCTGATAAAAGTGAATGAAACCCCAGGAGGTGCAGAGTCTCTGTGACTCACCTTTCCACTGGGGATCCTTGTAACCCAGGCCAAGGAGGAGCACTTTGTTTCCCCCAATCCCTGGAGCTAACTTGAGGAGAGACTTGGTGACACTGAGAGGGAAAGACAGGAAAAGCTGCAGGCATTTTTCCAGACCCAGGACCAAGGGCAGGATGCCATTTTTACTCCAGGTTCATACAAAGTCATTCTTTGGTGACCTGGCAGCCTAGCCACACAGACGTTTTAGTCTTGGGCCAAAATTTGGGGCATTTCCTTTGGAGTGGGATAGGGGTCTCCACAGTGAGAATTGAGTAGTGAGTGTGGAAAACACCCCCAGAAGTATGTGCTGAAATTGTGCTCTCCCCAGTCATAGGTCTACAGTGGGAGGAGAGCTACTGCAGCTACAGTTTCTACTGGGTGATGAGACTTGCAGCCAGGGCCAGTTTGTCAATCTGGAATGGATCTTTGTGTGTCATAGCTGGATGTCCAGCCTGCTTTCCCGAGATAGTGGTGCAGGGGGCCCTCTTTGCTCACCCCCAGGCATATCTCCAGTAATTTCATAGCATCCACTCACCTGGATTAACAGCCTGAGTCCTCCTTTCCTGAGCAATGTAATGGGGCCCTCTCCACTCCACCCCCAGGCAGATCTTCAGGCATTTGGAGCACTTGTTATCCTGAGATGCCCCACCCTTTCTATGCAGAGATCTAGTGCAGTCTCCACACTCCACGCCCAGGCAGGTCTCCAGTCATCCAGAGCACCCGCTCTCTTGGATTAGTTTAGGCCACTCCCCACTTCCATGCATAGAACTTGGAGCAAAGGTTTACCCCACTCCATGCCTAGGCACACCCCTGGGCACTCGGTGGCCATGTGGACTCTCCTCAGCACTGGTGCTTCTGCCTGCCATTGAGGGTCCTGTAGTTAGGCTTGGCCAGTTTGGCCCCACCCATCTTGGTACCCTCCACTGGGGCTGAGCAGGGAGCTTAGACCACTGTGCACCCCTTGGAACAGCCCATTGCCTGAGGACAGAGAGCTTTCCCTAGTAAACAAGGATCAAGTATATACCCAGCCATATTTGCCACAGCTGGCTCTTACTGGTGCCGTCTACTGGATTATAGGTCAAACCATGGACCCCAACACAAAACCTGCCGAAAGAAGTGCATAGGGCTATAGAAGCAAAGTCAAAAGATCCTATCTGGCATTCTCTACAATCACACCCTCTAGAGGGGGAAAAGAGAAAGAAAAAATGATGATAATAATATTATAGAGAAAGAAAGGAAGGAAAAAATATCCTATATACAAGAAAATAATTACAAATATTCAAAGTGTGAGGCATATCTCCAGATGAGAGGGAGCCACTGCAAGAATTCTGGCATCATAAAATATATATATATATATATATGACTATTGTTGATACCGCCAAAGGATCACAGTAGCTCTCCAACATGGTCCCTAACCAAAATGGAAACTCAGAAATGATAGATAAAAAATTCAAAGCATGGATTGCAAAGAAGCTCAATGAGATTTGTGACAAGGATTAAAATCAAAACAAAGAAACTTCCAAAGCAATCCAGGAAGTAAAGGAAGAGATAAACATCTTAAAAACGAATCTGAGCTTCTAGAATTGAAATTTTCACTTAAGGAATTTCAAAATACAATTGAAATCTTTATCAATAGACAAGACAGAGCAGAAAGAAGATTTTCAGAGCGTGAAGATCAATCTTTCAAACTAAGGCAGTCAGACAAAAATTTTTTTAAAGAATTTTTTTAAATTAACAAAGTCTTCAAGAAATATGTGATTATATAGAGTGGCCAAACCTATGAATTATTGGCATTCCTGAGACAGAAGAAAAAGTAAACAACTTGGAAATATATTTGAGGAATAATTCACAAAAATTTTCCTAATCTTGCTACAGATATAGAAATTCAGACACAAGAAATCCAAAAAATACCTGTGAGATACTATACAAAACAGACATCATCAGGGCATATAGTCATGACACTTTCCAAGGTCAAAACTAAAGAAAAAATTTTAAAGGCAGCTAGAGAAAAAGGTCAGCTCATGTACAAAGGGAACCTTATCAGGCTAAAAGCAGACTTCTCAACAGAAACCTTATAAGCCAGGAGAGACTGGGGGCCTATTTTTCAGCATTCTTAAAGAAAAAAAGAATGAAACTGGACTCCTACCTTTCACCATATACAAAAATTAACTCAAAGCGGATTAATAATTTAAATGTAAGACCTCAATCTATAAGAATCCTAGAAAACCTAGGAAATGCCATTCTGAACATCAAACTTGGAAAAGGATTTATGACTAAGTCCTCAAAAGCAATTGCAACAAAAATAAAAATAGGTAAGTAGGACCTAAATAAACCAAAGAGCTTCTACACAGAAAAAGAAACTATACACAGAGTAAAAAGACAACCTACAGAATGGGAGAATGTATTTGCAAAATATGTATCTGACAAAGGTCTAATATCCAGAGTCTATAGGGAATTCAAACAATTCAACAAGCAAAAAAAACAAATAACTTCATTGAAAAGTAGGCAAAAGACAGCCGGGTGTGGTGGCTCACACCTGTAATCCTAGCACTTTGGGAGGCCAAGGCAGGCGGATCACCTGAGATCAGGAGTTCAAGACCAGCCTGACCAACATGGAGAAACCCTGTCTCTACTAAAAATACAAAAAATTAGCTGGGCGTGATGGCACATGCCTGTAATCCCAGCTACTCAGGAGCTGAGGTAGGAGAATCTCTTGAACCCAGGAGGTGGAGGTTGCGGTGAGCCGAGATTGCGCCATTGCACCCCAGCCTGGGCAACAAGAGCGAAACTCTGTCTCAAAAAAAAAAAAAAAAGGAGGCAAAGGACATGAACAGACACTTCAGAAAAGAAGACATACATGCAGCCAACAAACATATGAAAAACACTCTGCATCACTAATCATCAGAGAAATGCAAATCAAAACCACAATTACATACCCTCTCACACCAGTCAGAATGGCGATTACTAAAAAGTCGAAAAATAACATATGCTGACGAGACTGGGAAAGCTTAGACATTGTTGATGGGAATATATTAATAGATTATTTTGGCCACTGTAGAAAGCAGTTTGAAGATTTCTCAAAGAACTTAAAACAGCACTGCTATTCAACCTAGAAATCCCATTACTAAGTATATATCCAAAGAAAAATAATTCATTCTACCAAAAAGACACACATACTCATATGGTAACCACAACACTATACACAATGGCAAAGACATGGAATCAACCTAGGTGCCCATCAATGGTGGATTGGATAAAGAAAACGTGGTACATATACACCATGAAATACTACAGAGCCACAAAAAGGAACAAAATCATGTCCATTGCAATAACATGGATCCACCTGGAGGCCATTATCCTGAGTGAATTAATGCGGGAACAGAAAACCAAATACTGTATGTTCTCATTTATAAGTGGGATCCAAACATTGGGTACATGTGGACATAAAGATGGCAACAATAGACGCTGGGGATTCCTGGAGGGGATGGAGTTCGAAGGGAGGAAGAGCTAAAAACCTATCTATAAGGTACTTTGCTCACTACCTGGGTGACAGGACCATTCATACCTCAAACCTCAGCATCACACAATATACCCATGTAACAAACCTGTACATATACCCCTGAGTCTAAAATAAAAGTTGAAATTATTAAAATAATAATAAGACTAATAATCCAATTTAAAATGAGCAAAGGATTTGAACAGACACTTCTCCAAAGAAGATACACAAATGCACATAAAACAAGCACATGAAAAGATGTTCAACATCACTAGTTATTAGGGAAGTGCAAATCAAACCATAAGAGGTTTTACAATTTATCTTCATGATTTATCTTCATTACCCTTCAATGATATATAGTCAAAAAGACAGACAACAACAAGTGCCAGTAAAGAGGTAAAGAAATTGGAACGCTCATTCATTGTTGTTGGGAAGAGAAAGCCAGTGAAGACTCTTTTGAACAGAGTTTGGCAGCTTGTCAGAAAGATTAAACATAAAAAGATTACCATATTACCCACCAATTTTCTTCCTTGGTATATATCCAAGATAAATAAAAATATGTGTACACAATAATGTGTCACAAATGTTCATAGCAGCATGATTCAAAAGTGGAAGCAATCCCAAATGTCCAAGTGATTCACAGATAAAAAGAATGTGTTATATTCTTACAATGGAACATTATTTAGCTATATAAGGTAGTGAATTACTGACACAAGCTACAACATGATGACCCTTGAAAATGTTATCCCAAGTGAAAGAAGCCAGTCACAAAAGACCACACTTTATATGATTCCATTTATATGGAATGAGCAGGATAGGCGAATCTACACAGACAAAATAGAAAGTAGATTAGAAGTTGCCTAGAGCTGGGAGAGGATGTAGCTATGGAAAGAGGGGATTGACTGTTAATGCATAAGGAGCTTCTTCTCAAGGTGATGAAAATATTCTAAACTTAGATCTTGGTGATGGTTGCACAATGATGTGAATATATTGAAACCCACTGAATTGTGCACTTTGAATGGGTGAATTTAATAGGATGTGAATTGTATCTCAATAAAGAATTTTAAAAACCATCAAAGGAGTAAGTTCTAATGTTCAATAGCAGGGTAGAGTGACTATAATTAACAACCATATATTGTGTATTTCAAAATAGCTACTGGAGACGTTCCCAACACATAGAAATGACAAATGATAAAAGTAATGGATAACCTAAATATCCCGACTGATCATTACACATTCCATGCATAGAACAAAATATCACATGTATCCCATCAATACATACAAACATTATGTATTGGTAAATAAATAAATAAAATTTTAAAAACCAAAAAAAGAAAAGAAAAGAACAAGAATTCACTGCACTGCAGACAGTGGAGTGGTAAACCAGAGCAGTGTCAATGGGTACGGGGAAAAGTGTATACAAGTGATAGAGCTGATGTGAAAGAGGTGGATTAGAGGAGATGACTTTCTTCTACTGAAATGGTCAACCAGGTATATAGAAGTGTCGTGTTCTAAGCTCCCTCTATGGCCTCATTTTTGCTTTTGCTTTTGCCACCCCCAGTGAATCCTGGTCTTTCGTTCTTCCATCCCCCATGCCCTTTTCCATCTTGGACCCCTCACCAGGTCCTCTGCCTGGAGTTCTTTGCCTTTGCTGTCCTTCACCTCTTTTTTAGGTAATTCTCAGCCACCACATGCCTGGGTCCCCTGACAATTTCTGTCTAAGCCAGGGTCCCTCATTCTATTTTCTCTTACTATATCTCCAGGAAATAGCACAGCTTGATACACAGAGAACTTTTAATGTTTGTTGAATAAATAGTTAAGTGAATGAATGCTGCATAATTCCAGCTCTGATTGTTCTGATTTGTTGTTGTATTCTTGAAATTCAAGGAAAGTATGCAAGGGCATCTGCTTTTAAGTTACTGATATAGCTGAGCCAAATGTAAGATTTGAAGTATGCTTTTATCTCCTAAATTCAAGTCTTTCTGTAAATGGCCAAAGGGAAACTTCACTCACGCCTCCAAACATGCAGAGGACAGCACATAGCTGCAGAACCAGATTTCCACTGCCTGGTTCTCATCTTCACTCAGTTCCTCAGAAATTGGGTATTTTGCTTTGAGGAAAAAAAAGTTGGCAAGAGCAGTGAGATCCGTGTCTCCATTCCTGTAAGAATCAGTCATCCCCTAGGGTTTCTGGTGGAAGGGAGGTCTTCCCAAATGATTTGTGTTCCCAACAGGGAGCCTGCCTCTGCAGGACATGAAGTTAGTTCTAACACATTATCAACTGCACCGCTAGACATCCATTCTGACATTTTACAAAAAAGCAAAGACAGAATCACAGCACAGAAATTTCTGCCATGTTGAAAGGGCTTTTCAAGACTAAAGCATCTGTGATTCTGCTGATGAATCAGATCACACTTCCTCCCAACTATTTCACCTTTTGTATCTCTCTACCCTTGTGTTGAGATGGGAGGGTGGAAGAGGCAGATATGAGAGTCTGAAGTACATCATACTGTCAATATAACAAGATATAAATAAATCAGATATAAAGAACTATAAACTATGTCTGAGGCTAGATTTTTCCTCTGTGCTTTCATTAGATAGTGTCTGTTGACTTATGTATGGACTTTTAATTTTATAATATTGTCATTTTTCTATATTATGAGTCTTGACTTGTCTCAGAGGGAGGAAGAACTATAAACACCAATTCCCCACTACAAAGGCAGAGTATATCAACCAAACTCTTTTTAGGGAGACTGTGAAGTTATTTCCCAAACATCAAATCATACTACTATTTACTTATATTTCATATCAATACAAGTTAACTGTAATAATTGACATAATGACCTATGACAATCCTCTAGTGTGTCCCTAGCTTGGTGAAGCAGCAGAGCCTCCTTCTCCAATTGAATTGTCCCTGGAGTGTCCTCCCACTCCCAGTCTTTTTGCTTGTTATGAGTTGAGAGAGACAATACGTGAGAGACATGAGAGTCTGGAATACATCATACCCAAAAACCATCTGATATGTGTGCCAAAACTGGGAGAAAAAATCTATAGTAAGTCCTGAGCTATGGGTCTCAACATTAATTCAAGGTTCCTGTTCAGGCCTAGGAGGCGTCAGGTGATCAGATTCCAAAGGTATCTGCCCTTACTTACCCTCTGCTCCTGCCCTACTAACCCCAAAACATCTAGCAATAGACCCAACTTAAGTAAAGAAGAGTACAATAAAAGACAGATCTATTTTAGTCTTGTCCATTATTTACAGGCTGGCGGAAAGTTAAGTATATGCCTCAATTCACCTTTCCCAGCTCCCTCCTCTCCCCATGCAATATTATTCCCTTCTTCATGTAGGTTCTCACAGGTTTTTGTCTCCATTATGGTACTGATCACATCCCAGTGAGGCCGGCTACCTCTGATTTTGTCTCTTTCTACACTATGATTCTTTAAAAAATAGGAAATAGATATTATTTATCTTAGTACTGTCAAGGCTTAGCATATAGTAAATACATAATAGATGGTTTCAGAATAGGTGAATAAGTTAAACTAGCTCTTTCAACCCAGGAGCAATTTAGTAAATTACTAAAGCATTTCATTCTAAACCAGAGAGCTGGCATCAGACATCACGTTAGAGTTTCTCCCTTGACTCTACTAGAAATGTATCTTAGCCAAAACTCTAGTATGATATTGACATCTTTATGAGATACCAGAGTTCAAACCAATCAAATAGGCAATCTTTTATTTCAATGTACGGTGTCTAGTTACAAATCTCTGCCTTTCTACTCTGGTGAGATAGCCTGGACTGTGTGGTAGTCTGATGTCTAACTCTTCTGTACTCTCTTTCAACCTGCACCAAAGCCGGTCTCTACTTTTCCGCGCTACCTGCAGAGGGGTCCATACGGCGTTGTTCTGGATTCCCGTCGTAACTTAAAGGGAAACTTTCACAATGTCCGGAGCCCTTGATGTCCTGCAAATGAAAGAGGAGGATGTCCTTAAGTTCCTTGCAGCAGGAACCCACTTAGGTGGCACCAATCTTGACTTTCAGATGGAACAGTACATCTATAAAAGGAAAAGTGATGGCATCTATATCATAAATCTGAAGAGGACCTGGGAGAAGCTTCTGCTGGCAGCTCGTGCTATTGTTGCCATTGAAAACCCTGCTGATGTCAGTGTTATATCCTCCAGGAATACTGGCCAGAGGGCTGTGCTGAAGTTTGCTGCTGCCACTGGAGCCACTCCAATTGCTGGCCGCTTCACTCCTGGAACCTTCACTAACCAGATCCAGGCAGCCTTCCGGGAGCCACGGCTTCTTGTGGTTACTGACCCCAGGGCTGACCACCAGCCTCTCACGGAGGCATCTTATGTTAACCTACCTACCATTGCGCTGTGTAACACAGATTCTCCTCTGCGCTATGTGGACATTGCCATCCCATGCAACAACAAGGGAGCTCACTCAGTGGGTTTGATGTGGTGGATGCTGGCTCGGGAAGTTCTGCGCATGCGTGGCACCATTTCCCGTGAACACCCGTGGGAGGTCATGCCTGATCTGTACTTCTACAGAGATCCTGAAGAGATTGAAAAAGAAGAGCAGGCTGCTGCTGAGAAGGCAGTGACCAAGGAGGAATTTCAGGGTGAATGGACTGCTCCCGCTCCTGAGTTCACTGCTACTCAGCCTGAGGTTGCAGACTGGTCTGAAGGTGTACAGGTGCCCTCTGTGCCTATTCAGCAATTCCCTACTGAAGACTGGAGTGCTCAGCCTGCCACGGAAGACTGGTCTGCAGCTCCCACTGCTCAGGCCACTGAATGGGTAGGAGCAACCACTGACTGGTCTTAAGCTGTTCTTGCACAGGCTCTTAAGCAGCATGGAAAAATGGTTGATGGAAAATAAACAGCAGTTTCTAAAAAAAAAAAAAAAAAAAAAAAAGCCGGTCTCTAGTAGACGTATTTATCCAACACAGCAAATATCTGTGGAGTATTTTCCAAGTAGAAGATTCTCTATTGGATGTCAGGCCCATCTTAAACCTTTGCCCATGGTAGTCAACCTGGAGTTCTTCAGCTCTCCAAAGATGAAGTCCTTCTTCAATCAAAGACATACTTGGCCCTTGATTTCTTTTTTATGAACAGAAATAAGAAATAAGTAGGACAATAATCTCTACTCTACCTAGACATCTTTCTTAGTTTTGTGACCTTTTATTCCTACCACCAAATGTCCCATCCCCTGGGCTTGGGAATAAGCATAATTATTTCTCTCCAACACAACCTTCTCCTACCTAAGGTGTAATGAAAGGCTAATGGCACAGACCCAAACAAAGCCAGAGGCAATACCACAGCAATGGTTTAGAAATGTATTAAAGATTTTAAATATCTGGTTTCTAATGATATCGTTTATAATGATGCCACCTGATAAAGTCGTTTCCCTGGAGAGAGAAACTAGAAGGAAAGAAGAAAGATATTAATACCCATTACTAGACTAAGTCAGGAAGTAAAATAAATTGCCATTTTTGTCTTCTCCCAAAATTTTCTGCAAAAACAAGTTGACTTTTTTCTTACCAATTAGTAGCTACTTTGAGCAGAGAAGAAATGGCTATCTTACATATTAGCCTGAATAAGAGCAATAAGACCTACTTACCCCATCCTCTTTGCACTCCCCTGACCTACATATTTTTTTCTTTCATTCTCTGTTCTCAAAATCCTTTGGGGAATGATAGTTTGATGCTCCCTGCCTTAAATGTGATACTCCACTAATTATTTCTTTAAAACTCTTATTTTAGATTCAGGGGTACATGTGCAGGTCTGTTAATATAGGCAAACTCATGTCATGGGGGTTTGGTGTAAAGATCATTTTGTTTCCCCAGTACTAAGCATAGTACCTGGTAGTTATATTTCCTGACCCTCACCCTCCTCCCTACCTCCTACCTCAAAAATGCTGCAGTGTCTGTTGTTCCCCTCTTTGTGCCCATTGGTTCACATTATTTAGCTCCCACTTACGAGTGAGGTATTTCATTTTCTGTTCTTGTGCTAGTTTGCTAAGGATAATGGACTCTAGCTCCATCCATGTTCCTGCAAAGGACATGATATCATTCTTTTTCATGGCTGCATAGTATTCCATGGTGTATATGTATCACATTTGCTTTATTCAATCTGTAATTGATGGGCATTTAGGTTGATTCCATGTCTTTGCTATTGTGAATAGTGCTGCAATGAACATTCACGTGTGTGTGTCTTTATGGTAGAATGATTTATATTCCTTTGAGAATCTTTTTTTTTTCCTAATCCTGTGAAGAATGTCATTGTTAGTATGATAAGACTAGCATTGAATCTGTATGGCAATTTTCACAGTATTAATTCTTCCTATCTATGAGCAAGTTATGTCTTTCCATTTGTTTGTGTATCTCTGATTTCTTCCAGCAGTGTTTTGTAATTTTCATTGAAGAGATGTTTTATCCCCCTAGTTAGTTGTATTCCTAGGTATTTCTTCATGGCAATTGTGAATGGGATTGAATTCCTGATTTGGCTCCCAGCTTGCATGTTGTTGGGGTATAGGGATGCTACTGGTTTTCGTACATTTATTTTGTATCCTACAACTTTGCTGAAGTTGTTTATCAGCTCAGGGAGCTTTGGAGCAGAGACTATGAGGTTTTCTAGATATAAAATCATGTCATCTGCAAACAGGAATAGTTTGACTTCCTCTCTTCTCTTTCTATTTGGATGTCATTTATTTATTCCTCTTTCCTGATTGATCTGGCCATAGCTTCCAATACTATGTTGAATAGGAGTGGTGAAAGAGGCAGCAGATTTTCAAGGGGAATGCTTCTAGCTTTTGCTCATCCAGTATGATGCTGGCTGTGGGTTTGTCATAGATGGCTCTTATTATTTTGAAGTGTGTTTTTTCAATGCTTAGTTTATTGGGGGTTTTTAACCTGAAAGGATGTTGTATTTTATTGAAAAATTTTTCTGCATCTATTGAGATAATTGTGTGATTTTATTTTATTTTATTTTGTTTTATTTTACTTTGTTTTATTTTGAGACAGAGTCTCACTCTGTCACCCAGGCTGGAGTGCAGTGGCTCAATCTCAGCTCACTGCAGCTTCTGCCTCCCAGGTTCAAGCGACTCTCGTGCCTCAGCCTCCCAAGTAGCTGGGATTACAGGTGTGCACCACTACACCCACCTAATTTTTGTATTTTTTAGTAGAGACAGGGTTTCTCCATGTTGGCCAGGCTAGTCTTGAACTCCTGACTTCAGGTAATCTGCCAGCCTTGGCCTCCCAAAATGCTGGGATTGTAGGCATGAGCCACCACACCCAGCCCTCATGAGATTTTTGTCTTTACTTTTGTTTATGTGATGAATCACATTTATTGATTTGTATATGTTGAACCAACCTTGCATCCAAAGGATAAAGCTTACTTGATCATGGTGGATTAGCTTTTTGATGTGCTGCTGGATTCAGTTTGCCAGTATTTTGTTGAGGATTTTTGCATCTATGTTCATCAAGGTTATTGGCCTGTTAGTTTTTGTTGTTATTGTTTTTGTTGTTGTGGTGTCTCTGCCAGGTTTGGTATTAGAATGATGCAGAACTCATAGAATGAGTTTGGGAGGAGTCCTTTCTCCTCAATTTTTTTATAATTGTATCTGTAGGAATACTACCAGCTCTCTTTGTACAGCTGGTAAAATTCAGCTGTTAATTTGTCTTGTCCTAGGCTTCTTTTTGGTTTCTAGGCTATTTATTACTGATTCAATTTCAGAGCTTGTTATTGGTCTGTTCAGGGAGTCACTTTTTCCTGGTTCAATCTTGGGAGGATGTATGTGTCTAGGAATTTATTAATTTCCTCTAGATGTTCTAGTTTGTGTGCATAGAGGTGGTCATAGTAGTCTCTGATGAGTATTTGTATTTCTGTGGGGTCAGTGGTAATGTCCCCTTTTGTCATTTGTAATTGCGTTTATTTGGATTTTCTCTGTTTTCTTCAATATTCTAGCTAGAAGGTCATCTATCTTATTAATTTTTTTCAAATAATCAACTCCTGAATTTGTTGATCTTTTGTATGGTGTTTTTATGTTCTCAAACTGCTTCAGTTGAGCTCTAATTTTGGTTATTTCCTGTCTTCTACTGGTTTGGGGGTTGGTTTGCTCTTGCTTCTATAGTTCTTTTAGTTGAGACTTTAGGTTGTCAATTTTAGATCTTTCTAACTTTCTGATGTGGGCATTTAGTGCTATAAACTTCCCTCTAAACACTGCCTTAGCTGTGTCCCAGAGATTCTGGTATGTTGCCATATTTTGCAATAAAAGATACTTTATAAATGTCAGCAATTATTGTTGACTCTGAGGTGACAAAACAATACATCAATCGTTTCTACTGAACTTTGCAGCATGGCCAAGCTATAGTGCACTAGTAACTCTAAGAAATTTCTGTATTACTTTAGGATTGTGTGGTCAGATAAGTCTTATTTTCAATGTTTTAGTTACAGGAAAGCATAGAATCACCAGTTGGAATTAATTTCTATTTCTAGCTCATTACTCCAACAAAAGCATATGGTTTTATAGAAAAGAACATCCCTGCTGTTTGAAGACTAAGAGATGACAGGACTATAAAAAATGGATAATGTCTGAGAATGGTTTTCAGAAATTTGATGAGGAATTTCCTGTACAGTCTGGAGTGGAAAGACTAAGACGTTGTCTCGGTTGTTAAAGTCTAAGTATCCTTTTTCTTATTACTAAAAATATTTCTGCTTTGTTATATATAATACTCCTATTATATGTTGTACAATATATAATTCTCCTAATAAAAATGTATTATATCATAAATGCTCAGATAAATAACTAGTAAGGTTTTAATGGTTGGCAACCCATCTAAATGAGAATTGACAGTTAGGTATAGGAAATCAGGAGTATACCAGTGTGTGATGACCATAAGCCATTGTGTTGCCAGCCCAGCATCTATGCACAAAACATAGCACTCCTTCTCCCTCTGCCCCATGAATATGTCCCCATACTGAGCTCTGATGAGTCATGCTTGTACAGTGAGACCCATTCCATTGACCGCTGTTGGTTGGAACAGACTTGGGCACTAGATCCAGGCTGAGACAATTAGTTAAGATTAGGCCTGAGGGAAATTAGTCTTTTTGATATAACTGGACCTATTAGACACATGTGAAGCTTGGGTACTGTCGTTTGGCATCTTTCACCTACCATACTTCCTCCAGCAAAGCAGAGGAATCCATTCTGCAAAGACAAAGAAAGAAGAATGTCAGAAATGCACATGTTCTAGTAAGTGAGGATCCTTCTGCCTTTTTAGTGCCTGGGTCCAGTACCTGCCTGCCCTTGACTTCTGCAAGGTACCCATGTACCTTCCTAATAAATTCCCTTTTTCTCTTTCAGCTATAATCAGAGGATGTTCATCAGAGTTTAAGGAGAGCAGTCACAGGGGAGAAGTAAAGTAGACCAGAACTAGGTAGGGGAACCAGTAGAAGAATGTAACAAATGGGGGTCAATAGCAAGGTCGCCCATGACAAAGTAAAGTAGAAATATATGTGCCAAGGACTCCAGACTGTCACTCATACACTGTTACAATCCTTCTGTGTGGCCTGGGCTAACCTACAGCAACAACGATCAAGTAGGAACTTTTTATATTTCTCTCCTCTGTATCTTATAAACATTCTCTCTGTATGTGGTTTAGCCCCAATCTTTAAGAAAACAAATATGCAAAAACTTAATTTTCTAAAAAAAAAAAAAAATCCTATTTTCTCCTTTCTCAACCAAACAACTTGAACGAACATAAATTGCACTCTTGCCCTTACTTGGTTAAATGATTGTCTTCCTCCTATCCAGCTTTTATGAGCATTTCCTGGCTCCTCAGTCTCTCTCATTACCACATGACATTGTCCCCAGATAATTCTACCTAAATAATACCTTTCCAATCTATTCCCTCCTCTATATTTCCTCCTCGAGCCCTACCTCAGGCCCTCATCCTCTCTTACTGAGACCTGTGAAATAGTCTTCTAACTGGTCTCCCTGTCCTAACCTTTCCTCTTTCTAATCCATTCTGCATAATATTACCAAAACTATCTTTCTAAAACATAAATATGACTGGGTTCACTGTCATAAGTAAGTCTTCATGTTGCTTTAGACAAAATCTATAATTTCGCTGTCAATACTACCTTAAATCTTACCCCCAACTTATTTTTTTGAATTTTAAACCTATCCTTATGTATTACACTGCTATGGACTGAATGTTTGTGTCTCTCCAAACTTCGTATGTTGAAACCTTAATCCCCAGCATGATGGTATTTGGAGATGGTCTAAGAGGTAACTAGGTCATGAGTGGAGCCCTCATGTTGGGATAAGTGCCCTTATTATAAGAGGAGACGCGAGAAAGCTTAGGTTCTCTCTCTCTCTCTCTCTCTCTCTCTCTCTCTCTCTCTCTCTCTCTTTCTCTGTGTGTGTGTCTTTCTGTCTGTCTATCTTTCTGTCTGTCTGTCTGTGTCTCAACCATGTGAGGATATAGCAACTGTCTGCAAGCCATGAAACAAACCCTCACCAGATGCCAGACCTGCCAATGTCTTTGTCTTGGACTTCCCAGCCTCCAGAATTGTGAAAAATAAATGTTTGTTGTTTAAGCCGCCCAGTATATGGTATTCTTGTTATAACAGCCTGAGCTGACTAAGACATATACCCTACATTACAATGACATATTCCCAAACACACCACTTTTTATGTTTTCATGCTTTTTCTGTTGTTCCCTTTGCCTAAAATGCCTTTCCCCCATACATACCATCCCTCCATTCTGTCTCACGAATTTTTAATAATTCCTCGCTGTGAAATTTTACTTGTATTTTTAGCTGCTGATATTGCTTGTAACAGATATATTTGCTTGTGCTAATAGAGCATTCACCACACTATATAGCATGGTTTACAAAATATTCCTGCTGAAGTGTAAACCTCTGGAAGCCCCAAAAAACACATTATTGTTTATCTCTTTAACACCTAGAGATGTTCCTTAAAATACTAAATAAATATTTACTAATTTAAATTAAATTATTAGTCAACTTGCAGGTTAAAATGGCATTTCTATTCCCTATAATTTATACATTGACATAGAAATGTTTTTATTTTTAAAACAACAAGCCAACCGTCACTTACTTTTCATTTAATAATTGTTCATTTTATTCTTCTAACATATATTATTTCATAAGTCAATCGTGCAGCAGTAGTTTCAAAGTCCTTAATATAACGATTTTTATTTAAATAGTGAACAAAAGTTCCAGGGTTGGCAGTAGTCAATAGTCCCAGCTAATTATTTTCACTCAAACGGAGACTGCAATACCCAAATAAAATAACAACTCTGATATTTTTTTGATTTGATATTTTATTTTATTTTAACTTTTATTTTAAGTTCAGGGGTACATGTGCAGGATGTGCAGGTTTGTTACATACACAGCTGTGTGTCATGGGGTATGTTGTACATATTATTTCATCATGCAGGTATTGAGCCTAGTGACCATCAGTTATTTTTCCTGGTCTATGTGTCCCTGTGTTCCCATCACTTAGCTTCCACTTATAAGTGAGAACATGCAGTATTTGCTTTCTGTTCCTGTGTTAGTTTGTTAAGGATAATGGCCTCCAGCTCCATCCATGTCCCTGCAAAGGACATGATCTCATTCTTTTTTATAGCTGCATGTTATTCCATAGTGTGATACATATTTTCTTTGTACCACACCACATTTTCTTTGTCCAGTCTATCATTGATGGGCATTTGGGTTGATTCCAAGTCTTTGCTACTGTGAATATTGCTACAATGAACATAGACATGCACGTTATCTTTGTAATAGAATGATTTATATTCCTTTGGGTATATACCCAGTAATGGAATTGCTGGGTCAAATGGCATTTCTGGTTCTAGGTCTTTGAGGAATTGCCACACTGTCTTCGGCAATGGTTGAAGTAATTTACACTCCCACCAACAGTGTAAAACTGTTCTTTTTCTCCTCAACCTTGCCAGCATCTATTTTTTTTTACTTTTTAATAATAGCCATTCTGACTGGTGTGAGGTGGTATCTCATTGTGGTTTTGATTTGCATTTATCTAATGACCAGTGATGTTGAGCCTTTTTTCATATGTTTGCTGGCTGCATGTATGGCTCCTTTTGAGAAGTGCTTGTTTGTGTCCTTTGCCCACTTGTTAATGGGGTTGTTTGATTTTTTTCTTGTAAAACTGTTTAAGTTCCTTGTAGATGCTGGATATTAGACCTTTGTAAATCTGTTTAAGTTCCTGATAGATGCTAGGTATTAGACCTTTGTCACATCCATAGTTTGCAAAATTTTTTCCCATTCTGTATGTTGTCTGTTTACTCTGTTGATAGTTTCTTTTGCTGTGTGGAAACACTTTAATTTAATTAGATTCCATTTGTCAATTTTTGCTTTTGTTGCAAATGCTTTTGGCATCTTCATCATGAAATATTTGCCTGTGCCTATGTCCTGAATGGTATAGCCTAGGTTTTCTTCTAGGGTTTTTATAGTTTGGGGTTTTACATTTAAGTCTTTAATCCATCTTGAGTTGATTTTTGTATATAGTGTAAGGAAGTGGTCCAGTTTCAATTTTCTGCATATGGCTAACCAAGTCTCCCAGCACCATTTATTAAATAGGTAATCATTTCCCCAGTGCTTGTTTTTGTCAGGTTTGTGGAAGATCAAAAGCTTAAGCTGATAAGCAATTTCAGCAAAGTCTCAATTCCTTCAATCAAATAGTGAATGATTCCCTAGCTGTAGGTGTGTGATCTTATTTCTGGGTTCCCTGTTCCGTTCCATTAGTCTATATGTCTGTTCTTGTACCAGTACCATGCTGTTTTGATAACTGTATCCCTGTACTATAGTTTGAAGTTGGGTAGGGTGATGCCTCTTGCTTTGTTCTTTTTGCTTAGGATTGCCTTGGCTATTCAGGCTCTGTTTTTGTTCCATATGAATTTTTAAGTAGTTTTTTTCTAGTGCTGAGAAGGATGTCAATGGTAGTTTAATGAGAATAGCACTGAATCTATAAACTGCTTTGGGCTGAATCACCATTTTACCAAAATTGATTCTTCCTATCCATGAGCATGGAATGTTTTTCAATTTTTTGTGTGTCATTTCTGATTTCTTTTAGCAGTGGTTTGTAGTTCTCCTAGAAGAGGTCCTTCACTTCCCTTGTTAGCTGTATTCCTAGGTCTTTTATTTTCTTTGTAGCAATTGTGAATAGGAGTTCATTCATGATTTGGCTCTTAGCTTGACTGTTGGTGTATAGGAATTCTAGTGATTTTTGCACATTGATTTTGTATCCTGAGACTTAGCTGAAGTTGCTTATCAGCTTAAGAAACTTTTGAGCTGAGACAATGGGATTTTCTAGATATAAAATCATGTCATCTGCAAACAAAGATAGTTTCACTTCCTCTCTGTCTATTTTAATACACTTTATTTCTTTCTCTTGCCTGATTTCCCTGGCCAGACCTTCCCATACTGTGTTAAGTAGGAGTAGTGGGAGAGTACAAACTTGTCTTGTGCTGGTTTTCAAGAGGAATTCTTCCAGCTTTTGCACATTTGGTATATTGGTTATAGGTTTGTTATTTATGGCTCTTATTATTTTGAGGTATGTTCTTTCAATACCTAGTTTACTGAGAGTGTTTAACATGAAGTGATGTGGAATTTTATCAAAAGCCTTTTTTTGTATCTAATGAGATAATCAAGTAGTTTTTTTCTTTAGTTCTGCTTATGTGATGAATCACATTTATTGATTTGCATATGTTAAACCAACCTTGCATCCCAGGGATGAAGCCTACTTGATCGTAGTGGACAAGCTTTTTGATGTGCTGCTGGATTCGGTTTGCCAGTATTTTGTTGAGGATTTTTGCATGAATGCTCAACAAAGATATTGGCCTGAAGTTTCTTTTTTTGTTATATCTCTGCCAGGTTTTGGTATCGGGATGATGCTGGCCTCATAGCATGAGTTGGGGGAGGAGTCCCTCCTTTTCAATTTTTTGGAATAGTTTCAGTAGGAATGGTAACTCTGGTGTTTTTAAAATATTTACAGCTTATTTTAAATTACCAAAGATTTCATAAACAAACCTGAAATTAAATACTTTATATATTTCAAATCCAAAAATATGTAAGCTTAATACAGAACAAACTGCAAATATAAATGTATTTTAAGATACATGTTCATTAGCAGATACAATTAGTAAAATTAATTCTTATTCAAAACATAAACACTATAATAAGATAAAGAAAAATTAATCATAAAAGTTTTTTGCTATTAAGTTATGGTCTAAACATGAAAGTATTTATATTGTAAAACGAATTAGCCAGCATATTCTAGAAAGAATTGAAACTTGGTGAAAAAATGTTTGCTCCAAATAATTCTCTGTTCCAAAAGTATTAAGGCTGAGGGGAACAACCTAAGATGATAGACTTTGTACCTAAATGATTTTCCACCTTAAAAATTTTCCACCTGCTCCTATTTTGTGATTTACTGACTCCTTCCAATTGCTTCCTAGGTCTAAGTTGTCTGGAGTAATATTCTGGTTGTTAACAGTTGTATGAAGTTAGCATAGCTTTAATGTTTCTGCCAAATGTCATTACTTCACCTCTCAAACTGAGCCCTGGAAATAGCTGGAATCATCTTACACAGAACTTTGATGAGCTCAAATGAAGAAATGGCAAAAGCAAAGATATAATAGCTGATGGAACTCTTCTACGTTTTGTGATTCAGACTTTATAAATATTACTGACAAAATCTACCAACATTTGTTTAATTTGAGATGTGAGGCTATATTATGAATGAGTAAAAATGATTAGATATTTACATGACCCAGATTTTGTAGCTCTGTTAACCAATAGGTTACTTCATTTTGACCATAAAAAGTCAACTAGCCATATAGACACAACCATGACATAAATCAGAGACCTGAAAATAATCAAAGAATCTCATTGGTTTCCAATTCAGAATCAGAGTGAAAACAGATCAGAGGCCATTGCTCGTTACCATCCTGCCTGCTCCTCTTCCACCCATGCAGAAACTGCGTGTGCTTGTGTGAGTGAATATGTGTGAATGCATGCTTTTATGTTCTCATATGTAAAATCAATTCTTGTTCACAGATTCAGTAACCATGAATTCACCTACTTGTTAAATTTTATTTGTAACCCCCAAATCAATATTCCCAGAGATGTTGTGTTAATTTGTGGACATGCACAGAGCAGCGAAAAATTTGAGTTGTCCAAAGCGCTGGTTTGCAGCTGAGGTAGAACAAGGCAATGTGCTGCCTTCATGTTTCTGCTCCCATACAGAGATGACCAGAAAACACAAGGCAGTCAGGGCAGTGCTGGGTAGTGCGAGAAGCTCCAGCCCTGGGGCCAGGTGGATGGGGTTTGAATCCCAACTCTGGCACCTGTTAGTGTGGCAACACAGGCATGTCACTTGGCACTTCTCAATCTCCTTATCTCTTTTGTAAAATAAAGAGAATAGAATCCACCAGGATGAGTTTTTAAGATTAAATATGATATTTGATTTATATATATTTTCTCTAAGAGTTAATTCACTGTTTGCACTATTTCAATGTTTTCAGCAACTTTATAGAACATAACTACCATGAATATCAAGAATCTACTGTATCTCGACATTGATGGTGAGAATCTGAGACACCTTAGTGGCTTCAGTTTTGCACTCTGAGAAGACTGAGGGAGATCATTCTCACCCTAGGTGTATATGTGCTTATTTTGACATATGCTTCAATGTTATCATATGGTTTGCCAATTTAACTGCAGAAATTAATCTAGCTTTTATAGTTGAACAAATTCCATTTCTATTTGCTATAGGAGATTGTTTATGGAATCACTCAGCTACCCATTGACTGCTGTTTTTCTCTTGATCATATTACTATATAATATTTACCCTAGGTTTGGGTCTTTTACAAAAGTATTAGATAATTATCATGTAGCAGTTTATAGCAATTTCTGGCTTCATGATGGATTTTCCAGCTGGCTAGTGACTGTGCTTGAGTTAGATGTAAGCCAAAATACAGGAACTGTTGAATTAAATCAAGGACTCGTCTACTTTAATTGAACAGAAAAATAACACTTTTAAATTAGAAACAAATTATATGTTGTTGATATATAAATAATTCTTGTACCTCATAATAAGATTACTAAATTAAATATAATTTAAATGGACAAGATTGAAACAGACCACTTAAAAAGTTATACAACTGTCCAATAAGCACATGAAAAGATGCTCAATATCATTAGACATCAAAGAAATGCAGAATAAAATCACCATGAAATATCACTGCACATCCACTGGAATGACTAAAATTATAAAGACTGACAATACCAAGTATTGACAGGAATGTGGAAAAACTACAACTCTCCTACTTTACTAATTGAAATGTACAAATGACACAACTACTTTGGAAATGAATTGCCAGTTTCTTATAAAGTTAAACAAGTACTTATCATCTACCCAGCAAATCAACTCCTGGGTGATTACCTCAGAAAAATTAAAACATATGTCCACACAAAGACTCAGACACAAAAGTTCATAGCAGCTTTATTTGTCACAGCCAAAAACTGGAAATGACCCAAATACGAAGGCGCATGAATAAACAATTTGTGATATATTCATACAATGGAATTTAAAAATAAAAATGGACTACCGATAATGTACAACAACAGAAATGAATCTTAAAACCATGATGCTGAATGATAGCAGCAAATATAAAAAAGTATAATATAAAAAATATTAAAAATATTTTATAAAAAATATTAAAAAATATAAAAAAGCAACCCACTTTTCTCTGCCATTTAATCCTCTGCCTTTTGGCCTAAGTTCATACATTTTGAATAGTTTCCTTCAAATAAGTAGTCTAATGCCCATATTGACTATGTTTAAATTATTCACCTGTTAGTTATTGATGAAGTATAACCAAGAATAACTACCCTTTTAACTGTGTGATTCCATTTATATGAAATTCTAAAAAAGACAAAACTGATCTATGACAACAGAAAGTAGACCAGTGTTTGCCAGGGGCAGATGGGGCCAGGGAGAAGAATGTTGCAAAGGATCATGGGAGAATGATGGGGGTTATGGAAATGTCCTGTACCTTGGTTGCAGTGATGGTTACATGGGCACAGATAATTGTCAAAACTCATTGAACTGTACACTTTAAATGGATACATTTAACTTTATGCAAATTATACCTCCAAGTTTATTAAAAAATATTTTTGGCTATGATCATAGTTCTGTAAGAGAGAATTAGGAATAAAGAGCTAGAGGATAGGGGAGAAGAGAAAATGAAATAATCTGTGAGGAGAAATAGAAGGAAAGTACATAAAGACAAGAGGTAGAAGTAGTATGATTTACAAAGTCTTCTTAATTCTCAGGGGCTCTGAATGGCAGAAATAAACGTAAAAGCCATGTGGTAGGATAAGCAACTCACTTTTCTCTGCCCTTTAATCCTCTGCCATTTGGCCTAAGTTCATATACTTTGAATGGTTTCCTTCAAATAAGTAGTTTAATGCCCATATTGACTATGTTTAAATTATTCACCTGTTAGTTATTGATGAAGCATAACCAAGAATAACTACCCTTTTAAAATATCCTATCTGCAAAAAACAAAAATAAAATGACACCTACTCCAGTAGAGAGTAGCAATTCAAATCCTAAACCAGTTGGGTATTCTTTTTCCCAACTCTGGTTCACTGTTACTACATGAAGTATTCATGAGCTAGTTAAATAAACACATGGTAGTGTGTGATATGTTTCAGACTTTGGAGTAGATACCAAAGACACACAAAAATTTGGCCAAAACACTGACTGTTCTGTAAAAGAGTGTTTGAGACAAAGATAATTACAATAAATATGATAACCACAGAGGCGTGTTTTCAGTCATTTATGTGCATTAGAATCACCAAGGCAATCGCTACAATGAAATTCTCTGTTCTGCATTCAGAAATTCTGATTTTTGCAGACTGGGTGGGAATCTGAGGATTCTATACTCAATATTTTCCAGCTGATTCTCATGGACACTAAAACTTGAGACCCACGACATAAGATTTTATGGTAGCACCAAGGATTACCAAAGCCCACCTAGGATGGCCAGTTCAAAGGAAGAGCTGCTTGCTCTGGTTAAAGAAGGAGGAATATGGCAAAGATGGGGGTTAAATTCTCAAAGATGTAAGAACTGTATAAATAGTTAAGTGAATGTATATTAAAAGACACAAGGTGGCAGCAATGAGGACTGTCAATGTCAGATAATGGAGAGATTTAAAATAATTAATTAAGGTGATGTTTTTAAAGGAGTTGGTCTGACCAGAGACGGCCTGGAGATGACAGGGTCAGTTGCTCAGCTTTTCTTATCATTAGTGATTTCTCTGATTTTTTTACCCCATGTGCCCAAACCCAGAAAAAGCCATGTCGTAGGTATCCAACAGCAATATCTTCAGACACGTTGGCTCTGTCCACAAACCTATATTGCACAACTCAACTTGACTCTGCCTTCTATACCATTTCTCCTAGACTCTCAAACTTTAGTTCAGTCTTCTGTTCTCTTTATTTTAATCAGGAATGTAGGTGGTTAATCATCTCTCCCAAACAAGGTTCATCCTCAAACTTTGTCTTCTCTTACTCCTAGCAGTCAGAGCTCAAGGTCACTCCAGTGTCCTCTGGTCAACACTTTCCCCAAAAGATCTGCATCCAATAACCTTGAAGGAGGTTTAGACATCTAGGTGACTGTAGCTAGAAAACCTTTTACATTTGATGATGTAAATCACTGCAAACAGAGTTTTTATTTTCATTGGTCATTATACCCTATCTAGTAAACTGTTGAGTCTTTAAGTATACAAAGGAAGTTCTACACACATCTCACTTAGAAGGCATTTATTTCAGCTGAGTTCAATTATAGTTTAAAAATTTAAAGTATAGACTGTATTTTATAATCTTTTGAACTGTCTAAGAAAAAAATCAATGTTAATGAAAGATGTAGCAAAAATGTAGGTGCTTTGCAAATTTTTCTTAGGTAATGTAATGTTCACTTATATTATCGTTATGGAGGATTTGTAGAGGGTTTTTTCAGTTTTTTGTTGTTGTTGTTTGGGGGAAGTTTTGCTTAAAAAAATTCGATGCTGTTCAGAGTGCGCCCCAAAGATGAGTGCTATTTTTATGTTGGTGGATGACAAAGAAAATGTTCTGTTGGCTAATAGCTAATGCCTAAAGCAGTTTTATGAGGTGTGTGAATTTATGTGTGCTTAAAGTTGGCCTGAAATATCTTCCTGGAAGGTATTATGCTGATTATCCTTTCAGTTTGCTAAATACCTAAAGTTAAATCAAACACTGGCTTGTGTCTTCAGAGTACACTATCCGCTCACATCTTTCTTGGTCTTGACCTTAATTCTTTTATAAATCCTTCTCTAACTTCCATCTTCACCCAAGTTCATCTTTCCCTCCTCTGAAATCTTCCAAGCCCTTTATTTGTACCTTATCATTCCTTTCACTTTATGTCTTTTAACTTAGAATTCTAGGTTAGAAGAATATCGAAACAGGAACACAAGCACACAGAAAAATTCTGATCACAGATTAAAGCAACTAGCATGGGGCACAACACCTGAATCATCTAATATCAGAACAGGAGCCCTTGAATCCCATGTAAAGGAAGAGGGATTGCACCTATTCCCCTTGACAATATGTTCTTCTACTAAAACTACTAGTTTTAGACAGTATACTTCTAAAATGGCATAGCCAGCAAGAATTACTGACCCCTACAATGTGACTGGATTGCCATACAAAACATAAAATGTAAAAGTTGCCCATTTTGCTGATTCAAAGTCAGAAGTAGGGGAAGGACTAAGAAGCTCCAACTCACGAAACCATTCATAGGATGCAAGACTAACAGTTGGCTGGGTACTTAAGACATTAAGATGTCAGCAAATTTAGACTTTCACAAGCTAGGGAGCTCTTGCTATGATTCTGAATTTAATTAGGAAGTTCATGGCCATAATAAAGAAATGAAACAATATGACCTTTCATGGAATCTCTGATAAAGGGGGTTTAGTGTGGTTAAACTTGAGGTTCATAGAAAAAAATGAGTCCAAATTTGTTTTACTGTAACTATATCCTCCAACTATACCACTTTTCCCAGGGCAAGAGTGATTTGCATTTGGAGTAACTAAAAGAGGCAAATGCAGTCCTACAATACTTTAGCACTTCATAGTCCCACTCTGTTTCTCCCTGTAGTCACACAAACTGACAGCTCCATTTGTCAGGAAGATTTTGTTGCAACAGCTTTTAGTCTTGTAATATCTAGCTTTCATCTGTTCTGTATATGGTTTTGGAACTAATATTCTAGAGTTCAAACTAGTTAGGTAATATAGAATTATGGGCACACTTGTGAAGATTTAGCAAGAAGCATGAAAAGTTTCAAGTACTTAGGATGAGAAGTTTCACAAGACCAGGTTCTCATGCCAGATTTCTGATACTATACTCCCTGTTTATTCGGAGTCAGAGCTACTGGGAAAATCTCCATTCTTGTGATAACTGTACTTGAACTTTGAATAGTAATTAAAACCCAGAAACTGTGGCATAATCTGAGACTATCTGGTGTCTGGGGAGAAAGTTACTGTTTCTTTCTCTTTCTTCAATTGAGTTTTTACATTTTTAAAAATGATAAACAGAAAATATTTTGAAGTCATTTCAATCATTTTACTGCTGTTTATTACAGCTTTAATGCATGCAGAAATTACGACCTAGTAGGAGAGATAACACATAAACATCAATGTTTTAAATATCACCCAATATATAATAAGTAAAATATAAGTGAAACATGGTAAATGCAATTGGTAGCCAGGAGATAAGGGTCACCCTTGGGTGCGATAGCCTCTCTAGTGCTTAAGTAAGTGTTGAAAGGTGATGAAAGGGTTTTATACGGAAGACTTTCAGCTTGGTTGAAGAAGGAAAGCATGGTTGAAGAAGAAGGAAAGCATGATGGGAGTCAAGGGAACAATATAAACAGAACCATGCAGACCAAAGACCCAGTGCATATTTATGAGAATTATGAATAGGACATAAGCCATTACACTGGTTTTGTGTTTGATATTTCTGAAAATTAAAAGCCATTTGGAGGCCAGGGAGTTGAAAGCCAACTTAGTGAGTCTGAACGTTACTCAGTCACTCAAAAGACATTGCAGTTTAGCAGTTAAGAGCCTAGGTGCTGCCCCCCAACTCCCCACACACACTCAACCCCACATCCTGCATTGAGGAGTGGGAGAGAGCAACCTTGGATTCCTGAGCTTACAGCTCATAAGCTGTGTGATCTTGGATGAGCTGCTGAACTCCAGCAGGCTCAGCGTTCTTCATAGTTAAATGATAATACTAGCTACCTTACAGGATTATTGTGAGGATTAATTAAGTCTATCCATTTAGAACTCAGGACTGCTTAGAGCCTTGCCTGATACACTGTAAGCCCTCCATAATTGCTAGCTGTTATTATTGAGCAATGAAATAATATAACCAAAGTGAAGTAATTTAAAACCAAAGTGAAGTATTTAAAAAATATTTAGAGAAGGTGTTAAAATGTATTAGAGCGGGGTGACTCTATAAGAAATGAGACTAATAAAGAAAATACTACTAATTTATTAAGTATGTGGTAATTAAAGACTAAACTAAGGTCACAGCAGGAGGAATATACAGAAAGATAAAGATGCCAAAAATATTTCAAAGGTAAACTGTTAGGACTGGAGAACTGATTGTCTAAGGGAGACAATAAAAAGCAGTGAGTCAAGGATGGCTCCAAGATTTCATTACCAAGGAAATGGAGCTTCTTTTAGAAAAACCAGGAATGAAATTAGTAGAGTAAGAGACAGTGTAAGTGAAAAGTCATTAGTTCAGTTTTAAGCATGGTGAGTTTGAAGTGCCTATGACGTTCAGTGGAGGCATTCACCAGACTCTTAATAATGCAGAACTGGAGCCCAGGAAGGAGAAGCCTGGAACGGGTGCGTGAACCATCATCACCTTGAAGGTGGTAAAATGAAAAATAAATGGGTAGTTTCAGATAGAGAGAGAATGAAAAGGGAGAGACTAGGATGACTTTGGAGAACACCAACCATTGGGGCAGGGACAAAAAAGAGTCATCAACATTTTCAGAGAGAAAACAATCTGGGATAAGAAGGGAGCACTCTTCCAGAGGCCAAAGAATAAATGCTTCTAAGAAGTATGCATTAGTTATCAAAGGATAAATGCTAGGGAATTAAAAGAAGATCATTATTAATAATAATGTATTGTGTTTATACCCTGGAAAGCCATTGGTGATTCTTGAGAACAGTGTTCAAAAGAACAGTGAAAAGAGAATGCAGATTGCAAGGACTAAAGGAATAAGTCATAACGGGAGACAAAGACAACACATATAGACTGTATTTTGGGGACATAAAATGATTAACCTAAAGGAGACTGACCAATTGTCTTACATAAGCAGAAGGTCTAAGAGATGATTAAGTTTGATATGGATTTTCGTCACTGTTTTTGTTAAGGCAAGGGCGAAGGGGTGATGTGTGCAGGCACTTACCAGTGAGAACAGAAGTGCAGGCAAGCCCAAACAGAACAGAGGTTGGCTTGTGGGAGACATTAGTGAAGAAAAGCTGAATAAGCCCTGTTTTAAAAGACTAGGAGATCTAACAATGTTTATAAAAAGAAGAGAAAGAGCCAGTAAAAAGGCAGAGAGATGCTAACAGAAGAGATAAGGAAAATCATCAATTGAATAATTTTATGGAAGAAGTTTAAAAATAGTGGTAGATGCAGGGCACAGTGAATCACACCTGAATCCCAGCTACTCAAAAGGCTGAGCTTGTAGGATAGCTTGAGCCCAAGAGTTCAAGTCTAGCCTGGGAAACATAGCAAAACCCCCAGCTCAGGGCAGAAAAAAAAAAAAAAATGGTGGTGGAAAGAGCACAAGTGTAAGTGACACATTATCCCCCTGCAATGAAAGAAAACAAAGAAGTAAAGATCAAGAGGAATATGAGGTTATGGGGAATGAGTGGCAGCAGATATGTCTGAGTATGAGGGGAGAAAAACTGCAAGAGCTTGCAACAGCCGGCAAGTCCAGAAGGAGGAGAGTCATTTGCTTAGAGTGAGTGAGAGACCATGAGAATGGAAGTTGAAAGCATAGAAAATCTAAAACAGCTGCTATGAGGAATGCAATAAGAATTTAACAAGCAATGAATAAGAAAAGAATTGACAAGTAGCATTAAGAACCCAAATGAGGTGAGATAGCATGAATGTGCAATGGACCAAGTCTGCAGTTTCATGACTTTCCATAAGACCAAGCAGCTTACATCATCTTATCGCCTCATCAAGTGTTCCTCAATGCATACTTTCCTTTTCAACTTTTTTCAATCTATTTAAATGAATCCAGAAATGAATTAAAAGCCTACAATATTTGATAAAAGTCTGCATATCATAATACAAGAAAGATAAAATTGTATTTAACCTAGTACAGTAAGTTTGATTTTTCCCTCTGTGATTCTTATACTCACAATATCATATTAGTGAATGACCAAATTTTCTAGTCTATTCAAATAAGATTATAAAAAAGTGCTCATAAAATGACCATAATAAGTTTTATTTTTTAAAAAAAGTTTCAACTTTAATTTTAAATTCAGGGTTACATGTGCAGGTTTATTACATGGGTATGTTGTGTGATGCTGAGATTTCAGATACATGCTTAATTTAACTGATATTCATATTTTATTCCAGGGATTGACAAAATAAATCTGGCCCCTCCGTTTTTGTACATCCTATTGAGAGACAGGACTAGCTGGATTTCCTAGGCGAACTAAAAATCCCTAAGCCTAGCTGGGAAGATGACCGCATCCACCTTTAAACACGGGGCTTGCAACTTAACTCACACCCAACCAATCAGGTAGTAAAGAGAGCTCACTAAAATGCTAATTAGGCAAAAACAGGAGGTAAAGAAATAGCCAATCATCTATTGCCTGAGAGCACAGCAGGAGGGACAATGATAGGGATATAAACCCAGGCATTGGAGCCGGCAAAGGCTACCCTCTTTGGGTCCCCTTCCTTTGTATGGGAGCTCTGTTTTCACTCTATTAAACCTTGCAGCTGCACACTCCTCTGGTCCGTGTTTGTTACTGGAGCTGAGCTTTCGCTGGCCGTCCGCCACTGCTGTTTGCTGCTGTCGCAGACCCGCTGCTGACTTCCATCCCTCCGGATCCAGCAGGGTGTCCGCCGTGCTCCTGATCCAGTGAGGTGCCCATTGCTGCTCCCGATGGAGCTAAAGGTTCGCCATTGTTCCTGCATAGCTATGTGCCCAGGTTGGTCCTAATCAAGCTGAACACTAGTCACTGGGTTCCACAGTTGTCTTCCGTGACCCACGGCTTCTAATAGAGCTATAACACTCACCGCATGGCTCAAGATTCTTTGGAATCCGTGACGCCAAGAACCCCGGGTCAGAGAACACGAGGTTTGCCACCATCTTGGAGGTGGCCCGCCACCATCTTGGGAGCTCTGGGAGCAAGGACCCCCTCCCCCCGCCCCCTGTAACACTATGAGCCAATAACTGTTTTTACGTTTTTAAATAGTTGGGAAAAAATCAAAAGGAGAGTATTTCATGACATATGAAAATTATATAAAATTCAAATTTCAGTGGCCATAAATAATTTAATTGAAACACATCCATGCTCATTACTTACATATTGTCTATGGCTGCTTTTGCATTACAAAAGCAGCTCTGAGTAGTTGTGACAGAGATGGTATGGCCCACAAAGCCTAAAATATTTACTATCTTGACTTTTACAGAAAAAATTTGGCAACCTCTGTCCCATTCATCCATTTAACCAATATTCACTGAGCACCATCATTAGGTGCTGCACTAAGTGTTTGGAAAATAGACAGATAAAAAAGGGACATAATTACTACCCTCCGGGATACTACATTCTCTTAATAGTAGTATGTTAATGCCACTTTAATGGTGTTTGAAAGTTATTAAATATCTGATTAATGCCTCATAGCAATGAACCCCACAGCACTATGTCCCCCTTACATATTTTCCAGGAGGGAAAGCTGAAGTTTCAAGTGTGTAAATTGCCTCTTCACAATTGCAAAACTCATATGTTACACAGTGAAAACTACAACCCAAGTCTTCTGAAGCTGCCTCATTGCACTATCTCACATCCCTTGATTCACTGACATGGGAGTAATTAACCTGAATCACATGGTCTGTGTGAGACCTGAATAAGACAATGTAAATGAACTTTTAATAATTTTTAAAGCTGTCAAAAATGTGAATGCTAGAAAGTGTTACTATCACAAAGTTATGAGGAAGACAGGAGTAAAAAGTTCAACACATCTATTGTACAACATGGTAACTATTGCTAATAACAATGTAATGTATACTTGGAAATTGGTAAGACAATAGATTTTAAGTGTTCTCACCACAAATAAATGATATGTGAAGTAATACTTACGTTAGTTAGCTCAATTTAGCCATTCCATAATGTATACATATTTCAAAGCATCATGTTATATGCCATAAATATATACAACTTTTATGAACTTAAAAATTAATATAAGAAAACAAAATAATGAACAAGGATAAATAAGTAATAAAAGATATAATGTGAAAAATGTCAGTGAAAGATACAAACACATTGTCATGGTGGTCTATTGCACAAAAGACCACAGTTCAGTGAGAGCATGAAGGAACGCCATGAAGCAAACAGGATTTGTGCCCTGCCCGGAGCAGTGGGTTAACAAGGGTTCTGTAATGAATAAAGAAAATGATCAATGTTTTGTTTATGATTTCATTTAGCAAAATATTGAAGTTATTCATTCCTCAAATCATTCTCCTAGCTCTCATTGTTTCGTTACAGTTCATCTACAAGATCGTATTAGAATTAATAGTGAGGCATGGTGGTGTGTGCCTGTAGTCCCAGCTACTGGAGAGGCTGAAATGGGAGGATTGCTTGAGCCCAGGACTTCAAGAGCAGCCTAGACAACACAGTGAGACCCCCATCTCAAAAAAAACTAAATTCATATCAAAATTTATATGTTATCCAAAGTGGTGTGTACAATATAATCTATATGGCACCACTGTTAGCAATGAGGCCAGACAAGGCATCCCCCAACACAAAATGGGCATTAATCATTCAATTCCTGTACTGTTTCCTTAAAGCCAGGAACCAACCTGAAAATCATTTTCCTCACAGCTCCCCAGGAGGTACCATATAAGTTAAAACCTATCTGACAACTCTGGACATTTAAGAAATTAAGCAGTGACACAATATTGTACTTCAGAAGAATTTACTGAAAAAAATCACATTATTGCATTCGGTTTCTCTTGAAGTATACTAATTTGGTTTAATTTGGTCTATTTTATGGGAGGCAAAATTATTTCCAACTGAATACATGTACTCTTCACTAGAAATTAAACTTACAATTACTGAAAGTTTAAATATCCTGAGGCAGATTTTGACAGCAATTTCATGTATACTCAAGCTTGGAATGTATTACATGATTATAATTACTTTATTTCTGAAAGAAAATTTAGGGAAACTTTATCATTATGCTCTGAAACCATTCTTGGATTTGTCACATTATGCCATGTCTTTATAGTCATTAGACTTTTCTAATGCTAATCAAGATGTTTTGGCTGTTTTTGACTTGGGTATTGCTGAAATGGCATATCCTGCTAACTGTCTCATCCTCTCTGATTAAGCACACAGAGAGTCCAAATATTTAGAAATGATTCATTATTCTTAACAAAATAAAGATGTAACAATGATTTTATGAACTAAAATTTTAATAAATTCAAATATCTCATAAACTCTTTTTCCTTAACCCTTGTAGGAGGTTACTTTCATTTGAATTTGGGTTTGCCTTTTCCAGACATGTTTTTATAATATGACTGTGACGTATGTATTCCTACACATCACATAATATTGCTATTCATGTTCTCAAAAAGAATTGAAGGAAAAGCAAAACAGACACTTATGAAAATGATCTCAGCGGCCTGCACTTCTTCCACCTTTCCACCATCTAAAACAAGAGTAAGCTTCAAAAGGAAGCGAGTAAATGCAAAGCTCCAGAGAAGTTTGGGGGTGTGATGGTAGAAAGGAGAGGCTCTCTTCTTGGCAGAGGCCTGGAGGAATAAGCCAAGTCCTAAAAGTTTCCTACAGCAGATGAGAAGCTGGCTGGAAGCATGTGGGATAGAGGCAGAGAGTGTCTGCTGCCACCTCACCCAGTCCCCCACAGGTCTGAAGTGACTTAAGAAAGCAACCTTATTTTCCTACCTCCCTCTAACTAGGAACAAGAAGCCTTAAGGGCTTTCTCTTTAGACAGGAACAGTGCAGAACATAAACCAAATCCTAATCAGAAGGCTTACCATTCAGGGGGTACAGATGTAGAGAAGAAGCATGCCCAGCTGACAGATGGAGCAAGTTGCACCTAAACAGATGACAAACTGGACAGATGGCAACAACCAGCAGTCACTGCTTCCCAATGCTATCCTGTACAGTTACAACTAATGTTACTGGGTTTAATTGCAAAATTACTCTGTTTACCCAGAATGCACCAAGACTATGTGCTCTGCCATGAGGAACTGAAATAGAAATTCAGATGAGTTATTTCAAACATAAAAAATATTACTTCTTTATGCCTGAGTAAGTGGCATGAAAATATTATAACCATTATACACACATTGACAACATTCAACTCAGTATTGAAGTTTCACCTTCTAAATTATTTAATTAGAAAGTTACCCTTAAATGTTTTTCAACTAGAAATAATTAACCTGCTGACAACACTTAAACAGTTACTAGTAAAGGCTGTGAAAGGGACATTAAACTTAAAGCACACAAATATTTGAATTACCCTTACGCCTTAAGAATTTACCTGGGGAGTGGTAGCTGGGGGTGGGGGTTAGCTAATGCATACTAAGTTTCTTTCTGAGTTGATACAAATGGCCTGAAATTGACTATGGTGATGTTGCACATATCTGTGAATACATTAAAAAGTAATAAATGAGTGAAATGCATAGTATGTGAATTACATCTCAATAAAACTGTCAAAAAATTATACCTCCAATGGGAAAAATATAAATAATATTTCCATTAATTTCAAAGTCACAAATCAATTAAAAACTATAAACAACACTGAGTCTCGGCGGGAAGCACATTTCTAGCATCGGCAGCCTTTAGAAGAAATCCTTGAACTTGGAGTCATAACTATGAATAGAATCCTTCGGCATGCATGCAATCGCTGCTGCGTGAATTTCATAACTCACTTAGACTCTCTGAGTCTCAGTTTCTATAAAAATAGTACCTATCCTACAAGATTGTTGTAAGAATAGTTTTTATGCAGCAAACTCTTATTGAAAGTCTACTATATACTAAGGACTGACTATATAAATACTGAAAATAGAAAATTAAACATTGGTCGTTGTCCTCATGAATTCAGTCTTGCAGGGGAAATAGCCACCAAAAATCTATAAGGTGATGTAGTATTTTCTATAAATGAAGTAATGGGGGTAAATCAAAGGAAAAGGAGCACAGAAGAGGGACCTTAGAACGGTGGGTTAGGAATGCGTAAGATTCAGGAAGGGGAAGTTTGAGGATAATCTTAACAGATAGGATTCAGGCCAGGCGTGGTGGTTCACGCCTGTAATCCCAGCACTTTGGGAGGCCAAGGCAGGTGGATCGTGTGAGATCAGGAGTTCAAGACCAGCCTGGGCAACGTGGTGAAACCCTGTCTCTACTAAAAATACAAAAATTAGCTGTGCATGGTGGCACACACCTGTAATCCCAGCTAATCGGGAGGCTGAGGCAGGAAAATCACTCGAACCCAGGAGGCAGAGGTTGCAGTGAGCCAAGATGCACCATTGCACTCCAGCCTGGGTGACAGAGCAAGAATCCATCTTAAAAAAAAAAAAAAAAAAAAAGACCAAAAGATTCATACCACATCACCCATAAAAATCAATTCAAATTCATAGAGATAAAAATTGGAAAAGATTAATTCAATCAAAACCCATATATAAGTTAATTAATGACTATTAATATAGGAAACGAATTTAAAGTTTCATTCAGAAAACACGGTGGTAGAGTTGAAATTAGACTAATAAAATTCAAACAGACCAATAAAATGCCAATGGATGTGGCACTACTTATGTGCCTCACAATGTTAAAAGAAAAACACATATTAATAAAAATTTATAAAACATATTTTTGCCCTCAAGGAATTTATACTCTTCTAGTCAAAAAGATATATCTGGTTGACAAAAATCAGTTAAGCTCTGTAAAATATTTGAAGAGATTTATCATGAGACAAATATGAGGACCACAATCCGTGACACAGCCCCAGGAGATCCTGAGAACATATGCCCAAGGTGGTCAGGCTACATGACCTGTAAAAACCTATAAAAACAGCTTGGTTTTATATGTTTCAGGGAGACCTGAGACACCAATCACTACATGTAAGGTCTATATTCCTTCAGTTCAGAAAGGTGGAACAACTCAAAGTGGGGGCTTCCAGGTCATAGGTGGATTCAAGCATTATCTGATTGGCAATTGGTTATTGCCAGGTTTAACTGACTCATGGCTCTGCATGGCTGGGGAGGCCTCAGGAAACTTACAATCATGGTGGAAGGTGAAGTAGAAGCAAGTGCCTTCTTCACAAAGTGGCAGAAGAGAGAGAGTGAAGGAGGAAGTGCCACACTTTTAATCCATCAGATCTCATGAGAACTCTATCACAAGAACAAGGGGGAAGGGTCCCCCCATGATCTAATCACTTTCCACCAGTCCCCTCCACCAACAAGTGGGGATTACAATTCGATGTGAGATTTGGGTGGGGACGTAGAGCCAAACCATATCCATTATTATGTAAAGATTTGAAATCAATAGAAAGAAATGTCTGGGTTAAGATAAATGGTTGTGTGGATGTGAGGGCAACCTGGCTGTGACATCTGTCACCCCATTAAATGCCAGGGTTGATTTGGCTGATCTGGCTGGCTAGGCGGGTGGTCCCTTCCTCCCTTACCGCTCCATGTGTGTCCCTCCTGAAGCTGCGCACTCGGTCGAAGAGGATGACCTTCCCTGATAAAGAAGGACCGGTCTTCAGTCAAGGGTATATGAGTAGCTATGCTGTCTTGCTAGAACCTCCAAACAAGCTCTCAAGATAAACAATTGTGGAGACAAAGGTTTGATTATGCAGCTGAAGCCTCCAGGTAGCAGGTTTCAGAGCTCTTATCAGACCTAAAAAGGTGCTAGACTCTTAGGTAACTCTCTCCTAGATCTTAGTTAAATCTCTCCTGAAAAGAGAAAGAGATTTTCTACAGAATGTATATTTTCCCCCACAAGGGACAGCCTTACAGGGCCATTTCAAAATATGTCAAAGAAATATATTTTGGGGTAAAATATTGTGATTCCTTTTAGGCCTGCTATCTGTCATGTGATGCTACACTAGAGTCAGGTTGGAAATGGTGTCTTATTGCTACAGAGTCTTTATCAGTCTTAAGATCTATGTTTTAATGTTAACTCTGGTCAGGTGTGCCTGAATTCCCACGAGAGGAGGGTATAATGAAGTATATCTGACTCCCTCTTCCCATCATGGCCTGAATTAGATTTTCAGATTTACTTTGGAGTGCCCTTGGCCAAGAGGGGGGTGTCCATCAATCAGTTGGAGCTTAGAATTTTATTTTTGGTTTACAATATATATGAAATAATTCAAAATACAAAATCATACAAGTTTCTATACAATACAATGCCAAAAGCACATTATAAATGAACAAACAGAACATGAAGAGAAACAAAGCTATCTGGATTTACTGAGGATCTTTGTAAAAAAACAAAATGGGGCACCTAGAATAGAACTAATCAGCTGTAAATTAATCAAGAGAAAGGAGGCTGGCATTGCAGGTAGTAGATATGATGAAGGCACACAGCAGAAATGTGCATAGAATATGAGTGAAAAATAAAATGGACCAACTAGACCTAGGCATTGAGGACTATGAGTTTGAATAATCATAGATGTATTAAAGCAGATGGAGCTGGAGGCCATTATGCTAAGTGAAATAACGCAGAAATGGAAAGTCAAATACCACAGGTTCATGCTTATAGGTGGGAGCCAAACCATGGGTACACGTGGACATACAGAGTGAAATAGCAGACGCTGGAGACTACAAAAGATGAGAGGGTGAGGGGGAAGTGAGCGAAGAAAAATTACCTGTTGGGTACAATATCACCCAGACTTCACTGAAACCACCTTTGCAAAAATTATATCAGTGAGAAAAATTACAACAGAAAGCTAAGCTAACCCCCCATCTTGCATTTCCCTAAATTAATTGTGGGCTGTTGGGCTGAGCTAACTTTGGAAGATATTTAGGCTACAGTGTAAATGCCCAAAATTCAACTACTTTTAAAAGCTAATGGGAGGCCACCAGGCTGCAGGGAGGAGAGGCAGCTGAGTCCTGCTAAGGTGCAGACATAAAGGATTGTCAGCCGTTATTCCAGAGGTTATAAGACAAGCAACTTCCCCAATTACTCCTGCAAATAACAACACTATTGTACATTGACCTTTTTAGTTATTTTTCCAGGTTTTTTGCATGTTTGACACTGATGGCTCCAACTAAACCTGATGTCTCTACCTAGACCACCAACGCTGCTCCTGTGGCCCTAACCAGAAGCGATTCAGCCCTCAGGAGGACAGCTTTGACCCCCTATGAGTTCATCTCCAGCCCAACCAATCAGCAACAAGCACCTGTTACCTGGCCACACCCACCTGTTCCCTCAAACTGCCTTTGAAAAACCCCTAACCCATGAGCTTCAACCTAGATCATCTGAGTACAAATTCCAGCTCCCCTGTGGCATGGCTGGCTCAGTGTCTATTAAACTCTTTCTCTACTCTAAGGCCATGGTCTTTCTTTAAGCAGTGGGTAGGAAGAACCCCTCAGGCAGTTACATCATCACAACGCAACAGACGCATGTAAGAAATCTGCCCTTGTACCCTCTAAATATATATAAAATGTTTAAATAATAAATAATTTTTAAAAGAAAAGAAAAAAAATCATAGATGCAAAGAAAGAAGAATCCCTGGACTCTAGTTTAGTAATATTTTCACAAAATCATGAAATCAATTTTTTTTGCTATATCACAATTTAAGTCGACAACAGGAAAGTGGGAGAAAAGAAGGAAAGAACACCAAGAGATATGCAACACTCCAAGGATGGACTAAGGATATTGATACAGATTTCTCTAGAAACTGCCCTCCATAGCTGCCCTTCAGATAAACTCCATAAAAAGCATTTTGACAGGAAAACTTTTCTCATTATGGCAATACAGCACATACCATGTTTGAAACAAATATAGTTTCATAAAACATTTTGAAATGAACGCATTGTTTTGACATGATGACAACATGTTCATGCCCATATGTTTTCATTTATTTCCAGCTAAAGCATGTGTCAGCTATTAGGGACATGAACAGAATGTTACATATTATGTGTATTATATTTACATTTTAATTGGACCACTGTGTGAAAATATTTTAACTTAATTCATTAGCAAAGCTTTCCATTCCTAAAAATTAAATCACCCATCGCCTCTGAATGAAATTCTCAGTCACTAGAAATAAAGAGTTGGCTACTATTACTTCAGGAAAATGCTTACTAGAACTTAAAAAAACAGAAAACACTCTAGCAGAGACTAGAAGTCAGACAGTTTTAGACTTCTAACTAACTGAAAGTGTCTTTGAGAATCACCCATCTGGAATGAATTCCAGGTGATTCCCATGCAGAGTGGAAATTTATAATGTCAAATGAAAACCATACACAAAAGCTAGCAGTTGTAAACAGTTTAAATCTGAAGTTGCTTAACATGTATCCCTGAAACTGAGTTTATAGTTTCCTTTAAAACCAACAAATCTAAGCTAAAGGCATAGCAATGTCAATCAAAACGTACCAGATTTTCTAAATTATTTTCTATTGTATATTAGACAGTTTGGCATGACAGTCATTTGTTTTACTGGAATTTTTTTATTGTTCCATTTTACTAGCACAAAAGCGTCTCTACTATATCACTCTTAATTTTTTTTATTATACTTCAAGTTCTGGGGTCCATGTGCAGAACGTGCAGTTTTGTTACATAGGTATACACATGCCATGGTGGTTTGCTGCACCCATCAACCCGTCACCTACATCAGGTATTTCTCCTAATCTTATTCCTCCCCTAGCCCCTCACTCACTGACAGGCCCTGGTGTGTGATGTTCCCCTCCCTATGTCCATGTGTTCTCATTGTTCAACTCTCACTTATGAGTGAGAACATGCGGTGTTTCTTAATTTTTTTTTTAATGCTCTAGAACAGGTTGCCTTTTGGCTTCCCTGGGCCACATTGGAAGAACTGTCTTGGGCCACATATAAAACATACTAACATTAACAATAGCTGATGAGTGAAAAAAAAAAATCAAAAAAATACTCAATGTTTTAAGAAAGTTTACAAATTTGTGTTGGGCCACATTAAAGCCGTCCTGGGCCACATGCTGCCCATGGGCCATAGGTTGGACAAGCTTGCCTTAGAGAATTCTGCAGTCAACATTAACACTCTTTTTCCTTTTTTGTAGATTGCATATATATCATCAGCTCCTCTTTCTGTATTAGAAATCTCTTTTTTTACCTTCCTCTTCATCTTGTTCATTAAACTGATCACCAAGTATGAAACGTGAGAGCAATTTGGTTGCAACATTTATCACTCTGTTGATCAACTGCAGTGTTGATTTGCCTGTTCAGGCTAACGAGATTTGTGCCCCCTCCTCCTACACAGTTCGATGTACTATTTTTCTCCAAAGTCATATAACTGAAACGGATGACTTTCCCAAAGAAATATAACACTAAACCTTCAGAATTCTGAGATCACCTTTGCCTTTAATATTTAAATAGATTGGATTTAGTCCTTTGTCATGTACTTCCTAAGCAGACCATCTCAATTATAAAAAAGAAATTCTGTTTCTTACAAGATGACAAACTTCTGTTGCCTGCTTTTCCGAACCAGCTCAAGAAAGTATGTTAATCTGAAGAACTAAAGCAAAGACTATGAGAAACCCATACAAAGATGAAGGAAGTTGAGAATTTGATGGGGTGTAGAGGCAGACAGCTGCTTGTCACAGAAGGCCTGGAACACAATGTATTGGTAAGTTTAAGAAAATTTTTTTTTTATTTTGTTCTTTACTCACTGCCACATTAATCTGCATATTGTCACAGTGGGGCAGAAAAACCACAGCATCAGACCAACACTACAAGGGCAACATTAAAACAATTTTCTGAAACCAGATAAGAAGAATAACAGATAACAACAGTTGCAGTTGAACTGAAAGCCACACGAAATTCTCTCCTCTGCCTCTCCCACTACATACTCTAAGGAATAGTGATGGAGGTCAAAGGAGAAAAACTCCCTATAAAAAGTAGTAACCCAGGCCATCTGGAGAAATAAATCAGATTACCAACAAAGGAAATCAACTTGACATCAGACTTTTCACCAGCTACATTGTGGGAATAATAACAATGGAGTAGATTTTTCAAAGTGTTGAAAGAAAATAATGTTGAACCTAAAATTTTATATCTAGTAAAACTATCATTTTAATGTAAGATTACAATGATGATGTTCTGATGCATACAAGGCCTCAAGAGGTTTTTTACACAAAACCTTCTGGATCCTGTCTTGGAAAAAGTACTCCAAAAAAAAAGGAAAGAAAAAAATCATGAGGGATGAGATATATAAAATATAAGAAAAATAGATAAGTAAGTAATTTAGTCAAGTTTAGAGGGTTGTTTAAGTGACAGAAGTATACAAAAGTATACCTAAAACAATTTACTACAAAAATTCTTGATACTACTAACAGAAGAGTGGAATGGGATAAAGTACAGAGGAAAAACACTGGGAAATGCAGGTATGCTAAAGTACTCATCTATATGGGAAGACAGCTATATAGATATCAATAATCTTAAGTCATTGATAAGAAAAAAATATAATTAAAATGTATCTTAATGTATTAGGCATAATTGCTAGAAGAATAAAAATAAAATTTTCAAATCATCAAAAAAACAGAAAAATAGCAAATGTGTGTGAGGATATGAATAAATTGAAACCCCTGTGCACTGTAGGTAGGAATGTAAAATGGTATAACCACTATGGAAAACAGTATGGAAGTTCTTCAAAAAACTAAAAATAGAACTACCATATGATCCAGCAGTTCCTTTGGTATACGCCCAAAAGAACTGAAAACAGAAACTTAAAAATATATTTTGCATGTCTATGTTCACTGCAACATTATTCACAAGCGCAAAGAAGTGGAAACAATCCAAATGCTCAACTGACAAATGAATGGATAAAGAAAATATTGAGTATACATACAATGGAATATTATTCAGCCTTAAAAAAGGAGATACTGTCAAATGCTACAGTATGTTTGAACTTTAAGGACAGGCTAAGTGAAATAAGCCAGTCACAAGAGCACAAATACTGTATGATTCCACTTGTGTGAGATATCTAAAATAGTCAACTGTCCAAAATCAGTTCTAAAGAAATAATCTTAAAGGCAGCTAGAAAAAAAGATCAGATCATATACAAAGGGAACCCCATCAGGCAAACAGAAGACTTCTCAGCAGAAACCTTACAAGTCATGAGAGCGTGGGGGACTATTTTCAGCATTGTTAAAGAAAGAAATTTGAACCAAAAATTTCAAATTCCACCAAACTAAGTTTCATAAGCAAAGAAGAAAGAAAATATTTTCCAGACAAGCAAACACTAAAGGAATTTATTACCACTAGGCCAATATTACCAGAGATCCTTAAGAGAGCCTTAAACATGAAAACAAAATAACAGTGCCTGCCACCACAAAAACACACTTAAATACATAGCTTACAGACCCTATGAGGCCACTACATGATAGAAACAAAAAAGGAACCAGCTAACAACTTCATGATAGAATCAAAACCTTATATATCAATATTAACCTTGAACATAAATGCTCTAAATACTCTACTAAAAAACTCAGAGTAGGAAGTTCAATTAAAAAAAAAGACAAGACCCATCCATCTGCCTTCTTCAAGAGACTCATATCATGTGTAATCACACACGTAGGTTCAAAATAAAGGGTGGAAGAAAGACCTACCACAATAACAGAAAACAAAAAAGAACAAGGGTCACTATTCTCACATCAGATAAAACAGACTTTAGATGGACAACAGTAAAAAGAGACAAAGAAGGGCATTACATGATAAAGGGTACAATTCAACAAAAGGACTTAACTATTCTAAATATATATACACCCAACATAACAAACATTGGAGTGCCCAGATTCATAAAACAAGTATTTCTAGGCCTTCGAAAAGACAGCCACACAAAACAGTGGGGGACTTTAATACCCTACTCACAGCATTAGATAAATCATTAAGGGAGAAAACTAACAAAGAAATTCTGGACTTAAATTCAATTCCTGACAAATTAGACCTAATAGACATCTACAGAATATCCAATCCAACAAACACAGAATATACCTTCTTCTCATTTGCACACAGAATATACTCTAAGATTGACCACATGCTCAGCCATAAAGCAAGTATCAACAAATTCAAAAAACTGAAAGCATACCAACCATACTCTCAGAATACAGTGGAGTAAAAACAGAAATCAATACCAAGAATATCTCTCACACCACACAAATATATGGAAATTAAACAACTTACTCCTGAATAACATTTGGGTAAATAATGAAATTAAGGCAGACACCAGGAAAATTATTTGAAATAAATGAAAACAGAACTACCAAATACAAACATCTATGGAATGCAGCAAAAGCAGTATTAAGAGGGACGTTCATAGCACTAAATTCCTAACTCAAAATTTAGAATGATCTCAAATTAGCAATCTGAAATTACACCTAGAGGAACTAGGAATAAAAGAAACAAAGTCCAAATCTAACAGGAGAAAAAGAAATAACTAAATTAAAATCTGAGTAGAAGGGAACAAAACTGAGCCCCAAAAATTCATACAAAGGATCAATGAAGCCAAAAGTTATTTGAAAGGCTAAACATGATCAATAGACTACTTGCTAGATTAACAGAAAAAGAAGATTCAAATAAGCACAATCACAAACAACAAAGGCAACATTACAACTGATTCCACAAAAATACAAGAGATACTCATAGACTATTATGAACACCCCTATGCACAAAAACTAGAAAATCTAGAGGAAATTGATTAATTCCTGTAAACACACAATCTCCAAGATTGAATCAGGAAAAAATTGAAACCCTGAGCAGACCAATATAGAGTTCCAAAACCAAATCAGTAATAAAAAACATAATCACCTAAAAAAAACCTGGATCAGATGTATTCACAGCCAAATTCTACCAGATGTTCAACCTAGAGCCAGCACAAATTCTACTGAAACTGTTCCAAAAAATCATGGAGGAGAGATGCCTCCCTCACTCATTGTGATACCAAAGCCCTCATCATCTTGATACCAAAACCCTTATCATCCTGGTACCAAAACCTGGCAAAGACACAATAAAAAAAAGAAAGCTACAGGCCAAGAGCCCTGATGAACATAGATGCAAAAATCCTCAACAAAATGCTAGCAAACTAAATCCATCAGCACATAAAAAAGTTAACTCACCACGATCGAGCAGTCTTTATCCCTGGGATTCAAGATTGGTTCAACATACACAAATCAATAAATATGATTCTTCACATAGATGAAATTAAAAACAAAAAAAGTGATCATTTCAAAGGACACAGACAAAGCTTCTGCTAAAATCCAACATCCTTTCATTATAAAACCCTCAAGAAACTAGGCATTGAAGGAACATATCTCAAAATAATAAGAACCATCTATGAAAAACCCACAGCAAACATCATACTGAATGGGCAAAAACTAAAACCATTTCCCTTGAGAACTGGAACAAGACAAGGATGCCCAGTCTCACCACTCCTATTCAACATACTACTGGACATAGTACTATGTCAACCAACATAGCAGTAGACATATTAGGTACTACCAACATAGTATATTTCTTCTTTTCCTATCTGGATGCCTTTTATTTCTTTCTCTTGAGAAAAGAAAAGAAGAATTCAAACTATCTCTCTTTGCTGACAATATAATTCTATACCTAAAAACCCCTAAAGACTTTGCCAAAAGGCTCCTGGAACTCAAAAATGACTTCAATAGTTTCAGGATACAAAATAAATGTACAAAAATCAGTAGCAGTTCTATACACCAACAACATTCAAGCTGAGAACCAAATTAAAAATGCAATCCTATTTACAGTAGCCACAGAAAAAAAAACTACCTAGGAATACATCTAATCAAGGAGATGAAAGATCTCTACAAGGAAACACTGCTGAAAGATGTCATAGATGACTCAAACAAATGCTAAAATATTTCATGCTTACGTGTTGCAACAATCACTATCATTAAAATGGCCATACTGCCCTAAGCAATCTATAGATTTGATGCTATTCCTATCAAACTATCAATGTCCTTTTTCACAGAACTAGAAAAAAAAAACTATTCTAAAATTCACATGGAACCAAAAAAGAGTCCAAATAGATGAAGCAATCCTAAGCAAAAAGAACAAAGTCAGAGGCATCATGTTACCTGACTTCGAACTATACTACAAGGGTACAGTAGTCAAAACAGCATGATACTGATACACACACACACACACACACACACACACACACACCAATGGAACGGAATAGAGAGCCCAGAAATAAAGTTGCTCATTTGCAACCATTTGATCTTCAACAAAGTTAACAAAAATAAGCAACAGGCAACAGACTCCTTTTTCAATAAACGATGCTGGGATAGCTAGCTAGCAATATGCAGAAGAATAAAACCCCTACTGTGATGGTTAATATTAACTGTCAACTTGATTGGACTGAAGGATGCAAAGTATTGTTTCTGGGTATATCTGGGTGTTTCTGGCTGTTGCCAGAAGAGTTTAACATTTGAGTCAGTGAACTGGGAGAGGAAGGCCCACCCTCAGGAAGACCCACCCACAGTGTAGGTGGGCACCATCTAATCAGCTGTCAGTGCCACTAGAAAAAGCAGGAAGAAGAAGGCAGAAAAAGGTGGAAGAAGCTGACTTGCTGTGTCGTCCCGACTTCATCTTTCTTCGGTGCTGGATGCTTCCTGCCCTTAGACATCAGACTCCAAGTTCTTTGGCTTTTGAACTCTTAGACTTACACCAGTGGTTTGCAAGGGGCCCTTGGGCCTTCAGCAACAGACTGCAGGCTGCACTGCTGGCTTCCCTACTTCTGAGGTTTTGGGACTCAGACTAAGCCACTACTGGCTTCCTTTCTCTTCATCTTGCAGAAGGCCTATCATGAGACTTCACCTTGTGATGGTGTGAGTCAATTCTCCTTAATAAGCTCCGTTTCATATGTACATACATCCTATTAGTTCTGTCCCTCTAGAGAACACTAACTAATACACCTACCTTTCACCATATACAAACATTAATTCAAGATGGAATAAAGATTTAAATATAAATAACTATAGGAATCCTAGAAGAAATCCTAGGAAACACCATTCTAGACATCAGCTTTGGGAGGGAATTTATGACTAAGCCCTCAAAAGCAATTGCAACAAAAACAAAAATTAGAAGTGGGAACTGACAAAACTGAAGCGCTTCTGCACAGAATGAGAAATTATCAACAGAGTAAACAGACAACCTACAGAAAAGGAGAATATATTCACAAACTATGCATCCGACAAAGGCTTAACACCCAGAATTTATAAGTAACTTAAATCAACAAGCAAAAAACAAATAATTCTGTTAAAAAGTGGGCAAAAGACATTAACAGACACATCTCAAAAGAGGACATACAAGTGGCCAACAAATATGAAAAAATGCTCCACATCACTAATCATCAAAGAAATGCAAATCAAAACCACAATGAGGTACCATCTCGCACCAGTCAGAATGGCTATTATTAAAAAGCCATTTTTAATTTATTATTAAAAAGTCAAAAAATAACAGATGCTGGTGAGGCTGTAGAGAAAAAGGAATGTTTATACACTGTTGATGGGAATGTAAATGAGTTCAGCCACTGTGGAAAGCAGTGTACAGTGTTCTCAAAAAACTTAGGACTACCATTTGACCCAGCAACCCCATTACTGGGTATATATATCCAAAAGAAAATAAACCATTCTTCCCAAAAGACACATGCACTCTAATGTTCATTGCAGCACTATTCATAATAGCAAAGACATGGAATAAAACTTGTTGTCCAACAGTGGATTGAATAAAGAAAATGTGATACATATACGGTATGGAATACCATGCAGTCATAAAAAAGAATGAAATCATGTCCTCTGCAGAAACATGAATGCTGCTGGAGGCCATTAACGCAGGAAAGGAAACCAAACACTGCATGGTCTCACTTATAAGTGGGATCTAAGCACTGGGTACTCATGGACATAAAGATGACAACATTAGACATTGCAGACTACTAGAGAGGGGAAGGAGGGGCACAAGGGTTGAAAAATTAACTATTGGTACTGTGCTCTGTACCTGGGTGGCAGAATCAACCATACCCTGAACTTCAGCATCACACAATATACCCAGATAACAAACCTGCACATGTACCACCTATATCTAAAGTAAAAGTTGAAATTATTAAAAATTTAATAAATAAATTAAATAGTCAATATCAAAGAAACAGAAAGTAGAAAGATGGCTGCCAAGGGCTTAGAGAGGAGAAATTGGTGTTTAATGGGCACAGAGTTTTAGTTTTACAAAATGAAAAAGTGTAGAAATCTGTTACACAACAATGAATATACTTGCAACTAGTGAACTGTATACTCAAAAATGTTTAAGCTGGTACATTTTATGTAATGTGATAGTAACCACAATTAAAAAAAAATTGCCTATAATCCCAGCTACTCAGGCAGCTGAGGCAGGAGGATCACTTCTGCCCAGTAGTTCAAGACTGCCATGAGCCATGATGGCACCACATAGCACCATTGTTAGAGATACTGGGGAAAATTAATTCTTTAAAAAGAAAAGTGTTAAGAGTCATCAGACCACCTTAAGAAAAAAGGAGCTTATTATAAAAATATGAAAGGCTATACTCCAGCCTGGGTGGGAGATTGAGACCCCATCTCTAAAAAAAACTTTAAACGATAATATAAAATTGAAATATTTTTTTAAACTTCATAGAACAGTCTATAACAAAATTAAAGATTTCAGTTCAATGGTGACCAGCTTAAACAAAGCTGAAAGGTCATGACAAACTAAGAAAAGAAATGCAATTTTTAAAACCCACAAGGGATTAATATTTAAAGCATACAAAAATTTTTGCAAATCAAAAAGAAAAAGATAGAAAGCCCAATAGAAAATGAGGATATGAATTAGCAACTTACAGAATATGAAGCTTTAATGCTAAATACCTAAAGTTAATGAATGAATGCCCTAATGTAGTAATCAGCTACATGTGACTCAGTTATGAGACACCACTTTATTCTGTTAGAATGGCTAAAGTTAAAAAATATTGATGGTACCAACCGAGAACAAAAGGAAATTAAAACCCATATTCCACAGCCATTCTTAAGAACAATTGGCAGAATGTTGTAAAATTACTCAATAAAATTGTATAGGGATAGGCCCTAGACCCATTGATCTTATTTTGGGATATGCATATCCAGAGAAATAAGAAAAAGTCAGTATAGGAGCACAATACAGAATGTTTATCAAATCATTGTTTACCCATTTTGTGGGTGGATAAGTATAATAAATGCATACTATGAAATAATACTCAGAAATTAGAAGCAACAAAATGAACATATACACAACAATGTGAATAGATCTTTAAAACATAATGTTGATTGGGGAAAAATATAGGTAGAATGAGATTCATAGCTCCATGCTATTTAAGAAAAATAAAAACACATACATGTATAACACCATATACTTTACAAGAAGCTTAAGTACATGTAAAAAATGTCTCAGAGTGGGTGCATTTAGGGATGAAATAGAAGTGAAGATCTGAGAGAAAGGAAGAGAATGAAAGGAAAGACAAGAGAAGAGAACAAATGATACTTGCAAAGCAAAAAAAAAAAGATGAAGAAAAAATAGATAAAAGAGTGCGAAAGAATGATATATTGTTTAAATATCTTTCATGGATCAATAATAATAATGTGCAAGGATAGCAAGATACTAGAGAAAATTATGTCTTAAAAAGAAAAGACTAAGAGTCACTCAGACCACCTTAAGAATAATATTGAGCTCATTATAAAGATATACGTAAGGTCTACAATTAAAACTGTTAACTAGTAAGCAGTCAGAAACTGATGAATTCCCTAGGAACAAATTACTCTCTCCATGTTGCACGTTTGTCTCTCTCCTCTGGCTTTCAGGCTCTAGCCTCTTCATATGCAACCTTGCAGCTTAAGTTCCCACTGCTGTCTTGTGCCCTCAACATTGCCTAGTTCGAATACAGCCATACCCCACTTAGCACTAGAGGTGACATTCCTGGCAAGGGGAGTATGGAATCAGCACCACACAAGGTCATTATAGCTTTGTCCCTGTGAAGATTCATTCTTAATTACAAACAATATACTATTAGAAGTTGACTGGATAAGATTCACATTCCCTTTTTTTTTTCAGAATTATTCTAACAGTGGCTTTAGGAAAGGGGGTGTCTTATTTACTAGGAGTCACACAATACAAACGGCTGCCTCGACTTGCACTTTCAGAAGGGCCCATGGCAATTTGTTGGAGAAACACTGAATTTATAGACTCTCTCTATTTCTCTCTCTCTCTCTCTCTCTCTCTCTGTGTGTGTGTGTGTGTGTGTGTGTGTGTGTGACATGTATATCATATGTCTTCATTTATTCAGATTTTTTTATGTCCTTCAATCGAGTTTGAATATTTTTCTTTTGTTCATCGTTAGGTTAATTCCTAGAAAAGATAGAGCTATTTTCCTTTTGCAAATGACTTCTTATATTATGTTGTATTTTCTTTCTGGCTTTTGATGGTATAGAAAGAATCTATTGACTTTTATAAGCTGAAATGAATTCTTATTTCTGAGTGAATTATTCTATTTCCCTAGATAATTCCTCTTACAAATCTCCATTTTGTTTTTGTTCCTTTCCATTTTTATGAAAGTCTTTATGCTGGTTCTTTTTTATATTATCTTTCATCCTTGAATGTGGTTAGCCATTTACTGAAAACAAAAAAAAAGTAGAGAGGCTTTGATTTGGGTTTTCTGCTAACCAAGTATGCTTATTTCCTTAACTCTAAATTTTTGACATTAAAAAGATTGATGCGACTCACAGCAATGTTGATAAGTCCCAACTCAGTGTGCTGTGATCCATGTTTCCCTGCCTCCCCACCCTCTCTATCCTTATTTGACCTCTGGTAATACTCTCAACTAGAAAACAACATTGCAGATAATCAAAAAATCATGTCATTGAACCTCCAGGCAAAATGGTAGCCTAAACGGACACAGACAATCCCCCTGTCATCGTCATCTCCAGCAGTTAGAAATACTGAGACAATGTTTTAATTCAAACTACATGTAACTTTTTAAATATAATATTCTGGTTACACATCATAAATGTGATATGGTTTAAGAATAAAAATAGATTAAAGAAATCTTAAACCATTCACATTAGGTTTACTGCTAGCATTAGTACTGGCATTACTATTGGTAACAATGTACATTGAATGATAAAGCAATAAGTAAATATGTAAAAATTTTAGGATCAGTATTATTTAGCGTTCCCCCAGAAACAGGTCCTTAAACAAGTAATCACGTGCATAGTTTAGTTGGGAAGTGCAGGTAACACTAGTAAGAAAATGGGACAGTAAGACAAGAAAGGGAAAGTAGCCTATAAGGGCTGTGCCATTAAACTAGTTATCATAGTGAGAAATTAAAGCATTTTTTAAATTAACTTTTATTTTAAGTTCAGGCATACTTGAGCAGGTTTGTTATATAGGAAGTAAACTTGTGTCATGGGGGTTTGTTATACAGATTATTTCATCAACCCAGGTATTAAGCCTAATACCCATTAGTTACTTTTCCTGATTCTCTCCCTTCTCCACCCTCCAATAGGCCCCACTGTGTGTTGATCCCCTCCACGTATCCATGTGTTAACATTATTTAGCTCCCACTTCTAAGTGAGAACATGCAGTATTTAGTTTTCTGTTCCTGCATTAGTTTGCTAAGGATAACGGCCTCCGTCTCCATCCATGTTACTGCAAAAGACATTTCCTTGTTCTTTTTACAGCTGCATAGTATTCCACAGTGAGCAATTAAAGCTTAATCCCACAAGGAAGCTCTGAGAAATGCATGCAAAACATACACCTCAGAATTGTCCAAGCCTAGCAGCAAGGAAGCTCAGGTTTTCATACACCTGCATAGGAGGGTTGCTGGCTGGAGGCTGTCCCATAGGGACTGTTGATTCACTGGTGCTTCTAGATTGTCATAAATACAGGCAGCTCTCCACCACTGCAGGCAAAGAGAGCCTTAGTCACAAATGCAGATAGCTGCCATTGGAAATGAGGTGAATTCTCCAGAGATGTGGATGGGGAACTGACTCCATCTGCTACTGTCTAACCCTTGTGCCAATCAGATGCTCCCTGTCCCCACATTAATTTCACTGCATCTTGTTACTGTTTCTTCAAAGTGGTAGCCAGACACAATTTTTATTTAAGAAAACAAAAACTTACATCGAGTTTTATACTGGTACAAGCTACAGTTTCTATTAGCTGTTGCAGTTGATCCCAAGCGCACAACTGATATTCACCCTCTCCCACATCTAACACACATTCTAGATTCTTCTCCCTCTTGGATAGCACTTCTGCTTGTGCAGGTCTATCGTTCAACAAGATAGCACAGACCTTCGTGCCTAAGAGGTCTGCCCCTCCAATTACCTTAACTTTGTCAGGATGTTGTTCCAGCAGTTTCCACTTATGGTAATCATTGGACTTGAAGTTACTAAGAGGTACCCAGTGAATCTCCTGAGTTTCAAACATACTTCTTCCTGTCATTATTATGTAGCAGCAATCTTTCTCTTTATGATCATCAAAGCCAATTATTCTTTTCAATATACTAATCCTTCTTTACCTTCTAGTCTATTAGTGTAAGAAGTCCAAAATGACCAGGCAACTGCTATAATCTTATATTTACAGAAACAATTAATTTGTCCCTTGGGAACCTAGACCTCGAGACCAAAGCTTAAAGTTGTGGGAATGGAAAGCACACCTTCCCCCAGAGTGGGTTACAGAGTAATGATGTAAAGGCAACTTGCACTACCATGCGTTGGATCCTACATGCATTTGTTCTACCTAAGGAAGACATAGCAGTATATGTTAATTCAAGGTATATACCACATCTTTAAAGATAGCACCCAGCAACTCCAGGCTGATGCCTTTACTTGACCTCTCAGTGGCCTTTTAAACATTCAAGCCAGCAATTTCTGGGTGATATAGTAAGACAAGTGGATTTCATGGACATGTGCTTACTCCTTGGCACAAATGTGGTCCCTTGATCCGAGGTGAAGCTATGTGAGATACAACCACAAATCAGACAAGGGCTGATCCCTCAGATAATGGCACAGAACGAGGTGCTATGGCAAGGAAGGTAGACTTTCTTGTTTCTTTTTTTTTTTTTAAAGACCGGGTCTTGCTCTGTCACCCAGGCTAGAGTGCCATGGCTCCATCATAGCTCACTACAACCTTGAACTCCTGAGCTCAAGCAGTCCTCCCACCTCAGCCTCCCAAGTGGGACTGCAGTTACTCACCACCACACCCAGTTTGTTTGTTTGTTTGTAGGGACAGGGTCTTACTATGTTTCCCAGACTGTTCTAGAATTCCTTGCCTCAAGCAATCCTCCCAAATTGGCCTCCCAAAAGTGTTGGGATTACAGGCATGAGCCACAACACTCAACCAGGGAAGGTAGACTTATAACCAAAATATGTATCAATCCAGTAAGGACAAATGACTGTCACCTCCAGGTTGGTGTCTTCAGAGGACAGCATCCTATCAAGGGCTCAGCAGCAGTTTTTACCACTGACAGCTTGACCATTCTGCAGTAGCAGTGCCTGGATCAGCCCTGGTGAGAGGGAGCCTCCGCTGCCAGGCTCATGCATCACCTGCACTCCTGGCGCAAGGCTACTCCACTCATGGGCCCACTGTGCAAACACTGGGATGGCCAAGAAGAAAAGCTTGCTAAACTCCACTGGACAAATCATCCTACCCATCTTGTCTTCTACTCCTTTTCTGATGTGGATGATCACCGTTAAGTACTGATGTGGGATGCAAAGACTCACATACTTTGTGTCCATTCCTAATAGTCAACCCACATTTTTCTTTCACAGATTTTTTGTAATTGATCTTCTCATCTTACTTCTTCCAGATCTCTAATCAACCAGCCTTTCCAGTAGCTTGCATTTTCCTCAGTGGTAGAAAACAGAAGGTACAATAGCTTTTCTAGCTTGGTGGGGACCAAGACCACAATACTTCTAAAACTCACCAATGTGGGAGGCCTCTGAATCTCTGTAGCATTTCTCTCTCACCCTTTGGTGTATGTGTCTTACCAAGGCATCCAGAGGACTCAAGACTTCCTTCTCCTGGTCCATTTAGTGTGGATGTCATCTAAATGGTAAACCAGTATGAATTTTCTGCAGAATGTTTAGATATTCAGGTTACCTTTTTACTATATAGTGATGAAGAGCAAGATAGTTAATACAACACAGCATACTTTTATCTCTTCCAAATGAATGAAGATTGCTTCTGATAAATTTTTCTGGCAAAGAATGAAAAGAACACTTTCTCCAGATCATTTTCTGTACACCAAGTGCAAGAGACTGTGTTGATCTGTTCTGGTAAATGTACATCCAAAAGAGCAGCTGGAAACTTGGCTAAGTTTTCAGAAGTTTACATTTTCTGTTCCAATCCATCTGGCTTTTTTCCAGAAGTAAGAGTAATGACGATAGTGACAACCACCCCTGAATCCTTCTTTGAGGGTATCTCTTATTGCTGCCATTCCACCTGAGATGCAGTCTTGCTTCTGATTTTCTGTTTTGGTTGGAAAGGCAGCAGGATATTTCAAGGGCTTCCATGCAGTCTTTCCTGCAGTAGCAGCTCTGACTCTCTAGATCAATTAACCAGTCTGAAGGTTCTGGCTCTGCTAAATATGTTCATCATGAGTAGGGACTCAGGGAATGAGTACATGACCACAGCAGCCTTTGAACTCACTGTGAGATGGACTTAGGCCAGGACTCCATTTATGGCTTTGTATCAGTTTGATAGGGCTGCCATAACACAGCACCACACACTGGGTGGCTATGACACTAGAAACTCATTGTCCCATGGTTCTGGAAGTTAGAAGTCTGAAATCAAGGCATTGACAGGGTTGGTTCCTTCCCAGGACTATGAGGGATTTGTTCCAGGCCTCTCTTCTTGGCTTGCAGATGGCATCTTCTTTCTGGGTCTCTTTACATCATTTTTCCTCTATAAGTATCTGTCTCTGTGTCCAAATTTCCCCCTTTTTATAATGACACAAGTCATATAGGATTAAGGCCCACACAAATGACTGCATTTTAACTTGATTACCTCTGTAGAGACCCTGTCTCCAAATAAGGTCACACGCTAAGGTATTTAGGGTTAAGACACCAACATTTCTTTTTATAGGAGACACAATTCAACCTATAACAGAACCAAACACCAGAAACTCCCTCTCTCAAAACATACCAATGGCAGTTCAGACCCTTATCCAACAGCCCTGGAAATACATAGTATTCCCCTTTCACCACTGTATTATTACTCTGGTAAGTGGCTCTGGGAAAAAATGGGGAAATTACTACTGTCTGTGCTTGCTGAGGCACTGCAAACTGCTTCCTCAAGACTGCCCATCTTTCTCTTCAATCAGTGCTGAGTCTGAGAACTGCCTCATTTCTGGAAAGTGAATAAAGGATCATGACTTCATCTGTTTGTTGTTGTTGGCAGCTGACATCAACGTTTGGATCACCTGCTCTTGATTATTTTGCTTAAACAGATAAAATAATACTCTCACTAAGTGCCTATCTAGTAAAAGCATTGATGATTGAAGTTTTTTATTTCTTTGTTAAGAAAAAAAAAACTTATCAAGAGTAGTTTGAACAGTGCTGGCCTTCTTCCTCTCCTATCACATACAATATAAAGTGAGCATCTTTTGTATGCCTTGGCACATTTTCATAGTACTTTCTAAGTTTGAATCAGATTCCAGCATTTTGTCCTTTCTACTTTTAATACGTTGAATTATCTCTGACAGTTCTCTTAAATGTGAAATTTCTCACTGGCATCCTTTTCTCTTTAACCTTTCCATCATGACCACTTTTCTCATTTAGACTGATACGGTTGCCTTTGCTAAGTTTCTCTGACTGCACGTCTAGACTCTCATAAATAGCAGAGGTGTCAACATTCCCACAGTCAACTATTTATTCTATAAGCCCATTTACATTTGATTAGAATTTCACTTCCAACATTATGCTTTTTGTTTCCTTGCTGTACTTTCATATTTGGCAGGCGGTTCCCTCTTTCAAGTATCCATTTTTGTAAAACGTCATATGGCTTTATCACTGGGAGACAAGGAGATGACACAACTATACATTTGCCATCTGTGTGTGAACTTAATAACAGATATGCATTGGCTAATTACCTAAAGATTTTTTAAAAAGTGACACAATTGGTCACTGGTTAGGATGTGCATCTGTCATTTATATAGTGCTTTATCCACTGAAGAGAGAGCAAAGTTTGTATTTTATGAAATTACTCACAGTTAATATATCTTCATAACTGAAATGTAGACAGTGCTCTTGGGACACTGGTATTAGTTAACTAAACTTAGTAACTGAAATTCGTATCAGAAAATGGGTATCAGAAAATCAAAGCAAAAACAATAAATCTATTCTAATGTAGTGAACTCTCTGAGTCATTTGACACCTACTTCAATAATTGGTCAAGGCAGCTTTGGCATGTCCATCATACAAGCACAAGATTATAGCTGACTCCTGGTGTCCTTGCGAGGATATTAAATCCATATGAGAGACTCATATCAATAAATTTTCCTTTATTCAGCCTTATTTTGTGACTCTTTGTGTGTTACTCTCAATATCAATTTCTAAGCATGTTTTCCTGATATGTATTTTAGCCAGGTCCTGCAACTCATCTGCTGAATAGTCTCTTTCCTCCTAAATCAGAGACAGTGCTTCCCTAGTTGGGCCAGGATGTTGTGTTAACTAATATGTAATTACTGAGTATTGTGTGAGGGAGATGCTCTAATAGATGTAAGTGTCCCATTCCCAATCACAAGTGCACCTATCAGCTTCCCCAGTTGGGCCATGCTCACATTAAGCCTAGATACTAAGAGGGGAGGTTGAAGCAAATCTTGAAGTAAGTATATCTGCAAGCACATTATCTTGCAAAATATCTGCCTTAGGTGAGTCCTCTGCATCATATCCAGGCAAGGCAGGGTTGGGAGTGAAAGTGACTGCTATCCTCTGGTAAGAGGGATTGGTAACTTCCGCAGGCCCAGGAGTTCAAGGGAATCAGGGAAATTCAGTAGGCCATTTATGCAAGTCCAAAAGTTCATGGAGATCTGGAAAGATTTTAAGATTCTCAAATCGATTCATTCTAGATATCAGAGTCCCATTCTTTTCCTATCAGGTCTGTAATTTTAGAAAGAGACTTGCCAGGACTATCTCTTAGGCTTCTTGGTAATTCTACTACTCTCACAATCTGATGCCAGGCTTGATTTTCAGTGCAATCCATTCTCCAGCTTTAGAAGATGGGAGCTTCCTTAAATATTGCCAAAAAGATTTTGTGACTTTTACATAATTTCCTGGGTTCTTGGCTGGTTAGTTTGAGTGGTTTTCTTTCTTCAACACATCAATGTCATTTAATAGCAACTGACCAAATCTATAGTCTTTGTAATTACCAATATCCTATGTATTAGTCTGTTCTCACACTGCTATGAAGAAATACCTGAGACTGGGTAATTTATAAAGGAAAGAGATTTAATTGGCTCACAGTTCCGCATGGCTGGGGAAGCCTCAGGAAACTTACAATCATGGTGGAAGGGGAAGCAAACATGTCCTTCTTCACATGGCAACAGGAGAGAGAAGTGAAGAGCAAAGAAGGGAAAACTCCCTTATAAAACCATCAGATCTCATGAGAACTCACTCACTATCACGAGAACAGCACAGCGGGAAACTGCCTCCATGATTCAATTACCTCATACCTGGTCCTTCCCCATGATATGTGGGAATTATGGGAACTACAATTGGAGATGAGATTTGGGTGGGAGCACAAAGCCTAACCATATCACCCCATCTCTCAGATTCTAGACATATTGCATGAGATAGTGCACACCCTTTCACCTCAGCCCAACCTAATTCACCACAATGAGTCTTAATGATTATAATGCTACAATACACCAGAGCCGATCACCGCCCCTCTTAGTGCTAACAATGGGTCTTTGTTGCAATCTGAATGTCAAGTGCTTCTATTCTAGAATCCATCTTGAAGATCTGCTTCCTAGAACAACTTCTAATATTAATTGCCTTAGTTTAGATTATCCTCCTCCCTAAAACAAGCAGACCCAGAGAAAATAATTCAAATGAAAAATATTTATTTGGGAGGTACAATAAACAATGGAGAGGAGGGAGAATCTGAGGCAGAAAAGGGAAGATAGTCAATGAAGGGTACATTATCAAACAAAATAGCATGTTGGATAACTGGAGCTTAATCCCTTGAAGAATATCTGGGAAATGATATAAAGTATATGACTCAGAATCATCTTGCCTGAAAGCCAAAGAAACTGGGATAGTTAGACACCAATTTCTCTCAGTCATTGGTTGAAAGACACTCCCAAGAGTCATTAATCCCCAGCATGGCCAACCTGCCATACTCACAAGGAAAAAAGTCTTCTTCAGACATTTATGCAGCCAACAGACACATAAAAAAATGCTCATCACCACTGGCCATCAGAGAAATGCAAATCAAAACCACAATGAGATACCATCTCACACCAGTTAGAATGGCGATCATTAACAAGTCAGGAAACAACAGGTGCTGGAGAGGATGTGGAGAAATAGGAACACTTTTGCACTGTTGGTGGAACTGTAAACTAGTTCAACTATTGTGGAAGACAGTGTAGCGACTCCTCAAGGATCTAGAACTAGAAATACCATTTGACCCAGCCATCCCATTACTGGGTATAAAACAAAAGGATTATAAATCATGCTGCTATAAAGACACATGCACACGTATGTTTATTGTGGCACTACTCACAATAGCAAAGACTTGGAACCAACCCAAATGTCCATCAATGATAGACTGGATTAAGAAAATGTGGCACATATATACCATGGAATACTATGCAGCCATAAAAAATGATGAGTTCATGTCTTTTGTAGGGACATGGATGAAGCTGGAAACCATCATTCTCAGCAAACTATCGCAAGGACAAAAAACCAAACACCGCATGTTCTCACTCAGAGGTGGGACTTGAACAATGAGAACACTTGGACACAGGGTGAGGAACATCACACACCAGGGCCTGTCGTGGGGTGGGGGAAGGAGGGAGGGATAGCATTAGGAGGTATACCTAATGTAAATGAGGAGTTAATGGGCACAGCACACCAACATGGCACATGTATACATATGTAACAAACCTGCACGTTGTGCACATGTACCCTAGAACTTAAAGTATGACCAAAAAAAGAAAGAAAGAAATATTCATCTTAAAAAAAAAAAAGAAAAAAGTCTTCTTCAGTGTGGAGAGCCCTCATCCAATACCAGTAGTTGAAGTCAACCAGAAAACACAGAAGTGAAAGGGCCTAAGGAATCTGGGCAGGCACTGCAGCATCTACTACACTTGCCATCTCTGAGAACAAGAAGAAAATTGTTTATCTTGAGCCTCAGTGCTGAACAGAAATGAATAATCATCTCTCTATGAATCTAAATCTAGGGAATTCTCTGGATTACCAGACCCCTCAAGAAGAGGGAGTATTAAATGGAGCATTAGGCTGGTGTTATGGCCTGAATTCTATTTCCCTAAAATCCGTATGTTGAAGCCCTAATCCCCAGTACTTCAGAATGTGGCGAAATTTGGAGACAGGGCCTTTAACTTAAAGAGGGGATTAAGTTAAAAGGAGGCGATTAGAGTGAGCCCTAATCCAATCTCTTCTTTACAAGAAGAAATTGCAACAGAGAGACATCAGGATGCATGCATGCAGAAGAGAGACCACGTGAGGACACAGCAAGACAGTGGCCATCTACAAGCCGAGGAGAGAGGCCTCAGGGGAAACCAAACCTGCTGTCACCCTGACCTTGGACTTGTAGCCTCCAAAACTGTAAGAAAATAAATTTCTGTTGTTGAAGCCACGTAGTTTGTGGTACTTTGTTATGGCAGTCCTAGCAAACTAATACAACAGGGATGGCTCAATGATCCAAGGACACCACCCTCATAGGAGCAGAATCACAGGAAAAGAATTCCTCCATCCAGCCAACTGTATCTTGATCCAGCAATTCCTCTACAGATGCAATACAGAGCTTGCCCTGGTGCTGCATGTACTGCCAGTCTCAGGGCCAGCAGAACTTGTAAGTTTTATTATGCTTTCCTTTGATATCACAAAGTTTGTTCATCTTCTGAAATGGAATCCAATAAAAATGGCATCACAGATAATCTAGGTCATTTACACATGCTTGATTCAATGCTCCCACCTGAACAAAACACAGCTGGCCCAGACTCAGGACCTCCATTTCATTCTCCATTCAGAGGTCAGATGCTGCAGAGGATGCCAGGGGATAACTGCTAAGAAGAAGACCTTCTGTCTCGCTTCCTCCCCTGGGAAGCCAGTATGGATCTTCCCAAGAATCCTCTCCACCAAGTAATTTTCATCCCCCATCTTCTGTCCCAACACTGAAAATAGTAATGAGTCATCTCCAAAACTGACCCAGCCTTCTGAAATCCAGGACCACAGGAAGATGTTCTTTTGTATCTCTTCTAAAGTAATTTCGATTTTGTTCTTTTTGTCTTACTGCTGTTAGTTAAGTAAATACGCAATGACTCAAATAGAAACTTGACAGAATTGTCATTCTTAAGGTGGTGTTTTATAAATGTACATTGTATAAATATAAATATCATTATGAATAATAAATTGCTCCCATTTTATGAGTTTTATTGGAATTCAGTTCCAAATGTTTATCTTTAAGGCCTAGATAAGTTTAATTCAGCATTTTCTTGTTACTATTTAATAAATCCTTCTTAGTAATCCAGAAACATATCTTTTCATTTTACTGCTTTAGTCAAGTAATTATATGACATTTAAATAGAAGCTTGGTAGACTTACAATTCTTGGGACTTTTTTTATAACAAGAAAACTTACATATTGCTTATTTAAGAGTGAATTTTATGAATTATTTTTTAAATCAAATTTTGTTTTATTTTATTCTGTTTCTAAATAGTGGAAATATAGTGTTTTGGCTTTTTTGGTGTTTGTATTAGTTTCCTGTAGCTGCTGTCACAAAATACCATGAACTAGGTGGCTTAAAGCAATAAATTTATTCTCTCACAGTTCTGGAGGCCAGAAGTTCAAAATCAAAAGGTCAGCTGAGCCACACTCCCTCTGGAGGCTCCAGGGGAAAATTCTTCTTTGCCTCTTCCATCCCCTAGTGGCCACCAGTATTCTCTGATTTTTTTGGCTTGTGGCCACACCACTCCATTCTCTGCCTGTCTTCACCTTGCATTCTTCTCTGAGTGACTATCTTACAGAGATACTTGTCATTGGATTTATAGCCCACCCAGGTAGCCCAGGGTGATTTCCTCATCTCAAGACCTTTAACTCAGTTCCATCTACAAAGATTCTTTTTCCATAAAAGATGCCACTGACAGATTCCGGAAATTAGAACATAGATATACCTTCTAGGGGGACGCCATTCAATCCACTATAAGTGTTTCACATGTTCCCTAGAACACGAAATGTAGCGAGAGCTTTACATGAGTAGTCTAGCAAGTGAAGACATTTGAAACTCAAAATATGCTTCTGTATACCAAGGTCTGTATCTCCTCCAGTTATTAAATTAATATATTTATATTAAAAGTGGTAATTTTGGGGGGAAGATAAGACAGTACAATATTTATGAAATGAGAAAAATAGTGAAATTGGAAGTCAAAGTACTTTATTTAATGTATGTGTTAAGGACTAAAAAGACACACACTAAAATGTAAACAGTGGTGCTGGGAGGGAAATAGGAATTGGAGGGTGAGGAGGAATGAAGGGAGAATTTTATATTCTTTCTGTGTATGTATTTGCATTAAAAGTCACATGCTCTAAAAAATAAATACACACAATAAGAGGGAGGGAGAGAAAGAGAGAGACAGATTGAGAAATTCAGAATAGCAGAGAGAAGTACAGAAAGATAAAAGTGGATTCAGAAACCACTCTCCAAAATACAAATGTCCCAGGACAGTCCTCTTCTGTGTGGCCCAAGGTGCCTTCCCAAGCCAGAGGCAGAACTTCCATGTGACAAAACTTCTTCCTATGGAAAGACCTGGAAAGAGAGACAAGGTTCAATGAAGATAAACTTCACTTACTTCAAATCTGTCCCAGCACTTGAAGTAAACTATGGGTACATTCACAATGTCCATTATTCTAGGCCTTGAAGATAGACATGGGAATTGTGTTCCAAATTAAACTCACAGGCCAAATGTGGTGGCTCATGCCTGTAATCCTATGTTGGGTGGTCAAAGCAGGAGGATCACTTGAGGCCAAGAGTCTGAGGCTTCAGTGAGCTATGATTGTGCCACTGCACTCCAGCTCTGGGTGACAGAGAGCCTATCTCAAAAACAAACAAAAAAACCTCATAAGGTGCAAAAGACCTGATTCACACACTTAAGTCACAGATGCACACACACACACACACAGAACACATATATTCATGATACTGGGAAATATTGTATCAAATAATCAACATGAGTGCAAGGGATAAATTTTAAGAAAACAAAATTCTGGTCAAGGCTATTAGTTAAAATCATTTAGAGTTTAGAAACAGAGTAAGATGCAGTTCATTTTTTCCACAGCATTTCTCTGTTGTGTTGAAACATTTGAAGCATTATCTCAGCACAAATATAAAAATGTCTGATGGAAAAAATATCCTAAGACTATTTAAAATGCTTCTGGAGCAAAGATTAAATTTGTCCTGATGCATCAAAATTTGAAACACATGAATCTGCTGATGTTATGTTTTTTTTCCTCCAATAATATCCTTCCTGGTTATATATGTTTCCACAACTCATGGTATAAATAAACATTCTGAGATTTCTTTTCTCAGTTACTCTTCCATAAAGAATCCATTAAAAGCTTTTACAGGACAAAGGTCCAGACTACATCTTAAACTTTATAAATCAGATTTTCATGCATACAAATGGTGAACTTTATCAACCGATGGCCAAGGATGCAATGTCATGTCTTTTGGGGAAAAAAAAAAAAAAGAAACATTTAAAGCTGGCCTCTCTATGTCTTATATGGACATCCAAGGTGCCTGATGAATTTTTTCTTAATAATAGCTGTTTATCCTAGTTTCTATTCATTGCCAGAACTTTTTGCAAACAACCAGTAAATTAAGAGCCAGCTTATTTCCCTAGAGATACGATTACATTAGTCACTCAGTAAATCTTTAACTAATTTTGTCCCAACGTTTTCTAAGGAACTCATTAGATAATCTCTGGATCTAGAGAAGTTAGTCACAGGGCCTAAAGGAATTCACCTTTGCTGAACCAAAAAAAGAAAAAAAGAAAAAAATAAGAAAAGAAAACATTCAGTAGTAGCATATAGGCTGAAGAAATCTTAAAAGAAAGACTTCTCAACTCTTAACCAATATGAATTCATGATACATTGAATATTTGTACTATAAAGTAAATAACAATAACTTGTATTTATAGTATCTTATGCTAGATAGGCCTCAGTCTCAAGATCTAGTGTTAATCAGTGATTTACTTGGAGCAGCTAAGCTTTAGGTTGAGCAGCTAAGCTTTAGTTTAGCTAAGTTTCCTTATTCTTCAGTAAGGAATAGATTAATCTCACAGACCAGAATTAATGCTCTACCATACTATGTCACTAACAAATCTCTATGCTACTGAGAACAAAGTCTTTCAAGTAAGCAATCAGATTACAACTCTCTCTCACTGATACATTGTAGTCACCCTTTTCTCTCATCATATTCAAATAAAAATAAGCCAAAATTAGAGCTAATAAGATAAGCAGAGCCAAGTCATTGAATATTTATAAGTTCCATCTCTACTAGCTCTCTCATGGTACACTGTCTTCTAAGTTGCCGGTTCCAGAAAACACATAGACAGGGAAATTATGGATGTAACTGTTAGACTCCAACCTCATAGAAATACACCATCTCCATGCCCAAAACCAATGTAGGAAAATCTATCTAGCTCCACAAAGAGAGTAGGATTCAGAATTTCACCCACTGCATTACCAAACCAATTTTCTATCGCATACTTTTTTCATAAAATTTCAAAATGGCATTAGAAGAAAGCTACTAATTACTTTCTATCTTTAACTGCACAGAAATGAACTCCAAACCTAAGAAAAACAAAATTTTGTTTTATAAATAAAAAATTCACTATTGTCCACATTTTGTATATTTGTTAGCAACAAGTGTAGAACTAAAAGGTGCCATGGGAAATTAGAGAGATAATTAAAAACAAGTCAAAACGGTACCAAAATACTTTATACATTGTTAAATAACAGTCATGGTGCTAATTAGCAGTAAAGAGTCAAGAGAATTCAGAAAGTTCTTAAATCTTTGAGCTTTCTTTTCATCAGTGTGCTATGGAGGAGATCAATGTGTTTTCATTAAGGTCTGGCCCCACTAGAATTTAATTTCTTTCTAGCAGTGGTAAATGACAATCAAAATCTAAACTCTTTCTCTGAGGTCTGTTAACTGCCAGTTTTCAATAGAATGCAAAAATCTTGCAAAATAAAGTGTATTACAGTGAATATTCCAGCTGGCCTTTAGTTGCCTTAAGAAATCAGAACAGCTGTGTGAACTCCTTCATAAACGTCTCCCCTTTGGTGTAAGGAGAGGTTACAGACTGCAATAAACAATGCGGGAGGGCTGATGTGGTCAAAGGAATTCTGCTCCCTGCATGAAACGCTAAGGCTCAGATGTCCAATTGCCCAAGAAACTATGAGCGCCCACCTATTTCACATAATTCTTTGTAAAGACTTTGCGGAACAGTCTATCTTCATCTTGAGAACAAACTAAAACACACACACAATAACGTGGATCTTTTCTAAGAATGATTCTTTTCCAGCTTTGAAAGTTTGATAACTCAGGGCAATTTGTTCTCAAAGAGCAAAATACCTTTTTACTTATGCTATGGAATAATGCATTCAGATACTTAGGAAATGAGTAAATTGCTGGGATCCTGGAGGGTTTTTTTTCCATTGAAAAGATAAAGTCTGTTTTTATGGCCTAATTATTGCCCTTTCTCATATCTCTTCAAGTATTTTGCTTACAGTGAGTTTTCTCCAAAGAATTTCTTATCTGAGTAAATCATCTGAGTTCCATTAGTGAGGCCAGCCCCAAGAAACATCAGCCCTGATAATAGCTAGTTGCTATGAAGGAACAGGAATACAATTCACCTTGACTCCAGGAATCATAACACACATCCATATATATTGTTTAAATTTGACACTGCAAGATAAGATTAAAGAGTAACATTTTATGTGAAATATAGGCTATTCATCCCTTTTTTTTCTTCTTCCAGAGTATATATTATAGGGAATATAACAGAGAAATATGTGCCTGACAAATAAACTTCCATTCCTGATGTTTGTAGATCTATAAATGAACACTGGTTAACAATGTTATTTTTCATCTTGTAAGGAGTGTATCTGTTGAATAATTTACCAATACTTGTTACTCAGATTTAGAGCTCTTTCTGCATCAGCATTAGAGTCACACCAACAAAATGCCTCAGAGAATCCTTTTTTCTCAGTGATCTATACTGCAAACTATGCTCCCCTGTACCCCACCCTCATTTTTGTAAATAAAGTTTTATTGGAACACAGCCACACCCATTCATTTACATATTTTCTACGGCTGCTTTCAAGCAGAGGTTAATAGTTTCAGCAGAGACCGTATGGTCCACAAAGCCTAAAATATTTACTATCTGGCCCTTTAACAAAAAGTTCACCTGCCCCTGCTCTATATACCCCATCCACCCATCTTTACTCTTTCAATTTTACCCTGATTTCCTTCTGAAGTACATATTTCCAACACCTTATTATAAACCCTGATGATCATTCTACTTTATTTGGCTTGGAAAAGAATTTCAGTAGACTTGCTTTTCCATGGAAGTATGAATTGCCCTTAGCTTTCATAACATAAGCCTTCCTCTTCATCCTCTGCTTGTTTTACATTTACTCAAATGGCTCTCCACTGGTGCTGCTACATACCAGTTCTTTTCTGCACAAAAGGGCCCAGCTAGGAGAATCAATGGAGGTTGAATCCAGCCCATACACCACTTCACAAGCCATGAACCTTGACATAAGGCCTTATCCCCCCAAGAGGATAAAATAAAGGAGAGCAGGGCGGGTGCAGTAGCTCACGCCTGTAATCCCAACACTTTGGAAGGCCGAGGTGGGCGGATCATGAGGTCAAGAGATCGAGACCACCCTGGCCAACATGGTGAAATCCCATCTCTACTAAAAATACAGAAATTAGCTGGGCGTGGTGGCATGTGCCTGTAGTCCCAGCTACTTGAGAGGCTGGGGCAGGAGAATCACTTGAACCTGAGAGGTGGAGGTTGCAGCGAGCTGAGATCACCCCACTGCACTCCAGCCTGGCAACAGAGCAAGACTCAGTCTCAAAAAATAAAATAAAATAAAATAGAGCAACTTCATTTTAAATTACACGATTAATGAATAAGGTACAAATCTAAATTTGCATTTTATATTTTTCTCAAGAAGTCTTTACACATTTGGATTCTTTATTTGATCTAGCTTTCTTGAAATAAATATAATTCTGGTTATTCAAACTATGATAGTATACTTATTAAAAGATTTTGAAAATTATGTATCACCAGTTAAAAAGCAAAATATTTCACAAAAAATAAACATAAAAATAGGATTAGCCAGGCACAGTGGCTCATATCTGTAATCCCATCACTGGGAGGTCCAGGTGGGAGAATTGCTTGAGCTCAGGAGTTTAAGACCAGCCTGGGTAAGACAGTGAGATCCCATCTCTACAAAAGAAATCAAAAATTAGCATATGCTTGTAGTTCCAGCTACTTGAGAGGCTGAGGTGGGAGGATCACTTGAGCAATCCAGCCTAGGCAACAAAGTGACACCCTGTCTCAAAAAAAAAAAAAAAAAAATAGAATTAGTACTCAGCAACTGTGAACTGAACATTACAAAGTGATTATTTGAGTCACATACTTGAATTTGCTTTGGGTCAAAACATGATGTATATAGTCTCCCCTTATCGGCAGGGGATACATTCTACTCCCTGCAGTGGATTCTGAAACCAAGGATAGTACAAAATCCTAAATATACTATGCTTTTTCAATCTGATAACTGAGACTGCTACTAAGTGACTCACAGGCAGGTGGTGTCTACAGCATGAATGTGCTGGATAAAGACAGGAGTCTTACCCTGGAAGGAATGGAACATGATGGCAAGAAATTTCATCACACCACCCAGAATGGCACACAATTTTAAAACTTATGAATTGATCATTTCTGGAATTTTCTATTTATTTTCCATTTCTGGAAATTTCCATTTCTGGAATTACCATGGGTAATGAATGAATCTGCACAAAGTAAAACAGCAGACAAACAGGAACTACTATAATATCAAGTCCTGGATTGACTAATAAGTTAGCTGAATATTCTAAACCTCATGTTCATAGAAATATAAATGACAAAAAGTAGGGAACCCAAATATACTCAACCACATTCAGAAAGATTATGGAGAAAATACCCTTCTTGGCTGTTCCTAGATTTTGCAAGGGTTGCAGTGGGCCTCTCCTAAAGAAACTGCCTTTGCACCATGGGATTCTGCTCTCAGCCATGTGGCTGTGCCATTGAGCTCAGAGCCCTTCCTTTACCCTATGTAAGCTGAATAAGATGAGGGTACCCCAGGACCAGTCTCAGCACAATTTCACATCCCAAAGAAAGAGAAGTAGGATAAAAGTTGTTTTGCTTTTGTTTTTCTCTTAGTTTTCTTTCGCTGCACAACAAATCCCACTAACTTAGCAGCTTAAAACAACACCATTTGTTAGCCCACAGTTCTGTTGGTCACAAGTCTGGCACCATGTGGCTGGATTCTCTGCTCGGGGTATCACAGGCAGAAATCAAAGTGTCAGTTGAGCTGAGTTTTCATCTGGAGGCTCTGAGAAAAACAATCTACTTCCAAGCTCATTCTAATTCTTGGCAGAATTTAGTTCCTGGAGGTTTTGTGACTGGGGTCCCTGTTTCCTTGGTGGTTGTCAACCAGTTCTTACAGACCTCCTTCTGTTCCCTGTCAAGTAGCCCTTAACATGGTATGTTCCTGATATGTTCCTTAGGGCCAGCCAGAATATGTCTCTGCTACTTCAAAACTCTGATTTCCCTTCTGGCATCCTCCAAAGAAGGCTTTTATTGCAGAGCTTAACTGATTAGGTCAGGCCCACTCAATATAACCTCCCTTCTGGAGGTTTTTATATGGAGTGTAATATAAACACAGCAGTGGATGTCTCATTATATTCACAAGTTGCATCCACACTCAACGTGGAGAGGATTAGATGAAGGTGAGGGTCATTGGAAGTCATCTTGGAATTCAACCTACCACAGTTTTTTTGATTTTATTAACACCCATAGCATTGGTGATGTTGTGAAATGTGCACTGTCATAAAGCTAGTAACTGCCATCTCAGCTACCTCTCAACGTAGTAATCCTCTATCAACCATGGCAGTTACTTTCTTGAAAAGTATAGCAGCTGGCAAGACAATAGTGTTGAGATCAGAAAGGAAATTGGAGCCCCAATGAAAGAATCATTAAATATATGTTAGGGTGTGTGTATTCTTTACTAAGGCATTTGGTTCCAAAACAAACCATATTAGTTGACATTAAAAAGTGTTTCAATAAACAACTGTCCTCACTCATCTTCAATTTTATTCAGGAACATACCTGCAGATATTGTGATTTGTAAAACTTGTAAATTTTCATTTATTGAATTTGCTCATAAAATATCCCTCTTTAAAATTTTGGCTCATCTCTTAAAGGCTTGTAAATCTAATGTCTTTTGCACTTGGCATTTTCCTTATTTGTTTTCACAATTACAGCAAAACGCTTGTGTTGCTCTCTAGCTTAAGGTCTTTTTCCTGGGCCTGATCTTTTATTCTTATCACTGTGTTATCCTCAGTGCCTAAATCATCAATAAATACTTGTTGAAAGACTGAACAAATGAATAAATTAATGATGAAATATTAAGAAAATATGGCCTAAAGAGATGTCTCTACTCATAAAATCTAAGAGAAAGGAAAGAAATAATTATCATCACATTCTTTGGTTTAAAAGGGCAGAACTAAACCATATATACATAAAAAGACCATGAATTTTTCACTTGAGGCATATTGATATAAAATTTAATTCAAAACACCATCTAGCAGTGGTATGAATAAGGAAGGAGAAGTATGATGGTTAATTACGTGAAGCAACTTGGCTAGGCCACAGTGCCCAAATATTTGGTCAAACTTTATCATGGATGTTTCTGTAAGGGTGTTTTTGGATGAGATTAGCATTTAAATCAGTGGACTTTGAGTAAAGCAGATTGCCCTCCATAATGTGAGTGGGCCTCATCTATCTGTTGAAGGCCTGAATAAAACAAAAGACTGACCTCCTTTAGCAAGAGGGAATTCTGCCAGCACACAGCTCTCGGACTTGAACTGCAACATCAGCTCTTCCCTGGGTCTCCAGCCTGCCAACTCCCCCTGCAGATTTTGGACTTGCCAACCCTCTATAATCACATGAGCCAGTTCCCTAAGTAAATCTGCATGTGTGTATATAAATATATCTGCATGTACATATCTAATTCGTTCCATTTTTCTGGAGCAATCTGACAAATGCCAAGATGCCTCAAGATATATCCACACTGTCAGAATAGCAGTCTGTTATGCTGGGAACCCTCTTCCCCTCACAACAGCCAAGGCTTTGCTGTTAAACCAGGGTCATCACCTGTGCTGAATTGTCCTATTGTCAATTTGACATCACTGCTATCCTTTTCAGAGGTCTCCCATGCATTACATAAGAGTAACCAGGAAATACATTTCCAGACTCCAGTTCCTTCTGTGGTTCCAGGTCAGCTAATGAGAGGCATTTGCATGAGATCTAGAAGGCAGAAGAAAAGGAAAGCTGCAGGAAAACATCCATTAGTGCAGCTTTCTTGCCCTTTGTTCCTGAAGTTCTTCCAGCAGTTATGAAGCCTCTGTTTTCCTGTATCGAAACCCTCCACATGCAGAATGCATACAATGCCTTCCATTTTCTCGCAACCAGACCCTAACTGTACATCACTGATAGCCTCTTTGGAGAGGAAGGGGGAAGAAAGCACTTCATTTTTTCCTATGAGATGGCCTCATCTACCCTGGTCTATCAGAAAAAGAATAATAATTTTGAACTCCTTGGGGGATTATAATTCTTTACCTCCCAGAAGATCCCATAGCTCCTATGAAAGTGGGATAACTCATTCTCTAGTCTTTAAGTTTCACAGGTCTGTGGTTGTTGAGGAGACACCGCACAGCTCTCTACAGAGAGCAAGAATGAGGTGATTCTCCACCAAAATTGTTTCCCGTTACACTTCCCCCAGATGAGTGGGTTCCAATTTGTCTTGTTGAGACACAAAAACAGATCTTCCCGAAACAAAGAAGATAAAGTAATGGTTTCACTTTACAAATAAAATTGCTGACAAGATTAGAATAACAGTTTATCTCTTTTAAATGTCTCTGCCAGGTGCAGTGGCTCACGCCTATAATCCCAGCACTTTGGGAGGCTGCAGTGGGAGGATGGCTTGAGCCCAAGAGTAGCCATGGTCCCAGCTACTCAGCGGGCTGAGGCAGGAGGATCACTTGAGCCCAGGAGGTCGAAGCTACAGTGAGCATGACTGTGCCTCTGCACCCCAGTCTGGGTGACAGAGTGAGACCCTGTAATAAATTAATTAATTAATTAATTAAATAACTCTGTGTGCCTTGTGTCTGTTTTCTTTAGTTTCATCTCACAGGCAACGTACCGCAACATGATAAACCCTAAAGCTCACCCTATTATAATAGGATAAACTTTAAACTGTTAACCTGACTACAAGGTCCTGGTTCTGGTTCATCTGGCCTCAGTATAACATCTCAGACACTCCATTCACTCTGAGTCCAGGCCTCATTAACCTTTGGGAGATTTCTTAAATTGACCCAGTTCCTTTAGGTCTTAGGACCTTTGCACATTCCATTCCCTCTGCCTGACAAAGATCCCGTAGGCTCTGCCCTTACGTTCAAACCCTTTGTCTCAGTAATTCCTACTCACTCTCCAAGTCTCCTTTTAAATGTCACTTCCACAGGTGGGTTAGTTCATCCTGGTATACATACTTATATTACATTGTACTTCCCCTCTGTGGGACTCTGTAGGACATATTATGATAATAATTCACTCATTTTTAAAGTATTTCTTCTCTCCTAGACTCTAGCGTCCTGGTGTTGTATTTTCACTACTGTATCCTTGGTACCTCCCATGGTGTTTGGCAAATAGACCTTCAATACGTATTGAATAAAAGGAAGGAAAGGAGGAAGCAAAGAATGTAACATGATGGTTAAAATTAAATTCACCATAGGTTGGTAATATTCCAGGCAGCACTATGGGAAAAGGAATCCATGGGTGACTAATAAAAAAAGACCTCCACAGAAGGCTAGAGAAGTATTCTGCCTGGCAGGAAATTAATACAGTGCTGAGTTGCTAAAAGAAACTTAGTGTTTTGGAGATTGTAATGATGAGAGAAATGAGCTTAGGTTATTCATTTCATCTGCAATTTTGTGCAGTTGAGTAAGTTTTAAAGTAAGGCTGGCTGACATTGGTGGGCTGGTGGAAGCCACACCACCTCCGTTTTGGGGAACATTTGGCTGCTCCTATTTCCTGACTGAACTCCATTGACTATGTCAGCAAACAATGGCTCCAGACTTTCCTGGTTCTTGGCAACTTAAAATAGTCTGAATCATAGGACTGGAAACAGAACAGATGTGTACTATTCTCCCTCTGTTTACACAAGTACAACTTGCCCATGAAAAGGAAAGAAATGAATACATTATGTCGCCTACTCTGAATATAATGAGAGTAGCTCACCATTTGAATCAGGCAATTTGTCCTGCAAGATCTACTGAATTTCTATTATTACCCTCACCTTCCTCATGCTACCTTCATAACCATCTCCCCCAAAAAAGTCAACATGAAAACTTTCCCCAACGATATGATTATGATGATGATGATGATGATGATGTGTGTGTGTGTGTGTGTATTACAGGAAGGAAAGTTGATGTTGATGCCTTTTCATTAATTCAGCTCACAAGCAGAAGGAACTTGGCACCACCAGCAAACTCAGATAAGTTAAGCCAGGGCAAAGAGAAAGGTCAGGTCAAGAGGAAATTTGAGATACACAGTGGGGCTACATCTCTTTAGAACTAGATGCAGGACTTTTGCCAACGCTACATAACTGCTTATTGTGTGGAAGAATGCCAAAATGTGACGGCAAGAAACTTCCATAAATAAGAAAATAAAAGAGTCTTTGTATGGGGGATGGATGCACTGAGAAGGAAAAGCAAACAATCTCATGGCTTTAAATGATAGGAAAGACAACTGAGTAGAAAAGAGAAGTACAGCTTTAAAATTAAGGATACTGAAGAAAAAACTAACATACAAGGAGAAAAGGTGCTGTAAGACATATAAATACTGGATAGTGAAGTACAAAGTATTTCTCAGTTGTCTGAGGGAACAAAAAAAGCAAACATACACAAACATATATACAAATACACATTTATTGAGGAAAATAAGGGAAAGCTCACACGACTAGGGACTTACGAGAATTCATGGCCGTCAGACTACACTTCAGTTTTTAGAGTTGATGTTCTCACATTACTCTTGCCTTCTTTTCTTCATGTGTTGTTCAGGGCATCCTCTGAGCCTCGATCACTCTCTTTCCCAAATCTGCGTAAACTTTCATGATATTTTCCATACAGTAAACCACTTTCCTTTCATCATAATAATAGCCAACATCTATTTTTTAATGTATTAGTTCCTTACATCCCCCTCAAACTATGGTAAGTCATCCTTCAGAAAGATCAAAACAGAAAACAAAAAAAACTAAAATGTCTTAACATCTCCATTTCATCCATGCTACCTATATCTCATATGGAAATTTTGTCCAGAAGTTCCACTTAAAGAAACTATTCTGCTACATTTTGTTTGTCAAAGCATGAAGTCTAGCCTTGTACATAATTCACTTTGTTATTGTCTTTTATGCAATATAATGCAGATTGCTTGATTATGCAAATTAATTGTTTCTTTCCAAATTTTCATCCATTGTAATAAACCACATTTCAGTTTCAGTCAGTGAACTAACAAGAATACATAGTGGAAATGTAATTGCATATTTTTTATTTTAAAGACCATGGCTTTTCCCATTTGTTGGTCACAGGTAATTTTGTAAACAGAAAAGGAAACATATTGCTCTCAGTCTCTACTGCAACTTTATTCTGTCTCTAAAAACAAGAGCCTGGGAGGTATTCTTCAAAGAATGTATCACTATATATGAAATCTAAACAAGAAACAGAGTCAACACTGAAGTGCTGGATGAAAGGGGAATTTCAAATGTGCTGAAAATTTCTATTTCTGAGGAGGTAGCCAAAATATATTCATGTCTGTGCAAAATTATATGTGTGTATGTATATATACATACACAGTAATGCATTGCAGCACCTTTTTTTTTTTTTTTTTTTTTTGAGGTGGAGTTTCACTCTTGTCACCCAGACTGAAGTGCAATGGCGCAATCTTGGCTCACTGCAACCTCCGCCTCCTGGGTTCAAGCGATTTTCCTGCCTCAGCCTCCCAAGTAGCTGGGATTACAGGGCACACCACCATGCTTGGCTAATTTTTGTATTTTTAGTAGAGACGGGGCTTCACCATGTTGGTCAGGCTGGTCTCGAACTCCTGACTTCAGGTGATCCACCCATCTTGGCCTCCCAAAATGCTGAATTACAGGCAGGGGCCACTGTGCCCAGCCTAGCACTTCTTAATAATAAAGAATTGAAAGCAACTTAAACATCTTTCAATAAGAGATTGGTTTAATAAATAATGGTGTATTCATACCATGAAATAACATATAGCCACAACAAAAAATAAGGAAGCTTTTTATACACAGATATAAAATTATCTTTAATATATATTGTTAAGTGAAATAACAGCAAGGCACAAAGAAGTGTGTATAGTGTATTATTTGTGTAAAATGAAAGATATGTACTATCCTGTGTGTGTGTGTTTCTGCTATAATTCCTTAAAAACCTACCTTCTGCAAAGGTTTCTGAGGTGGTTTGTTATAGAGTGTAATTTCAGCATAGTTACTGATTTACTATGTATGTATCATGATTTATTCTACCAGCACCCTATTGAAGGCCATTTGAGTTGACTCCACTCTTTCCCACTACGCTGACATGTCATATTTTTATTAGTATATCCTGAGGATAAATTCGTCAAAGTGGGATTACTGATTGAAAGACAGAAATACATATGTAGTTTTGCTAAGTAATATCAAGTTCCCCTCCATAGCTGTTTGCCATTTTGTATTCCCCATGCCTCGCCAACAAAATATTGTAAACTTTTGGAATTTCACCAATCTGATCATTGAAAATGGCATCTCAGTATAATATTAGTATACATTTATCTTATTATGAGCAATGCATCTTTTAATATATTTTAAAGATATTTTACAATGTTTTTCTGTAAACTTCTCACACCTTTTGCCCATTTTCTACTAGGTTTTTCATCACTTTCTTCTTTTTATTATTAGATTTATTAGTCCTTTGTCCCTGAAATGGGTAACATTTTTTTTTTCTCAGTTGTCATTTTACCCATCACCCAGACTGGAGTGCAGTGGCATGATCATGCCTCACTGCAGCCTCGATTTCCCAGGCTCAGGTGATTCTCCCACCTCAGCCTCCCAAGTAGCTGGGAATATAGGCACATGCCACCACGCCTAGCTAATTTTTGTATTTTTAGTACAGATGGGGTTTCACCATGTTGCTGAGGCTGGTCTCAAACTCCTGGGCTCAAGCAATCCACCCACCTCAGCCTCGCAAAGTACTGGGATTACAGGCCTGAGCCTGGGAAGATTTTTTTATGTAGTTAAATTTATCAGTTTTTTATGCTTTTAATTTTGGTTCATATTAGAAACTTAAGTTTTCTTCTAGTACTTCCATGGTTTCATTTTTTAGCTACCTCTCTGAAACATTTGCAGTTTGTCCTGGTTTATGGAGAAAGGAACGGATCCAATTAGACCTTTTTCCAGGTGACTGACTATCTATCCTAACACTATGTAACATATTTATTTGAGGTGTCACCTTTTACATATACTAAAATTTGCTATATATTTGGGTCTATTTCTGGATTTTCTTTTCTGTTTCATTAGGCTTCTGTCTATACACTCACAAATATCACACTCTTTTCAATAGAGAAGCTGATAAGGGTAGCTCCCCTACACCCATATGCTGCTTTTCTTTTTCAGAATTCTTCTGGCCATTCTTTGTTTATGCATCTCAACAAACTTTAAAATCAAATTGGTTAGCTCATTTAAAAAAATGATATTTTTATTGGCACAGCATTGCATTTATAAACTAACTTAAAAATATTTGAATACGTGGCCAGGTGCGGTGGCTCATGCCTGTAATCCTAACACTTCGGGAGGCCGAGGTGGGCAGATTGCCTGAGCTCAGGAGTTGGACACCAGCCTAGGCAACACAGTGAAACCCTGTCTCTACTAAAATACAAAAAATTAGCCAGGCTTGGCAGCAGAGACCTGTAGTCCCAGCTACTCAGGAGGCTGAGGTGGAAGAATCGCTTGAACGTGGGAGGCAGAGGTTGCAGTGAGCTGAGATCGTGCCACTGCACTCCAGAGTGGGCAACACAGCAAGACTACAACTCAAAAAATATGTATATATATTTGAATATGTAACCTTTCTGAAATGATTATTTGAAAATGTGTATCAAGAACCTAAATATTGGTACTTTTGACCTAGTAATTCCTCTTCTAGGAGTCTCTCAAATAAGGCAGCAATGTGCAATTACAGACAAAAATATTATGTCCATTTCAAGTCATTTAAAGTCACATTTATGAAACATTCTTAATGGTTTGAGAAAATGGGTCTTGTGTAAACAAGATAAGGATGCCCACTCTCACCACTTCTATTCAACATAGTAGTGAAAGTCCTTGTCAGAGCAATCATGCAATAGGAAGAAATAAAAAGCATCCAAATAGGCTTAGAAGTCAAATGATCTCTCCTCACTGACAATATGATTCTATACCTAGGAAACCCTAAAGTCTCCACTAAGGCTCCTGCAACTGATAGATAGCTTCAGTAAAGTTCAAGATACAAAAATTATTAGAATTTCTATACAACAATAATGTTCAAGCTGAGAGCCAAATCAAGAATGCCATCCCATTTAAAATTGTCACACACAAAAAAACAAAATACCTAGGAATACATCTAACCAAGGAAGTGAAAGATCTTTACAAGGAGAACTACAAAACACTGCTGAAAGAAATGGTAGATGAAATAAACAAATGGAAAAACATTCCATGTTCATGGACGGGAGAGTCAATATCGTTAAAATGGCCCTACTGCCCTAAGCAATCTATAGATTCAAAACTATTTCTATCAAACTGCCAATGTCATTTTTCATAGAACTAAAAAAACTATTCTAAAATTCACATGGAATCAAAAAAGAGCCCAAAGAGCCTCAGCAAACCTAAGCAAAAAGAACAAAGCCAGAAGCATCACATTCCCCAACTTCAAACAATACTGTAAGGCTACAGTAACAAAAACACCACAGAACTGGTACAAAAACAGATACACAGACCAATGGAACAGAATAGAGAACGCAAAAATAAAAACACACATCCACAGCCATCTGATCTTCAACCAAGTCGACAAAAGTAAGCAATGGGGAAAGGACACCCTAGTAAATAAATGGTGCTGGGATAGCTGGCTAGCCAAATGCAGAAGAATAAAACTGGACCCCTACCTTTCACCATATATAAACATTAACTCAAGATGGATTAAAGATTTAAATATAAGACCTCAAACTACAAGAATCCTAGAAGAAAACCTAAGAAACGCCATTCTGAACATCAACCTTGAGAAACGATTTATGACTAAGTCTTCAAAAGCAATTGCAACAAAAAATATTGACAAGTGGAACCTAATTAAACTAAAGAGCTTCTGAACAGAAAAAGAAACTGTCAACAGAGTAAACAGACAACCTATCAAATGAGAGAACATATTCACAAACTACGCATCCAACAAAGGTCTAATATCCAGAATCTGTAAGGAACTTAAAAATTCAACAAGCAAAAACAAATAACTCCATTAAAAAGTGGGCAAAAGACAGACGCTTCTCAAAAGAGGGACGTACGAGTGACCAACAAACATACGAAAAAATGCTCCACATCACTAATCATCAGAGACATGCAAATCAAAACCACAATGAGATACCATCTCACACCAGCCAGAATGGCTATTATTAAAAAGTCAAAAAATAGCAGATGCTGGTGAGGCTGTGCAGAAAAAGGGATGCTTATACACTGTTGGTGGGAATGTAAATTAGTTCAGCCAATGTAGAAAGCAGTTTGGAGATTTCTCAAAGAACTTAAAACAGAACTCACTCAACCCAGCAATCCCATTATTGGGTATATATGCAAAAGAAAAATAATCATTCTACCAAAGACACATGCACTCCTATGTTCATTGAAGTACTATGCACAATTTCAAAGACATGCTATCAATATAGGTGCCCATCAACCACGGATTGGATAAATAAAATACAGTACATATATATACCATGGATTACTACACAGCCATAAAAAGGAATGAAATCATATCATTTGCAGCCACATGGATGCAGCTAGGGGCCATAATCTAAGTAAATTAACACAGAAACAGAAAATCAAAGACATCATGTTCTCACTTACGAGAGCTAAACATTGGGTACTAGTGGACATAAAGATAGCAATAAACACTAAGGACTAATGGAGTGGGCAGAGAGGATAAGGAGAAAGGGTTGAAAAACTCACTGTTGGGTACTAGGCTCACCATCTGGGTGATGGGATTGTTCATATCCTGAACCTTACCATCACACAATATGTCCATGTCACAAACCTGCTCATGTACCCCCAAATCTAAAATAAAAGTTGAAATTATTAAAAATAAATAAATGGGATTTAAAAATCATAGTTATCAGCATTATGTTAAGTGCACAGAGAAAAGATTAGAAGGAAATGTGATAAAATAGCAAAAGTTGGAAAAATGCATAGATGGCAGGGATCCCCAAGCTCCACCGGGAACAGGGTATTAGAGCTCAATTAGGGTGGGAAGTGTGTGACAGCCAATATTGAGTGTTGGAGCCCATGAAGGCTGAGGAGGATGTCTCCGCATAAATGCTGGCTGTCCACACCTCCTCCACAGCTCCTCCACAAACAGGAGGTGTGAACAGCTGGTAAAGGATGTCGGATCCTGAGCAGAGAGGGAAAGAGGGCATCCACGTTGAGTAGCAGCTCAGCTCAGGGTGTTGGTGGCCTGAGATGGCAGAGGAGGGCATCCGAGAGGAGGAGGGGCAGCCATGGTACCAATGGGACACAGAAGCCAGCCAAATATGAGATAATTTGAGCATCAAATTAAATAATAATAGTAATGGATTGTAACCGATTGCATAAAAGAGGAAAACAAGAAGTCCAATCTGATATAAATATCAAAAAGGATAAACTGAAAGTTTTATAAAGAATGGGATATTTTAAGCTTCCAAATATTTATTAAATTCAAAAGGAAAAAGTAACTTTTCAGGAGAGAATTCTGCAGATACCATTTTAATCAGGTGAACAACTTGAGCATCATCAGTAATGGGACAAATTGAAACCTTGTGCCACCTAATAGAATGTAATGAGAAGAACACGCTTCTGTGATACTCCTGTCAAATTTGCATCACCTGAACCTAATCATGAAGAAACATCAGGAAATTCAACTGCAAGAATATTCTACAAAATAACTAGACAGTGATCTTCAAGAGTCAAAGTCCTCAAAGTCAACAAAAGACTGAGGAAATGTTCAAGACTGAAGCCAACTCAAGAGACCTGACAAGATGCAACACTTGATTCTGAACTGGATCTTTTGTTGCAAAAGATATCACTTGGGAAAACTGGCAAGACTCAAATGAGGTCTAAGGATTAGAAAGTACTGATAATTCAATGGTAATTCCCAGAATTTTAATATCATATTGTGCTTATATAAGAGAATGTCCTTGTTTGAAGGCTATTCGCATAAAGTATTTGGGGGCTTGGGGGCATCATAGTGGAAACTGGTAAATAGTTCAAGGCAAAAAAAAAGGTCCTTATACTATACTTGCAACTGCTCTGTAAGTTTAAATTACATAAAAATAATTTTAAATGAATTTAAAATTTAAAGAAAAAAATTATAATAAAAAACATTTAAATGATTTTTAAAAGTCATGTACTTTTACCCAGAAATTTTGCTTCTGATAGTCTACTTAAGGAAATGATTCAAAATACATGCCCACCTCCAATACCCTGGCACATCTATTCACCCTTCAGGTTTTAGCTCAAGGTAATTTCCTCAGCAAAATCTTCCCTGACTTCACCAGCCCAGATCTGAAGCTTTTGTCAAACAATCTCACATCAACCTTTGTGGCCTTTATCACAGTTTGTAATTACCTATTTGTGCAAACATTAATTATTACTCCTCGAAGTCAAGGACCAGGTTTGCCATGCTCACCTTTATACCCTCAGTACCCAGCACACAGCAAGTACTCAGTAAATATAAACAAACCTGTCATTAATGGATGAATAAATTAAGATAGATCAATGGACAGATGGATAAGTAGCAAGATGCATAGACATATAATAAGAAATGTTAAGAGCTCTCAGTTAATGGCTATAGCTGTCATTCAGATCTGTCCCAGGGACCTAACATTAAAAAGGTCCTGTTGATCAGAAGAGATAAAGGACTGAGAAGAGCTGAGCAAAGAAACACATTTAATGATTAGTATAGAACCTACCTGGAATTGCTAGAGCATGTGCATTCCAGCCAAAGGGGGATGTATTTTTTTATGTTTGTAGCCATAGTGTCTTATTTTCCTATTTTATGACCACCGAAGTATTCCCAGGCCCTCTCTTAAACCTAAGAATTCACATATTGGTGAGAATAGCTGGCCATTCAAGATATTTTTGTGATTCCTTTTTTTAATCCTCTTTTGTACATGTAATAATGTTGAACAAACAATGAAATGTTGTTCCAACGATTTAATGAGGAAGGAGAAAGACCCTAACTTCTGGGCAGAGTTTTTCCCCTCTTTGTGGAAGGCCCTTATTGAAATGTAGATCAAGATTGTTACCCAAAATTTTGTCTCTGTTATTGCATCTGACTTTAGGATCCAAAAAAAAAAAAAAAATTTCCAACTGATGCCTTTCCTTCTGGAATTGTAAGTGAACACAATAATAGTACCTGTTTAAACGTGAAGTGGATATTGTTACAGAGAACATACCAGTGGCTTTCTCAATGTTAAGCTAATAATGCCTCATGAATGTATGATCTATGGAGAAACCCCTGTAGTTGTACCTGCCAATGCTGTTTGTTGGAGAAAAAATTTTGAATGTTTTTTCCTCACAAACAAACAAAAAAAAAAGCCATCTAAAGAGAGGGTGATACCTGTCTTTATTCTGGAGAGTGGGGGAGCAAAGTTAAGAATACATAGGGCAATGTTTTTAACTAAGGGTATATATTACAACCCTCTTTGGAACTTGTTAAAAATGCAGATGCTTGGAACAAACTTATGAAAATAGGGATTCAGTGAGTGAATCTGAAAATTCATATTTTATAATTCTGGAGGTGATCCTGATGACCTTCTGATTGAAGATAAATATAGGGATGGCTGGAGACAGTGCTGTGTGCTTATAGTTCCAGCTACTTGGGAGGCTGAGGCAGGAGGATCGCTTGACCTCAGGAATTGAAGGCCAGCCTGGGTGATATAATGAGACCCCCTCTCACACACAACACACACAAAAAAATACTAAATAGAAAATGAAAATTTTTCTACTTGAATTATTTAATTCAACACTTCATGTCCTCATTTTGCTTTTAACTAAGAAAATCTTACCTGGCATGATATTTATTTATTATTTAAAAAGGAAGTCTGATATATAAGCATATCAGAGATAGAGTAAAAACTCTATCTCTGATCTAGCCCCTAAACAGGTATAGCTGACTCTAAGGAAAAAAGAACCATAAGCAATAAGAAAAAGCCACTTCTCTCAGAATACATGGGGACCTTAGATAATTAAGATCCCTCTAAAAGAAATTAACACAAAAGAGAGAGGCCGTCACTCTCTTCCCCCTCTCCACCCTAAATTATCACACCCTGGGGAAACTGGGCTGTGGAAAAAATTTAACTCTAGAGCACCTTCTGCCAAGAGTGAGATAAATTATCAGCAAGCCAGTAGAGTTTGGGCAGCAGCCCCAGAAGCTACCATGGCATGCCAAGGATAGAACAAAGCACCCGGTGGCATGGCACGAAGCAGTGAAATGTTGCTGAGCACTTGGCAAGCACTCTCTGGGGGCTATAGGAACACTGAGGAAAACTGTTGCTTTCCCTGAGCTGAGGGGTGCTAGAGTCAGAGTGATCCATGATATAGGTGTTCAACGAAAGAATCTGTGAAATGTTTCCAGGAAGAAAATCCAAAATGTTTTTCCTATCACATATATAGGAAAATATTTTTTAAATAGTGTATTAGTGTCACATAATCTATGTTTGCACTAGAATCATACAAAAATGCTTCATTTCGTTTTTGTCAAAGACGTTATTTATCTGAAAAATAAGTCAGACTTAAGACTTTACTTTTCAAATAATATGAAATTTCTCTCTCATGCCATGTGAGATTTTCTTCGTTAAAAGCAAAATGAGGTCATGAAGTGTTGGACTAAATAATTCAAGTAGAAAATTTTCAATCTTTTATTTAGTTACCCATTTCAATTTGAACTGTACAATCTAAGTTTTCTACTACCCAAGTACTTTGGTCACGGTTGTTTTCAACAAAGCACTGACATCCTTGAATTTTCACTTCTCTTAACATTTCAGAAATAGTTCAAACCACTTAAAAGTGAGAGGGGATATTTAAAGCAATGTTATGTGAAAAATACCTCTATTTCTCTTCTTCCTATTGCCCTTCAACCCCCTCCCCCACCCCATTTCAACACAACCTAACTTCCCTCCAGCTAATCCCTATTTCTGTACTTACCTTCAAAGCTACACTTCTCATTGTGCACATTCTTTTCCTCATTTCCCCACCCCTCATTCACTCATCCCACTTCAATCTGGCTTCCATCCCCTTTGCTACACCAAAACCACTCTCCCTAAAGTCAATGAGCTCCATCTCCCAAAGGCATTACTTCTCTGAAGAATTTTATAGTGCTGGCCGGGAGCAGTGGCTCACGCCTATAATCCCAGCACTTCGGGAGGCCGAAGCGGGTGGATCGCCTGAGGCCAGGAATTCGAAACCAGCCTGGCCATCATGGTGAAACCCTGTCTCTCTAAAAAAAATTACAAAAAATTAGCTGGGCGTGGTGGTGGGCACCAGTAATCCCAGCTACTCGGGAGGCTGAGGCAGGAGAATTGCTTGAATCCAGAAGGCAGAGGTTGCAGTGAACCGAGATCGCGCCATTGCATTCCAGCCTGGGCAACAAGAGCAAAACTCTGCCTAAAAAAAAAAAAAAAATTGTATACTTCTAACCACTTCTCTCTCCCCTTGTACCTATGGGCTGCAGCCTGTTACATCTCTGGCCACGTCTCAGTGCCAGACTTCTCACCCACCAGTCTTTAAATATTGATGCTCTTTCAAACTATCGCAAGGACAGAAAACCAAACACCGCATGTTCTCACTCATACGTGGGAACTGAACAATGAGAACACTTGGACACAGGATGAGGAACATCACACACCGGGGCCTGTTGTGGGGTGGAGGGAGGGGGCAGGGATAGCATTAGGAGATATACCTAATGTAAATGAAGAGTTAATGGGTGCAGCACACCAACATGGCACATGTATACATATGTAACAAACTTGCGCGTTGTACGCATGTACCCTAGAATTTAAAGTATAATAAAAAATAAAATAAAATAAAATAAATAAATATTGATGTTGTTTGTGTCTCAGCCACGGGTCCTCTCTCTCCCAACACTAAACTAGTGATTGCACACACCTCAGCGGGTGAAGCCCTCCACTGAAGGGAAAATCCAGTATCTAAAGGGGAAACCCAGCTCTGGGTCATTACTGGCATGCAGAAATAAAAAAATAAATGTTGCCTGATTTTTTAGTTTTTCAAGAGTAGCTTAAATCTGGATCATGTGGAAACTCCTGATTTCTAAATACTGGCAAATAAATGATTTTCTAATAATTGTAAAAGCCAATTTGCTAATCAAAGTAAACCCAACCATGCCTACTAGAATGTTTCTTCTCTCTGCTCTACTCTTTATTCTCTTTTCATAATATCACCCATGACCCATAGTTCAATTACTATATAAACACCAACTTGTAATTACTTATCTGTACAGTAGACCCTTTTTGAAGCTCCAGGTAAATTCAAATGCCTGCCCAACATTTTTACTTGGATATCTTAAAAGTGCTTCATATTCAATATGTCCAAAACAGAATCTCCTAATCTGATTCTCTTAGAAGAGCAGACTTATTTTATTATCTCCAATAAATGACATAATTATGGTCACTAACAGCTATGTGTCAGGTGTAGTTAGGCATATGTATATGCAAAGGTGTATAAATATATATTTGAGCCTTATATATGTGTGTGTAATATATGTTTGAGTATATGATATCTATGTGAGATATATATCTTATATATGTGATATAGATACATATATGTGTATCAGTATTACAGCACTAGTGTTGCCAGAATATAGTAAAGAATTATCTGTTAGAAAATAATGATAAGACTTGGAATTGACTCAGAAGAGAATAGCTTACATGAAAGTCACAGTGAGGAAGGTGTCAACTCAATATAAGGCAGAATGTCTTATCTGCAGGGCCTGCTGTGGTGGATGCCATAATGCACAGGGTCTCCTTGAGGAAGGAAGGACTTATTCCACTAGCTTCAGGAGGACTGCCAGAAGATGTGCCTCAGTTTTTAACCTTCCCTGGGGATGGCCTCAGCTGAAGAGAATTGCCTTGCCAAGATGGCACCTCCTTTTGGGGGAGCCAGCCTGCAATGACTGGTCATGATGGAGGTATAAAGGCCCGGCCCTCAAGCCCAAACTCATGATAACTCTGAGGGGCCACTGAAGGCCCAAGCTCACCATGGGTTCAGCTAAAGCCTTTGTCCTCTGCCCTATAGTATCTCCTTCTCTCCTTTCCTCAGGGGTGATGCCAAGGGAACTCCCTAATAAATGCCCCGCACCTTAATTTTCCTAAGTCTGCTTCCTAAAGAGCCCAATTTAAGAAACTTGCCCAATGGCAAGTGGAATGCTTGCATCCTAAGTAGTCCGAATGCATTGCTGGAAATGACCAAACAGAGATAGGGTTGTTATTTTTGAATGTTATATTTTGAATGTTACATTTTGAATTTCAACAATGTTATTTTTGAAAGATGCATACATTGGATGTCTTCTAATGTTCATCTCAAATGTAAGATTTTATCATTCTCAGTTTTGAACATTGGAAATCATATGATTAACGTATTTTATTTACAGAGTACTTTACAGATTATACATATTATCTTACTCAAGCCTCCCCAAAACCAAACAAAGTAGGTGGAGTATTAACCCCATCTTACAGAGGAGAAAACCAAGGAGAACATTATTTGGTCCAAGATTACATATTTATTAAATAACGAATCTAGTGCTTAAACCAAGCTCTTCTCACATTTGAGCATATAACCAAGATTTCTTTCACCATATCAATTATGCGAAAGGACTAAGAGTTTTTATAAAAATACTATATAATCAAAATGATATTAAACTTTTAATTTGCTTTGCTGTCACCAGTATTTTCAATGAGTTTTTTTTTAATCATTGAAAATGCTGCTGTATTTCTATTTGCCAGGTCTAAGTAATTCCATCCAAGAATTTTGATGGGATCTTTGAGATTTACAGGATTTTTTTATTATTTCATTTGATTCTACATGAGAGTCTGCCTTTCTGCTCAGTTGTATGGAAATGTTCTATGATATATACCTGGCAGTACGTATTTCATTGCCTCCAGACTGCCAGGACCAAAGCCAGAGATCCCTTAGCAAACTGTTGCATGTTAACAAGAACATTACAATAGCAGATGAAGGAAGCTTTGTACAAAATATTTCTGAAATAAAACGTTAGCAGGTAGACTCTATTCTAGCAACCACCAAACCAGACAAAGGAAAGACTAGCCCTTCAGGTTACCGGAACTTGAGATTTTGTGGTAGAAAAACTTAAACAAAAACCAGACAAGTGCCCTGCTATCATCTTCAGAGTTACATTAGATTCTCAGAATGGGTGGAAGACAGAACTATACTCTGAAGAGAGACAAAAGCATCTTCCCCTGGCTCCCAATTATGTCCTTCAACACAATAGTATAATCCAAATTAACCTTACAAGAGCAACAAAAATCCAGAAGTCTTCATGGACTCTAACCAGACCATATTAGCCTTTCCATTAAAGACTATTTCATACTTGATTTTATGGAACCCCCTTGGAGGATCCTAGAAGGGAAGAGACTTTGTAGTTATGAAATCCAAGTGTACTTTGTTACCACTTTTCTTCTTTCAGGTAACAATGAGGGTTTAGTGTGCACCAGACCAAGTCAAGGGCTTTGTGTGCATTATTTCAATGAATCCTAGCTACAGTTTTGAGATTGCTATTAATATGTCCTTTATGCAAATGAAAAAAGTGAAGCTCACTTTTCCTAGGATCACTTGGCTTGTAAGTGGCAGAGCTAGTGTTTAGCTTTCTCTAGCATCTGAGCTCTTAACAGCTCCACACTGCCTTTTCTAAGTCCTTCAAAATGAAAAACATTTAGTCATCTAAATTTTCCACAAAATGTAGCACAAAATTGTAGATTGTGCTATGCAATCTGCAAATTATGTTAAAACTGAGTAAAATCCACCTAGTTCAGCCACAAGAACTCTAGCTGAACAGAAAACAGGATCTTTACAACTCTACTGTGTATATGGCAACCTGGGCTACAGTGTAGACAGGGGATATTGTCAGGAATCCTACTCTGACCAGTGGGCTTGCCCACTCCAGATTTAAGGAGTCAAAGGAAATAGCTCTCATTTACATGATTTTGAGTTTTCTTGAAAAGCAAAAGACAATTAGTATTTTAAAGGGCCACAAATTACAGGAATAACCAAAATGCAGTTTCTAGCATTCTAGAGGCCAAAGAAAAGCAGAAAAATAGAATAGTTTCTCTCAGGAGCCAGAGTTATTGGAAATACATTTGACAACAAGAATTTAAAGACTATTACAGAAACATATGGCATAAAACATCATATCCCATTCAAGGGATCTAAGGTTTCAAATAAAGAAGTTAAATCCTTTCTATAACACAAAATATTTCTGTAGGTGGCCTAAAAGAACAAAATACGATCATATTACTATTTCCTTCCAGTCCTGCAAACTACCATAGCTCTGTTGAATACTACTATGCCAAGTAATTGCGGACAAGATTCGGAGAACTGGTTCTCAGTTTCTCCACAAGTCACTGAAAACCATGACATGATTATTAGAAATCCAGGAAAGAACAATATTGATGCTTATAAAAGAGAAAATGTAATGAATAAAAGACCAAGCCAGATTATTAAGGCAGTGAAACTACTGTTTATGGTATTTTAATGGTAAGTACACATCACTGTACATTTGTCCAAACCCACAGAATGTATGACAAATACCAAGAGTGAACCCTAATGTAAACCATGGACTTTGAGTGATAATGAGGTATGAATGGTTCATCAATTGTAATAAACGTACCACTCTGGTGCCAAATGTTGATGGTGAGGGTGGCTATGCATGGCTGGCAGGGGTTAGGGAGGATATGGGAACTCTGTATTGTCTGCTTAATTTTGCTGTGAACCTAAAACTTCTCAGAAAAAAAAAAAAAGTCTTTAAAAGAAGATGACTAGCCCGGGGTCACATGACAGAGGCTGGGAGACCCATAGAGGTCCATAGGCAGCATCTTAAAGAAACAGAGGATGAGTAAACCAAATTCCACAGCTCTACCCTGCTACGTTCCAGTCATTTGCTCCATTATGCCAAATAGCCACAGAATATTTACAACCCTCTCCTCCTTGTACTCTTCACGTTGTTTGCACAGAGTTGTCTACTTTTAAAAACGTATTGTATCTATTTTATTCAATTTACTTATTTTTTAATTAATTTATTTTTGTAGAGATAGGGTCTCACTCTATTGCCCAGACTGGAGTGCACTGGTGCCATCATAGCTCACTGCAGTCTCAAACTCAAGCTCAAGTGATCCTCCTGCCTCAGCCTCTCAAAGTGTTAGGATTACGGGCATGAGCCACAGGGTCTGGCCTTAGTGTGCCTATTTTAAAAGGAAATACTCACAAAGTAATGAGTTAGTAAAATCCATTATTGAACATTTTAGTTGCAAAATTAACAGTTACTGATGCTCACTATACAAAAAAAAGGTCTATAATATTTCCTTTTTGCAGCAAAGTTTAGCATAGAAAGCAGTAATTTTAGCACTTATAAAAAGTATTCAAAGCTGTGTGAAGGGTACATGAAGGATCATTACATTATTATCTACTTCTGTACCTGTTTGAAATTCTCTTTGATATAAAGGTTTTCTTTTAAAAAAACTGAAATATAAAACCTGCTTAATGTACCAATAACTCTACATAAGGTAATTTAATTGCTATCAGATTATGTTATTATAGTCATAGAAAAATATTCTGTATTCTATAGCACCATCATCTGAAAACATAGCATAGTATTTAAGGATCTGAGTTCAGGAATCAGACTGCCAAGGTGCATTCCACATACTTCACTTCTTAGCTGTTATAACCTTGGAAAAGTTATTTTGCTTAAGCTCCAATTTCTGCACCCAGAAAGGGAATAACATCACCATAAAGCCATTATGAGAAATTAAATGACATAAGATATGTGTAAAGTCACAGCACAATGTCTGCCTCATAATAGGTGTTCAATAAATGTAAGCCACTATTAATATTGCAAGGTTCTCACAGATATTATTCCTCTAAAATTAAAAAAAGTAGTAAAGCCAATAAAGAGCTCTAATCTATAGATGGGGAATGAGTTCAGAGTCACAATTCAGAAATTAAAAAACATTTCCCCATTCTAGTGTATTCCTAAGTTATTCCTAATTATTATGAAGGAATATATGTATTCCTTCATATTAGAATATATTCCAATAAATTAGAATATATTCCAATAAATTAGGATTTAAAATTTATGAAGAATTTACAAAAATAAAAGAAACTGTAAAATCCTTGCATAGTCTTTTAATACCAGTTAAATAATCCAAAGAAAGTTTTGCCATTGACTCAGTCAATCAGTTGTCAAGTTGACTTTGGCTTTTACTTCTCACCAGGCCTTCTGGTGGCACCTCCTCTGTGGCCTGTCTCACACTTAGCCAAAGATACGTGGCTTATCTGGATTCTCTCATAGTCTCCCCTGCATAGATACATGGAGAACTTAGCAAGGCCCTCCAAGGCTATCATTTCTCAGATCTCCCTGTTAACTTCCAGGCTTGTCTACGAGTCCATTGTTTGCCGCAACCAAGACTATAACTTCAGACTACCTGAACAGCTAGTCTTTTCCTTTCATTTGCCACAAAGATCGCTATTTCTACTGACAAAATCACTGGGTGTGAAGTTTTTCCACACTGTGCGCCAAACCAAATGATCCCCCTTTGGCGGGGAAGCTGCTGGTTTTCATATTCAGCAGTGCCCTCATAAACTTCTCAACAGATCTATCTTGGGAATGGGGTAGAGAAGACACGGATAGGAGAAGCCCCAGATAAGAATGCCATAGACTCCCACTGCTCCTACTAACTTACATTCAGCATTTTTTTATGAATAATTGCTTCTCAATTTGTTGTATGCCTTTGGTGAATTTCAAGAGCCCTGAAATGGTTGTTTTTCACAATATTGTCCAGTTTTGTTATTGTATAATATTTTATTAGAAAAAAATTAAAACATGCAATGTTTTACCACAAAGGTAAATAGTAAGACATGTTCTAAATTGTCTAACTGGTAGCCATTATTATTAGTATTTTGTTTTGTAGACAACAATTATATGCAAAATAAAATGTTCATCCAATCTCAATGCAATATTGGCCCTTGTCTAGACAGTGTTTTTATGAGGAGTTACATTATCTAATATTTAAATTATTCAAGTTCCTTAAAATGTAAGGATTCCAAAAGCTGGTACTAAACAATAATTCATTATTTAGAAACTCCTTTATCTCAAAAATATGTCTTTTCTGACAGATCATTAGGACTACTGTTTTTAAAAAAACAGGATGCTAGACACGTACTGTTAGAGTGTATGATGATTGGATAAAATTAAATATCTCTGTGAACATAACTATAAGGAACCAGGTTGAGACTTGAAAAATAAATATATTTGACTGCAGAACCCAGAGTTATAAAAAATATTTGTACTCTGCTGGAGATGCTCTCTCTTAAGACAAAATTGTCAAAAAGGAACTTCACTGGGATTAAGTGCAAGCCTGTGTATGCACATTCAGGATGCACTAAACTGTAGTTCAGCCAATCCTTTTATTTTCCAATCCATTGTTCACCCTAATCACAGTCAAACTAATCACAAGGTGAATCCATAAAATAATTAAAACAACCTAAATTAATGGATCATTTATACTCAGTCTCATTCATTTTGAACATCTGACATAATTACAACTTACAGCTTTCTCTTTGTATTAGAGTAGATAGCTGTTAGAACTTAAGCAAAATTCACTGAAAGGAACTGGAAGATGCAATAAGTGTGACATCATGAACTGTTTTCATGTAATTTTTCTGATCTTTGAATAAAGTAACATAATTAATGAATGTGTTCACATAATGATCTGCCAACAATTTGAATGGTCTTAATAAAGTGACAACCTGCAAGAAAAAGCAAAAGAGGTTACACAACTCCTCACTGCTCTGGAAGGAAGTCCAGAAAGGTGCCAGAATTGCAATAACTTCATGGGAACCAAACAAAATAAGTAATGATTTTTAAGGCTGAAATTGCAACCTACATTCTCAATATAGTAAAATTGGTATTTAAGTGTTTTCTTTTTTTCCGATAAACATATTGCAAGTTTCAAAATGAGTGAACAGAAAGATGCAGAGCCATGCAGAAAACATCTTTCATGCAGAAAACATCTTTCATGCAGAAAGAAAAATCCAGCACATTACAATGACGCCCTCTGCTGTGATTTTTGATACTGCACCAAATAACCTCATTTCCAATAGTGTCTCACTGTCTTTGCAGTGCCAATACTTCCAAAAAGCTTTGAGGAAAAAATGACTTAAATCCTTCTATAAAGTTAGTCATCTCCAGGATCTTTTAAAATTGAAGTGATTGATTCTGGGTAATGTTATTCTGAACACAGTGTTTGAGCCACATAAATGTCAGTAAATCCCTTAGTGACAGCATTATTTATTTAAGAACATATTTTCATTTATTTTGTATTCTGTTTAAATAGTTCCAAAAGGAGATTATATTCATGCCAAATGGTTTCTGTAATGACAACTGCCGACCCAATTCAATAACCAAAAATTTTTTTTTTAACTAAGAAATTTTTGTGTCTCAAACGACCATTCTACTAAAGTGTCTCCATTTCCTGGGAAAAGATACCAAGAAGCCCAGAAAATTAACCCCAAAATTCATATGAGACTAAAACCAATGCCATTTGAGTATCATTTCTTAATTGCCAAAAGCAGACATGGACTTACAGGGAAGTGAATAAAGCCTCCTTTGCAAGGTCCCTTGTAAGTGTTAGAAGTGGACAGGAGTTGTGAAGTATTTCAGGTGGGGAGGAGAAGTCAGATTGCAATGTGGAAGCATTTCTGTGTAAGAATTTCTGGTCAATTGCATCAAGATAGCTTAGGGGATAAAAAAAGAGACTTGAACCTCTAACACTCAGGTAAATTGTAATGATTTCTTTTCCTAAGTTAAATATTTCATGCCTGTTTGTTGTTGTTGTTGTTGTTGTTGTTTTTCTTAAAGAGGGCCACAAAAAAAATTGTATAAAGTTCAGGACTGACAAAACCCGAATTGCCTGTTAGACAGTACAATACCACCCAGTACAATCCTGCCCAGAATACGTTATTTTACTATTACTGGGGTCATCTTATATTAATAGAAATTATTTTAGAGGCAATTTTGAAGCCAAGGCTAAATCATAGCTTTAAAATGCATTGTAAAATACTTTATACAATTAAAGAAAAGAAACAGAACTAATATATTCCCAACAGTAAAGCCACCCAGCGTTCAGGAGCCTCTGGCTGTTGATGTCTATGTAGGGGTTAAAAGTACTGGCTTTGGAGCCAGGCTATCCTGGATTTCCATTCTGAATCCATCATTACCTATCTATGCCACCTTTGGTGAGCCACTCATGCCCTGCAAATAGGAGGCATTCAATAACTATTTGTTGAATGAATGAATAAATAAATAATGCATCAACCCCACACACTGTCCACAAAACTTTATGAAATACAGTAGTTCAATTTACTTCCATTTTAAAAACTATTTGTTGCACATCTTTTACGGAAAAATTTTGGACAAAAGGGTAGGAAGGGATGCAAGAGTTTAAGCAAAGTGTTGTTTGGGTTTAAAAAGAGTATTTATATTTGGTTGAGGAGATTGGAAAAGGTTTCATGGAGCAAACAGCATTTAAGGAAGAGCCCTGAGATTATTAGGATTAGACCTGGGCGATGGGAAAGATAAAGCAGGCTGGAAGCATTTCAGGCTGAGGAAACAACACCATAAGCCAAGACCCAAAGATGAAAAAATGCAGGGAGTATGTGTTCAGGGAAAAATCCGCAGTCCCACCGGCTTGTGGTAAGAGAATTCATGGGAGACTGGATTGGAAGCTATTCAGGGTCATATCATCACTTCAGTTACTGATCATCCCCATTCTGGAGATGCTCACAACTTCCCTGTAAGTGAAGGTTCACCCAACCACCATTATAAGTTACACTTGACCTTCTTTATAGACAGTGCCTTTATTTAACTGGTACAAAAAAGTATGGGACTTAGTAAACAATTAATAAACTATAATTAAACTATTCTAGTTCCAGAACTGAAAGGGGATTTTTTAATTCAAGCTTTTGTCCATGTATGGGTTATCTGTAACTTTTTTGAATAGTGACTTCTCTCACATAGAGATTATTTGAATTTCAAGGTTCGTGTTGAAGCCATTGACTGGAAGACTGAAAGGGAAGGAAGCATAATGGGCACTGGGTTAACAACATAAATTTTGTTCTTGGTTATTAGAAAAGAAATTGTTCTCCAGGCAAATTTCAACAAAGTTGGATGAGTAAATGAAAGAGATGCCATTCTAGTTGGTACGGTATAAAAAGTAACTACCTTGGGTCAGACTTCAGTTTCAAATTGGCCTCTGACACTTGTCTGTAGTGTGGTCTTGGGCAATTCATCTAACCTCTCTATGCCTTGATTTCCACTTGTATAAAATGAGAAGTACAATCATAATAATAAAATATGCCAGCAGTATACTGTATTACTATCCACCTGAGGGAGGAGTATGTATTTTCACCCCACTGTCTTTGGACCTGGCCGTGTGATGTGTTTTGCCCAGTGGAATGTAACATTTGCCACTCCTTTTATTATGAGAACAGCATGCTCCTAAGGAGGCTGCTCTTTCAGCCTGCATTCTAGAACAAAGAGGACACAGGAAGCAGAGATGCAGCTGATCTACAGCTTACATAAAACCTGAATGATAAACTTTGTCATTGTAAGCCACTGAGATTTGCGAGTTGTTCCTGCTGCAAAGCCAAGTAATACACTGTGCTACCCACCTCACATATTTGTCTGAAGCGGACTTTAAAAATGTTTTAAAGCACTTTATAATGTTCTATGCCTGTCTATGTCTCAAACCAGCTCCTTCTCTCGCCATAGATTGATGCAGGTCAGAAAAGTTAGGAACAGCACTAACTTATGTGAGACAGTAAAGTGAGAATACCTGCTATCAAAGCTGCACCTCTCTCTCCCGCCTTTCTGCCACTGGCCCCCAAATTCGTTGCTACTGCCCCGTTAGGATTATACTCAGTTCCTATCCCATCTCCTCATAAAACAAAATAATCTCACGGGTTTTGTTATTTGTGATGTGAACTTTCATAAAAATATTGAAATGGTACCGCTTTTTCTACTAGTGCTGGCCCCAATTCTTCTGAGAAAATGCTCAGAACTGCCGGCTTCTGTTTCTTCTCCATATTTTGGTTAAATTTTACTTGAATCCTTCATTTAGTCAGTTTTGCCAGAACGTCTCTGTGGAATCCTATTTAAATTCAAAGCACTCTATGAAAAAATTTCAAAAGGATCGCTTTAAAAAAAAAAGACATTTCAATTTAACTAGCAGTAAGTAACTCATGTTGACTAAACTCAATAAAGAAGCAACCACTGAGATCGCAGAGAAAAACCTCAAGAGGTGGCACCCCGACTCGCATTAACCCAGGGAGACATGATGGCTAAGGAAGTAGGTGGGACAATGACTGGGCCCGAAAACAAGAAAATCTTTGTTATAAAAGCCTCCGATTTCTGCACGATTAAGTTGAAAGAAGGTGAGCTTCGAGTTAAGTAAGCCTAGGCAGTTTTGAATTCCAGCTCGCCCACAATCTCTTGCAACCTTAGGCCGCTTACCTGAGACTTAGCCTTTCTTACCCAACAAATCAGGGAAAATAACAGCTACCTTACAAGACTAGCAAGTTCGTGTTAAATGAGTGAGATGAGCGGAACACCTAACAGAGGACTCAGACAATAACAGCTTCTCCAAAAATTCTCTATTTGTGGTTGGCTGAGGCGGAGGAACAAAATGGCGGCGCTGGCGGCGGGACCGGGCCGTCTGGCGGCGTGACCGGGCCCTCTGGCCCATAGCCGTTGGCAGCGGTGGCAGCAGTACCGCTGCCCCAACTCGCTGTGCCCCCTTTCTCAGCCCACGACGTCGCCGCGACAGCGAGGCAGCGACCGCCACCCAGAAAGAGGTGGTGGCCCAGCCTGGCAACCTTGAGAAACCCTCGCAAACTGTGGCCTGGCGGAAATCCTGGTGTGCTGCAGGGATCAGGCTGACTCCAGGCCCTGTAACACCGGGAAAGGCCTCGGTGGCCATTTCCAGCAGCCCTCATCCTCAGCCTTGTGGGCCGGCGGGCCCCGGAGGCCTCCATCCTCCCCTAGAGGGGTCAGGGCTGAGCCCAGCCTCCATCTTTGCCTCTCAGGATGGCAAACAACAGCGGCTCCAAAGCCGAACTCGTTGTGGGAGGGAAATACAAACTGGTGCGGAAGATCGGGTCTGGCTCCTTTGGAGACGTTTATCTGGGCATCACCACCACCAACGGCGAGGAAGTAGCAGTGAAACTGGAATCTCAGAAGGTCAAGCACCCCCAGTTGCTGTATGAGAGAAAACTCTACACGATTCTTCAAGGTGGGGTTGGCATCCCCCACATGCACTGGTATGGTCAGGAAAAAGACAACAATGTGCTAGTCATGGACTTTCTGGGACCCAGCCTCGAAGACCTCTTTAATTTCTGTTCAAGAAGGTTCACCATGAAACCTGTACTTATGTTAGCCGACCAGATGATCAGCAGAATTGAATACGTGCATACAAAGAATTTTCTACACCGAGACATTAAACCAGATAACTTCCTGATGGGTACTGGGCGTCACTGTAATAAGTTGTTCCTTATTGATTTTGGTTTGGCCAAAAAGTACAGAGACAACAGGACCAGGCAACACATACCGTACAGAGAAGATAAACACCTCATTGGCACTGTCCGATATGCCAGCATCAATGCACATCTTGGTATTGAGCAGAGCCGCCGAGATGACATGGAATCCTTAGGCTACGTTTTCATGTATTTTAATAGAACCAGCCTGCCGTGGCAAGGACTAAGGGCTATGACAAAAAAACAAAAATATGAAAAGATTAGTGAGAAGAAGATGTCCACCCCTGTTGAAGTTTTATGTAAGGGGTTTCCTGCAGAATTCGCCATGTACTTGAACTACTGTCGTGGGCTGCGCTTTGAGGAAGTCCCAGATTACATGTATCTGAGGCAGCTATTCCGCATTCTTTTCAGGACCCTGAACCACCAATATGACTACACATTTGATTGGACGATGTTAAAGCAGAAAGCAGCACAGCAGGCAGCCTCTTCCAGTGGGCAGGGTCAGCAGGCCCAAACCCAGACAGGCAAGCAAACTGAAAAAAACAAGAATAATGTGAAAGATAACTAAGCGTGAATGAGGAACAGAAGAAGCAGAGCAGATGATTCGAGCAGCATTTGTTTCTCCCCACATCTAGAAATTGTAGTTCATACGTACACCAGCTAGTGGCTGTGGACAACCATTTAGATGGTGTTAAAAACTTCAATATAAACTGACTCTGGGGAGCGTTGGTGATGCTGTATCCCAAAGTGTAGCCGCTGTAATTGTGAATATTAACTGAGGTAGTGAAACGTGCTGTCTGGTTTTCTATTGCATTTATTCACGTAGAAAAGTTAACTAAATGGTTGACACACACGAATTGGTGGAGACATTGTCCATATGCCAATTTTTTGTTAAAACCTTTTATTTTGAACTAGACTGCTTTGAGATATCATTTCAGAAGGACAGTCTTCAGCCACAGCTGTGAAGGTTGTAAATGCTTACGACTGAGCATTTTTAGGGTTTCTCCATCCCTGGGGTTTGCAAATTGTTCACATAAAGAGCATTCTTAAAATGGTTGGCTTCTTGTCTGCAAGCCGGCTGATCTAGTAGTAACCAAAAATTCCAGTTTTGAGAATAGGAAAGATTCCGCCTGCTTACCTGTGAAGACATAAGAAAATCTTAGTAACTACCAGATTATCTTTAGAATTCCACATTAACTCTATCATGTTCTCGGTATTTTAAAAACAACAACAACCATATTTGTCACAGAAATTTAGTTAACATCTTACAACTGAACATGTATGTACATGGCTTAGATAAATGTAATCACTGTAAACAGCTATATGATCTGGGATTTTGTTCATATTTTGAAATGGGAGCTTTTATGTTTTACAAGTTCACTAAAATCTAAAAACTGTTTCTATAAGGAAATGATACTTTTTTAAACAACAACCAAAAAATGCCTTGCTGATTCACTAGGAAATAAAAATCTCCCCAATTTTTCGATAGTCAACTTCGAGCCATTTGTTACATGATATTCCCTTGCAAGTAAATTGTATTTCATTATATAACTTTTTTCAATGTTTTTATTCTAAAATAATCGTTTTGTATGAAGGGGAAATGTATTCTTTCATTTTTCTTTTTCTAATGACTGGTGGTAAAATATCTAGTACTGCACCTGCCAAAACTTGGTATTGTTACTTCTTCCACTGACTAATAGCTGGGCTGATTTCAAATAAGAATGCAAGCATTGAAGGGTTTGACTACAAAACATTGTTGTTTAAAATACTTGTGAAATGGCTATAAGCAGTTGACTTTTACCCCTGGAGAGCACACTGTGAGGTTCTGTGATCATTGACCCTCCCTAACCCCCGTCTGCTTCTCTGAATTATCTGTGTGTGCGTGCTCTTCCTCTCAATCTTTTTGCATGTTCTTTTCTTTTTCTCTGATGCAAGATGAAGGAAAACTCATTTTCCTTTTAATTCTTTAAATCGTGTAATTTATTCACTTATAGCATGTCAGGATAAATTAAAAGAACATTTGTCTGAAAATGCTGCCAGAAGCCTATTGTGTAAATGTAGGCATTTTGTAAAATAACCTTGAAATTGTAAATTGCCACGTTTGGTCAGATTGTGTCAGGTTTCATTTATTTTTTTCTCTTTTTCATTTGAAAACTACTTCAGCAATAATTAATTCCATGATTACCACATTCTGCCATTAAGGGATATATTAGTACTATAATACTGAAGAAATCTTAACAAATCCAAATGTTGGGGGTAGCAAGCTTCTTTTGTTTCTTTCTATCCACCCTTGTTAGTTAAGGTATTCGTTTCTTAGCTATTAAGCCCTTTCCAGAAATCAGTCTCATAAAGCTATTTTTGAGTATAGTTTATATAAAAGAAAAATATTTAGCTTTGGTAGTAACTTTTCCAACCTGACCTCCCTCTAGCAAGATATTTTTCAGTGCTTTTATTCAGTATGCACTTATTCTGAAATATTTTTGCATTCTTGCCATTTGAAAAGGTTGTGGCATAGTTGGTCTATAATGAAGTTGCAGATTTAAAACTACTGTTAGCTTTGTAAAACAAAATATAGGTGTTTTTGTCCTGGTATATCATCATTCCATTTTTCTTCTAGATACCATTCATTGTCTTCACAGTTCACAAAAGAAGAATGTGAAATTCAGTGAATGCTGTTACTAGTCGTGCCAAGAGATGAATCTCATTTCACGAAAATTAAATTATGTTTTTCCACTAAAAGGTGATATAAGTTGAAGACACGTCACTGTGATATTGGGAGACCTCACCACTTCAGGCTCCACAGTGGCTTACTCGGCTAAATTCTAAGTTACTGCTCTTTACTTTGTTCACCCATTGGAGAGTGCAGTTTTTTTAAATGTTGGGAGATGGCCATTCTAACTACTGTTCAATGTCTCTGTTTTGGGGAGGGTAAAACAAGAAAATAAAAAAAAAAAAAAGAGTATACATGCCCGGGCACAGTGGCTCATGCCTGTAATCCCAGCACTTTGGGAGGCTGAGGCGGATGGATCAACTGAAGTCAGGAGATTGAGACAAGCCTGGGCAACATGGTGAAACCTCATCTCTACTGAAAAATACAAAAAGTAGCCAGGCATGGTGGTGGACACCTTGTAGTCCCAGCTACCCAGGAGGCTGAGGCAGGAGAATCGCTTGAACCTGGGAGACAAAGGTTGCAGTGAGCCGAGATTGCACAACTGCACTCCAGCCTGAGTGACAGAGCAAGACTGTCTGAAAAAAAAAAAAAAAGAGTAGACGTGAAGGGAGACACTAGTTATCTCCTACCATATGGGTGTGCTTATGCTTTGATGGTCTGCAAATAGATATTTAGAGGTTTACCTTTACTATGATTTTTCCACCAACAAATATTTTTATTAAGAGATTTTCCTACTTCTGCTAATACTCACAAAGATTTATTAATGTTTCAAGCAGAGCACACTGAAATAATTATAAATTTAATTCCATTATAATAAAAATATCAAAAGAATTTTTTTCAAAATCTTCTTGGATTCTTTGTCATTAACCTTCTTACACTGGGAACCTACTGTAGAGTAACAAAAGGAACTATATTCTGCCACATGAAGACAAAAGACAATAACATTTTATATTTTAAAGCCAAAAGCTTAAAAGAAACAGCATGCACACATTTATATGTATGTACTTTTTTCCTTAACATATTTATAGCTTCTCATAGGTCACACACATTAAAAAGTAGCACACATCTGAAATGTGCAGAAGTAAGATCACACATTTTCCAAATAAAGTACATCATCAGTTCTGTATTTCTCTGTGCTCCAACTTTAAAATCCCTAGGAACTACAAAAAGAGGGAGAGAGAAAGAGAGCCCCCCACCTATCAAGAGGTCATACTGAATGATTCCAAGCAATAGTAGAAACCTGTACTGAATCCAAGTTTTTAACTGCCAAGTTTTAACTCCTGGCTGCAGTTCCCAACATATGACATAATTTAGAAACTTGGTTTAGGCACAGGAGAATCATAGGACTTAAAAACACTATGTCCCTCAGCATGTAAAATATTTACGGAAAATCCAGGCAAGTAATAAGTTGTAAAGAAACTAAAAGGAAAAAATTTTGAAAAATGGCAGCTATAGCTTTTTACATCAAAAAGGGAAAAGAAGAAAGGATGGCCATTTTATTAATGTGTAAGTTGAGTGGAACCTCTTTGGGTCCTTCACAGCCTTTCTATTTTTCCTCCATCTTCTAACATCCATGATTCCTTAGGGCCATTACGAGACCCACCAGGAGGATGGAGCAGCTGAGGATGGTGCTACTTTTCCAATCAGAGATGATCACAGAAGTTTAGAAATAAGCATTTTCACCCCAATCCAGCAATACCAGCACCACCACCCACAATGCATACAGACTTGCTCACATATACCCTGAAAAAAACTTCCAAGGCTTCCCACTGCGTCTATTTGAATCTATCTTAATGGTCTAAGGTTTGACTCAGAAATTACAGAGGAAATTAAGTTTTACCTATAAATCTCATCTTTACCTCTAAAATCTCATCTGGTCAATGTTTGTTACCCCTGTTACAGAAACAGAAGAGTGATAAACACAGAAAAAAAGTCACCAAATTATGCAAAATGATTTTCATCTGTTCATATTGATGTTTAACCTTAGACATATTCTGATACCCAAGCACCCATCTGTGCATGGCTGTTGTTCTCCATGCTTAAGAGGCCATAGTTATGTTTCAGTACAGTTCGTTCACATCTTCAGTTATTCATTTGTTTAGCACCTACTATAGGCCAGATATTGTTCTAGTTGCTGGGGCTGTATTACTGAATAAAATAGGTGAAAAGCCCTACTGTCATGAAATTTACATTCTAGTGGGGGCAACCAATAAATGAAATAACTAAAATTACTCAGAAGATAACTGCTATGAAGAAAAATAACAATGGAGGGAATAAGGAGTGTTGTGCCCAGCTAAAAACAAGGCAGTCAGAAAATCCCTCACTTAGAAAATGCCATTGAAGGAGCTTCTATAGCTGAACATGTGGAGGCTCCTGGAGGGTGGAAGCTCCATGCCCCTTCTCCCACACATCACCCTATGCATCCTTTCATGTGTATCCTTTGTGATAAGCCAGTATAAAGGTTTCATTGGGTATGCCTGCTATAATCTCTGTAATCTCATTGTCATACAATTAATTATTATTGTGGAATAAATTTTCCTTAAGTGGAAACATTCGCACCACCTAGAGCTAATGATGCTGGAAAAGATGAAACTGACATATCTATAGGGCCGGGCCTCACTTTCAGATCCCTGTTGACTCCCGCGAAGCCTCTGTCTTTGAGTCTGTAATGAGCATGTTCATTTCTGCCACTTTGAGAGATGTGCAGCTATAGGAAGCTGTGTTAGGTGTAGTCATGAGATCTGCTAGTCTGCAACAAAGTGCCAGTGTATGACAGCCAGTGCACCATCATCTACCCCTGGGTATGGCTGCAAATGAGAAGAGGTCTTTTAAGGTGACCTCCCACACGCACAAACAACTACTCTTTGCCACCACCTTCCAACAGCGGGTTCAACTGGTTGTACAAGCACACTGACAACAAGATTGTTTTTTAGACTGTGTCACCTACTCAGGAGGTTTACAGCTGCCTCTGAGTTGTTTAATGAGAGCTGATAACTGAAGGGAATAAGAATGTTGAACTTTATTAGAGGCCTGTCCTCCTGGAAAGCAGTAGTGTTTGAGAAATTCCCCACACTTTATGTTCTGGGACATGACTAACTGCAAAGGACCACCGTGTGCTTGTAGATAGGACTCACCTCTACCCTTTGTCCTGACTCCCATATTCCTCTACCTCTGTAAAGTTGTAGGCCCCTTTCTCTTTTTTGAGATGTTCCTTATTTATGAACCTTCTCCCTATTGCAGTAATCTGAATAAAGTCATCTCCTTTAAAATAAAATGCTGTTTGAGCAAAGACATGGAGTTGAGAGAGCACTTCAGCAAGGGCAAAGGCTCTGAAACAGGAACACACCTGGAGTATTTGAAAAATGGCAAGAGGACCAGCAAGGCTAAAGGAGGGAGAAGTAGGAGATGAAGTCAGAGGTGAAGGAGAGGAGACTTGGATTTTACCATAAATGACATGAATGAGATGATGGAAGCAGAAATGATGGAAACAGAGGTGATGGAAACTCTACCTCAATCATCTAGGTTCCCAGGTGCTTGTGGTTAGGACCAAGCTGGGGAAGGACAAGAAGTTGTTGAATTCTAGGTATATTTGAAAGGGAGAGTTAATAGGTTTTGTAAATATATATATGAAAAAACAAAAGGAGCCAAAGATGACTTCTTGATGTTTGGGCTGATTAACTGGAAGGAAGAAGTTACCATAAACTGAGATGGGGTAACAGTCTGTTTTGAGCAAGACAAAATGAGGAGTTCAGTTTTGCTCATGTTGAATTTCAGATGCTTATGAGATGTAGATGCCTCAATGAGGGATTGGGGGTATGCCTAATAGGCAGTGGCTGGAATTTGGCTGGCTTCTCCACCTTAACTTTATCTACCTCCAACAGGTCCTTTCACGGTCCCCTTAGCCCTTCAGCCTACACTAAATTATTCCCCTTTCCTCGCTTGGGGGATTGAAATAACACAGATCCTTTCATTGCGGATTCCACCTCTGATTCAAGATGTCCGCCTGCTTTGCTTGGGTAGCTACTCAGCAATACTGTGAAAGCTAAAGTAAAAGGGGCAAGCAGAAAATTTTTAAAGGGACCGAAGTATCCTGGAAATAAGTTGGAATTCTTAAATTACATACAAAGAAGTTCTTGAAGTAAGTAAATTGGAAAAGCAGCTGGGACTGAAACCTTGCCATCATTAAGACCACTATTTACTGTGAGAAATTTGCATAATTAGTGTTTTATAACATCAGCCTGTTCCCTGTGTTTATGTTTATTATTAAACTAATACATTTCAGCTGCTATATCTTGTGGTTTACAAATCATCAGGAGCTTGGGACATTCGTGGTCATGTGAAGAACAAAAAAGATGTCATTCTCCAAATTACAAAACAGTCTTATTGGGAACAAACATAAACATGATGGGCAAAAAAGCAAGGCACTAAATGACCTTGCTTACAGACCTGTGAAGTTTCTACTAGGGCCCAATAAGGAGCAAAGGAAGAACACTCGGTTCTAAATTAGACAACAGTTCTAGTATATGTGTAGGTAAAGATGTGTTCTTATGTTCTGCACTTAAAGACACAGTGTGAATCCTGCCTGCCAGTAGTGTATGTTCAAAAAAAAGAGGAGCAAAAATATGTTTGTGTTGGTGGAATTCTCGACCATTATCATTTCATTTCAAGATGAGCAGAAAAACTACCTGCCCCCATACCTTTCAACGCTCCTTGATAAGTGATAGGGAGCTACTTCTTTTCAGTTTCATGTAGATTCCTGCAAGTCATTTGCTCCATTATTTGAAGAAACTTTCATTTGAACAAGATTACCCACTCTTTCCGTTGTGCAGTTACACCACTTAAGGCAGAACCAGTTACAGAATAATGCATGCAGTTTTTATAAGTCTTATGTCTGAAAATGCAAATTTTGGAATCTGGACAATTTGTTGCAGATTCCCAGATGATTATTATCTTCAGACAAACTGACTATTTGTGGTCAATGAGTTCATGTTTTATGTCCTTCAAAACGAATGAAAATTACTATCACTCTTTGAATGGCCCTAGAGTAGGGGAGAGGGGCTAAGTTCAGTCTCTGAGGTCAGAGCTCCATTCCAGGCCCAACTCTGCTTCTTTGAGCAGGGTTGACTTTGGCCACAGTTTCATTTCTGTAAACTGAGGTCAGCAATAGGACCTACCAATTATCTGTTGTGTAGATCAAATGATAAATGACACTCTGCATTGTGAATGGCAAATAATAAATGCTCATTAAAAAGTTTCACCCCAGGCCATGCAGGGTGGCTCACACCTGTAACCCCAGCACTTTGGGAAGCCAAGATGGACAGATCACTTGAGGTCAGGAGTTCAAATCCAGCCTGGACAACATGGCGAAACCCCATCTGTACTAAAAATACAAAAATTAGCCAGGCATGGTGGGGCATGCCTGTAATCCCAGTTACTCGAGAGGCTGAGGCAGGAGAATTGCTTGAACCCAGGAGGTGGAGGCTGCAGTAAGCTGAGATGGTGCCACTGCACTCTAGCCTGGGCTACAGAGCGAGACTCCATCTCAAAAAAATAAAAAGTTCACTCCTGATATATGTGGAGCCTGGAGCAAGAATACAAATGAACACTCATACAGCATAGATTTAAATATTTGAAAGGTGAAAAATCAAGTCAAACCATCAACTAAAATAGGTTCTATTTATTATTGTATCTATTATATAGCCTCGTAATTACCTAGGATCCCTTCCAGTTCCACACCAGAATATGGTAGTTAGGAGGGAAGCAGAACTCTTCTTCTTAAGCAACAATTGCCCGTGCTACACTACCAGTGGTACAGACCATACTTAGGAGGATGGAGACTCAAAGGAGGCCCAAAGAGGTCCCAGATACAGCTTGAGAATGTTTGAGCAGAAATCCCAGAGATCTAGGCACCCACATGTCCTTTTAGCCTATGGACTCCTCACCCCACAGAAAAAAGGGGTCTAGCAGGCCTCTGAAGCATGGTACCCTGACAAGGACTTCTCTTGACAAGGTCTAAAAGTTGTATGGTTTCTTATTTTTTTGTTTTGTTTTGTTTTGTTTTGTTTTTTATTTTTTTTTTTGAGATGAAGTCTCACTCTGTCGCCCAGGCTGGAGTGCAGTGGCCAATTTCGACTCACTGCAACCTCTGCCTCCCCAGTTCAAGTGATTCTCCTGCCTCAGCCTCCCAAGTAACTGAGATTACAGGAGCCCACCACCACGCCCAGCTAATTTTTTGTATTTTTAGTAGAGACGAGGTTCTGCCACAACTATGGCCTCTTAAGCATGGAGAACAACAGCCATGCACAGTCCTGGCCTCAAATGATCCACCCACCTCAGCCTCCCAAAGTGCTGGGATTACAGGTGTGAGGCACTGTGCCCAGCCTAGAAGTTGTATGTATTATTTTAAATGAGTAAATTATTATTATCTGTTATAGAGTAATAAATTTGTTTTTAAAGCTCAAACAAAATAATCTGATAATATGAGATTGAATACAAAGGGTCGGGCATAGTGCCTCATGCCTGCAATCCCAGCACTTTGGAAGGCCAAGGAAGGCAGATCACTCGAAGTCAGGAGTTCAAGACCAACCTGGCCAACATGGTGAAACCCCATCTCCATGAAAAATACAAAAATTAACCAGGCGTGGTGGCACGTGCCTGTAATCCCAGGTACTTGGAAGTCTGAGGCAGGAGAATCACTTGAACCCAGAAGGTGGAGGTTGCAGTGAGCCGAGATCATGCCAGTGCGCTCCAGCCTGGGCGACAGAGCGAGACTGCATCTCAAAAAAAAACTCTTCTACCACCCATTTATATTATTCTGTCCAAAACAGAAAGGTCCTCATCGTGTTATTTTCAAAATGACTTTTTATATATGGGTTGGTAGGTGTGGATATTAAAATTCACACACCATATATTTATACATACATATTATGGACTGAATTGTGTTCCCCAAAATTGTATGTTGACTTCTCAACCCCCAATGTGACTGTATTTGGAGATAAGGGACTTTAAAGGAGGTAATGAAGGTTCAATGAGGTTATAAGAGCAGGACTTTAATTAAGTATAACTAGTGTCTTTACAAAAAGAGGAAGAGACACCACGATGTGCACACAGAGAAAAGGCCATGTGAGGACGTAGCAAGAAGGCAGCCATCTGCGAGCCTCCAGAGAGGCCTCGAAAAACCAAACCTGCAGACAACTTGATCTTGGACTTCCAGCCTACAGAACTGTGAGAAAATAAAGCCTGTTGTTTAAACAACACAGACTGTGGTATTTTGTTGTGGCAGCCATAGTGAACTAATACACTTATTCTCACAGAAATCTGTGAAACCATTAGCTAGTTTCATTTTGTAGGTAAGAAAATTATCATTGAGATATTTTTGTTATTATAATTTATAAGAATCATTGTCTCTGCTTTCCAGAAAATCTGAGAACATTATCCTCTTAGAGGCAAAAAAAAAAAAAAGCAATTCAGTTCTATATCTCCCCCAAGATTCCTTATGAAGAAGGTGACCTAGAATTTATCCTCCAAACTGGAACACTTTTGAGAGTGAAAGGGGGTACTGTTAATAATTATGTTAGTATAAAGTTAAAAGTTGGTACTAGTCCACAGCTAGAACAATTGGTCACTATACTTAACAGAGTTTGTTTATTTATTTTATTTATTTTTAGTAAACATTCATTGACAGCATACTAAGCACTAAAGTTACATAAATGAAAACCATGATCTCTGCACCCAAGGAACTCATAATCTATTTAGCAAAAACAGAAAGAATCTGTGTATGTTTTAATGACAACACTGTCATGAGCTCCATAGATACATATCCCAGGAGAAACAAGCTCAGATGAAGCACTAAATCAAGCTTTGAAATGCAGGGGAGAGGAAGGGTCAGGAAACGAAGCCTCGAGGAGCCAGCATTTGAGCAGAAAATACTGAGCCATGGGCTATGTGGCATTTAAGAGCTGAGTATTATAAACAGAGAAAAGTGCAAGTGTAACAGCAAAGTGGTGTATGAGAAAATATGGTCCCCAAGTTCACAATTTCAATATAGTAAGCAATCAAGGGTTTAACAGGACCAAAATTACAAGCTTTAATAAGGCTACATAGACTGATAAGGCTAAAGCCAATTCAGCCCTTTGAGAAACGCAGGGTCTTTTCGGAAATGTCGTTAGCTGCCTGTGCTAGAATTAAGTGGCGTTATCTCCTCCCTTCTCGAAAAGCCGACCACTAAGTGGCATGTTACAATGAAAGCAAACGCCCCAGTGAATACCTGGCTTTTATTAGGGTTCAAAAGGACTGGTTTGTTATATCCTTCCTCTCTAGATTCAGAATCAATCAAGAAATATGAAAAAAGTCAAATAAGAATCTAAATATATCCCTTATTGTTGGAAAGAGTAGACTGGGACCTCATTTGGAAATGTAAAAATATGAGATTTGGCATTTTATTTTAACTATACAATCAGCAAGAAGAAAAATCTAAACTAAGCGCTTGAGATAGTTTCCTATCTAAAGAGAATGCGCAGAGTTTAAATGTAGGTAAGGTCAATTTTAGTAAGATCAATGAAGTCATAGTCATGGGTTAATTATCAAAAGGTTGGTGCGTAAATTCAGTTTCCTATGACAAATAAAATGTATAACTTTAGTGAGCTGACACAATTTCCTACAACAAACATTTGAATAAGACTTAAGGTTAACATAGTCTTAATATTATAGGTTATAACCTTGGGAGATTAAAAATAAAACTGTATTTAATCTTCCTTACCTGAAATGAAATAGTAAATACCAGCCTTACACTTTGAATTCTTAACGCATTTGTGTCAACAATGTTTATTCAGACTCTATAGTTCTTTAATTTTAAACAACTTTGAACTTATCTGCTCAATTCAACAAAATAGCTGGATAATGCCCAGCTGAGAGAGAGAGAGAAAGAACTCTAGCAAACCATAGGCTAGGGTGATATAGTGAACCCTTTGTTCCAATCTCACCAAAAAGTTAAGTCACTCCCCCTCCTGGATATAAGACAGGTTAGAGATGTGGAGAAGGATGAAATATTACTCCTCCCAAATGGGTGCTTCTAAATGGGTGAAAGTGTTGGTGGTGTATGTTCCCATTTTATGACCAGCAGGGACTTGGGAGAGGGAAAAAAATGATTCCCCTAGAGATAAGATTGCTCAGGAAGCATATGAAGAGGAAGAAAAGGAGCCCCATTATGGATTCTTGAAGAAAACAAACAATAAAAATGTAGTTAGGAAAAATAAAAGCCACCAAAAGAAAAAGGGGTAGCCAGAAAGATAGGAGAAGAAAAAAGGGTGTTGTCTCAGAAGCATCAAGTCAAGTAAATGTCTATTGGAAAGAGTTTCAGCAAGATAAATTGTTCAAGCTTACCAAAGACGACAATCTACAATCATCAAAATAAAGACCACGTGTTATAAGCCCCTGTATGTCAGGAGTATTGCTACATGTGTAGCTCAACCAATCCTCTAAATAGGAGGTATTATTCCCACTTCACAAAGAAGAAAACAGATTCAAATGATTCAAATAGTTTAAGCAACTTGACCCGATCACCTCAGACAGAGCTAAACTCATTTCTTTCTGACCACAGAGTATATTATCTTTCTACCATGCTGTGAGGCCTCTGAGAACGTGGGACTTGGCTGATACAGCACACAGGTCTTATGCACCTTGTCAGAGACTCTCAGGGCCAGCAGTAGGCTCTCAGGTGCTCGCCCCTTCCCCTGCAGCCACTCCTGCCACCACAGCCTTCCAACTCCACTGGGATCTCCTATTATCCTGTGCCTGCAGTTGATGAGTTGCTTGTATTAGTACAAACACAGGTAATATTAGTATTTGTATTAGTACTGCACAGATAGTAGCTTTTTTATCTCAGAGTATCTGTGGTCAGCAATCTGGGCTGTTTTCTCTGGCTTTGGGTCACTCATCAGGCTGCATTTAATGTGTCAGTTGGAACTACATCATACAAGGCTAAACTGAGGAAGAGAGAAAGCTTACGCATATCACTGTTAACAGTATTCAGTTCCTCAGAGCTGTTAGCCAGAGGCCTCTCTTAGCTTCCTGCCACATGGGCTTCTCTGTAGAGCATCCCACAATGTGGCAGGTGGCTTCATCAGAGAAGCCAAAGGAATATGTGTGCCAATGAGATGAAGTCACAGTCTTTTAAACCTAATCTCAGAAGGGACAGCCCATCACTTTTGCAGTATTGTCTTCATTAGTAGTATATCACTAGAACTAGCCCACACTGAAGAAGGGATCACACAAGGACATAAAGAACAGGAGATGAAGGCTGGGCTTGGTGGCTCATGCCTGTAATCTCAGCACTTTGGGAGGCCGGGGCAGGCAGATCACTTGAAGTCAGAAGTTCCAGACCAGCCTGGCCAACATGGTGAAACCCCGTCTCTACTAAAAATATGAAAATTAGCCTGTCACGGTGACACATGCCTGCAATCCCAGCTACTCAGGAGGCTGAGGCAGGAGAATTCATTGAATCTGGGAGGTGGAGGTTGCAGTGAGCCGAGACACAGAGTGAGACTCCATCTCAACAACAACAACAAAAACCCAGGAGGTGGGGATCACTGTGAACCATTTCAGATTTCAGAAGCTGCCTACTCCACCCAGAATCTTGCTTGGCTGTCTCTTCCCACCTTGAAGTTCTGGCTCCTTCTACCATTTCCAGACTTGGAAGAACCACCACAAAGCAAAGCATAGCATTTTGCTTCCCTGGTAGCTCCTAAAAGTGCTGGCTGATGTTCCTCTGAAGTGAGCAGAGGTTAACTCCCAAGGGGCCAACTCTCACCAGTGGAATGTAAGAGAAAAGAAGGTAAGTTCCCTCTTCTTCCTTTTTCCCATGGTAAGCACAGTGTCTCTATTCTGCTGCTACAGAGCAAATCAGCCACAAATACAGAGACTGGGATGACTGCCTGGCCCTGCCCCTGCTCAGAGCCCCAACCCTGCCTCCCCACCGCCTTCCCACCTCCACCTGTCTTACCTTGAGCTGACACATCAACACTTCTCCAGCACCTTCACTGGCTCCCTGTCCTTGACGTGGCAGGGGTGCATTTTGCAACTGGGTGCTGAAGTAATGTCCAGGAAGTAATGTGCCCTTTGATGAAGCAACCAATGTTAGCTGCTGCTCATTCCATTTGGCATCTGCAGGGACCATAGGTCAGGCTTCACTTGCTTAGATGGGTCCTGAAGGAACTCTGGCCAGGGCTGCCTGGCTGGTGGTCACCACCAGAGGTGCTAGCAGTGCAGGTCCCACTCAACCACCCTGAGGACTGTGGGATTCACTATCTGGGAACACACCTGTTTCTCCTTCACAGCCCACGAGGATACCACAGTACATCAAGAAGAACAGGTGTTGGGGACCAGCCTCATCACCACCCGTAGGGTATCCAAAGTCTGGTGGCAATGAAGGAATGAGAAGAGACAGGTTAAGAGTGCATAAAGAGTGGGGACCAGGGGGCCAATTGCAAAATGGAGGCTGTAAAAGGCACCAAGCTCTGGTCTCCACGCTATTTATTGAGTACAGTCACTTGGATCTAAGAAGCAGACGTTCAGGGAACGGTGAAAGGGAGACAGTGCATCATACACATAATCTATAACAGTGGCGGTTTAAATTAATCTCCTTTGTGCTCAAACAGCATATCTTTAATTTATCGGAGAGTAGCTAGTGGGAGCAGGCTTAAGTAGGATCGTGCATGTCTGGCCACATTCCAATGTTCAAAGGAGTGTCTTTCTCCTTGAACACAGTGTTTATGGATAAGAGAGCAAGTCTCGCTCAGAGCATGGGAACATAATGGCGATAAGAAGGCTTTCCTCCTCAGAGGCCTCTTGTGGCTTTCCACAACTTATTGTCCCATATTTTTATGGCCAGTTTATACAGGCACCCTGTAAGCCTTTCCCCCAACAAACAGGTGCCAGGGTGACATGACGCATATACTACTGATCATTGGGTTTGGTCCTCAATTAAGTGGAGTTTCAGTAGAGCTGGGGACAGGCAGAGAATTAAGGACCTGAGGTTTAATCTTGATGCTGCAAAGCCTAATATTCAATCAGAATTGGAAATAATTACTACATCAATAAGTGCATTATTCAGGGTTTCCAGAGAAACAGAACCAACAGGAGATATATATATATATAGAGAGAGAGAGAGAGAGAGAGAGAGAGACAGACAGAGAGAGAGAGACAGACAGAGAGAGAGAGATTGATTTAATTTTAAGGAATTGGCTCACATAATTGCAGAAGCTTTGCAAGTCCAAAATCTGGAGGGTAAGCTTGCAGGCTGGAGACCCAAGGAAGAGCAGCAGTCTGAGTCCAGAGGCCATCTGCTGGCAGAATTCTGTCTTGCTGAGGGGTGGGCATTTCTGTTCTGTTTAGGCCTTCAACTGATTGGATGAGGCCCGTCCACATTATGGAGGGTTATCTGCTTTACTCAAAGTTCAACAGTTAAAATGTTAATCTCATCCAAAAAACACCTTCACGGAAAGATCCAGAATAAATTTTGACCAACTGTATAGGCACCATGGCCCATACAAACTGACTCATAAAATTAACCATCACAATAGGATATCAAATATTCCTTTGTGTTGAAAGCCCAGATCCACCATTTTCTTCTTAAGGAGGAATAGCTTCAAATTGGCCCAGAATTTTACCAAACGGTTTGTCTTTGGTGCTTTGAGTCCCAAGATGAGAGTATTTTTTCTCTTGCGTTTTCGACTCCACATACTTTTTGTCCAGTAGCTGTATATAGCCTTCTTGTAAGAATCCAGCCCTCCAATTTATAAAACTAAAATGGGAAGTAATCTTTAGAAGCACTCTGCTAAACTTGATGCTGGAAATTCTGGAACTGTATTGGGACCTAGGGACTCAGAGAATAAATTACATAACTTTTCCCTCCTGCCTTTGTATTTAATGGAACGTTTGTTCTCATGTGACAGAGGGGACAAAACTGGAAGGTGACCAGGGAATATATTGTAATAGCAGAGCTTATACAAAAATTAATACAAAAATTAGCCAGTCATGGTGGTGCACTTCTGTAATCCCAGCTACTCGGGAGGCTGAGGCAGGAGAATCCCTTGAACCAGGAGGCAGAGATTCCAATGAGCCGAAATCATGCTACTGCACTCCAGCCTGGGCCACAGAACAAGACTCAGTCTCAAAAAAAAAAACTAAAACTACAGATTTCTCATGTCCCTCCCCAGGTAGCTTGACTTGGTAAGTGGTTCTGGGAAGGGACCTGGAATCTGTTTGTGAAACTGTTGAGCAAGTTCAGAAACTGTGGCAAGAAAGAACCGGCAGAGAGGGAGGAAGCAAATGACCCCTGCCTTGGGGCCAGGACTCACCCATATTCTTACTCTCTGACCCCTCAAAGCCATGGTATCTGTGACTGCAAGTTCTTTCCTCTCCTTCTAGAACTAAATGTGTGTCTATTAAAACATCTGCGGCATCACTATTACTTATTTGAACTGTCTCTTTACCTGCCTGTGCTACCCATACGTAACAAAGACAAAGTCCTCCTTGAAGATTAGCCAGATGCTTGTTTCTCTGAGGTAGGCTTAGGTCTTTTGGCTACAGATCAAAACTGTCAATAACTTTACTGTCACTCTGAACTGTTGGTCTATCGTGAGATTCCTGGGAATTGTCTAGAGAAATGATTGAAATAGACTTTTGCTTTCCTTCAGCTTTGGCTCAGTCCTTACAGATTCTGTGTTTTCCCAAATCCCTCTTGACTTGATGAACATTGATTAGGTTCCTCTTCTTCCTCATCTCCCAGTTATCAATGTTATTTTGTTACTTTTGCTTTTCATGTTTCTATACTACCAATAACTTTAAGTACGCCAGTGCTTGATTTCAGCCTCACATCCTTCCTTTCAGGAGTCCTGTTTTCTCTGTTCCATGCAATTCCAACCATCAGACCTCCCTACATTCACTGCTAAAGATTCAGCCTTGCCAGTCAGAACTCCCATTTCCCAGGTTTCAATGAGTGCTTGATTGGTTCAGAGTAAACTCATATCTCACGCAAGACTAATCAGAGTTATTTTTGTTTTTTGAGAGACTGATGTGGATGCAGAAATTGTAGAGAATACTTAAGAGTTAGAAAAAAAATTTAGGTCTGAATATACTTGGGACCCTCTTCCCTATCATTTGAAAAGACAGAGACATGAAGCCAGCAAAAACGCAAAGAGAGCCAAGAATACAAAAAAAGAAGCAGATATTTGACAGCATTATCTGAGCACCTGCAGATAAACATGCTTAATGCTGTAAATCTTGGACTTTCCACTCATGTGAACTGGTCATTTCTTTTCTTTTGCCTAAACTGGTTCAAGGTATGCTTCTGTCATTTGTAAAGAAAAGAGACCTGACCAATTTGCCTCCATTTCCACATAGCAACTCCTCAGTCACTTTTGGGGAAGGAAAAATATTTCGCCATCATTATATACTTTACACTTGCACAGAAACTGTGCTTCTCCTTTTTCCCTTTCTTTTCTTAACCTTGACTAACTAAATAACTGTGAAAGCATTCTCAACATTTAATGAGTCTATTTTTTTTTTAGTTACTTTAAATACTATACTGCCTACGAGTAATTTGTGGAGACACATGTGGCCACATAGGTGGGCAGAGTGACCAGCCTGGCCGCAATACAGTTAAGGCCACCTTGTGTTTGTCAACATCACTCATCTTGCTCTTTCATGGCTATGCTGCCCCAAAATCATTGCATTATTGTCAGCAGCCTGAAAATTATAAGAAGACAACATATCCTCTATCTCAACCAATAATTATTATTTGCAAATTCTCCTTTTCTATCAAAAAAAGTTCTTTTTCTCTTTTGCCAGCTACATTTGATCCATTTTCATGACCTCTTGCTTCTTTTTTACTGGCCCTTTTGGATCTGATGCTGTCTTTCTGTTTTCACAGTGTGATGGTTAATACTGAGTGTCAACTTGATTGGATTGAAGGATGCAAAGTATTGATCCTGGGTGTGTCTGTGAGGGTGTTGCCAAAGGAGATTAACATTTGAGTCAGTGGACGAGGAAAGGCAGACCCACCCTTAACCTGGGTGGGCACAGTCTAATCAGCTGCCAGCATAGCTAGAAAATAAGCAAGCAGAAAAACATGAAAACAGAGACTGGCCTAGCCTCCCAGCCTACATCTTTCTCCCATGCTGGATGCTTCCTGCCCTCGAATATCGGACTCCAAGTTCTTCAGTTTTGGAACTCGGACTGGCTCTCCTTGCTCCTCAGCCTGCAGACAGCCTATTGTGGGACCTTGGGATCCTACGAGTTAATACTTAATAAACTCCCCTTTACATATATGTATTCCATTAGTTCTGTCCCTCTAGAGAACCCTAATACACACAGTCATGGCCTTTTTCAGATCTGATTTAAGACAGCTCTCAGCTGCTCTTCGTTGTGTGGCTCGTGATAATGTGTTAAAATATGCTCACAAATCCACTGTCTACTGTATTCAATCCAGGCTCCTCCACCTTCTCACGTTATGCTATGGTCTTAATATCAGTGTCCTTCCAAAGTTCATGTGTTGGAACCTAATACCCAATGTGAGAGTATTAAGAAGTGAGACCTTTAGGAGGTGATTAAGTCATGAGGCTTCATACTCATGAATGAGATTATTGCCCTTATAGAAGAGGGCTAGGAGAGCCCATTTGCCCCTTTTTCCCTGTGAGGACACATAGAAGTTGCCATCTACAAAGAATGAGCCCTCATCAGACACTGAATCTGCTACCACCTTGATCTTGGACTTCCCAGCCTCCAGAACTATAGGCAACAAATTCCTGTTGTTTAAAAGTACCCAGTCTAAGCTTTTTCGTTATAACAGCAGGAACAGACTAAGCCACCTTACCACTCAGTACTCCCTCCTCTTTCTCCTCCTCACCTACCACCTCCAATTTCTCTTCTCAATTCTCTCAGTTGATCTTCTTTTAAGCTGTTTTTTAAAAGTCCAGCTAGGTCACTATCCTTTTTGGGGTTCACTCCATCAAAGTTTATTTTTTTAAGTTAAAAAGAAAAATCATATTAAAAAAAAAAAACAGATTTTCACAGCACGATTCCTGGGAGCAATTTTATGATAAAAGTGAAAAGGAGAAAACTGTGTGGTTTGAAATTTTAACTTGATAAAAATGCTTTCTAGGTTTTATTGTTCCAATTTATTAGTTAAGTAACACACTAAATGTTTCCATATGTCAGTGACTTCATTATTATGAACAAATAAACTGACCTAAATACAAGCCAAAAGAGATTACTCAACAAAATCTGTGATTGTTGGATGAAAAAATATAATTAAACTCTAGCCAACAAGAGTAAAGGGTTATAATAAAAGAAAAACTGCATACAGTTCTGGTCACATAGAAACACAGTCAATTTCTAAATCCTCTTTAAACACTTTTTAAAAAGAACAGCAACAGTGTGCTTCTAAGAGAGTCAATCGACTAAAAAGGGTTTTCTACATTTAGAAGCTTATTGTCATTTAAGCCTACTCTGTCTGAAGAGGTGGTTCGTATTGAACAGGAAGTCTTAAAAACTCTTGGCCGGGCGAGGTGGCTCATGCCTGTAATCACAGGACTGTGGGAGGCCAAGGCGGGCAGATTACCTGAGGTCAGGAGTTCCAGACCAGCCTGGCCAACATGGTGAAACCCCATCTCAACTAAAAATACAAAAATTAGCCAGGCATGGTGGCACACGCCTGCAATGCCAGCTACTCAGGAGGCTGAGGCAGGAGAATTGCCTGAGCCTGGGAGACAGAGGTTGCAGTGAGCAGAGATTGTGCCACTCCAGCCTGGCTGACAGGGCAAGACTCTGTCTCAAAAAAAAAAAAAAAAAAAAAAACTCTTGCCAAAATTCTCACCAAAAATATCTAAGATATATTAATACAAACTACCCAATGTGCGTTAGTCAGACAAACTCTAAAAACTATGATTTTTTTTTTGAGATGGAGTCTTCCTCTGTCACCCAGGCTGGAGTGCAGCGGCCCCATCTCAGCTCACTGCAACCTCCGACTCCGGGGTTCAAGCAATTCTCCTGCCTCAGCCTCCCGAGTAGCTGGGACTACAGGCACACACCGCTACGCCCAGCTAATTTTTGTATTTTTAGTAGAGACAGGGTTTGACTACGTTGGCCAGGCTTGTCTCAAGCTCCTGACCTTGTGATCCACTCACCTCGGCCTCCCAAAGCGCTGGGATTAGAGGCCTGAGCCACCATGCCTGGCCTAAAACCTATGATTTTTAGCAGAATACTGAAATTCTGATTTACTGTCTTCTTGCAACATTTGTATTAATACAGCATCTCTCCATAGAAACTAATTGAACTGCAAAGGCTAAATGTCATACTATGGCCAATTTACAAGGCCAACAATATGACATGTAGATTGATCATCAGGCAAATAATTTTATTTCATACTCTATGAAAGTCAAACTATCAAAATTCACTATCAATTAAAGCCTGATTTGAACTGACATTAGGGTATTTACAGTCTTTATTTATCCACTTACTGTGAAATATTAACAGGAAGTGCTACCCCAGGTCTTATAGCGAATAGGAAAAATTCTGAATTCCAAAACAATTTGGCTCCCAGAATTCTGGATAAGAGATGGGGACTATATCATTATTTTATAATATTAGAAATATTGATCCTGTTTCTCCATCATGTGCAGATTTTACATATCTGAGTTAACATTAGTTTCCTGAACAGAAGTTTCCATAAGTGGTCAGATTTGCCATTTTCTCACCTCTTTTATCACCAACTATTATTTATTAATGACCAGGTACTCTGAATAGAACACCGTGCTACACATCAGACAATAAAGAGGGATAAGACATGGCCCCTGTCTTTGAGATGCTCACAAACTAGTTGGGTAGACATGGGATATGCATGTTTTTTCAAAATATACTGACTCTGTAAATAAATGCTTTAGAATTTCCAACGAAAGAATGATCACTCAAGCCTTTAATCTCCTGGGGGCTCTATGAAGGAAGAGGAGCTTGCACTGGACCTGGAAACATGCACAAGACTTACACAAACACAGAAAAGTGCGTTCCAAAACAAGAGAAATGACATAAACATAAAAAATAGGAAGGCTTATGGTGAGTTCCTAGAAGAAAGTTGACCAATTTAGCTAGTATCAAAGAGGTAGGGGGGTTATTTATATTGATTGTCTACTTTTTGCAGGTGCTGAACTGGAAACTTGAAAAGCAACTGATTAATAAAAAATAGTTCTTGCCCATAGAGAACGGTAATCTGGTAAAGGGAAACAGGTACAGAAATAAAGAATTGTCCTAAAATGTATGTGCTGTGATAGTATGACATAAAGGAGAGAGTGAAGACACAAAGGAAGAAATGGTCAAATCTTCTTCATGGATGTGTAAGGAAAGACTTCTTAGAGAAAGTAATGATTGAGTTGGGTCATAGAAAGTAAATTAGGCAGCCCGGCGTGGTGGCTCATGCCTGTAATCCCAGCACTTTGGAAGGCCAAGGCAGGTGGATCACCTGAGGTCAGAAATTCGAGACCAGCCTAGCCAACATGGTGAAACCCCGTCTCTACTAAAAACACAAAAATTACCTGGGCATGGTGGGGGGCACCTGTAATCCCAGCTACTTGGGAGGCTGATGTAGGATAATCCCTTGAACCCAGGAGACAGAGGTTGCAGTGAGCTGAGATCATGCCACTGCACTCCACAGCCTGGCGACAGAGTGAGACTCCATCTCAAAAAAAAAGTAAATTAGACTAATCACATGTGCAAAGCCAGAGGTTGTTATGAAATGTTATCTTAAGTGTATCTATATTGTAAGTTTAAAGCTCTTAAACCAAGAAAATCCTACAACCCCTTTTGATAAACCATTCTGGCATCCAACAACTTTTTACTCTTACAAAGTTCTTTTGTTGTTGTTGTTTGGGGTTTGGGTTTGGTTTTTGCTTTTTTTTGAGACAGAGTTTTGCTCTTGTCGCCCAAGCTGGAGTGCAATGGCACAGTCTTGGCTCACTGCAACTTCTGCCTCCCAGGTTCAAGCGATTCTCCTGCCTCAGCCTCCTGAGTAGCTAGGATTACAGGCGCCCGCCACCATGCCTGGCTATTTTTTGTATTTTTAGTATAGATGGGGTTTCACCATGTAGACCAGGCTGGTCTCGAACTCCTGACCTCAGGTGATCCCCCCCTTCCTCGGCCTCTCAAAGTGCGGAGATTACAGGCATGAGCCACCAAGTTCTTTTTATTCGCCACGTTAACTCCTCTCTTGTTACAAAATTCATCATACAGTATTTTATAACTTCCAATTTAGGTGTATCATATTCATATTAACAGTCTCTATGTATGAGACGATTAAAGGGGAAAGATATGTTGCTTAAATTCCAATACAGACAATTTTAGCTCTGTGTCTCTGATGCAAAAGAAGACTCAATTCAGGCTCAGTGTTGGCAGTCTGTCTTTGTTTGGCTTTCTTGGTTTCTGTGCTAATAAAGAGATCGTTACTGCTTTGGCAAACAGGATTAACTAAATTCCAGGTGCTTAATATATTCCCCATTTCAAATACAAACACGCCAGGGTGTTTATCCATCAGTCACTCCAAGGACTCCTTGCAGGCTATTTTACTTCCCACTTTGGTTTACTCTTTTTAATCCCTTCCCTCTAACATACTCAGGGACCCTATTAAACGATAGCAAAGATTTTCTTTTCTGGTATATGGAATCTCTTTTGCTCCTGGCAGAATACAAACATGCTCAAATCTCTTTCAATTTTAAGATAATCTTGTTATCTAGCAGCTAATCTCCCCTAACCTTCTTCTTAACAGACTTTGTATATATTCTTAATGCATGACCCAAGAAAGACCCATGAGTCCCCATCTTTCCTAAGGCACGTTTCTGATTTTCATGTGCTCAGAGAAACGACCTTCTCATACTTTCCAAGGTAAATGTCTTCTCCTTTGTTCACATTACCCTTTATATAGAGATCCATTCTATCAAATGTGGAATTATATCATAGTTGATCCATAAAGACAGAAGCCCCACTTTTCATCCTTGGGCTACAACATAATTGCTGGTTCAAAATAGTGCGTCTAAGTAGTTGTCGGGTGAATAAATTATAAAAAATAAAAATAATAGACATGATATTTAATACTACTTTAAACTAATTATGCAAATATTAAAATTTAAAACTCCATTGTTTTGTAAATTCCATATAGCCACTAACAATATGAACTATCTCTAAAATTTTGAGTTTTTCTGTGAAAAAGTTACCTGAAAGATAAAATATCTATCGACTTTTGCTTTCTGGTAACTAAGAATATGGCAGAATGGGAAAAAAAAAAAAAAACCTTATCAAATAAGCACACACTGAAGTATCATTGATTTGGTATCTCCCAACCTTAAATATTCCAGCAGCTGTTTTTATTTTAAAACAAAATTGTTTGTTCAACCAAAAAATTACTTACTATTGGGCCATCTGCCCATTATCAAGATATATCAAAGAAGATATTGGGAGCAGAGCTGCTTTCCTAAGTTAGGACGTCTAGCAACCTGTATCCCTCCAGCTCCAGAAACCATGATATTTAAAGGAAACTTCGGGCAGCTTTGTGCCCTCCCTGGTCCTTTATAGCAGTACAAATCAGCTCCAGAAATGTTATTTTCTTCCCAGCCTTTACAACTCCTGTACTGTCTCCACACCTCCTGCCTCAGGCTCATTTCATTATTTTCCCAAGAGTTAGATACACTTGGGTAGCTTTGGTCCTATCCTGGCCTCCTGAATTACTGCCTAGGATTAGTCAGTCACACCTGCTTCCCAGGTCCTGATCTGGGAGAACCATCTTAGATCTTGCCCTGGCTGAAGCTCACCTGTGGGAATAGAATGTGAATTTAAGTCAGAGAAGAGAAGATCTCAGAACGATGGATTCCTTACAGAACCAACAACCAACAACAACAACATATTTCCTGAGAATTTCACTATTCACAAAGTACCATCCCATACATTATCTTATTTGCTCTTTCTAATCACCCTGTGAGGAAACTGATGATGATGATGACGACAATGACGATGACAATTTCTCTTTCACAAGTGACAAAAGACAGACTGAAAATAAGCAAGGCCAAACAGCTGGCAAATACTGAAGATGAAATTCAAATCCAAGTCATATGGTTGGAAGTTCTGCATTTTTTTCCTACCCCATTGTAAATGTTCATAGATTGTTGCTCTAGGGACCTAGACATCTGCTCATGTAGCATGGTATTTACTCCCTACTTCAAAAAATGTAAAGGATATATTGTTTACCATAAGCTAAAATGCATCTACTTTATCTCAAAGTATCAATTTATTGTCTTTTCGTTTCCTACTATGAGGAGGTCAGCATTTCCAGTTTCTGTCAGTTCTTATTCCATATTTCTTTATTAACTCTGGTGTATCCTAATTCAGATCATAATTTTAAAAGTTCAGATAATTTTCTTCTTGAAGCACTCTTCTTGTGAACCATGTGCTTGCATACTGTAAGAAATCTCTAAATCTCTCTATTCAGAATCACTAACATTTTCCTTTGTGAGCATTTGAACAAGGCATGTCACTGAGCTGGACTGATAATATGTAAAGAAATAAAATATATCAGTGACCTCAAAGAACTTGCTACCTACTAAGGATATTCAAATTTTAAATTTAAAAATTAATTTGAAAGTAAGATAGATCATTTCTATCATACCTTTTTTGGTTGCGGAAGAAGAGGGACCTAGTTCACCTGCCAGAAACACTTGAATGGCGAATTTAGTTAAGAAAATATAGGCCAGGTGCATTGGCTCACGCCTGTAATCCCAGCACTTTGGGAGGCTGAGGCAGGCGGATCACTTGAGGTCAGGAGTTCGAGAAAAGCCTGACTAACATGGTGAAACCCCGTCGCTACTAAAAATACAAAAATTAGCCAGGCATAGTGGTACATGCCTGTAATCCCAGCTACTCGGGAGGCTGAGGCAGGAGAATCACTTGAACCCGGCAGGCGGAGGTTGAAGTGAGCCGAGATCGCACCACTGCACTGCAGCCTGGGTGACAGAGTGAGACTCCATCTAAAAAAAAGAAGAAAAAAATATGAATCAGAATGGCTTCCATTGTACTTGGATACAGGTTTAACCAAATATGTGTTTGTTTGATTTTGTTTTTATTTGTCTGAATATTTAACAGAACTGCCTTACCCCTCAGGCATGTCTGCTAAGCTTTTTAGAGTTTGGTCGTCACTTGGTGTCCATTGGTTCCAGGAACCCCAAGGATACCAAAATCCGTGGATGCTCAAGTCCCTTGTATAAAATAGCATAGTATTTGCATATAACCCGTGTACATCCTCTCAAATGCTTTAATCCATCACTAGAGTACTGATAATACCTAATACAATGTAAATGCCTTGTAAATAGTTGTTATATTGTACATATTATTTTATTTGTATTATTTTTATTGTTTTATTGTTATTTGGGGTGAGTTTTTTTCTGAATATTTTCAATCCATGGTTGATTGAATTCGCAGATGTGGAACCCACAGATACGGAGGGCCAACTATACTGCATCTTCAAGCCTCCCACTCGCATATATTTAATTTCTTCTCATTAAAATAACCTTCAATCATTTTTCCTACAGTTAACACCATATGGCCTTAAGAATCAAAGTTAAGTATCGCCTCTCTGAGTTCTCCCTTACCTTCCCTACCTCTCTGTCTGATTTAGATTCCCTCTACACTGCTGACATAGCTTCTACACACAATATAATCATACTGAACTGGGACCATTAATTTGTTTTCTACTTCCTCACTAGACTGGAAGCTTCTTGAAAACATGGGCCATGTTTTATTTTAATTTTATTCATTCAACACAGATAGATGGATAGATGGACGGATAGGTAGATAGATAGATAGAAGATAAAAACATAAATATCATTTGATATTTACAAGCAGGGATTTGAATTAAATTGAATGTGACTCCATGACTCCAAGAGCCATACTTTTTAAAATGTAATATGGTTTTTATCATATTCAATAAATGAATAAATTCATGGATTGAATGGAATTAGTTATCCAATTAATTTATAAACTCTGTAATTGACTTTTTTCTACTTATTGAACATTAGAATCTCTTAATAATCTGATGCTGCTTTCTCAAAGCATAAAAACCACCTGTGTCGGCATCTTACAAATTTCTTCCCCCAATCTATGTCTATACAATGAGAGTTTTGAAATATGAGCCCTAAGAATCTGCATTTTAGTGAAATCTTTGATGCTTTGTAGTAGTGATAAAGTATGAGAACACTGCCATAGCCTGTGGATAGCCAATAAATATTGAAGGTGGAAACAGAAATTACTGGTAAGGCTTATATTCTCTCTACCCTCTTTAAGATTCTTAGAGGCTGAGATAGACCCAGAAGCAGAGGTATCCACACAAAGGCCCCAAAACACAGATGATACAACACCAAAACAGGTAACATCAAATGCCAAAATCTTTTCTATATCATTTGTTATCAAGATGGGCGTGGTATATTTAGGGCAGGAGGAGGAGGTGAATTAGTGGTGTGCTGGAATTAGCTTTTATAGGCTTTTGAGAGCTTGCTGCTATTAATAAATTTTCAGGCCTGGCACGGTGGCTCACGCCTTTAATCCCAGCACTTTGGGAGGCCGAAGCGGGCAGATTACTTGAGGTCAGGAGTTCGAGACCAGCCCGGCCAACACAGTGAAACCCCATCTCTACTAAAATACAAAAATTGGCTGGCCGTCATGGAGGGCATCTATAATCCCAGCTACTTGGGAGGCTAAGGCAGGAGAATTACCTGAACCTAGGAGGCAGAGGTTGCAGTGAGCCGAGATCGTGCCATTGCACTCCAGCCTAGGCGACAGAGTGAGACTCTCTCTCAAAAATAAATAAATAAATAAATGAATTTTCAAAAATTTTACAATACAGTTGTTAAACATAGCCATTATCAAAAATTAAATTATACAAACTTATAATTCATTAAATTATGTTAAAATAAAGGCAACAAATATTTAAAACTCATCACTGGCCAGGCACCATGGCTCATGCCTATAATCCCAGAGCTTTGGGAGGCCGAGGTGGGCAGATCACTTGAGGCCAGGAGTTCGAGAGAAGCCTGGCCAACATCGTAAAACCCTGTCTCTACTAAAATTTTAAAAAGTTAGTCGTGTTGGTGCATGCCTGTAATCCCAGCTACTTGGGAGACTGAGGCAGGAGAATCACTCGAACCCAGGAGGTGGAGGTTGCAGTGAACCGAGATCACGCCACTGCTCTCCAGACTGGGTGACAGAGTGAGACTCCGTCTCAAAAAATAAATAACATCACTGCCTAAATGTGGTAAGCTCTCTCTGTCTGTGAGTTCTGCATCCATGGACTCAACCAACCAAAGATTCAAAATATTAGAAAGAAAAATCATTAAAAATATCAATACAACAATAGGAAATAATATAAATAAAAATAATATAGTATAACTATTTACATAACATTTACATTATACTAGGTATTATAAGTACTCTAGAGATGATTTAAAGTACACAACAGGATGTGTGTAGGTTACATGCAAATACCATGCTATTTTATATAAGGGACTTGAGCATCTACAGATTTTGACACCATCAGGTTCCTGAAACCAATCCCCCACAAACACCAAGGGATACCATGGATACCAAGGGTTTACTTTGTTACATAATTTCTTACATTTTTCTTACTTTATTGCTATATTACTTTATTACATTTTCTACTATCTTTGCTTTTGAGGTTATTTATTTCTATTGTATCTTTATGGTGCAAATACTATATACTGGGGTGCCACTGTGCATTTCTTCCCAGTTCTGTGTTCAGCAATGTCATACTAATAGCTTGAAATCAATCATGATGAGAGTATTTATACCATGGAAATTGGCAAACACTATAAATCAGAAATTGAAAAATATTTCAATTTAATAAATATAATTTATATAGAGTGAGAAATCATTTAACAGTAGATCATATATTGAATTTAGTGACAATAAGTTTATTGGGAGAAAGACTAATTGGATTGGGATGTAACTCAATTTGTCAAGTTATGGTTGAATGGCAACTATAGGTTGGCTATGGATACAAGAATTTAGCAAAAATCAATGAAAGCATTTGCGATAAGTGACATATGATATTTGCAATTCAGAGTACATTTTATTATTATTTGTAAATTGCATGCTACACTTCCTTTTAAGCAGTAACATCTGTAATAACTTATGTACACCCAGACACACATACACTTTTTTTCAGAAAATTGGTTGTTAAACATTTATCTGCACACCAAGAGGTTGTGGGAGTCGTGTAACAGTTCACCTAAATCTGAAGATTTTATCAATAGTTTCCAAGACAAAAGCTGGAGGTGCCAGCTTTAAAACTCTTAGAAAAAAATTAAATGTACATCTTCATGACCTTGTATTAGGCAACAGTTTCTTAGGTATGACACTGAAAGTACAAGTAACAAAAGAAAAAAATAAATGAACTCAACATCATCAAAATTAAACATTTTTGTGTTTCAAATGACTATTAAGAAAATAAAAAAGCAACCCTCAAAATGAGTGAAAATATTTACAAATCACATATCTGATAAGGGATGGTATCCAGAACAGAAAACTCTTACAACTCAACACTAGAAAGACAAATTATCCAGTTTTAAAATGGGCAATAGATCTGAATAGATAATTCTGCAAAGATATACAAGTGGCCAATAAGCACATGAAAAGATGCTCAACATCATTAGCTATCAAGGAAATGTGAACCAAAACCACAATGAGATAGCACTTCACAACTACTAGGATGGCTATAATACAAAAAGATACATAACAACAAATATTGGCAGGATATGAAGGAATTGAAACCACTTCATTCATTGCTAGTGGGAATGTAAAACGGTGCAGCCTCTTTGGAAAACAGCCTGGCATTTCTTCCAAAGGCTAAACATAGTGTTATCATGTGATCTAGCAATCTCACTCCCAGGTATATACCCAAGACAAGTGAAAACCTGTGCACACAAAAACTTGTACATAAATGTTCATAAAAGCATTAATTAAAATAACCAAAAAATGAAAACAAACCAAAGTCTGTCCACTGATGAGTATGTAAAATACAATATATCTGTACAATGGAATATTATTCAGCAATAAAAGCAAAATGAGGTTGGGACTATGCACAGGACCCAGCAAGGGACACTAAATAGAAGCAGCTGATGAGATAAGGAGAAAACCCAACCCTTGCAACCTCCCTGGAAGCTCTAGGTTTTATTGGTCCCATTTTACATGCATCTAAACAGAAGCTCAAAGTGGTCATGTTACAAGATGCCTCAATAAGACAGGGTCAGAATCTAAACCACCGATTATCTGAGTTTAGTTCAGGTTTTTCTACACTTCTAAGATTATAACTGAAGAAAAGATAAGATTCTAAAAATGTGTGTATTGTCACTATAATTGTACTCATCTATTGTTTTAGCATTAGGTTTTTGGCCAGTAATTTACCATAAGAGTTACATCACTAAGTTAAATTTTTCCCACTTCTGCAAAACAAGAAAAACACACATCTACCTTGACTATCATCCCTACTCAAACTTCTCAATATGGTTAAATTGAAGAACATCTTTGGACTCACTGCGCTGACCAGCCAAGACCAAGGCATGTTTCACACAAAGCTCTAGATACAGCTGTGGGAGATGGGCCAGAAGACAGTCCCAGATAAGAAGCATTGCTTGCCTCCTGCTGCAACTACAGTTTTGTGAATTCACCTGACTTCCTCCTCTCCTTGGCTGCTCAGTCCTTTTTTCCATGTTTGGTTTAACCAGTATTTTTCTCACTGTCCTAGCTTTCCTATTTTACCATTTTAACTAGAGTATTGTATATAGTTAAAGCAGCTTATAAACTGACTTAAATGCCTGGGATACAGTAGTATTTAAATCTAGGAAACAGAAATTTAGAGTATTGATAATGGCTAACGATGGAAAAACTATTTTGGAAAAACTGTATTTGGCCTTTAAAGCAACGAACATTTGTATATTTAAGAACCAAAAAAGTTTTAGGCAGAAATTCCTAGTAATGACATCTCATTAATAATAAAGAATTTTCTACTCCTTTACAGATCAAAAGTTGTCTAGATCTTTCATCAAGTTTAGTACAGTATTTATTTCTAAATCAAGCCCTGACCTCTAGTGGCTAAACTGAATTAATTCAATACCTCAACCTACTGAACAATCGTAATGGCACAAAAAAAGAAAAGAGCCCAACATTATAACCTTCCTAATATAATGCAATAGGCAAAATCCAGTTCCACCTATGAAATATTTCTGCAAAAAACAAAAATCAGTCTGGAATCTTATCTAGTGTCTAGGTCCAACAAGCAGTTTAGAGGAAATAAAAAGGCAGGTAAACATGTTAGACGCCACTAATCTAGAATGTGGAAAGTTCTACTGCACAAAAGAACATAAGAAATGTGCTAGAAGATAAAATTATTATAGATGAAAACAATTAAAAGTTTTATTGTTATAGATTTAAAGTGTCCTAAGATACTTATAAAGTATTATATTAAGCTAATGCTATGTGTGGACCTTGTTTTGATGCTGATTTGAACACAGTTTTTTTAAATCGCGAAAAATAGGGAAATGTAAACTGACTGGATATTATATGATACGACAGAACTATAGTTCACTTTTAAGGTATGATATGATATGATTGCTTCTTAAAATTATCTCTTAGATATATATAGTGAACTATTTAAGACTCGAATTTTAAAAATTACAGATGCAAAGGCCCTGTTTTTAGGAACAGGAAAAGAGGCCAGTGTGGAGTGAATGAGGGACAGAGTAGAAACGAGCTCAGAAAGGCAGTGGGGGTGTGGGATAATTAGGGGATGATAGGACTTTTAATGAGATAGGACATCATCAGAGTGTCATAAAACCCCAAATTCAGGCTCATGTACCCGATGTGCAGTTGACGCCAAATACTGACACACAGGTGCTCAGAGATAGAGGAAGATTTGATTTGGCCAAACCAAGAAGGCAGGAGAGCAAGATTTTTCAAATCCATCTTAACAAAAGAAGCGGGGGCTGGGCGCAGTGGCTCACGCCTGTAATCCCAGCATGTTGGGATGCCAAGGCAGGTGGATCACTTGAGGTCAGGAGTTCGAGACCAGCCTGGCCAACATGGCAAAACCCCATCTCTACTAAAAATACAAAAATTAGCCAGGTGTGGTGGTGGGCGGCTGTAATCCCAGCTACTCAGGAGGCTGAGGCAGGAGAATCGCTTGAACCTGGGGGGCAGAGGTTGCAGGGAGCCCAGAGCACTTCACTCCAGCCTAGGCAAAAGAGTGAAACTCCATCTCAAAAAAAAACGAAGAAGCAGAAGCAGGGAGTTTTTATGCAGCCAAAGGGTAAGGGAGTGGGAGTTTCAGGGAATGAAGGGGGAAAGTCTATGTTTCTTCAGTCTCAGATAACACCTTGAGCAACCAGACATCTAGGCATCGGCAGCTGTTCGTGAAGTCCTGAGAAGTATTTACTTCACCTTTGTTAACTTACCGTTGAACCCACTGGTCTCCTCACTGTTTCTGAATGTGGTTTCTCCCATCTCTCCTGCTGCTCTCCCCACCGTTTCACTTGTTGACCCCTCCCTCACCTTCAGATTTTTTTTGCTTACAGGTTAATTAGCCTTCACTAACTGTTTTTAAGTCGACATCATTCCTGCCTCTCTCCATCCAGCACTCCCTATATGCCTTTCCCTGCTTTCTTTTTCTTCTTCATGGCACTTATTATCATCTGATAAAGAGAAAGCCCCTGCCATCAGGCAGTTGGCCTGATGCTCACAGCTTGGCCCCATTCTCCTGCTGTACATAAACAATTTCATAGACCGTCAACAACAGACAAGGACACTCTCAGATTTTGATAAAGTGAGACAAAAACAAGCCCACTGTGCAACTCACAAATTACCAAACACCTCTTTTCTTTGGGCTAAAATTAATGACTGCTGCTTCTTTACCAAGTACAACTTTAGCCTCAATCTAGTCTGTCTTCTCTACATGTAAGATTTATTAAGATACCCAATCAGAATTTCCCCTACTTCCTGACAACTTTAAATCCAGAGCAAAGCTCTACTTTTTCAGACCCTGCCCCAAGTTGCCAGCTAAAGCCCAAATCCTATAATAGATTACATTCTTTTTCTGAGCCCCCTATGAGTCCCTATGGTGACTGTTGTCCCTCTCTGCAAAAAAATAACAAACCCTAGTTTTTCAACCACAGGTGTGTTCCTGGTGGCCTTTTCCTGAAGGACACAGACACACAATGTACTATGTGTTCTCATTTATTCATTTCTCCCTCTAGGAAGTATCTCTCTGAGGGCCTACATGTTTATCCCTTTGGACACTGCTAATGTTTCCAGCAGTTAGAAGCATACCTAGTATATTAGAGGCTCTCAGGAAATAGTTATTAATGAATGAATATTGAGCACCAAGATTGGAGTAGGCATTAGAGATGTGTTAAAATAACTAAATGGGAGGCCATTAGACTGAAGTGGCTCTGACACCCTGGATTCCTACATAAGCAAACTGAAACCTAACGGAATTTTAAACTTTATCTCAGCAAATCACAAATGGCCAATTGGGCATTATTTATATTGTCTTGAATCTTTCACTGAAATAGTCCAAATAAGGCAATTGCTCAAACTTTAACCAGACAAATAATTTCTTTGCTTTCACATTCACCCTATAAAAGCTTTTCCTTCAACCTCTTCCAGGAGCCCCTATTTCTGTGTGAGCCCCTAGCCATTCCCTGCCTGTTTCATGGTCACAGTCTGCTCAAATAAACTCTTAGTTTTTAATGTGCCAAAGGTTATGTTTTAATAGATGCAAACGTGAATCAGAGCAAATCCTGGCGATGTTCTGCAGGCAGTGGCCCAGTTATACGAATGCCTGTTCAATAAGTTTGCCTGGATAAAGGAAGAAAGGGGCAAGAAATGAATCAAATTCTACAGTGGGGACCACTATGTTTCTCTGCTTTCAATGCCTGCTTTATTATTCTTTTCTTTTTCTCTCTTTCTTTATTAGGGTCACCCTCAGGAAAAAGTCAGACACACTCCCCTGAAACCACTGCTGGCTGGAGGAAACAGGTTTAGCATATGTCAATGAGAACCACACATGCTATGGAATTTCATGCCAAAGCTATCAAGCTTCCCTTTGACAGCCTCACTGAGAAAACAAGTCAATAGAGATTCATTAATTGGAATTTAGAAACCTTAATTATTTTAAAAAAAAAAAGGCTGAAAATTATTATACATTACAGAACAATGATTCTCACACTCCAGGGCACTTAAGAATCCCCTGAGGTGTTAAGAAAAAGAGACTTTTTAATTGAAATAAGTTTCTAAATTTATAATAAAATTAGTATTTTGAGATTAAAGTCTTAAGAAATCTAAATTTATAAACTCATAATTTTAATAAATTGAATATTCACTAAAACACCAGCAACTCCAGGTATTTTTTCAAGCCCCAAATCTTCCCTTGTCAAAACAAGGGAATTAGCAATGCACCTGACATTTATCAGGCATCTTTGTAAGTTCTGTTGCCTTTATTATATAAGGGCTCTCTTGCCTTTATAGCCTACCCACCTTCTTCTTTTCCTTGGATTCAGCTATTATCTTTCTGCTAATTATCAATAAATTAATAATTTTGATTAGGGAATCTCTTTCAAGTTTGGTAATGTTATGGGATCTTTGGGGTGTCCTTCTCCTGGCTGGAAACCTGTGGCTGGTGGAGGCCTTGCCCAACTTTTGCTCAGCCCACTGGGCTCGTTCTGCCCACTTGGCCTAGCAGGCTGTACTCAGCTCATGCTACTGGCCTGGATCCCACACCTCCAACGGAGACAGTGAGTCAAGCATGGAGCAGCAAGAGTTGTGTGTGTGAGCACGCGGTCTGGCCACTGCGCAGTCAGACATGCAGCTGCTGCCATGGGGCAGGCAGCTCCAGATGCCAGCATAGGCGCCGGCTCTCAGTGAGGCTGCAGCTGGACAGGGCGCACCACAAGGAGCTTCCCTGGCTGGCACCAGGGAAAGCAGTGGTGCCTGGAAGCTTGGAGATGCCAGGAACCACAGGGCCTCAAAGAAGGAGTCACAGCCCTGGCTCAGGGAGCTCCCAGGTCTAGACTCCCCAAACGGCCACAGCTCTCCTTCTCTCTGACTGTAACGTGGGGAGCAAGGGGCATGTTTCAGCCCTGTTTGTATTACAGTTCTCTTAGCCTTGCCATTTAGTGGGTCCCAAGTTCTTGTCTTGTGACCAGGAAGAATGAGGTACGCACGCAAGTGAAGGGTGAGCAAGATGATGAAGAGCTTTATTGAGCGATAGAACAGCTCAGTCTCCCACAAGGGGCAGCTCCTTTCCTCAGCCAGGATGTCCCGTCAAGTGTTCAGCTCCTAACTGAGAGCTGGTAGCTCCTCTCTGCAGGCAAGTCGTCCCAACAAGTGTTCACTCTTGGCAGGGAGAGTGGCTCCTCTCTGCAGCTGTTCCTCCCATGGTCCAGCTACCAGCAGAGAGGGTAGCTCCTCTCTGCAGCTGGTCATCCCGTCATCTGTTCAGCTCTGGCTGAGTCCTGGGCTTTTATGGCCTCAGAAGTGCCCGCTGATTGGTCTATGGGAGGCCATGGCGGGTGGCCAGAAAAGCCACCACCTCCCACTCCTATCAGCTGGATGGGCAGTCAGCCCCAAGCCTTCAGGCCTTCCCTGGCCTCACCAGGGACCTGCCCCCTTCTACCCTCTTAACAGCCTGTCTGCCTCCTGCGGCTGTCCATGGAGCCCAGACTGCTCGAGTCAAGGGGCACCTGTAGGCCAGCACCGAGCTGCTCTCAGCCACCCCTCGGCTTTCCCTGTACTCCTCAGTGCCCAAAGTCCGGAGGGGGTCTAGGCAGCAGGGGGCTGGCGTGTCAGCACTGCCCTGAGCTTGGCCCCAACCCAGCTCCAAGATCAAAGCAGTGCAGGGAACAGGGAGAGGCCAGGCAGGAGCAGGCACCCCCGAGCCTGTGGGGACAGGGGGGCCTTCCCGACCTCAAGGGTACAGATCCCACAGACAGCCTGGGTCCTGCACCTGGGAAGGTGGGGCTCCTGCCTGCTCTGTGGAATGTGCAGGCAGCCCGGGCCGTGCCTCCTCACAGCCTGGGGCGGGGGCTCCAGGTCCTTGCTGGGTGCCTCTCTGCCCACTCCTCTGTGCCCAATCGCGTCGCTCCATCACTCCCCCTCTGGGCTGGGCGACTTGGCCTGGCCTCATAGCGGCGGCCCCCAAGGGGCTGCGGGGCGGCTCCTGCTTGTCCTTGGCTCCCGCTGGTTCCGTGAAGCGTGAAACGTGGCACAGCCCCGGGCCCAGCTCCGCCTCCTCCCCACGCCCTCCCCACAGCAGCAGTGCGTGGGTGAGAGCAGCAGTGTGGGGCCAGAGTCCCGAGTGATGGAAGCTCCGGGCCTAGGGGCGGGTCCCACCTGGCTGCATGAGTTTGGGGGCAGCACAGGAGGTTGCTTCCGGGACGTGGGGCATAGGGGACCCACCACCGCCACTGCTGCTCCCACAGCTGTTCCTGCTGCCACCCCTCGCACCTCCCCACTGCAGCCGGTGGGGTGGCAGTGGCCTCTCCGGACCACCCTCTGCCACAATCAATAAGTTTCCAGACCTGATCCAGCCACAAATTGTCCCTGGTAGGGTCTACCCAACTGGACGAAACCATAATTAAGAAATACCACTAACTGGTTGCCCTCTGACTGTAACAATGCTTATTTTAGGCAAGCTTTAAAATAGATATGTAGGATCTGGATCTCTAAAAAGAGCATTATTTGTTCAAAGAAAACACTAATACAGTACTGACTATTCCATTTGGTGCCACAAGATGTCACTTATATACAAGCAAACTCTGTATGTAAAATAGAAATAATTTTGTTTCAGAATTTTTTGGGTCCTAATTTGTAAGGACACCTGGTCATCCATCCCGGATGATAAAAATATGACTACAAAATGCTTCCTGACCTCAAAAGGCTTAAAAGCTTACAAAGAAGCAGACGTGTGCTCAAGTAGCTGAACACAATTCACAGTATGTTCAATGCAATGCCAGAAATGCACACTGTCTAAGCAAAAATTGGCCTGGACAAAGTTACATAGTCAAGGAAGACTTACTTTAAGGCTATTGCAATAGGTGAGACCAGAATATAGCATGAACTCAACTCCAATGAAACAAAGGGGAAGATAATTGGGTTTGGGGTTTTTTTTTTTTAATATTTGTGTTATGGTAAATATACATAAGATAAAATTTCCCATTTTAGCAATTTTTCAATGTACAATTTAGTGGTACTGAGTATATTCACAGTGTTGTACAAACATCACTACTATCCATTTCTAGAACTTTTCCATCACCCCAAATAGAAACTCTATGTCCATTAAATAATAACTTCCAATTCCTCCTTCCCATATCCCCTAGTAAACCATTCATCTTTTTGTCTCATGAATTTGACTAGCCTAGATACCTCATATAAGTGGAATCATGTAATATTTGTGCTTTTGTTTCTGGCTTATTTTACTTAGCCTGTTTTCAAGGTTCATCCATAATGTAGCATGTATCAGAATTCCATTCCTTTTTCAGGCTAATACTCCATTGCATGTATTAACCACATTTTATTGATACATTTATCTGTCGGTGGGCATTTGGAGTGTTTCCACTTTTTGGCTATTGTGAATAAAGCTACTATAAATGTTGGTGTGCAAATATCTGTTCAAGTCCCAGCTTTCAATTCCTTTGAGTATACACCTAGAAGTAGAATTGCTGGATCACATGGTAATTCTGTGTTGAACTTTCTGAAGAACAACCATACGGTTTTCTACAGCAGCTACACAATTTTATATGCTCACTAGCAAGGTACAAATATCCAGATTTCTCCACATTCTTGATGACACTTGTTATTTTCTGTTCTTCTGATAATTATCCTAATGAATATGAAGTGGTATTTCATTGTAGTTTTGATTTTCACTTCCCTAATGATGAGTGATGCTAAGCACCTGTTCATGTGCTTATTGGCCATTTGTACCTCTTCTTTGGAGAAATGTCTATTCAAATTATTTTCCCATTCTTAAATTGGGTTATTTGGTTTTTCTGTTGTTGAGCTGTAGACATTCTTTACATATTCTTTATTTATACATATATCAAATATATTATTTGTAATATATTTGTCTCATTCTGTTGGTTGCCTTTTCACTCTATTGATGTACAGAAGTTTAGCAGGAGAGGTTTTAAGAGCTGGAGCAGGGGGTAGTAGGCCATCTATGTTAACTGGCCTTACCTAAAGAAAATGCAAACTTTACTGTATCTTCGTGATAGGAGGTACTGTTATAACTTGGAGCTAAGCACCCTCTGAAGTTGGTTACTGCCCTCCTACAGAAACTGGAGACAGGGGCTCTATCTTCCTTGATTATTACATTTCAAGGAGATGGCCCTCCTTAAGAAAGACATTCCAGGGTTGTAGAATTGGTAACAGGCATTTTTAAAAAGTTATATATCAAAGGAGCAAAAAAACAGCATAAACTTTTTTTATAGTAAATGATCTAAGAAAAGGGAGGTCAGTGGCCTAGAGTTGGGAAGAAATCCTATCTAAAGTTAGGAGAACTAAGAGAAATATTAATGAGACTTTATTTTGGCCACCTTGGTTAAAATAAAACATTTGGAGGCCGGGCATGGTGGCTCACGCCTGTTAATCCCAGCACTTTGGGAGGCCAAGGCTGGCGGATCACCTAAAGTCAGGAGTTCAAGACCAGCCTGGCTAACATGATGAAACCCCATCTCTACTAAAAGTACAAAAATTAGCCGGGCATGGTAGCGCCCACTACTAGTAATCCCAGCTACTCGGGAGGCTGAGACAAGAGAATTGCTTGAACCCAGGAGTTGGAGGTTGCAGTGAGCCAAAATCATGCCACTGCACTCCAGCCTGGGTGACAGAGTGAGACTCTGTCTCAAATAAATAAATACATACATACATACATACATACACACAAAAGAATTAGCCGGGCCTGATGGCGGGAGCCTGTAATCCCAGCTACTAGGTAGGCTGAGGCAGGAGAATCGCTTGAACCCAGGAGGTGGAGGTTGCAGTGAAACAAGAATGCGCCATCACACTTCTGCGTGGGCCACAAGAGCAAAACTCCATCTCAAAGAAAAAAAAAGCATTTGGGGACATTACAGATGAGAAAAACTAATTCCAACTGGAAGAAATTCCAGCAAGTATCTCAGAGGTATTAACATTTATGTAGTCAAGCAGGCTGGTATAAGATTCAATGGGCAAATTTATTAAAAAAGAAAATGCCAGGTAAAGAAAAATCATTTGTTAAAAAAATAAATAGAGAAATAAAAGTTTATAACAAGATAGACAATGCAGCCAGCAAGACAGCAGGATGTAAAGGAGTTATCATGGAAGACTCTGTCTGGGAACATGGATAGCCTTGGACCATGGAGGGCCTAAATGTCATATTAGGAATTCAGACTTCATTTTAAGGACACTGGGGCTCAAAAAAATGTAACAGGGGGCATATGACACGATCTGGGTATTGGAAGTGTGGAAAGCAGCTGGAGAGAGGGAGTCAGGCAGGAGAGAAGGCTTTGTCTTTCCGTTGTCACGGCTGTGGCTGGCACACCTGGCAGAACAACTGTCCACAAGCCAGCAGGTAGGGCCTCCTCACACACTGCTGCAACCACCCTTTGTCTGTCTTCACTTGCACCTGCCCTGTCCTGGGAGGAGTGACTTGAGCCAGAAAAGAAGCTGTGACATCAGTAGCAATGGTACCAGAGTGGCAAGCATTAGGGAAGGAGGAACAGAGTGACACTCACAAGAAAATAATTTCTTTCAGAGCACAGCCAGGCAGCCAAGCTTTCAACTCTAAAATCGAGGACCCACTAACGTAGGGGGAGCTCAAGGTAACAGCCCTGACAGCACCGGAGGAGGAAAGCAAGGCTCCTCATGAGTTATTTGCATCACAAGTACCCAACACAGCCAGACTTGGGTGGGTCTCCTCCACCACCACTGTTGGTCACTGAAAGATCACTTAACATGTTACTCTGTGCCTCTTTTTTTCAAGTAAACTGGCAGTTAGATCTAGAGGCTTGATTAAATTCAGATTTAGGATTTTGTAAAGAAAAATTTCATAAACAGTAATACTATAAAGTACTATTTATATAGTATAGTACATAGCACATAAATAGCACATACATAAAGTGGATCACTATTAAGTTTCCTTTCAACCTTCCACCCATTTGGTTATTTGGTAACCATTAGTAATTATTCCCTAGAAGCATTATTTTCTCACAGGTTGCAAAATGGTGATATTCTATCACTTTTTTATTTATTCACTGGAATTTTTCTATTAAAAAATTTTCCCAGACTGGGCGCAGTGGCTCACACCTGTAATCTCAGCACTTTGGGAGGCTGAGGCAGGTTAATCGTCTGAGGTCAGGAGTTCAAGACCAGCCTGGACAACATGGTGAAACCCTGTCTCTACTAAAAATACAAAATTAGCTGGGCGTAGTGGTGCATGCCTGTAATCCCAGCTACTCAGGGGGCTGAGGCAGGGGAATACTTGAACCCGGGAGGTAGAGTTTGCAGTGAGCCGAGATTGCACCACTGCACTCCAGCCTGGGCAACAAGAGTGAAACTATGTCTCAAAAAAATTAATAAATAAAAAATAAAGTTTTCCCCTATCAACTCTTTGGTTACTCTGAATTTCAGTTTGTGTAGGAAAGCAAAAAATTTGGTTTAAAAACTTTTTAAAAGCAATTTCAAAATAATGAGTTAGTGCCCTAGCAATCCTCAATGTGACCAGTGAGAGGTTTAATAAAAGCATTGAAATTTATGTATTTTGAAATTTTTGATATATTTCAAACCATTTCAGTCAAAAAAATCTTTCTGATTCTCCTTGAAGCTCCAAGTGTCCCTTCTTTTGCCAGTAGGAGCTCTTTCAAATTGGACTCTGTATCATTGCTTACAAACACACACACATACACACACACACACACACACACACAATCAGAGGATTCAGAACACACATGTCTTCTGCTTCTCTCTAAGACCCCATCTAGTTATCCTCAACTGCTAGTGGATCTGTTCATATTCCAATGGCCAAAATGAGTCACATAGCCACATGCAAAATCACCATGAGGAAGTATACTGTGCCCACACTGAAGCCATGGGAAGGAGAGTGAGAAATAAAAATGTTTTAAAATCCTGTGAACTAACACTACTATCTACCACATTGAATGTGATGGTTAATTTTACATGTCAATTTTGCTAGGCTATGGTACACAATCAAACATTAATCTAGGTCTTGCTGTGAAGGTATTTTGAAGATACATTTAATATCTATAATCAGTTGACTTTAGGTAAAGGAGACTAATCTTGATAATGTGGGTGGAACTTATTCAATTAGCTGAAGGCTGTAAGAGCAAAATCTGAGATTACTCAGAGAAAAAAATTCTGCCTCAAGACTGCAGCATCAACTCTTGCCTGAGATTCCAGCCTACTCAGCTGCCCAACAGATTTCAGACTTGCCAGCTTCCATAATCACGTGAGCAAAATATTTAAAATGAAGGGATGGCTCTGGTCAGAGCAATTAACCAAGGAAAAGAAATGAAAGGGTTCAAATTGGGAGAAAAAAAGTATAACTATCTCAGTTCACAGATTATATGATTCTATATATAGAAATCCTAAAGAATATACACATGTAGGCACACATACAAAATTAATAGAGCTAATAAGTAAATGTTCAGAGTACAAGGCCAACACTTGCTATGGTTTGAATATATCCCCCCAAAGGACGTGCTAGAAACTTAACCCATAATGCAACAATGTTGGGTGGTAAGGCCTAATGTAAGTTGTTTAGGTCATGAGGTCTCCCCCTCATGAATAGATTAATGCCAATTGTAAAAGAACTTGAGGCTTCAAGTTTGATCCCTTGCTCTCTAGCCCTCTCTTTGTCCTTCCACCATGGGATAACATACATACCAAGTAGGCTCTCACCAGATGCTAGCCCTTCAATCTTAGACTCTTCAGCATCCAGAACCGTGAGCCAATAAACTTCTGTTTATTATATATTACCCAGTCTGTAGTATTCTGTTACAGCAGCAGAAAATAGACTAAGACAATACCCCAAAATCAATTGTGTTTCTATACATCAGCAATCACCAATCTGGAAAATTAAAAACAATTTCATTTATAATAGCATTTGCTAAGAACTGAATATGTCCCCTCAAAATTCACATATTGAAGCTCAAACCCCCAGTGTCACTGTATTTGGAGATGGGACCTATATAAGAAGGTAACTGAGGTTAAATTGATCACAAGAGTGGAGTTCTGATGCTATAGATTAGTATCTTTATAAAAAAAAAACCAACAAAAACGACCAGATATCTTTCTCTGTGTGTTTCTCTGTCTGTTTCCCTTTCCTTCTCCCCCTTCCTTTATCATAAGAGAATGCAGAAAGAAGGTGGCTATCTACTCGCCAGTAAAAGAGCCCTTAACAGAAACCAAATTGGCAAGCACCTTGATCTTGGACTGCACAGCCTCCAGAACCATGAGAAATAAATTTCTGTTGCTTAGGCCATTCAGTTTACAGTATTTTGTTATGGCGGCTTGAGCAAACTAAGATAGATTTTGCTACCAAGAAGTTGGATGTTGCTTTAATAAAACCTAAACATGTGAAAGTGGTTTTGGAACTAGGTAATGGGTAGAGGCTGAAAGAATTCTGAGGTGCATGCTAGAAAAAGCCTAGATTTCCACGCTAGAAATATGGATGTTAAAGGCAATTCTGGTAAGAACTCAGAAATACAGTTGAAGAGAAAGCCTCCATCTTCTTAGAGAAAACATAATCATGAACACAATTTTGGTAAATATATGTTTGTTAAAGGCCATTCTTGTGAGGTCTCAGATGGAAATGAAGAATTGGTCACTGGAAGACAGAAGAAAGGCAGTCCTTGTTATAAAGTAGCAAATAACTTGGCTGACTTGTTTTCTAGTGTTTTCTGGCAGACAGAATTTGTGAATGACAAAATTGAATATTTAACTGAGATTTTTAAGCAAAATGCTGAAAGTGCGACCAGGATATTCCTGAATGCTTATAGTAAAATGCAAGAAGAGATGAATGAAAGAAGAAATTATTAAGCAAAAAGGAACCAAAACTTAAATATTTGGAAAATTATCTGCCTGTCATGTTGCAGAAAATGAGAAAGTATATTCTAAAGAAGACACCAAAGGTATGGTTAGACTATCATTTGATAAATAAATGATGAGATTATATGAGCAGAAACACTGCCTGTTTCAACTGAAGGGGATGCAGACAAGACAAAAATGACGGAAGGCTTTTACACGTTCTAGATTCTACAGGACAGGACAATAGAGCTATCCAGCTGCTAACTTTGTACTATTCTTTTTTTTTTTTTTTTTTTTTTTTGAGACAGAGTCTCACTCCATTGCCCAGGCTAGAGTGCAATGGCGGGATCTCAGCTCACTGCAACTTTCACCTCCCAGGTTCAAGTGATTCTCCTTCCTCAGCCTCCCAAGTAGCTGAGATTATAGGCGCGCACCACCAGGCCAGGCTAATTTTTGTATATTTAGTAGAGATGGGGTTTCACTATGTTGTCCAGGCTGGTCTCAAACTCCTGACCTCATGATCTGCCCACCTTGGCCTCCCAAAGTGTTGGGAGTACAGGCGTGAGCCACCACACCTGGCCAAACTTGTGCTATTCTTTAAGAAAAGGGGAGAATGACCTCAAAGCAATTCAGATGTTATCAAGGCCATTACCTAGCAAAACTTTTGGGATGAGAATCTGCCTGGAAGAGCATGCCTGGCAGAGTGTGGGGAGAGGTATAGCATCCACCTAGGGTCCAGAAGGCAGGGCCACCACCCTTGTAGGTCTGGAAGGCAGGGCACTGAATCAAAATGGATTATTCTTGAGCCTTAAAATCTACTAGAATTTGCCTTGCCAGATTTTTGGACTTGCTTGGGACCTGTCATCCCTTCCTTTTTGCCTATTTCTTTTATTTCCTTTCTTTCTTGCTCCTATTGTTTTTTTTGTTTGTTTGTTTGGAATGCCTATTCTATGCCTGTTCTGCCATTGTATTTTGGAAGCAAATAACTTCCCTGGTTTTACAGTTTCATAGCTGGGGAGAAAATTTGCATCAGGATGAATCATATCTCAAGTCTCACCCTTATCTGTTTTAGGTGATATTTAATAGAAGAGACTTCGGACTTCAGACTTTAGAGTTGATGCTTTTGAGACTGTTGAAGTGGTATGAATGTATTTTGTATTCAATAAGGACATGAATTACAGGGGTACAGAAGTCTGTTGACCAAATTATATCCCCACAAAATTCATATATGTAACCCCAAACCCCAATGTCACTGTATTGGAGATAAGATCTATAAGGAGGTAATTAGGGTTTAAGAAGATCATAAAGGTGGGGCCTTTATCCAATAGAATTAGTTACTCATAAGAAGAGACATGAAAGCTAGTGTGCTTGCACAATGGATTCTTAGTGATGACACCAAAAGCACAAGTAACAAAATAGATAAATTAGATTTCATCAAAATTAAAAACGTTTGTACACTGAAGGATATTACAAAGAAAGTGAAAAGACAACCTACAGAATGGGAGAAAGTATCCACCAATGATATATCTCATAAGGGTCTAATATCCAGAATATATGACTACACATAACTAACAACAAAAACACAAACAACTCAACTTAAAAATGGGGAAAGACCTGAATAGAGAGTTCTCCAAAGAAGATATACAAATGGCTAACAAGGGCATGAAAAGATGCACAAGATAACTAGCCATTAGGGAATGCAAATCAAACACACAATAAAATACCACTTTATACCCTTTGGGATGGTTACTATCAAAGGAATAGAAAATTATGGTGTTAGTGAGGATGTGGAGAAATTGGAATCCCCCGACAATGCTCTTGGTATGTAAAATGAATGGTTCAGCTGCTGTAGAAACATTTGTTTATGGGTTCCTCAAATATTTTCACGTAGAATTACTATAAGACCCAGAAGTTCCACTATGTTTATACCCAAAAGAATTGAAAACAGGGACTCGAACAAATACTTGTATACAAATGTTCATATCATTGCTATTCACAATAGCCCGAAAGTGGAAACAATCCAAATGTCCATCAGTGGATGGACAGGTAAAACTGTGGCATCTAGGTACAGTGGAATAGTAGCCATAAAGAGACATGAAGTACCGATACATGCAACAAGGTGTACAAGGTGAACCTGCAAAAGATTATGCTACGAAGACAGACCAAAAGTTCACACATTCCATTTATATGAAATATCCGTAATAGGTACCACAGTTTGAAAGCTGATTGGCATTTGCCAGGGGCTGAGAGAGGGAGGAATGGGAGTAACCACTTAATGTGTTCGGATTTTATTTTGGAGTGTACTTTAATACACTTATAATGTGTACAACCACTAACTCTAATTCCAAGACATTTTCATTCATTATGACCCTTGGCATTGTGAACGGCAAATAATAAATGCTCATTAAAAAGATTCACCCCAGGCCGTGCATGATGGCTCACGCCTGTAATCCCAGCACTTTGGGAGGCCAAGGCGGGTGGATCACTTGAGATGAGGAGTTCAAGAGCAGCCTGCCCAACATAGTGAAACAGTCTCTACTAAAAATACAAAAATTAGCCGGGTGTGGTGGTGCACGCCTATAATCCCAGCCACTCCGGAGACTGAGGCAGGGAGAATCGCTTGAACCCAGGAGGCAAAGATTGCAGTTAGCTGAGATTTCACCACTCCACTCCAGCCTGGGCGACAGAGCGAGACTCTGTCTGAAAAACAAACGAACAAACAAAACAAAACAGACCTTACAATGTGTGCTAGTAATGCGGTTTCTGAATTTTTAGAACCCTTCTCTGGGGTGGTTTTTTTAAAACATAAACTCATTGGCAGTTGATATACTACAGAAGGTTGTACGCATTGGACTAGTAAATGTAGGTGTCGCTGTTTTTCCATTTGTATGTGCTAAGCAAAGAGAAAAGCTAGTTCTATGTTTCTTCCACTCTAGAAATTCAACAGGGTCGTTTTTCCCCAAATTCACATCTACACCCTCCCTCCCACTTTGCGGACTCGGACTCCAGGCTTGAGCAGATATCCTGGGCCCCGCCTCCCGCCCGGACTCAAGTCTCGGCGGGCCTCACCGGCGTCCTGCGCGGAACGCAGCGCTCCAGGCTCCTGGCAGCGGCCCCGCCCTCCCGGCTCCTCCCCTTCCGCCCGCCTTCCCCGCCCCTCGGCCGAGCCTGCCAGTCGGAAGTGCGGCCGCCGGAACTGGCTGTTCGTGGGGGTGCAGCACTGAGTCGCCGACGGGGCGGGTGGGCTTTGCGGCCGAGCAGGCGGCGCCGTCTTGGGGCCTAGCGGCGAGGCGACCCGCACAGGTGGGCGGTGGCGGTAGGTGGGTGGGACTGGCCAGCGACTGGCAACGCGGTGGCTTAGACGCGCGAGATCCGGCCTGGGTCAGAGGTGAGCGGGCCGCATCCCAGAGCCCGCTGGAGGAAGACGGGGTCCCCAGAGACCCGGCAGGCCTGGGCGGAGGTTGAGGCAGCTGAACTCCCGGTGGACGCCTACATCGCCTTTCGCGGTGTTGCTAAGCCGAACTTTTAATTTTAGTTTGACTTTTGGGTTCCAGAGACGGGTATTTCCGGACACTGGCAAGAATTTTGCCTTGCGTGTCTTCGAAGGCGGTTTTCTTGGTGTCCATATTGCATAAAGGCTGGTCGCTCCTCTGTGGAGATGACGGTTGTACAGGTAAAGCCTAAGTTGTGACAAAAGCTCCTGCAGTGGGAAGACTCTGGTCGATCAGGGAAATCAAATCAGTAGAATTGATAGCAACGCGTAGAATTGATAGCAACGCTTAGAATTGGATTAATTACTGGCCATGGTTACCCGGCGCTCAGAAATGAACTTGGAGAACAGTTGCCCTGGAAGCCATCTCCCGTAACCACTGCGTAGTGGGGGCCGCGTCTTCTTGAGTCAAAGTCTCTAGTAGGACTCAAAATATAAAGTGACGAGCAGGATTTTCGGAGTTGAGTACAGTGTACTCATTAAGTAACCACTTAATGTGTTCGGATTTTATTTTGGAGTGTACACCATGTTATAAAGTTAGATCCAAGTTAAGAAATACATATTCGTCTCTGAGCAGAATTGGGTCCTTTTTTTAATTGCTTTGCTTTTTAAAGAAATGTAAAAACAGATGCCTGTTTGATTAGTTTGCAGGTTGTAATATTGGAAGGGACCTAAGATTGGACACAGAGTTCTGAATTGTGATCTAGGTCTGTGATGTTAGGAAAGTCAGTTGTTCTGATTGCCTTATTCTGTAAAACGGAAATGATAATTACAGTTTCCTCACAGGTTCTAGTAAATTCTGTATATAGACAGAATGTTTGCTTTGTGAGAGATATGAAGTTATTAGTTTTTGTCTGAAGTACTTAAATAATTTAAAGTTAGTAAGCCCCCATCCCCAATTTAGTGACAAGAAATCTTAAAGTCATCACATTTTGTCCGAAAAGTACATAGTGTATCTTCATCTTCAAATTCAGTGGTCAAAAAATTTTCACCTTAACCGAAATTCAACTTAAACCTCCTACGAGCTCTTCAAGGGTAGGAGTAATATCTTACTCATTGTAAATGATGGTAAATCATTTACAGTTGTATGGTGCTTGTGTTTGTGTTGTATTAGGCGTTTAGTCCATTTTTTAAAGTTTCAGACGGAGTTTCACTCTTGTTGTCCAGGCTGGAGTGCAATGGGGCGATCCTGGTTCACTGTAACCTCTGCCTCCCAGTTCAAGCCATTCTCCTGCCTCAGCCTCCCGAGTAGCTGGGATTACAGGTGTGTGCCAACACACCCGGCTAATTTTTTATTTTTTTAGTAGAGACTGGGTTTCACCATTGTTGGTCAGGCTGGTCTCGAATTCCTGACCTCAAGTGACTCACCCACTTCTGCCTCTTACAGACCTGAGCCACCGCCCCTGCCAATTTTTTTTTTTTTTTTTGAGACGGAGTCTCTCTATGTCGTCCAGGCTGCAGTGCAGTGGCACGATCTTGGCTCACTGCAGCCTCCACCTCCCAGGTTCAAGTGATTCTCTTGCCTCAGCCTCCTGAGTAGCTGGGATTTCAGGTGTACGTCACCACACCCGGCTGATTTTTGTGTTTTTAGTAGAGACGGGGTTTCGCCATGTTGTCCAGGCTGGTCTCGAACTCCAGGGCTGAAGCGATCCACCTGCCTTGGCCTCCCAAAGTGCTGGGATTATAGGTGTGAGCCACTGCACCCGGCCTTCTGTATTTTTTTGTAGAGACACTTTCCCCATGTTTCTCAGGCAGGTCTGGAACTACTGCTCCTGGGCTCAGGCCATCTGGCAGCCTCTGCCTCCCAAAGTGCTGGGATTACTGGCGTGAGCCACACCCCACCTGGCCCTTTCCTTTTTTTTTTTTTTTTAAATGGCTTGGCAAAAAACAAAGCTTTGGGGTTCACCAAAAATCAAAGCAAAACTGTTTTACCTGGAAAATCTTGTTTTCTGTCATCAGAAGCTGTGCTTTAGTTCAGCTGTGTAGACACCCAATAGTGGTTACATGAAGTTAGGTGAATAGATTAAAAATAATTTTTATTTGTCATCAGTCTCAGAGCAAATGTTTTCCATTTATTTTTATTTTTAACTTTTTTTTTTTTTAAAGACAGGGTCTTGCTCCTTTACCCAGGCTGGAGTACAGTGGTGCGATCGTGGCTCACTGCAGCCTCTATTTCCCAAGCTTAAATGATCCTCCTGCCTCAGCTTACCGAGTAGCTGGGACCTGTGCCACCATGCTGGACTAATTTTTTTTTCTTCCCTTAGTAGTGACAAGTCTCACTATGTTGCCCAGGCTGGTCTCAAACTCCTCAGCTCAGATGATCCTCTCACCTGGGCCTCCCAAAGTCCTGGGGTTACAGGTGTGAACCACCATGCCCAGTCTTATCTCAGAGCAAATGTTATGCACCATCCTTTGCTAGGCAGAGTGAGCTTCAACCCTGGCAGCACGTTTGACTCATCTGGGGAGCTCCACAAATGGGGACTGTGCCTCACTCTAGACCACTTAATCAGTCTCAAGCAGGTGGGTCACAGGCATCCCACAGTTTGAAGCTCTGCAAGTTACTCTTGTGCAGCCAGGATGAGAGCTCCTATAGTTATAGGAAAGAAGGTTTTCTTTTTTTTTTTTTCTTTTTATTATACTTTAGGTTTTAGGGTACATGGGCACAACGTGCATGTTTGTTACATATGTATACATGTGCCATGTTGGTGTGCTGCACCCATTAACTTGTTATTTAACATTAGGTATATCTCCTCATGGTATCCCTCCCCCCTCCTCCCACCCCACAACAGGCCCTGGTGTGTGATGTTCCCCTTCCTGTGTCCATGAGTTCTCATTGCTCAATTCTCACCTATGAGTGAGAACATGCAGTGTTTGGTTTTTTGTCCTTGCAATAGTTTGCTGAGAATGATGGTTTCCAGCTTCATCCATGTCGCTGCAAAAGACATGAACTCATGATTTTTTATGGCTGCATAGTATTCCATGGTGTATATGTGCCACATTTTCTTAATCCAGTCTGTCATTGTTGGACATTTGGGTTGGTTCCAAGTCTTTGCTACTGTAAATAGTGCCGCAATAAACATACGTGTGCATGTGTCTTTATAGCAACATGTTTTATAATCCTTTGGGTATATACCCAGTAATGGGATGGCTGGGTCAAATGGTATTTCTACTTCTAGATCCCTGATGAATCACCACACTGACTTCCACAATGGTTGAGCTAGTTTACAGTGCCACCAACATTGTAAAAGTGTTCCTATTTCTCCACATCCTCTCCAGCACCTGTTGTTTCCTGACTTTTTAATGATCGCTATTCTAACTGGTGTGAGATGGTATCTCATTGTGGTTTTGATTTGCATTTCTCTGATGGCCAGTGATGAGCATTTTTTCATGTGTCTTTTGGCTGTATAAATGTCTTCTTTTGAGAAGTGTCTGTTCATATCCTTCGCCCACTGGTTGATGGGGTTGTTTGTTTTTTCCTTGGAAGTTTGTTTGAGTTCATTGTAGATTCTGGATATTAGCCCTTTGTCAGATGAGTAGATTGCAAAAATTTTCTCCCATTCTATAGGTTGCCTGTTCACTCTGATGGTAGTTTCTTTTGCTGTGCAGAAGCTCTTTAGTTTAATTAGATCCCATTTGTCAATTTTGGCTTTTGTTACTATTGCTTTTGGTGTTTTAGACATGAAGTCCTTGCCCATGCCTATGTCCTGAATGGTATTGCCTAGGTTTTCTTCTAGGGTTTTTATGGTTTTAGGTCTAACATTTAAGTCTTTAATCCATCTTGAATTAATTTTTGTGTAAGGGCTAAGGAAGGGATCCAGTTTCAGCTTTCTACGTATGGCTAGCCAGTTTTCCCAGCACCATTTATTAAATAGGGAATCCTTTCCCCATTTCTTGTTTTGGTCAGGTTTGTCAAAGATCAGATGGTTGTAGATATGTGGCATTATTTCTGAGGGCTCTGTTCTGTTCCATTGGTCTATATCTCTGTTTTGGTACAAGTACCATGCTGTTTTGGTTAATGTAGCCCTGTATCATAGTTTGAAGTCAGGTAGCGTGATGCCTCCAGCTTTGTCTTTTGGCTTAGGATTGACTTGGCAGTATGGGCTCTTTTTTGGTTCCATATGAACTTAAAAGTAGTTTTTTCCAATTCTGTGAAGAAAGTCATTGGTAGCTTGATGGGGATGGCGTTGAATCTGTAAATTACCTTGAGCAGTATGGCCATTTTCATGATATTGATTCTTCCTACCCATAAGCATGGAATATTCTTCCATTTGTTTGTATCCTCTTTTATTTCATTGAGCAGTGGTTTGTAGTTCTCCTTGAAGAGGTCCTTCACATCCCTTGTAAGTTGTATTCCTAGGTATTTTATTCTCTTTGAAGCAATTGTGAATGGGAATTCACTCATGATTTGGCTCTGTGTTTGTCTGTTATTGGTGTATAAGAATGCTTGTGATTTTTGCACATTGATTTTGTATCCTGAGACTTTGCTGAAGTTGCCTATCAGCTTAAGGAGATTTTGGTCTGAGACAATGGGGTTTTCTAGATATACAATCATGTCATCTGCAAACAGGGACAATTTGACTTCCTCTTTTCCTAATTGAATACCCTTTATTTCCTTTTCCTGCTTAATTGCCCTGGCCAGAACTTCCAACACTATGTTGAATAGGAGTAGTGAGAGAGGTCATCCCTGTCTTGTGCCAGTTTTCAAAGGGAATGCTTCCCGTTTTTGTCCATTCAGTATGATATTGGCTGTGGGTTTGTCATAGATAGCTCTTATTATTTTGAGATACGTCCCATCAATACCTAATTTATTGAGAGTTTTTAGCATGAAGGGTTGTTGAATTTCGTCAAAGGCCTTTTCTGCATCTATTGAGGTAATCATGTGGTTTTTGTCATGGGTTCTGTTTATATGCTGGATTACGTTTATTGATTTGCGTATGTTGAACCAGCCTTCCATCCCAGGGATGAAGCCCACTTGATCATGGTGGATAAGCTTTTTGATGTGCTGCTGGATTCAGTTTGCCATTATTTTATTGAGGATTTTTGCATCGATGTTCATCAGGGATATTGGTCTAAAATTCTCTTTTTTTGTTGTGTCTCTGCCAGGCTTTGGTATCAGGATGATGCTGGCCTCATAAAATGAGTTAGGGAGGATTCCCTCTTTTTCTGTTGATTGGAATAGTTTCAGAAGGAATGGTACCAGCTCCTCCTTGTACCTCTGGTAGAATTCGGCTGTGAATTCATCTGGTCCTGGACTTTTTTTGGTTGGTAAGCTATTAATTATTGCCTCAATTTCAGATCCTGTTATTGGTCTATTCAGAGATTCAACTTCTTCCTGGTTTAGTCTTGGGAGGGTGTATGTGTCGAGGAATTTATCCATTTCTTCTAGATTTTCAAGTTGATTTGCGTAGAGGTGTTTATAGTATTCTCTGATGGTAGTTTATATTTCTGTGGGATCGGTGGTTATATCCCCTTTATCATTTTTTATTGCGTCTATTTGATTCTTCTCTCTTTTCTTCTTTATTATTCTTGCTAGCAGTCTATCAGTTTTGTTGATCTTTCAAAAAACCAGCTCCTGGATTCATTGATTTTTTGAATGAATCTTTCTTTCCACCAAATATTAGAAACATATGTACCCAAGGAGTGAGGTTTCGTTTTGTTTTTGTTTTTTGTATCAAATAGGCTAGATAATGTATCTTTTTTTTTTAATTTTAGTTTAAGTTCTGGGATACATATGGTGAATGTACAGGTTTGTTACATAGGTATGCATGTGCCATGGTGGTTTGCTGTACCTATCAACCCGTCATCTAGGTTTTAAGCCCCGCATGTGTTAGGTATTTGTCCTAATGCTCTCCATCCCCTTTCCCCCAACCCCCCAACAGGCCCCAGTGTGTGATGTTCCCCTCCCTGTGTCCATGTGGTCTCATTGTTCAACTCCCACTTATGAGTGAAAGCATGTGGTGTTTGGTTTTCTGTTCCTGTGTTAGTTTGCTGAGGATGATGGTTTCCAGAATCATTCATGTCCCTGCAAAGGACATGAATTCATTCTTTTTTATGGCTGCATAGTATTCCATGGTGTATATGTGCCACCCTTTCTTTATCCAGTCTATCATTGGTGGTCATTTGGGTTGGTTCCAAGTCTTCGTTATTGTAAATAGTGCTCCAGTAAACATACGTTACGTGTGTATGTGTCTTTATAGTAGAATGATTTATAATCCTTTGGGTATACCCAGTAATGGGATTGCTGGGTCAAACAGTATTTCTGGTTCTAGATCCTTGAGGAATTGCCACACCGTCTTCCACAATGGTTGAACTAATTTACACTCCCACCAACAGTGTAAAAGTGTTCCTGTTTCTCTGCAGCCTCACCAACATCTGTTTCCAGACTTTTTAATGACTGCCATTCTAACTGGCGTGAGATGGTATTTCATTGTGGTTTTGATTTGCATTTCTCTAATGACCAGTGATAATGAGCTTTTTTTCATATGTTGGCTGCATAAATGTCTTCTTTTGAGAAGTGTCTGTTCATATCCTTCACCCACTTTTTGATGAGGTTGTTTTTTTCTTCTGAATTTAAGTTCTTTGTAGATTCTGGATATTAGACTTTGTCAGAAGGATAGATTGCAAAAATTTTCTCCCATTCTGTAGGTTGCCTGTTCACTCTGATGATAGTTTCTTTTGCTGAGCAGAAGCTCTTTAGTTTAATTAGATCCCATTTGTCAATTTTGGCTTTTGTTGCAATTGCTTTTGGTGTTTTAGTCATGAAGTCTTTGCCCATGCCTATGTCCTGAATGGTATTGCCTAGGTTTTCTTCTAGGGTTTTTATGGTTTATGGTTTTATGGTTTTATGTTTAAGTCTTTATTCCATCTTGAGTTAATTTTTATTAAGGTGTAAGAAAGGGGTCCAATTTCTGTTTTCTGCATGTGGCTAGCCAGTCTTCCCAGGGCCATTTATTAAAAAGGGAATCCCCTCCCCATTGCTTGTTTTTGTCAGGTTTGTCAAAGATTAGATGGTTGTAGAAGTGTGGTATTATTTCTGAGGCCTCTGTTCTGTTGGTCTGTGTATCTGTTTTGGTACCAGTAGCATGCTGTTTTGGTTACTGTAGCCTTGTGTAGTTTGAAGTCAGACAGCATGATGCCTCCAGCTTTGTTCTTTTTGCTTAGGATTGTCTTGGCTATACAGGCTCTTTTTTGGTTCCACATGAAATTTAAAGTAGTATTTTCTAGTTTTGTGAAGAAAGTTAATGGTAGCTTGATGGTAATAGCATTGAATCTATGAGTACTTAGGGCAATATGGCCATTTTCACAATATTGATTCTTCCTATCCATGAGCATGGATTTTTTTTCTATTTGTTTGTGTCTTCTCTTATTAATAAGAGGATTTTTTATCAGCAGACATGATTATATCTGTGATTTGTAAAGTGAACTGGATAGTGATCAAGCCCAGTGGGCAAGCTATTAAAATAATTCAGAGGAAAAATGAGAATAGCAACAGTGGTGATAGAGAAGAGATTTTTAAAAATGTATTTTTTTCTCTCTGGGGATGTTAAGTATTTTTGAGAAAAGGAGTAATAATTGTAACTTGGCAAGTGTGTTTTGCCCTTCCTAGTTGAAACTGCTTTTCAGCAGTGAGTGGATAGGTTGTGGTACATGAATTTTATTGTTACTCATTATTAAAAAGTGTCTTAAAAATATATATGTCTTAAAAATATAAGTAATTTTCCTTGTTAATTATTAAATATGTAATCTCTTTTTTTTCTCTTAATAGCCTTATGTTAATATTGGGGTTTTATTGTTTTTGCTTTTCAGTGCTGTAAGATTGATGTTAAAGGCATGGTGTTCACCCCACTTCATCAGCGTACATAAGTTATCTCTTCTTTTGGACCCTTATTTTATGCCATAATGGTAAGCTTCAGCTCAGTATGTTCAAATTTGTGTTTTAGAATGTTCTCTTCCTTCATCTTCATAAAGATATTTGTATTGTAGATATAGAAATACTCTTGTAAGCTGTACAAGTTATCCCAACTGGGAAATTACTTAGCAATCCCATTGTGAAGTCTTCTCTATAAAATATATTGCTCACTAATCAGTGTTACAATGATCACATTCATCCATCTATCTGTGCTTGTATTTATGAAGTATTAAAAATATTTACCTCTGTCTACTTTACCATATTCCAAATCGTTGGCAAGGAGGATGGGTATAAATACAAATAGTTTTGGGGAGTATAGATTTCTCGTATTTTAAAGCTTTTCTTTAGATTTTATTAAAATTTAAAAACAAATGTAACCTGCTAACTGCATATAATGTATTTCAGGCAGCATCAGTGCTAATCTTCTAATGGCACATTTCTGTTCACTGACTTACAGTCACTAAACATACTTAGGAGTAGACATTTAACTTTTGCCATTAAGAAATGACAGACTAAGGGAGAAAAACACTTTTTAATGTTTTAAAGAAGCAGCAGCATTTGACAGAGAATAAATGAACATTGACCACCATGTTATTTATTTAGATAACCCCTATTCTGCATCACAAACTTCAGAAAACATCTGTCTTCCTTCTCCTGTTGGTTCTTGCCTATCTACTCCTCCCCTATTAGAGAAAAGTAGAAGTATCACAGTGGGGTTCTGACAACACCTTGTATTTTGCATCTATATTACCTAATCATTTTCCTCTTAAGTTTTTGAAGGAGATAATGAATGAATGATGCTTTTATTTATGTATGTAGGCATGTCTCACTAGACCCTTTGAAGTTTTAATTTCAGAAGATGAAATATTTACTTGAGATGACTGGCTGTTTAAAATTTCCCTAGACTATATATGTTTGATTTTGTTTATTATAATTTTTTGATACCAACAAATTTTATGGGCAAAATTTAAAAGAACCTTCTGTATTTGTGAAGTGTATATGTACAGAATTATGTTTTCATGGTGGAAAATGGGATCAGGGAAAATGGGAGTCAGTAATCTTAACTTGAATCCTGGGAACCAGTTTCATTGGGAATCCGCTTCTTATAAGTTTTTTTTTTTTTTTTTTTTTGGTAGCGACAGAATCTCACTATATTGTCCAGGGTGGTCTTGAACTCCTGATTTCCCACCTTGGCCTCCCAAAGCTTTGGAATTACAGGCATGTGCCACAGTGCCTGGCCAAGATTTTTTAACAAAGCAAATTGGTGTAGATTTATTATAACTGAACGTTTTGAAAAGATGGCAGATTTCAGACTTTGTTCACTTACCATATTTAGATATTTGATAATGTGGGTTTTTTATTGAACAGTGCAAGAAGGCCCACTATTTTTGGAATTATACAAATTCTCCATCCTTAGGACTAGGTGGTCACTTAAAAGTTCCCGTGATTTCCAAAGCATGGCAGTATTTGTTTTTCCCCCTTACCCTCCTGGGACTTTCGTGGGTGGTAGGAGTTTTTACCCACATGCAATTTGGTAGGTTGAGGTATGGGAATCTGCAAAATAAGACAGAAGAATTTAAGTCCTTTTAAATAAAAACTGAAAGTTCTGTGCCTCTTAATAAAATTTAAAAATGACTATCATTGTGAATGAAAAAGACTATAAAACAGAAAACTAGAAAGAAAACCACCGGTGGTATATTTGGGTTTTGTTTTATTTGTTTGTTGTTTTTGTTTTTTTTGAGATGGAGTTTTCCCCTTTTTGCCCAGACTGTAGTACAATAGCACGATCTGGGCTCACTGCAACCTCTGCCTCCCGGGTTCAAGTGATTCTCCTTCCTCAGCCTCCTGAGTAGCTGGGACTACAGGCGCGTGCTACCACGCCCAGCTAATTTTGTATTTTTAGTAGAGATAGGGTTTCACCATGTTGGCCAGGCTGATCTTGAACTCCTTACCTCAGGTGATCCTCCCGCCTCGGCCTCTCAAAGTGCTGGGATTACAGGCATGAGCCACCATGCCTGGCCATGTTTAATTTTGTTTAGAACCTAGTACTTTTATTCATATGTGTCTTTAGAAATGAAGGCTTTACAAATGAAGACATAGCATAGCTTCACCATGTTTTTTCCTCGTCTCTAAAAAATGAATGGATAGGGATCTACTAGTAGATCTCAAACCTTACATGTAGTAACAGTAATATATTTCATCAATTCTGAGATTCATTTTCTTTTATATTTTAATATTACTGAATTGATGATGAGTTGATACTCAAGAATATCTTAGAATTGATAGCATATTTTTTTCTGTCTTAATGTTATGCAGAATAATGATGCATGCTTTCAATGGCATCTTAAATTCATTGAAACACGGCAATGATAGCCATCGTTTATTCTTTCTAGGCACTGAGCTAGAGATGTTGTAGGTTTTTTGCATTAATATATTAGCAATTTCTAAGTTAATGTTAAGTGCCAGTACAACCGCACTCCCAATTTTCAAGATTTTTAGCAGATGAGGAGAGTTTAGCCTTTGCTTCATTTTGATTGTATACTTTATGGCCAGTATATTTTTTTGAATGGTGCTCTTAAAAATTAATGTCTATGAAGTGATGATAGCTGCCATATCCAAACCTCCCCTATGTTAGCCTCACAAACACTGACCAGAGAGACCGTGTTAGCATTCTTATTTAGTTTGTTGTTAGTAATCAGGTGCCCAAGACTCATATTTTTTCTTTGTTATATATATATTGATCATAGAGTGGAGTGGAGGAGACAAATAAAGGAAAATATATTAGACCTGTTTTAGAAAACATTAGAAATGTTAAATGTATATTAAATTTTTTTTGTGGAAGTAACTAATATTACCAAATATACTATTTACTTTTTACAGCAACAAGCTTTAGAACTAGCTTTGGATCGTGCAGAGGTGAGGTGTGACTAAGTTACATATTGAAATAGTGTTGTCTTTAATTGACAAAAGCTCAGTTTTAAGAGATTTTTGTATGTGATTTTTAAAGGAGCACATTACTATTTTAGGACAAGTATGCATATCATTTTGCTGTAAATATACAAAAATACCAGGTGATATTTGGATCACCTGTTACTTGGAATCCTCAAGATAATAATGTTATGGAATAAAACTTACTTGAAGAAGGATATAGAATTCCTAAAATTGTATTTTCCTGTTTTGACAAGTTTTCTAATTACTCAAAGGAAAAAATAGCTAAGGTATACAGTATACAATTTTTCATACAGTAAGCATATTTTGAACAACCATAAAATATATTGATAATATTTCTGACCTGTGAAGTCATGGTTGTGGAACTATGATTTTGCTTATGGCAATGAAATACTCTGCTAAATCGTGGTGCAGTTCAAATTTCATTTGTTTGAAACTTGTCTTTAGATGTTAAGTAGTTTTTCCTACAAGATGTAATTCAGAGACTTAAGTGAATAGCCTTTTTAGCCTTACGTATGTTTTAGATATACTCAATACAGTTGTTCATAGTCAAAAGCAAAAAGCAAGCTGTTCTCGTAAACTTTTGTTTTTTAGTATGTCATTGAAAGTGCCCGACAGAGACCTCCTAAAAGGAAATACCTATCAAGTGGAAGGTATGAATAATTAATTGGTAACATCTTAGATTCATTGAAATATGATGATAGCTACCTTTTATTGCGTTCCTCGTAGGGACTGAGCTAGAAATTTTATAGGTTCTTTGCATGTATTAGGAATTTCTAAGTTGATGTTAGCTACTATATTCAGCTCCACCCCAGTTTTTGGGAAATTGAGGCAAAAATGTGAAAATTTAGGAAAAAATTAAATAACATTCATGTCATGATGATTACTCCGTTAACATTTTATATATTTGTTTCATTAAATTTTTTTAGAAAATCTGTATTTCAAAAACTTTATGACTTGTATATTGAAGAATGTGAAAAAGAACCTGAAGTTAAGGTAAGTATACATTTTTATTATGTTGTAGCTTTTGAAATGTAAAAGAGAGGAATTTGGAGGAGTTACATTTGGAGTATTATTTTTGTGTGTGTGAGTGAACTAATATGTTTTTTAACCTGACCCTAGTCAATTCTGTAGCTGACCCAGAGCTCTGGCTAATCTGGCACCAGGCAGAGATCACCTGCTGAGGTAGGAGTGAAGGAACAGTTATGTTGAGTATCAGACTGTCTCACTAGGAAGTCATAAGCAAAGCCACAGTATATATTATCTTTTGCTTCTTCTTCCCCCTGAGAAGTGATTTATGAATTTATAGCACTTCCTCCTGAGAAGTTATTTACAGATTTATAGCAGTAACCTGTTTTCTCATGATGATTTGAACTGGAAAGCCAGAGCTATTACAGAGCATGTATGAAATTCAAGTACAGTAATAAAAAGTGAGCTTGGTCATAAACCGAGTTCATGGCCAATTTAACTTAATTCATTTTTATTTGGCATAAAGATATGGGTAGTAGACATGTAACAAAAGTCGATTTATTGATGTCTTGGAGCCCTCGGGTTGGAAGGGCCTAAACATCTCTATGAGCTTTTGTTGTCTGTCTTTAAAAATGAATACAGTTTTACTATTTAGGCCAAAAACAGTGGAATTCCAGTAGTGTCTAACTTTAAAATCTTTACATTAGGAAAAAAATTATTTTTAAACTTATAAATAAATCTTACAGTATGTTTTTCATAAGTTCTGCTGATACATACTTGACATACAATAAATTGTACATGTTTAAAGTATAGATTTTTTAAGTTTTGACACGTGCATTATAGAAACACCTCATGAAACCATCACTACAAGCAATAGAATGTACATATTCATCATCTCAGTGACAGAACTAAAATAAGAGAGCTACATATATGAAGATTCTAAATTGGAATTGGCAAGCCACTCTCCACCAGCTAAATGTGGCCTACTGCATGTTTTTATAAATGAATTTTTATTGGAACCCGTCACACCTGTTGGTTTATATGTTATCTAGGGCTGCCTCACAGATACAAAGACACATTGAGTATTGCAGCACAAACTATTTGGCCCACAAGCGTAAAATACTATCTGGCCCATTAAGAAAGAAAATTTGCAACCTCTAGTCTAAATGGGATCAACTCTATGGTAGCTAATTTGTTTTGTTGAAGAGGTACACATACTGTAAAAATTTATCTAATTCTGTCTTAAGTCAAATTATGAGGGTTTTCTCTACACTGAAAAGACTAACATTTTAAGTCTCTCTTTACTAGTTTAACATCAAAGTGGTTAAAAGTTGTTTGCCTTTTTAAAAAATGTTCAGATTGCTTAGTGTTTTGATTCTATGGTGGTGACAGATTAAGAATTTATCACTTCTTTCTGTATGTGTGTATGATATATGTTTAATATATATTTACTAAATATAAGATATTCAAAACATTTTGTTTTTTGAGATTCTAAAAAAATTTACTGTTATTTTTGCTAAATAAGATTTGATGACATGATTTGTTAAATCTGTAAGTAGGTAGGTTTTATTTTAAATTATATGCATTTTTAAAATCATGGACTTTGTTGTGGTTTTTAAGGAGCTGTTGAATTGGATTTACAGAAAATGTCCAAATTGCTTACTTCGTCTTACCAATTAGATACTTTTAGGTTCAGCATTTCAGCTTAGAGCTCTTGAACTTGTTTGTATCTTATTTAGCCTATAAAATATTTAAGAAATGTGCACTTCTTGGATACAACCAAAGAGAATGCCCCAAATTCTTTAGGTTAGACTTTTACTTAGTGGAAACTGTATGCTTCTGTGTTTTATATATTTGCATTTAATGGTTTTATATACTACTTATTTAAATATTTTTATTTCTTAAGTATTCAAAAGTACTTGTTTTATATTTAAGTGCTTTTATTGTCTTATAGGTCACCCATTTTTAAAATATGAATTAATTTGCATGAAACGTAGTAGTAAATAAAAATTAAGTTTACATAGCTGTCCCATACGTAGTGGCTATAGTTTTGTGAGCCTTCTCCATTTATTCAGAATCATAATGCAGAAAGAGCACCAAAAGGTTAATTCAAGCCTGATTTTGTTAAATCATAGCATTATTTGTTAAGGTTATACTGGATTATTTTCATGAGCTCTGCCTCTTTTTAAAGCAGAAATTAAGAAGAAATGTGAACTTGTTAGAGAAGCTTGTTATGCAAGAGACTTTGTCATGTTTAGTGGTCAATCTATACCCAGGAAATGAGGGATATTCTCTGATGCTCAGGGGAAAAAACGGATCAGGTAAGACCCTTCAGAGCACAGCTGCCACAAAATACTTTTGCTAGGCAGGATGTGCTGTTTTTTTAAAGTAGTTTTTTAACCTGCTAAAGCATTTGTCCTTCAGATAGTGATGACCTAGTGATAAAAAGAGATTTTGATCCCAGTTTTCTTCCTTATGATATGTTTTGGTAGAATATTAGAAATTATCTCTCTTACAAATTATCTTTCCTGAATGTGCATTTTAGAAGTATTCTAATTGATATGTCTTTGAAGTCCAATTATAAAAGCATCTCAGAACCAAAGGAAAGGTTAAAAAAAAAAAGGAAAATTATAGAGGCATAACTTACAAATGATTAAAATAGAATTTCCTTTCATTCTATTGCTATTTATATTTTAAGATAGCATACCATGTTTAAAGGTAGGTAATCCTGCAGTTTGAACATGAGTCTGAAATCTTCAAAATTAAGCAGACTCACTGCCTTTTGAGTAATTTTCACATATTAAAATATTTCTATTAATACTGAATATGAACATTTCTGTTAATGGTGAATATGAAAATAATTTAAAAATATAAACACTTCAGTTTCATTAAAGAGGTGTAAAAATTTAATATGATGATAATGTGAATTCTACAAGGAACTCACATAGCTGGAATTTTGTGTGTGTGTTGGTAATTAATTGTAAAGTGTAACACCAAGAGAATTTTGTTCTAAAAGTGACCACTTTTCAGATAAGGCACCAAATTGTCCCTCTGATTTCCAGATTAGATTAATTGGTCTTCAATGAACTTTCAGTTACTTTGACATTGGAATTTTATCATATTCTGATTATTTTGCTTTGGGCTGTGGTTCAGATTGTGACATTATGCCAGATGTTTTTTCATAATGTGTTAGGTTTTTTTTTCCCCCCCTTAAGAAGGACATTAGGAGGGCCTTTTGGTTTTGTTTTTTATTTTTATTTTTTTCAATCCTTGCTTGGTTGAAATGCCTTTTGGTTTTATTATATACAGTTTTTTGAAATGCCTTTTGGTTTTATTATATACAGTTTTTTGAAAAGCCATTTGAATTATACAGCTAAGCTTTCAGTGAGCGTGATCATTTTCAAACTTCATGTTTTAAATTAAGATTCTGAGACCATTCGACTGCCCTATGAAGAAGGAGAGTTGCTTGAATATTTGGATGCAGAAGAATTACCTCCTATTTTGGTTGATCTCCTAGAAAAATCTCAGGTACAAAATTTTTGTCTTTAAAATGTCTTTATATTTGTTATATGTATATGATATATATATGTCACATTTTTATGTATGTATATGTATATGTATATAAACGACTACATGATGTTTCATGACAGATGATATTTAATTTCTATCACTGTTCCCAACAGCCTTTAGAACATGAAATCAGGCTGGGCTTTGGTGGCTCATGATGCCTGTAATCCCAGCACTTTGGGAGGCTGAGGCAGGAGGATCACTTGAGCCCAGGAGTTTGAGCTCACTACAGTCTCAAACCCCTGGGCTCAAGTGATCCTCCTGTACCACTGCAGGATTAGAGAAGGAAGGATTAGAGAAGGAAGAGGAAAACCAGAATTGCAGTGATTGCACCACTGCACTCCAGCGTGGGTGATAGAGCAAGACCCTGTCTCTAAAACTAATAATAATAGAAGATGAAATGAGACATGTATAGCTATCTGGAAATGGGTTTATTGTGGGATATTTAACCTTTAGGGTATACTGAAACGTAGAGACGTAGTTTTTCTAAAATAGTTAGAACAATTAGCTCATCAATTGGAAATCTCCCTATAGTTACAATCAAGAAATTATGAAAGAAACTACTTTGAATATTTATGAAGTTTTTCACTTGGGGGCCAGAAACTGGCCTTTACATCTGTACTTCTGTTCATAGCTTGCCTAGGTAAGCACTCCCTTGCCCTGTTCTACTTTCTTCTTACTGCCTTAACTTAACCCCAGCCATACTGTGTACTCTACTGAGGAAAAAGAAGACATCACATGAGAATTCTCGTTTCCTCCTAGCACCAGTCGACTAGCATCCCTACCTCTCTCTTCATATCTGCCTGCCTTCCCGTTAAAATAGTTGATGTATACTGTTTATAGACATCCATCCCCTCCACTTGTTTTCTGGATCCTCCCCTTCCTTCTCAAGGACTTAAAATTGTAACCTCTCTTTTTTTCTATTTCTCTTTCTCTATTAAATGCAGAATGCAAGCATACTGTGTTACAGGTTGAGCATCTCAAATCTGAAAATTCGAAATCCACAGTGTTCCAAAATCTGAGCACTGACTGACACTTAAAAGAAATGCTAATTGGAACATTTCCGATTTCAGGTTTTTTGATTAGGGCTGCTTAACCTAAGTATAATGCAAATATTTCCAACTCCGAAATGCTTCTGGTCTGAAGCACTTCAGATAAAGGATTCTTAACCTGTATGTCTCAAATTTAAAAAAATCCTCCCTTGACCTCATGTCCTTCTCCAACTACTGCTCTTGTTACTCTTGACAGCCACGCTACTCAAAGAATTTATAGTCATTTCCTCTTTTGCACATCCCATTCTTTCCACCACCTATCTCATTTGGCATCATGACATCATTCTGCAGAGGCTGCGTTTGTCAGAGTTACCAGTGATCTTCATATACTGAATAATTGGTCACTTTTCTGTTCTCTTCTTAATTGGCCTCTTAGCAAAGATCAGTGGATATAACTGCGTCCTGCTGAAATGCCTTTCTGTTGACTTCTGAGACATCATTTTCCTGGTTTTCCTCTGCTTTCTCTAATCCTTCGGTCTTTTTTACTATAATCCCTGTTCCATCCATAAACGTGTGTTTTCAGGTTCAGTCCTTGGCTCTCTGTTTTTCTTTAGTAATATTCTCCCTGAATGATTTCAGCCAGTTTCATGGGTTTTTAAAATGTTACTTAGTCTATTGCTTATATGCCTCACCATGGCCATTCCACCAAGCTCCTAACTTACATATTTACTTGGATATATAATAGGTTCCTCAAATTTAACATGACAAAAACAGAGCTTTATTTACCTCCCAAACCAGTTTTATCACCAGTCTCTTCAGTCTAACAGATGACCCTGTCCTCACCTTCCACATTCAGTCCGTCAGCAAATGCCAGTCTCTCTTTAAGATACATGGTCATGCCCAGTGCTCTGAACAAAACCTTTGCTTTCCTGTTTGTCTTCATCTTCTAAATCTCATCCTCACTCACTGCATTCCATCCATCCTTGTCTCATTTCCACAATAAAACACTCCAAGCTTGTTCCTACAGTAAGAACTTCTCATGTGTTATTCCCTCTGTCTGGAATGATCTGTCCCTGAAGTGTCTGGCCCTTTCTTGTGATTCAGATCTTAGGTAAAACCTAAGGTTTCTATCTGCACATACAATCCAGATTAGCCCTTCCCTATTTGATTTCCTTTATAGAATTCATCACTATCTAAAATTACTTTGTTCTGTTTACATGTTTATTGCCTGTCTTCCCACAACTGAGAGCAAATGTTGTCTGACTACTGTATCTGTGAAGCTGTACCTGGATAGTGCCTAGCACATAGTACGCATTCTAGTTGCTCAGTAAATATTTATTTAAAAGAATGACAATAAGAATGACAAAACATGGAGACCACAGTACCCACTAAAAGTTTTGAATGGGTGAAAAACATACTATGAGTGACCATGGCAAGTCATAACTAGCAAGACTTCGATGATAATAGTTCTTACATTTGAGCATAGAAAGGACTGAAAAACTATTTTTCTTTTTTTTTTTTTTTTTGAGGCGGAGTCTCGCTCTGTCACCCAGGCTGGAATGCAGTGGCCCAATCTCGGCTCACTGCAAGCTCCACCTCCTGGGTTCATGCTATTCTCCTGCCTCAGCCTCCCGAGTAGCTGGGACTACAGGCGCTCGCCACCACACCCAGCTAATTTTTTTGTATTTTTAGTAGAGACGCAGTTTCACCATGTTAGCCAGGATGGTCTCGATCTCCTGACCTTGTGATCCACCCGCCTCGGCCTCCCAAAGCTGGGATTACAGGCATGAGCTACCGCGCCCAGCCTGAAAAACTATTTTTCATTTGAATTTTATATTTAGCTTCCCTCTTATTAATAAAGGCTAAGGGCAAAATTATATTTCTGAAAATTTTAGCAGAGCAAATATAGAAGTTATATCTAGAAGCTAAAACACTGGCAAGGTTGGTTGGCAATTTATAACAATGATGAACTTTATAGTAATGACAAAGTTAGTGAAATGTAACAATAAGCCAGTGAGCTGCAGAAGAACAGCAGTTCCAAGGATCTGTAACATAATAGTATGTAAATGCCAAAAGTCAAACTGTTGACTTGGTAGATGCCAAAGTCAATCTATAATTAGAAACTATTAAATAGTTTTAAATTGCTTCTTGTGTCATAGTGATGAACATGAAATACCTCCTCTGAAAAGGTTTACATAGTGTTAAATCTACCAAGGAAATCTACTGAAGAGTACATACATGAGTGGCCAGAAATGTTGCATGAATGTAAAGAATGTGAAATGTTTGATATAAACCCACTTATTTAGGCTTTTGAAAAAAAAATGACATTTACGTATTTTTGCCCGAACAGGTTAATATTTTTCATTGCGGATGTGTCATAGCAGAAATACGTGACTACAGGCAGTCCAGTAACATGAAATCTCCTGGTTACCAAAGTCGGCACATTCTCTTACGTCCAACAATGCAGGTAAGGATGTTTAATTAAGAAATACTACTTTAGATTTTAGTTGGGAGTTTTATTTATCGAATTCTTCATATGTTTGTGCATAGATTAATAAGTTTTTTAAATTTTTATTTCTTCTAGACTTTAATTTGTGATGTACATTCAATAACAAGTGATAACCACAAATGGACCCAGGTTAGTTGTTTTGTTTTTTAATCTCAAACAGGCAAAATATAGGATGAAAAAAACTTATCATTAAGCAAAAGTGATTTTCTGCTTATTTTTATTCAATAATTAAGTTTGATGCTTTATGTGAAAAGCTGGTATTCCTTTATAAGATCTAGAAGTTAAGGGTCTCTTTATATGTGTAGTAATCCCTCAAGTTGCCTAAGATCATTTTAAGGTCAAGCTGGCCTAATATATTCAATGAGATAAAACTTAGTTCTTTATCTCCTCTCAAACAGAAGAAAAATGTTTTGTTTTTACCATGGTTACAAATAGATACTGATTTTTTTTTTTTAAATAATTCAAGTTTCTAAACCCTAGCCTAGCCTATCTTTCTTTGCCATTTATACTGGTTGCCTTGAAATGAGGGGAACTCTCTTACCCCTGAGAATAACCAGTTAACCCTCCAGTTCTGGCTCAGTGATATATGAGGGGACTTCAGAAAGTTTGTGGAAAACTGGAATTAAAAGATAATAGTAAAAAATATAAACTTTTCTTCTCAATATAAGCGCCATCAAGGTCAAGATGCTTGTAAGTGGTATCAACCATTTATTTAGTCCACCCCTGAAGAACTGAGGATCCTGGGAACTGAACCATATCAATGCAATCTTTTTTACATTATTCACTGAAGAAAAATGGATACTTTTTAAACTTTTTTTTTTTTAAGATTAGGAAACAAAGAAGTCAGAAGGAGCCAAATCTGGACTGTAAGGTGCATACCTAATGGTTTCCCAACAAAACTCTTACAAAATTTCTCTTTTTTGATGAGAGGAATGAGCAGAGGCATTGTGGTGCAGAACGTCTCTAGTGAAGCTTTCCCAGGCATTTTTCTGCTGAAGCTTTGGCTAACTTTCTCAAAACACTCATAATAAGCACGTTATCATTCTTTGTTCCTTCAGAAAGTCAACAAGCAAAATGTCTTGAGCATCCCAGAAAACTGTTTCCATGATCTTTGCTCTTCATCTGTCTGCTTTTGCTTTGACTGAATCACTTCCGCCTCTTGGTGGCCATTGCCTTAATTGTGCTTTACTATCTTCAGGATTATACTGGAAAGAATGCTTTAGTATCTTGGTCCTACTTGTTGAAAATTTCCATTAAAAGCTCTGCTTTTGCAGCTGATCGGGATGCAGTGGTTTTGGTACCCATCGAGTGGAAAGTTTACTCAACTTTAATTTTTCAGTCAAAATTGTTCAGGCTGAACCAGTTGAGAGGCCTATAGTGTTGGCAATTGTTTCTGCTGTTAATCATTGGTCCTCTTCAGTTAGGTTACAAACAAAATGAATTTTTTTCCTCGTAAATTGATGTGGATGATCTGCTGCTGCAGGCTTCATCTTCAAAATAGTCTTGTCCCTTCTTAAAACAAGTTACCCATGCTTTCTTTGAGGCATTCTTCTCATAAACTTTTCAAAAAGCATCAGTGATTTCACGATTCTTCCACTCAAGCTTCACCATCAATTTGATGTTTGTTCTTGCTTCAGTTTTAGCAGAATTCATGTTGCTCTGGTAGAGGCTGTTTTCAAACTGATGTCTTATCCTTCTTAGTGTTTCAAACTAGGTTCTGTTCAGACATGTTATAACAGCTTAGTACATATTTATTTTGGTGCAAAAAGTTTTGAAACCTATGTATAGTTTTTTCTTAATACTCATTTTTCATAAACTTTTTAAAGACCCCTTGTATATGAGATGTCCACTCACGAAAGTGTTCAGTTGCCTGACTGTAGTGAGGAATAATTACTAAGTCAAAAGAAAATAGCAGTAATGGTAGTTATCCTTTCTGTGACATGTGATTATGAACTAAGCTTCAGTTCATCAGTAACTACCAAGTATTGTGTTTTGGTTTGGGCTATAATGTTGTCATCTACAAAAAAGATTAAAAGCTATTAAAAGAATATTAGAAAACAGAAAAACTCATTGGTTACCATCAGAGTTTGCTAGGGCATCAGATTCTTACTCTGAAGATTGATAAAGGAGAGAATATAATATTTATCCTGCCCTTCTTGTTATGAACTGTATTTTAGGCAGCCAAGTAACTGAGGGAAAATTCTTAGGAAAATTTCCAGCTAATAGGTGCAAAAGAAATGATAGACTTTTAAAAAATAAAAGTTTGAAAGTCTTAATGAAGTAGTGAATCTAGACAGCAGTAATTCTTGGATGTGAAAACCATTAGATGATAGGTTAATGGGAAATTTTATAATGTAGAAATCTGATCAAACCCACTGATTGAAGATGAGACAGTCAATTATCGTGTACCTCCTGGTTTGATGCAAGAGACAGTACACAACAGTAGTAATAGCACCAATAAAGAACTCTTGTCCAAAAAAAAAAAAAAAAAAGAGCCCATATTAAATCAAGCCACTAGTTGTAACTAGCAGTTTATAGGAATTCAGTGAATAAAATAAACTCTTAAGTGACACAGTGAGGAAGAAACCAGCCAGATCTAGTTAACGGACATGAGAAAGCAACTGGTTAATTCTAACAAATTCTTATTTAGCGATATTATTAATTGATTCACTTTTTTAAAAAAAATAGCCTTAGCTATCAAGATATTTCAGAGGTTAAGCAAAATAATAGGATTCAGTAAAATATGTTATGTGATAATAGTAAAGAGCCTGTATGTTTGGAATTGGGTATATAGAGTTCACACAATATTAGCAGAGTCATTTTTATTCTTGATAATGTAGTTGAGTTGAGTATAGGATAGGACTGTTACTTCACAGTTACTGAAAAATGCCATAACCCTTTATGACCCTATAGGTTTTGTGAGAGCAGAGGGTTTTGTTTTGCTCACTACCTTATCCCCAGTTCCTGGAAAGGTGCCTAACACATCATAGGTGCTCAGATAGTTTCTTGAATTAATGAGTAGCCACTCTTACAACCTGACCATTCCGTACTCTACAAATTATAGGCATACCTCGGAGTTATTGTGGGTTTGATTCCAGAGCACTGCCGTAAAGCAAATACTGCAATAAAGCAAGTCACATGAACTTTCTGGTTTCCTAGTGTATAAAAAGGTTACATTTACACTATATAGTTGACCTTGAACAACACAGAGGTTAGGGGCAGTGGCCCTTGTGCAGTCAAAAACCCATGTATAACTTCTGACTCCTCTAATACTTAACTACTAATACCTACTGTTGGCTGGGAAGCCTTACTGGATTTTTTTTTTTTTTTTTTTTTTTTTTTTTTGAGGCAGAGTCAGGTTGCAACTCAGGTTGCAGTGCATTGGCACAATCTCAGCTCACTGCAACCTCTGCCTCCTAGGCTCAAGTGATCCTCCCACCTTGGCCTCCTGAGTAGCTGGGACTATAGGTGCATGCCACCATGCCCAGCTAATTTTTTTTTATTTTTGGTAGAGACAGGATTTCACTGTGTGGCCCAGGCTGATCTCGAACTCCTGAGCTCAAGCATTCTGCTCGCCTCGGACTCCCAAAGTACTGGGATTACAGATGTGAGCCACCATGCCTGGCGATTAACATGTATTTTGTATGTCATGTGTATTGTGCCCTGTATTCTTAGAATTAACTGTTAGAGAGAAAAGAAAACATTATTAAGAAAATACTAAGAGAAAATATGTTTACTATTCAATAAGTATATCATATTAAAGATCTTCATCCTCATCATCTTCACATTGAGTAGGCCAAGGAGGAGGAAGAGGAAAAGTTTATCTTGCTGTGTTAGGGGTGCAAAGAGATAAAGAAGATGGAAGGGGAGGCAGAAGAGGCATGCACACTGAGTGTAACTTGTATTGAAAAAAATCTCCTAGCTGGGCGCAGTGGCTCACACCTGTAATTCCAGCACTTTGGGAGGCTGAGGCGGGTGGATCATGAAGGCAGGAGATCGAGACCATCCCGGCCAACATGGTGAAACCCCATCTCTAAAAATACAAAAATTAGCTGGACATGGTGGTGTGCGCTTGTAGTCCCAGCTACTCAGGAAGCTGAGGCAGGAGAACTGTTTGAACCTAGGAGGTGGAGGTTGCGGTGAGCTGAGATCGCACCACTGCACTCCAGCCTGGCAACAGAGCAAGACTCCGTCTCAAAGAAAAAAAAAAACTCCAGTGTAAGTGGACCTGCATAGTTCAAATCCATGTTGTTCACGAGTCAACTGTACTGTAGTCTATTAAGGGTGCCGTAGCATTATGTTTTTAAAAAAAATCTATATACATTAATTCAAAAATACTTTATTGCTAAAAAATGCTAATGATCATCTGAACCTTTAGGGAGTCATAATCTTTTTGCTTCTAGAAGGTATTGCCTGGATATTAATGACTGCTGACAGATCAGGATCTGACAGATTGAGATGGCAGTGGCAGTTTTTTGAAAGACAACAGTGAAGTTTGCCCCATTGATTGTTTCTTTCATGAAAGAGTTCTCTATAGCATGTGATACAGTTCTACCCTACAGTAGAACTTCTTTCAGAATTGGAGTTAGTCCTCTAAAACCCTGTTGCTGCTGCATTATCAACTAAGTTTATGTAGTAATATAAATATTATGTTGTCATTTCAACAATGTTCACAGCCAGGAATAGAGTCTATCTCAAGAAACCACATTTGCCGGGTGCCGTGGCTTGTGCCTGTAATCCCAGCACTTTTGGGAGGCCGAAGCAGGCAGATCACGAGGTCAGGAGTTCGAGACCAGCCTGGCCAATATGGTGAAACCCTGTCTCTACTAAAAATACAAAAATTAGCTGGGCATGGTGGCAGGTGCCTGTAATCCCAGCTACTCGGGAGGCTTAGGCCGAGTAGCAATTCAAGAATTGCTTGAACCCAGGAGGTGAAGGTTGCAGTGAGCCAAGATCACGCCATTGCACTCTAGCCTGGGCGACAGAGGGAGACTCTGACTCAAAAAAAAAAAAAAAAAAAACTTTATATGGTCATCCATAAGAAGCAACTCATCCATTCAAGTTTGATCATGAGATTGTAGCAGTTCAGTCACATCTTCAGGCTCTCTACTTCTAATTGTAGTTCTCTTGCTATCACCACATCTGCAGTGATTTCTTGTCCTGAAGTCTTGAACCCCTTGGAGTCATCCATGAAGGTTGGAATCAACTTCTCCCAAAGTCATATTAATGTTTCTATTTTGACCTCCTCCCATGAATCATGCATGTTCTTAGTGACATCTACAATGGCAAATCCTTTCCAGAAAGTTTTTAATTTACTTTGCCCAGATCCATCAGAGGAATCACTATCTATGGCAGCTAAAGCCTTACAAAATAGATTTTTTAAATATTAAGACTTGAAAGTCAAAATTAGTCCTTGATCCATAGGCTGCAGAGTGGATATTGTGTTGGCAGCTATGAAAACATTAATCCCCTTGTACATCTCCATCAGAGCTCTTGGGTGACAAGGCCATTGTTAATGAGCAGTAATATTTTTGAAAGAATCTTTTTTTTCTGAGCAGTAGGTCTCTACAGTGGCCTTAAAATATTCAGTAAAACATGCAGTAAACAGATGTGCTGTCATCCAGGCTTTGTTGTTTCATTTATAAAGCACTGATAGAGTAGTAATTCTTAAGGATTGTAGGATTTTCAGAATGGTCAAATAAGCATTGGCTTCAGCATCAAGTCATCAGCTGCATTAACCCCCAATAAGAGAGTCAGCCTGTTCTTTGAAGCTTTGAAGCCAGACATTGACTTCTCTCTAGCTATGAAAGTTCTGGATGGCATATTCTTCTAATATAAGGCTGTCTTGTTTAATTTGAAAATCTGTTGTTTAAGGTAACCACCTTCATCAGTTATGTTAGATCTTCTGCATAACTTGTTGCAGTTTGTATATCAGTACTTGGCTGCCTCACCTTGCACTTTTGTGTTATGGAGACAGCTTCTACTCTTAACCCTCATGAACCAGTTTTCTGCTTCAAACTTTTCTTCTGCAGCTTCCTCACGTCTCTCACATCATAGAATTGAAAAGAGTTGGAATTTGCTCTGGATTAGGCTTTGGCTTAAGGAAATATTGCAACTAGTTTGATCTTCTTATCCAGACCATTAAAACTTCTTCTGTATCAGCAATAAGGCTGTTTTGCTTTTTTATCTGTTATGGATGTTCACTGGAGTAGCACTTTTAATTTCCTTTATGAACTTTTCCTTTACATTCACCACTTAGCTAACTGTTTGGTATCATAGGCCTAGCTTTTGGCCTGTTGTAGCTGTTTATAGGCCTTTCTCACTAAGCTTAATCATTTCTAGCTTTGGATTTAAAATGAGAGATGTGTGACTCTTCCTTTCAGTTGAACACTAAGAGGCCATTTTTTGCCTAATTTAAATATTATAATGTTTCTAGAAGTAAGAAGTCCTGAGAAGAAGGAGAAAGATAGGGGAGATCCCACACTGGGGAGTGGTGGATAGGTGAAGCTGTCAGAGAACATACATCATTTCTTGATTAAGTACACATTGAATATCACAGATCACCATAATAGATTTAATAATAATGAAAAAGTTTGAGATACAAAAAAAATTACCAAAACGTGACACAGACACAAAATAAGTGTGTGCTGTTGGGAAAATGATGCTGATAGCCTTGCTTAGTGCAAAATTGCCACAGATCTTCAATATGTAAAAAGTGCAATATTTGCGAACCACAATAAAATGAGGTATACCTGCATTGAATTTCCATTAGAAGTTTCTTTATGCTGTCTGGTTTCTAAAAGTTTACATGCATACTAACATTGGAACTTGAAATACCGTATTTTACTGTAGTTCTTAGCAGAATTCCAGGGAATATTTCTAAATTAAGTGCAATGTATGATTACATATTTGAAAATCTTAAATCTGGTATTGACATATGCTCTTACACATTTCAGGAAGACAAACTTTTGCTTGAGAGCCAGCTCATCCTAGCTACAGCTGAACCACTCTGTCTTGATCCTTCTATAGCAGTCACCTGCACTGCAAACAGACTGCTCTATAACAAGCAAAAGATGAACACTCGCCCAATGAAACGGTAATTGCCTTTGTGGAAGGGTGAACCAAAAGACACAAGTAGCTGTAAATTTTGCTATTTATAGTATCTTTTCCCTCCAGGGTATGGTTGCTCCGATTTTGGTGGGGAAGGGTAGAGATGGGGTCTCTCTTTGTTGCCCAGGCTAGTCTCGAACTCTTGGCCTCAAGTGATCCTCCCACTTTGGCTTCCCAAACAGCTGGGAATATAAGCATGACCAACTGCACCAGCCTCTGATTTTTTTTTTCTTTTTGAAAATAGGATTCTTAATGGTCTCATATATTTTTGTATAGTATTATTATTTTTTTAAATGCCCTATGCTTTAGATTGAACTGTTGCATTTTCTGCAGTCTTTTAAAGAATAAACTTTTTCTAAGTTTATAGTCTGTTTGCCAAAAAGGTAAAGAGGCTGAGATCAAATATGAACAGAAAGAATAATTTTTTCATTATTTTCCTAATAATGAATGACTGATTTAATTGTTGTTAATCCTACTTTTAAGGAAAGAATTTGTAATTTCAATATTTGAGAAAATATGATCAGTTTTTAGAAGTCAGTTATAAACTGAATCCAGGCACACCTACCTTTTGTTTTTGAAATAAACCAAGCTTATTCCTCCCTCGGCATCTTTTAAAAATGTCCCTTCAAATAGTCATTCCCTGATCTTTCAGAATATTTTCTTTTCCCCACCCTCCATGGGAAACATGAGGGGATTTTTCCCTAGTAGTCACTGTGAGAACCTCTTTGAGCTCCTGGAGATAAAACCCCCAAAAGTCTGGGGGGCTCCCAGTGACTAGATCCCCCGGGAGTTTTGAATCTCTCAGACATGTCCACAGTAGGCCTCCAGCAATTCATCAGTTAAACTTGAGGTTCCCTACCCTGGCACTGGTTCCTGAGGAGGTTTCTGCTAATGGGTTTCTGCTTCTGCAAGCCATGATGGTCTGCATTTGCCTATTGGTTTCTCCAAGTTTGGGGCAGTGGTTTGTCTTGTGACCACATCTCTTTGATGGATCTAAGAAGAATCGTTAATTTTTCTGTTTATTCAGCTTTTTACTTGTTAGGATGAGGTGGCAACTTCCAGAGTCTTACATGCCTGTACCCAAAACTGGAAGTTATCTCCTTCACCCCCATCTTTCCATAGCTAGTTCCTTCTCATCATTCCTATCTCAGCTCACATGTCATTTTTTCAGACTCTTTTCCTCCCCTCCCTCTCCCCATTCCTTCCCTAATGTTGCCCTCCTTATCCCATGCTCTCCACAGTACTCTTTTGCTTCTCTTACTGCTTCTTGGTATCTGAAATCTGAAATTATTTTATCTGTTTACTTGTGAATGTCTCCTCCCCCTCTGGACTTGATAGCTCTGTGGTGATGGGAATTTTGTTTGTCTTATTCATTTTTATTTCACCTAGTCCTAGTTCCTAGGACTGTGCTTGGCATGTGGCAGTGTTCTGTAAACACGATTTGTACATATTCAGCACTGACTAGTTTCAACTCACATATATTATGAGTTTCTTTTATTAGTGCTGTTTAGTTCAAATTTCTTAATATTTCAGGTGTTTCAAGAGGTATTCCAGATCCTCTCTGAATCGGCAGCAAGATCTATCTCATTGTCCACCTCCTCCTCAGCTGAGGTTACTTGATTTCTTACAAAAAAGAAAGGAAAGAAAAGCAGGTCAGCATTATGACCTCAAAATTTCTAAGGCAGGAAATGTAAGTATATATATTTTAAATGAAGCTTATTATGCCCAAAAGCCTGTCTTATTTAGCATTTTCAGTATATTTATATTGTTTTTAATTTTTCAGTATATTGTTTTTAATTTTTCAGTGTGTAGATATGTGGAAACGGAGTCCCTGTAATTTGGCCATACCTTCTGAAGTAGATGTAAGTCAGTTCATGAATTACTTTTTTTCATATAAAGTTTCTAAGTTTTACTATTCGGTTGCTTATACCTTGAGAAAACCAAAAAAAACTTACTTTAAAAACAAAGTGATTTAGATCATACTCTAAACAAATTTTTTAAAAACAATATGATTTATTTCAAAAAACATTGAAAAATGATTTTTAGAAGCTGTGTATTGTTCTTATTTCACATTAAGTTGAAAGAACATAACCCCTTAATATAGTTTTTTGGAGCAGGAATAGTAAACAAAACAATTTTAAAATTGGAAAAATACAGTGTATATTACATAATCACGTGAAATCTCTCTTTTTTTGATAATATTTCATCAAAATTTCCTAATAGTGCTTTTTTACTCAAACTGGTTAAATTTGAAGATTAATAATATTATTTGACATAAAGTAAAATAAAATAAAGATTAATAGTACTAGAGAAGTAACCAAGATTAGGAACATTGGGTTGTATTCTTTATTGATCCATAATATACATGAACTATAAATGGTTGAAGACAAAAAAGGGATATTTTGATGAGTGATCCTATGTTTTTCTTTCTCCTCTGTTCTTTTTTATATTCACTCAACTCTTTATTTTCAGATTTGTTCTTCTGTTGCACCCTTTCCATGCTAGCACATGCATTATTCTTACTATTTCTGATTTAAAAAAAAGAAATTATGCAAAGCACAAAGCCAGAAGCAGCAGTAGACTGTATATACAGCCCAAGGAAGTAAGCCATATTATCTTTTGGTAGCTTATGTGCAGTTCTTCAAGGAACATGGCCTGATAATAGAATTTCAATGTAAATACTGAAGGGTGGAATTTAGCTTTGGAGGACCAGCTGGAGTACTTCCCAAACTTTAATGTCCTTACGAATCAGCTGGAGAGCTTGTTAAATTGTAGATTGCTACTCAGCAAGTCTGAGGCGCTAAGATGCAGTTCTCACAAGCTCCTAGGTTATGTGATGCTGGGGTCCATGGACCACACATTGAGTAGCAGTTGCCCTCAAAGCTTCTCAGTCTAGTTCAATCAGAAGAATCACCTAGGATCAGTTAAACATAGAGATTTCAAGCCCTACTCAAAATCTACTTACTTAGGATTTCTAAGGGACAGACATGAAAATCTGTATTTTTAATAGGTGCCCCAGGTAAGTCTAAATTACTCTTAAAGATCGTGGTTGCCAGTAAGATAATAACATTTGACTCACACAGATGCCTAGGACATGTACAGAATATATGGTCAAGTCTGACTAGAAAGTGGAAAACGTTCAAAAAATTTGATTAGCTTTAGTATTTTACCTTCCCTAGCCTCCCTTAGTTTTGTCCCCACTGTTACATGACCGCTTTTATTTCAAGAAAAGCCCTGCCAAAAGGAAAAGATCCTTATCCTTATCTCTCTGACATTCCAATTTTCCTGAAGGAAAAGCTCTAAAGGAAAAACGTATCAGCTTATGGACAAAAAAAATGAAGAGGCACTGTCTAGAAAAGCAGCTGTGTTTATTAACACTTATTTGGTTTGGTTTTATTAAAGTTGTTTTATACACATCAGAAGACTTTTAAACTGCTTAAGCATAAGTAGTTGATACCAGTAATTTAAGAATTCTTGCGCTAACAAGTATATTGTATTGTCGAGTTACTTAGTTTCTTCTCTTTGATCAGAATACTCCATTTTATCTGATATGGATTCTGTTTTATGTGGTATTTCTTGATTTGATTGTTTAGGTGGAGAAATATGCTAAAGTGGAAAAGTCTATCAAATCTGATGACTCACAGCCAACAGTCTGGCCAGCCCATGTAAGTAATCATTGCCTGTCTCTGTTTCTAATTATGCCATTTCTAATCTGGCCTCTGAATTTATTAAACATAAAGTGCAATTGCCATTAGTTTGAGACCTTTTTTCTTTTTTAAATTACTTTCTGCGAGTTCAGTTTATTACAAGAAGAAACAACTATTTTGTTTATCAGAGTATGCTTTGCATTTTAAACAGCAATTTTTTATTTTTATTTTTTATTTTTATTTTATTTTAATTTTTTGAGATGGAGTTTGGCTCTTATCTCCCAGGCTGGAGGTGGGATCTTGGCTCACTGCAACCTCCTCCACTTTCCAGGTCCAAGCAATTCTCCTGCCTCAGCCTCCTGAGTAGCTAGGATTACGGGCACCTGCCACCACACCTGGCTAATTTTTGTATTTTTAGTAGAGACAGGGTTTTGCCATGTTGGCCAGGCTGGTCTCGAACTCCCGATCTCAGGTGATCCGCCCACCTTGGCCTCCCAAAGTACTGGGATTACAGGCATGAGCCACTGCGCCCAGCCTTAAAGAGCAATTTTAATGAAGAACTTCATTTTTACTTTTGGTTTGCGTACTGGTAGTTCTGATTTGTTTTGTTTCTAATTAATAAATTCTTCTAAGGATGACTTTTAACAGAAGTGTTCTTTATAAGTTTTCCTAATTGCAATAATAACGTCTTAAAAAGAGAGGAATAGGTGTAATATTTAAATTAGGTGAACTCTGGGAGTGAAATGATGACAGATGTTTTTTGTGTGTGATAGCAAAAGCAGACAAATGATCAATAGATCTGCTTTTGAAAGTTTTATCCTTTTAATATTATTTAATATTTGCAATTCATATATCTAGTATGAAATTCTGCCATATTAAGCTTGATTAAACATGCCATCTAAACTCTCATTCCCAGAGTACCATGTAAAAAAGAATCCTGTACTGCCCTCCTGAGCATAAACAGGCACGGCAGCATGAGGATCAGGGATGCAAGCTTAGGGACAGACTGCTAACTCCCTATGTGACCCTAGGCAATTCATTTAACCTCTCTTTGCTTAATTCCCTGACTTCTAATACGGAGGTAATAGTGCCAACCATGAAAATATGGTGGAGCTTTCAGTCCCTGTAGAGTGCTGAGAACAGTGTTTGATTAATGTTCATTGTTATTATTTCCAATATGTATATCAATATGTCTAATAATGTATTTAGTGATGTATTAATATTGTTACATATGTGTTCATACTTCATAGTATATGTTAATGCTTTACTAAATGCATGCTGAGTGCCCATATAGTTTTTAGGAAAAGAACCGTGCTGTGCTTTATTCTCATAGGCATACTTAAATATCTTTGTAGCCTAAGTGCTGTGTGTCTTCCTGTCGTCAGATACATGTTACTGTATCATTTATTCCTGATTTTTACTAATTCTTATTGCCTGCCTACTTGTGAAGGTATTTATTTGAGGTGCTATGCATTTTTCAGGATGTAAAAGATGATTATGTATTTGAATGTGAAGCTGGTACTCAGTATCAGAAAACAAAGCTGACCATCTTGCAGTCGCTTGGAGATCCACTTTACTATGGTAAAATACAGCCATGTAAAGCAGATGAAGAAAGTGACAGCCAGATGTCTCCATCACAGTGAGTTCTGTTAAATACAAGTAACTGAAAAAAAAAAAATAAGGCACCAAGAATTTATCTAGTAACTACTGATGAACCATTAATGAATAAAAATTTCTCTTTGGGAACTCACTTATTAGTTAAATATAACAATTAGATTTGGTGGTAGACCTAAGTAAACTTAAGTCATAGTTACCATGTTGCTCAAGAGTTATTAAAAATAAAAAAACCTATGGTATAATTATTTTTATGCTTGTTTTGAAGGCTATTCCTGTGATATCCTTCTTTATATGTTTATGGCACTTAGGACTTTAACCTGTGAACATGAAGTGTTTGGGCAATAGTGTGTTTAAATAGGAAGCAAGTTTACTATAAATGTGAAAAGATGCTCGGTATTTTGGCACTGCATGTAAGGACACAGACTCAATGCTTATTGTAGTTATTGGCCCTACATATTAATACATAAAAATATAGATGATCTTCCAAAATGTATGAACTACATATATTTGGTACTGTCAGTGTTTAGTTTTGTTTTACTATTTATTTGGTTTTTTTAATCAAATTGATTTGAAAAATCAGTTTTCTGTTTTGAAAACAAGAAAAAAGAAGCTCAGCAAAAAAGGATGGAGGCCAGGTCTATGTTAATTGTAAAGCCTTTACTTACACAAAATACTAAGTGAAATTACAGTAGAAAGGTGGATTTTAAAGAGCAACCCCACCAATATTTAGGTAAAAGTCAATGAAAGGAAATAACAGGGAATCCTCAGCTTGTTTTTTCACATGACCAGTTTTTATTATTGTAAAAGGATCAGATATTTTGATTACATACATTTTCTTCTTTTTTTTTTAAGTTATAGACATCACAACAGTTTATTTCTGAATCCTCAGCATGCATTTCTAAGGAAGCCATTTTTTTTCTTTATTTTTATTTTAGATATAGGGGTATGTGTGCAGGTTTGTTACAGGGGTATATTTATGATGCTAAGGTGTGGGTGTCTGCTGATCCCATCACCCAGGTAGTAAATATAGTACCCAATATTGATTACTTATATTTAAAAAAATCTTTTCACTTAAAGACAACATACATTGGCCATTTTTAATTTATTAACTTATTTTTGTAGAACACAAGGGTGATACATGTTCTTTTGTGAAAAAATTGGTCTATAGAGCCAAATGACTAATTTGTTTGACAGGAAGAGAATTGAATTTTTTACCTTTGCATCAGAGTAGCTGCATGATTTATTATCTTCCAGTCATTCTTCTGTATTCATAAAATACTTTATTTAATAAACTATGAAGTTAAAGTTTGAGCTGCCTTAACTAAGCTTTTTTTTACATTTTATATTTCAGCTCGTCCACAGATGATCATTCAAATTGGTAATTAAAAAATAAACTATTTTAATCTGTTAAGAAATTACATAAATATCAAACTCTTTAAAAAGACTTGCTAAAGATACTTTATTTGAATCAGTGATAAATATGTATACCTTGTTTGAAATATATTCTAAGGATCTGTTATGTAGACATTAATAGTAACTTCTAAAATTGCAGGTTAAAATGAGAGGAAGGCCAAAGACCTTTGCACATGGTAGTTCAGTGATTTTGCTTTAGGATCAATAGTTGTAAGGGTATATAGCACTTGGTAACTTTCAGCCCAGATTATGTTTTAATAAATAAATTTTGTGCCAAAAGAAATATCACTTAATTAAATCAACCAAATTATTCATATTGTTTCATAATGCATGCAAAACTTAGTCATTGTTTCATATGTTTAAATGCATTAAAAAAAATTTTTTTCATATCTTGGTAGATTTAATACCAGTTTATATTACCGTGACTAAAACATGGAAGATTCAAAAGTAATCCCAAGCCTTCTTAAGACAACTCTTACCTAATACTTTTCTCTCCTTTTTTTTCCTTAAACATTTTAGGTTCATTATTGGATCAAAGACCGATGCTGAGAGGTAAAAATATTTGCATCTCTATTTTGGTCAGGATGGATATGAAAAATTTTTCACCCTTATAGGATAGAGAATACTAGGAGTTAAAAACTTTGATTTTGGTTATGCTGTTAACCATATTTACACTGTTTAATATTTATGGGCCTCTGTTGTAAAATTAGGGCATTGGACAATAAAACCTCTAAGGTCCTTTCCAACTTTAAAATCTTACTGATTCTAGAAAAATATCTGTAAGCTTGTGATACACCAAACTATTAAGAATTGTTCTTTTCATGGGATGAGATTTTTGGGGGACTTAAATGCATTTTTCCAAAGTTTATAATACCTAGGTTTTTTTTTCATAGAATTAAGAAAACAAAAGAATGTTTAAAATATAGTTTTGTTTTAAATAAGAAAACTTAGACATATCTACTGTAGCTAAGGAAGATGCTTTCTAGATAGTACTTTAATCAGAATCTAAGAAAGGAATTGAGTATTTTCTTTGGCTGCTTATTACTTAAGTAATCCCTGTAATTTCTGTATTAGAAATAAGATATTGAAAGTATATCTTTAGATTGTTATTTAGCACAATGTTTTGGACAATTTGTCATTGAACAGTTTAAAAATATGTACTTTTAACAGATAAATTGCCTAATTTTTAATATTTATGTTAATTTTGATAGAACTTTCTTTTTGCCATTAATAGTCATTATTCTTTCCTATAAAATAAATTTGTGTTTAAAACAGGTTTTCTAATCTTTACCTGTTTTCTCCTGATATTTTAGGGTAGTCAATCAGTACCAAGAATTAGTGCAGAATGAAGCCAAATGTCCGGTCAAGATGTCACACAGCTCCAGTGGCTCAGCCAGTCTGAGTCAGGTTTCTCCAGGGAAAGAAACAGAAGTGTGTTTCATTAATGTTACTTCTTTGTGCCCAATTGTTTCACAAGTAATCTGAAAAATGTTAAGAATCATTTTTTGAGGCTAGGCACAGTGGCTCATGCCTGTAATCCCAACACTTTGGGAGGCCAAGGTGGGTGGATCACCTGAGGTCGGGAGTTCGAGACCAGCCTGACCAATAGTGTGAAACCCCGTCTCTACTAAAAACACAAAAATTAGCTGGGCATGGTGGCACACACCTGTAATCCCAGCCACTCGGGAGGCTGAGACAGGAGAATCTCTTGAACCCCGGAGGTGGAGGTTTCAGTGAGCCGAGATAGCGCCACTGCACTCCAGCCTGGGCAACAGAGCAAGACTCCATCTCAAAAAAAAAAAAAGAATCATTTTTTGAGGAGCGGGGGTACAGTTTAGTTTTGTTTTTACTTTTACCTTTTTTTAAAATTATTTAACTCTTTATAACATGATTTTTAAATGTATACAAAGATAAAAGGAAAATTACAATGAACACCTGTGTTCTAGTCATTTGGCTTCAACAGCTGTTATTTTCCTTTAATAGATAAGTATGGAGGAGTGGAAGCTTGCTTTCATCTTACTCCTCTGCCTTCTCCCTAAAACTCTCTTCCCACCCTATTACTCAGAAATCTTTTCCTCATTCTTTATGTGTACTATAAAATATTTCATGAGTCTCATGTGAAATTTTCTCTGTAATACATATAGTATTCAATCTGTAACCACTAAGAGCACTTTGCAGAGTTAAGAATCTGGGATTTATAGCAGTATTAATTTTATTTAATAAACTATGAAGTTAAATATAAATATCATCTGGGGTTTATAGCAGTATTAATTTTAACAAGTATGCTTAATGTCATTGTCTTTTAGCAAACTGAAACCGTGTCAGTTCAGTCTTCGGTATTGGGGAAGGGTGTAAAACATCGACCCCCACCAATCAAACTTCCCTCAAGCTCAGGAAATAGTTCCTCAGGTATTACATTTCTTAGTTTTTTGCAGTCTAGAATAACAAACATTATATAATCAATAATCTCTTTTTAAAACTTTGCCCCATTTTGATTTCTATAGTTCACAGAAGTTTGAATTATAAATTTAGGAAATAACTTTTATGTTCTTCTAGGTAACTATTTTACACCACAACAGACAAGCAGCTTTCTCAAATCTCCAACTCCTCCTCCTTCTTCTAAGCCATCAAGTATTCCTCGGAAATCATCTATGGATCTCAATCAAGTTAGCATGCTTTCTCCAGCTGCCCTATCACCTGCCAGCTCATCACAAAGTGAGTCATAACTTAAATTCTTCATTAAATCTTCATAAGCTTTTGCATTAGTGTTTCTTAAGACAGCTTTTTTCAACCTGTGAAGTAGTGATATCTGAATGTACTGTGTACCCAAAATGTATAAGTTGCTAGAAGCTTCAGGCAGAGCTCTTGTTGATTGTATGTATTATGTCTCTATTGTAATTGTACTTGTTTTTCTGTATCTATGTATGCATTCTGCGTATACCTTTCTTATAGGCTTACAACCTACACATCTCCTTAAAAAAATAACCTGGTAGTTACATGTGGCAATAAGATTTCAAAATATTTTTTATTCCAGTGTACCCTAGGATCGTTTTACATATTTATGTAAATTGTGTGGCTGATATGAAAAAAATGTCATAAGAGTTGTTGCTGCAGGTCCTATCTTTGTGTATATGTAAGAAGTCAACTAGTTCCAAGGTGGTGATACAATAAACTGAAAAACAATATTTCAAAAACACTCCTACACTCTTTTATAAATTGTTGTCAGTTACTAAAATGTGATGATAATCATAAAGCATTATTCTGAAGATACTGAAATGTAATTTTTACTACTGAATACTTTTTTTTAACATCAAGAGGAGTTATACAAGAATGCTAGCATTAGTTTGGGAGAATTTCTTCAAATTAGTAAATATCTGAAAGTACCAATTTGGGGAAAAAAGTCATTCCAGTTTTTTAGATTTTTTATAGATAGCTAATATATGCTGAAAGTTTTAGTACACTGCACAGTGATAGGGTGGTCTTCGCATTAGATATAAACTTCTTCATCTCGATAGCTCAAAAGGTGTAATTTTTCTGCCTTCTTGTTTTGCACAAAGAAAAATATATAAATTTTCTGAAAGTCTTATTCACACTTCTTATGTTGTGGGTATGGATTATGGTAATCTACTGCACACAGTTGTTACTTTAAGTAAGGGTTGAGTGACAGCTTCTGGACATTCACATTTCTTTCCTTTCTTTCTGCAGGACATGAAAGCTAAAAAAGAAAACACCTCAAGAGCTTTTGGTTTTACTTTTTTGGTTTTTGTTTTTTGTTTTTGTTTTTTAAAAAATTGATAAACTGTGCATACTTCATTCACAACAGATTTTCTATACATTCTACATTTAAACAGAAGTACACAGTTACTGTTAAAGATGCAGTATTATCTATCAGATATTTGCTTTATTACTGTTTTTTGTAAATTTGTTTGTCAGGATAAACTTAATGTGTTAGGAATTAAACATGTATATTTAGGTGCCAAATATGATTGTTAACCATATGTAACTTATTAAATATGTTTACAGTTTATCTCAGACTTTTACACTAAATAAGCAATATTTTTAAATGAAGTCTTGAATTAGTGAAATCGTAAATAACAAATTAATTTGAATTCGTTTTGAACTTTTTAGGCCAAAGGCAGCATGTAGGAAACTAACTTTTAAATGGGTATTGTGGTAGAATATAACTGTATATTTTTACTGTTACTGCAATAGCATCTTTAATGGGATTTTTAGGTGATATACTGCATCCTTAATTGTAATTGAGTGTAGCAACACTCATGTATCATGTGTAGAAATTAACACTTGCAGTTAACTGCTTAAAAAAAAAACTAGAACAAATTGTCAGTGCTAAGTAAGATTCCATTAACCTTATTTTAAAAGGACTGGCCATTTATAACAAACTAGCAATTTTTATTTTTCTCAATGAGCAGGATCTGGAACTCCTAAGCCATCTACTCCTACACCAACCCCTTCATCGACCCCACACCCTCCTGATGCTCAGAGCTCAACTCCTAGTACCCCTTCAGCCACCCCTACTCCCCAAGATTCAGGCTTCACCCCTCAGCCCACTTTGTTAACTCAGTTTGCTCAGCAGCAAAGGTCTCTGAGCCAGGCAATGCCTGTAACAACCATTCCTCTTTCCACCATGGTAACATCTATAACTCCAGGAACCACGGCCACCCAGGTCATGGCAAACTCTGCTGGACTTAACTTCATCAATGTAGTGGGCTCTGTTTGGTAAGTTTGCATTGATGTTCGGATTTTTTTTTTTTAAAGATAGTTTCACCAATCTAAATAAATTCTTAATGTGTGAAATTAAGAACAAACCGCATATTACTCAGACTAAAAAGGAATAGTTTAGATATGGACAGAAGCTGCCTGACCAAGTATGTTTTAATTTTAAATAATACATCTGTTAACTGCACTAAGATGATATCTCATCTTATTGTTTTTGTTTTTGGTACTTCATCTTGACAGCAGCTTAGAATTTCCTGTTTATCTTCTGCATTACTTTCTTTGATATTTAAGACAGATAAATAACTAGTTGTGTTTGCTTAGTAGTTTTGTTTTTTAATCTGAGGAATTGTGTGGCTGATTTTTTCCTTTTACGGTGAAGTTTAATGCTTTGTCTTATTCTCCTGCAGTGGGGCCCAGGCTTTGATGAGTGGTTCAAACCCCATGCTGGGCTGTAACACTGGTGCCATAACTCCTGCAGGAATAAACCTGAGCGGCCTTCTACCCTCAGGAGGTCTGCTACCAAATGCACTGCCCAGTGCAATGCAGGCAGCTTCTCAAGCAGGTCAGAATGTTGGAAATAATAACCTCTAAAAAAAATTAAAGTATATGCTAAAGTAAAAATGTAATTTTAAGAGTAATGCTAAAGGCATTTAATGTCATTATTTCATGAAGTGTTGTATCACATGTATTTCACTTAAAAAGCCTTTAAAAGTTCTGGCATTTGAATTAAAAGTCTTCTAGCAGTCAACTTCTGTGGAAAACTTGGTAAGCCTGTGAGTCTGTGCAAATCTTTCTTTTGCTTTCCAAATAACAAAATTAATTTTGGTAGCCTTATTGTTATTGTAGTTATATTCCAGGGAAAATAAGTGTATTTTGAAAATATACATTGTGTATAAGAGGCAACTGCATCGCAGTTAAGAGCCTGGATTCTGGAGCCAGACTACCTCAGCTTGAATCCCAGTTGTACAGCTTACCATTTGTGTCATCTTGAGAAAGTTACCTTTGTGTCTAATTTTCCTCATAAATAAAATGGGGATAGCAATAAAAACTTACCTCATAGTCGTGAGGATTAAATGAAATATAATACAAATTATGTGCTTAAACTGTGCCTGAGACATGATAAGCATTCTTTTATTTAGGAGTAGTTATTACCTATACAGGAAAACAGTTATAATAACTTGTGCTTATTTTTTTGATGCTCTTTAAAAGAATGTATTATAATATCTTGAAACAATTCAGTTTCACTTGAAGAAAAATTTAATAGGAAAACCAATCTAGAAAAATTTATTAAAAACTTTCTTAGTTATGAGAAAGAGAACCCAGAGAATATAATTAAACATGCTAACATGTTGCTGTAATTTCCTAATTCTAGCTAGTGTTCTTATTTTAGTAAGCATAAGTTTGCCTTAGTGCGAGAAGTCCTGAAAATGGACTTCACATCTTGAACTTAGGATATTTACATATAACTACTAGTTGTACCAGTTACATGTGGCTTCAGTTGCTAAACTGGGGTTCTACAGAAGTCACTAAATTTTTCCCCCTTAGCCTCAGTTCAGTTTGCTCTAAAGTGGGAATAAAAATATCTCCAGTTGGTACTTAAGAGAAATAAATGAAGTATGAAAGTGCCTTTGGTAAGCTAGAAAGCATTATACAGATGTCATCCACTTTTAAAAGGGGGTTAAGCCATTTTCTTAAATGAGAATTTTTCCAGAAAGGGATATTTTTGCCAAATTTCAGTTTCTTATACAAGGCTTCGCTGGTGTTACATGTGCATTTCTTCCCTTAAATCTTTTTTTAAAAAAAAAATGATATGATAGAGAACTAGATACATTTTTAAATAGTGTTCAAATTAGTATATTTTGTTAGCAAAATATATACATACCTTGAGACCAGGATCAACAAACTACAGCACACAGCCTAAGCTAGAAATGGTTACTACATTTTTATAGGATTATGAAAAGAAAATGCAGCAGAGGCCATTTGTGCTCACAAAGCCCACATGATGGCCCTTTATTGAAAACGTTTGTCACCCCCAGCTTTAAGATATGCTCTGTGTTAATGTAACAGATTTTTTAGGAATAAGTTTAAATTAACAGAGCACTGTTTCCTGACTCTGTTTTGATCTTTATACACAAATTGCAACATTCTTTAGCATTCTGATTAACATTTTTAGTTAAAAAAAAATAGCATAAAGCACACCTGTTCTTAGAGATATGATTATTATAGTATACTGTGTAGCACTGAGATATGTAAATAGATGCCAGTACCTGGAATGTATTTGCACAGCAGTGATAGTTTTGTTATATTCATGGTGTTCACATAATTCTTGATTACTCTTTGTTCAGCCAACAGTCAGAAGAATGAAAAAGAAGTCCCAGTTTCTGAAATATAGAATATAATGTGCATCTGGTGCTTCACAACTTTGAATAAAATCTCAGTATTGATAAATATTGAAGACAATCTTTTGTTTTTAAGATATTTTTGAAGTATGGAAAATAAGCACATCTATGCAGAGAATACATAAAATTATTGTACTTATATATACTAAAGTATAAATTATTTTCATGTGTAATAAACTTTCAATTCTGTTATAACCATGAGTTTTATTTAACAGGTGTTCCATTTGGTTTAAAAAATACTTCAAGTCTCAGGCCCTTAAATCTACTCCAGGTAAACCTGAAATACTGCTTTTGATTAAATTTTTTGTACATTGACTTTTTTTCTAAACAATGTATATTTGTATGTATCAGCACTTGAAATTCTGAGGTCTGTTTAGATTCTTCTAAGGGTGTGGTTATTATTGCTACCTTTGTATGATCAAGCAGATAAAGAGAAAGAATCAGTATCCTATATACCACACTTTGGCTCCAGTAGCCCTGCCTAATTAAGAACTAGCTGTGCTAGTGGGGAGAATTTGCACCTACCAAGGAGGATACTTCCCTACAATAATAATAGTGGATGTATTTAGAAAATAATTGCTTTCCCAACAGATGTTTTATGTATACATATATGTAATACTGGTTTTTTTTTGTGCTTGAAGGAGATTTAAAAAATAGGTATGTGGGCCGTACGTGGTGGCTCACACCTAGAATCCCACCACTTTGGGAGACCCAGGTGGGTGGATTGCTTGAGCTCAGGAGTTCGAGACCAGCCTGGGCAATATGGTAAAACCCCATCACTACAAAAAGTTAGCCAAGCATGGTAGCATGCACCTGTAATCCCCACTACTCAAGAGGCTGAGGTCGGAGGATCACTTAAGCCCAGGAAGTCGAGGCTGCAGTGAGCTGACATTGTGCCACTGCATTCCAGCCTAGGCAACAGAGTAAGATCCTGTCTCAAAAGAAAAACAAGGGGGGTGAATTTACAACATTCCTCGTGTTATGCTAGGTCCTCTAATTTAAAGAAGGAGTAAGCTTTAAGCTAGTAGTTTGGAAAATGGATAGACATGACTATAAAGATCTGGATATGTAACATAGTAGAGCTATGGATTGATGGGAAATAACAATAACAGATCAGCCACCCTGGTATTCAGGATTAACAAATCGGGAAATTCTCATTAGAGCTAAAATTTAAAACTTATTTCCTATATACGATGCAGTGTGTTTACAGACTAATTGCAGAACAATATACTTATAATATGGACAAGCCCACAAATTGCATTTGTTTATTTAGCCTACCTTCCGGCATATTGCTGTTGAAATTTTCTCAGGGATCAGTCTCAGTGTTAACAGGAATGGAAATCCTTTAGTTTGTTATATTTTTCTACATTTACTATATACTGATTGAGGAAGGAACATTTGATCTGTGCTGTGTCTAGATTTACCTAATGATGAGCTGTGATGTATATAGATAGATACTTTGACCCAAGGATTTATTATTTTTTTATTATTATTATTATTTTGACTATACAGACCTAAGAGTTCTGTATCTGGTATTTTCTTGGACATTCTCCTAAGGACCTCAAAGTGGTCCATATATAAACCCCTATAGCTTAAAATGGAAAAACTGTTTGTTTTTTGGTGCATTTGAAAAGCATTATTTTCCCTTTTAACCTGGAGTTTTCTGAGTGCTTCTTTAAAAATTGTTTTTTAATTTGGATTAAATTCAAATTAGATTTGAATGAAAGAGAAAGTAGTGGTCTACAGAATAAATATGGACATCTAAGCGCACTTTCTTTTCAGCTTTGAAATTCCTCACTGTGTTATACAAAAGATCTTGTATAATATTTGTGTTTTTGGCAAAACTAGAACAAATTTATGAGGGGTGGCTTTTCGTAGTATACATTTCTGATTCATAAGATGCTTGTTTGTACTTTCTAATGTATTTAGTGCTCTTTTGTATTGATGTATAAAAAGAGTGAAATGAAAAATAGCATGTGAATTGGGATAGCTAACTACTAGCTTGAAGCAGAAAAATTTATGTTTAAGAGTATTAGCATACTTGGGAGCCCAAAGTAATAGGACTTAAAAACAGTTTCTAAATAGGTCTTTTTTTTTAAGGGCAGCCAACTTGTTTTTTGTTTACCTGTTTCTTCAATAACTAGAAGAGTGACACATAGCAAATGATCCAAAAATATTTGTAGAATAAATTTAAATATTTGATATAAAATCATGTGAAATTGGTTAATTTTTGTTTAAATTCTTAATAGCTTCCAGGTGGTTCACTTATTTTTAACACTCTGCAGCAGCAGCAACAGCAGCTCTCCCAGTTTACACCACAACAACCTCAGCAGCCCACAACTTGTAGTCCTCAACAGCCAGGGGAGCAGGTATGGGTTTTCTAGCCTTCCATATGCTTTTACATCAAATTTATAACATTTTTTGGTATATTCCAAGCATACTTCATTTGCTTTGTTAGTGTAAACATTTCCTGTACTGTTTTTATTAACAATAGTAGCAATCAGTTATTGGGTGTGTATTCCTAATAAAACAGTCATACCATACTGAAGAGATGGTATCACCTGCATCTTGCATAGATGATTGAGATCCAGATAAATGGCTTGCTCTTAGCCATACAGTGAGTGGCAGAGCCAGAGATTCAAACCTAGGTCTTTGTGCCCCTATCGCTCATGTATTTTCTACCCCATCATTATCTTTGTGTTTTTAGGATTTTGTTGCTATTGGAATAAAGATATCCCTATTATCATAAAACGTAGGGCAGTGGGAACACAGACAAAAACAAACATGTGTACACTGCCAAAGGGAAAGAAATTGAACAAGAATTGCAATAAATGACAGTAGAAGAAGGAAGTACAAGTGTTTCTAAACTTTGGGTACACTGGAGTCATCTGGGAAATTAAAAAAATATTGAGTCCTGGGTCCCAAATCCAGAGTTTCTCTATCTCACAAATTATATGAAATATTCACCATTAGTCCTTTTGCCCAATTTCCCCCAGTCAGGTCTTGGTTGGATAAAGGTCATCCTCTAATAGAGTCCTCAGGAAGGGCACATTAAAAACTTACTGTTTTTTCATTCTAAACACATTAAAGATTGCTTGGCTAGATATAAAATCTTTGATTTTCTTTTTAAAAAATTAATTTTAAGTTACACATAAAATTTACCATTTTAACTTTTTTTTTTTTTTTTTTTTGAGACAGAGTCTCGCGCTGTTGCCCAGGCTGGAGTGCAATGGCACGATCTTGGCTCACTGCAACCTCCACCTCCTGGGTTGAAGCGATTCTCCTGCCTCAGCCTCCCGAGTAGCTGTCGCTACAGACATGTGCCACCACGCCCGACTAATTTTTTTTTTGTATTTTTAGTAGAGACGGAGTTTCACCGTGTTAGGATAGTCTTGATCTCCTGACCTCGTGATCCGCCCACCTCGGCCTCCCAGACTGCTGGGATTACAGGCATGAGCCACCGCGCCTGGCCAAAACTTACCATTTTAACTTCTTAAGTGTGCAATTCAGCAGTGTTAAGTGTATTCACATTGTTATGCAACAGATTTCTATTATAGAACTTTTTCATCTTGCAAAACTGAAACTATATCTGGTAAATAACAACTCCTCCCCTCGGCGGAGGGGAGTTTGTATGAGTTTGACTATTCAAGATACCTCATATAAGTGCAGTTATATAGTTATTTGTCCTTTTGTGTTTGACTTATGTCACTTGGCATAAAGTCTTCAAGGATCATTCATTTTATAGCATGTGTCAGAATCACCTTCCTTTTTCATGGTGAATAATACTTGTATATACCATATTTTGTTTATCCATTCATCCACTGATGGATACTTGGGTATCTTCCACCTTTTGGCTATTGTAAATGATGCTAGTGTGAGTGTGAGTGTACAGTTATCTCTTTGAGACCCTGTCTTCAACTCTTTTGGATATATACCCAGAAGTTGGATTGCTGGTTCATGTGGTAATTTTTAATTTTTTAAGAAGCATCATACTGTTTTCCATAGTGGCTGTACCATTTTACCTAATTCCCATCAACAACATACAGAGATCTCAATTTGTCCAAATCCTCGCCAACTCTTGTTATTTTCTGGTGGTGGTTGGGTCTTTAGGGAATTTTTTCTTTTTTTTTTTTTAAGCAGCCTTCCTAATGGGTGGGAGGTGATAATCCCATTGTGGTTTTGATTGGCATTTCCTTAATGACTAGTGGTGTGGAGCATCTTTTCATATGCATGTTGGCCATTTGTGTATCATCTTTGAAGAAAAGTCTATTTGGGTCCCTTGCCCATTTTTTTTTATCAGATTAATTTTTGTTGTTGAATTGTAGGAGTTCTTCATTCTTCATAGACACATATATCAGATATTTGATTTCCAGATATTTTCTCCCATTTGTTGTCTTTTCACTCTTGATTGCATCCATTGCACAGAAGTTTTTTTTTTTTTTTCATTTTAATGTAGTTCATTTTCTCTTTTTACTTTTCTTGCCTGTGCTTTTGGTATCATATTGAAGATCATTGCCAAATCCAATGTCCTGAAGCATTTTCACTTGTTTTCTTATAAATGTTCTCTAGTTTTAGGTCTCCTTTAAATTTATTAAAAACACTTCCTACTGTTGACTTGCCTTATATGTTTTTGAGAAATCTGATGCCAGTCTAATTATCTTGCTCTTGTAAGTTTATTTAAGCAGTTTGCCTAGAGGCCCTGAATGCTTGTCTAATATTTTCACTGGTGTGTGTGTCAGAATTGATTTTTCCATGTTTTTCCTGTGGATCCTTTTAATGTGTAGAGTCACTTCTTTATTTCTGGAATGTTTTCTTGGATGATAGTTTGTAGTTTCATAAGTGGAAGCTTAGATTATTGTGTTGAGGTCATTCTTTTCTAAAATAAACAATTAATGTTATACATTTCCTTCTCAGTACTGCTTAAGCCACTTTCCACAAATTTTGATATGCTGTGCCTTCATTTTGTTCCACAGAATTTTCTTATGGATTCCTCTTAAATGAGTTATTTAGATATGTTTGATTTCCAAATACTTGGGAATTTTCCAGATATCTTTCTGCAGTTGATTTCTAGATTAAATCCACTGTGATCTGAAAACATATTTTTGGTTCTTTTAAGTTTGTTGAGGTTTGTTTAATGCTTGAGAACGTGATCTGTCTTGATGAATACTCCATATATGGCTGAAAAAATGTATATTCTGCTGTTAGGAGTGTTCCATATTAGATCAAGGTATTTAATGGCATCATTCAGGTCTTCTATATCCTTTTCTTTCTGTATGTTTTATCGGTTACTGAGAGAAGTGTTGAAGTCTTCAACCAAAACTGGAAATTTCTATTTTTCCTTTTGCTAAAGGTTGTTTTTTGAGCCCGTATTGTTAGGTGCATATACATTTAGGATTGTTATTTCCTTGATTAATTTACCCCTTATCATTAATAAATGACCTTCTTTATCTCTGGTAATATTTCTTGTTTCTTTCTTTTGATTAACGTTAGCTTAGTACGTCTTTTTTCATCCTTTTAGTTTTAGCCTGAGTCCTTTTATTTCTTAGTATTTGTTTTCTTCTTCAAGATGTTTGTTTAATCATTATTCCTCCTTGTTTGAATATTCCATTTGTGGTGGTGGCTTATAGTCTACTTTAAGTTTATGGAGTGCTTTGGGGGGAAATTGATATCACCTGTAGTTTTTTTGCATTTTGAGTTTTTTTGTTTGTTTTATCATAGCTCCATTATGGTGGTGATGTGGTCTGCCTTATTCTGTTGTTGATTTCATGAACTGGGTTCCAAATTCAATAATGTATCCTTCTTTCAGCTCTGTGCTCTTTTGTCCAATCTCTTTTTATATCCAGGGAGATCCCCTCAAGATAAATGTAACTTTTGAAATGTTTGGCTTGCCATTATATACTGAAATGTTACTTCAGACACTATTTTAGGTGGTACCAAAGGATGTCTTTTGCAGACCAAAAAGTTTTTAATTTTGCTGAAGTCCAAGTTAACAGTTATCTTTTCTTTATGGAATATCCTCTAGTTTTCATGTCTCAGAACTCTTTACCTAGCTCTAGGTCCCAAAGATTTTCTCCTGTGTTTTTTTTCTAACAGTTTTTTATAGTTTCTTATTTTGAATCCATGATCCATTTTCAGTTAATTTTTGTAAAAGATGTGCAACTTAGGTCCATGTGTTTTGTTTTTGTTTTCCTATCAGTATCCAATTGTTTCAATACCATTTGTTGAAAAAAAACAAAACAACAACAAAGAAAAAAACAGCTATCCTTTCTGAATTGAATTACTTCTGCACATTTGTTAAAAGTCAGTTGGGTCTATTTGGGTGGGTCTATTTCTAGGTTCCCTGTTCTGTTTCATTAATCTGTGTGTCTCTCCTTCAGCCAATACCACACTGTCTTGTTCATTGTAGTGTCTTAAAATTGGGCAGTGTTTTGTCCCATACCATTTTTCAAAATTGTTGTAGCTAATGTAGGTTATCTACCTTTCTATATACATTTTAAAGTCATCTTGTCTATATCTACAAACACCTTGCCAGCATTTCTAAAAGAATTGAGTTAAAGTTGTTGATCAGTTTGGGGGAAGAACTGCCATCTTTATGATGTGAGTCTTCCAGTACATGAACATAGTATATGTCCTTATCTAGACCAAAGTCAATGTTTTGTAGTTTTTGGTATACAAGCCCTGTATATGTTTTCTTAGACTTAAGATTAATACCTAAGCTTTTCTCTTCTTTTTTTGAGTAATTGTGAATGGTATTTTTTTTATTTCAGTTTTCACATGTTCATTACTAGTATATATAGTGTTGATTTTTGTATGTTGGTCTTGTTTTGTGCCCTCTTACTGAACTTACTACTTCTAGGAGCTGTTTTGGAGATTGCTTAGGGTTTTCTACCATATAGACAGTTGTGCCATTTGCAAATAAGGACAATTTTATTTTTAAAATCTACATACCTTTTATTACCTTTTCTTGACTTAGTCTGCTGACTAAAAGTTCCAGTACTATGTTTATGTTACAAAGGGTGTTTTAAGCTTTAAAAAATTGTTTCAGTGAAGCTTTATAAAAGCCTTAGGCGTTATCTAGGTAGCATTAAACAGTAAATACAGATGCACTGAAAAATGAAGTTTTCTTTGTTCAAATACCATAAATTTATTCTTGCTTATTCTAAATACCTTTGAAGTATTTTCCTTGTTATTCTTTTTACAAGACTAGTCTAATACTGCTCTCTTTCATATAGGAAAAAATACTGATTTCTTTTCACCAGCTCGAATTTTTCTTTCTTGTACAAGTCATTTATTATTTTTTAATTCAGGGTTCTGAGCAAGGTTCAACCAGTCAAGAACAGGCCTTATCTGCTCAGCAAGCTGCTGTTATTAACCTTACTGGAGTAGGAAGTTTTATGCAGTCACAGGCAGCTGGTAGGTATCTTCATAACTTTATATGCTAAATTTACTAAACATATCTAATCTATTTGGGATCTCACCGCTTAAATTATTTTCTTTTCCTTCCCTTGCAACCAGTAAACAGGAAAAAGTAAAGCTATAATGTGTAAACTATTAAATTGATTAATGGCTGAGATTTTTTTTCATTGATAGTGGATTAATTAAGAGCTTTGACTTAACATAATTACCACAGTTGTGTTTCCTTGTTACAGTTTACTGGCAAAACAATTATCCACTTTACTAGGTTACCAGAGCTGTTTTCAGTGTTTGCCAATAGTTATCTTAATTAATAACTTTTTTGTTTTCCTGGGTTAAGACTGAATTTTTCTAGATTGCATAATCTTTTGTCTCGTTCTGGTAACTTGTAGTTGCATAAATGACTTAAGTCTTAATGGTCAATAGCATAACTTCTGTAAGTCACTTTTATCATTTAAAAAAAAAGATTAAATTACTTCTCAACACTTCCAGCAGTAAATGGTGAACTAAAGATTACTCTTAATGATTATCCTGTCAGTTGAAGACGATAATTCTAACTTCCTGTCAGTTGAAGACAATAATTCTAACTTCACACTTAATTAAAAGAGTAAGCCATATGTATAAGAAAACTATGATAAGAATTTGAGGACTGAATGAGTGACTGTGTTGTCAGCATCTTATCACTGTGGGCTTACTATGATGCCTTTAGAAGTCTTTTAGAACGATAATCTTTATTTTGGGAGTCAGTAATCCTTACATATAAAGTTCCAATTTAGAGGTAGTGAATTTCCAAATAGAAGTTTATATAATTATATACCTTTATCAGACCAATTGTGAATTTCCGAAAATAGCTGTAGTATAATTTAGTGGAAACAACTCTAGTCTGAAAAAATCATGAGAATGTTCTTAGCCACAGACTTGCCATACTTAACTTTGAGTCTGAGTCACTTAAATCATGTTGGCCTTCAAACTTCCCCATATGTAAAATGAGTGTTGAACTGATTACTGTGGTCCCATTCAGCTAAAAAAATAACAATGCTTAGTCTCAGTTCACCACCTTTATTGTTAGTAGAGTAGTCTGATATTCATTGCAGCATCTTTTGTTTAAAGCAATTGTCTGTCTACCAGCTTTGTTGTTACAATAGTTTGGATTTCTTCCATCTCCCTTCTCCTACTTTGTTGGTTTTATTTCAAAAATAATATACTCTTCTAAACAAAATAGCATCAATATCAAATTTTATACAGATGCAAGAGAAGAGAGGTTCAGTGCTTTGATACATAATGCACTCCTCTTTTTGTGTCCAGAAAGTTCCATTATCAGTGGTACCCCCAACTAACAGGAGACCATATACTAAATTTATTCTGAAATGTCTATGATTTGATACTTAAGATTAATCATACTGCTAACTTTTCTATTATTTCATTTTCTATGTTGTCCTTTTCTAACCCTGGTAGCCTTCAAACTTTTTGACTGGCCTGCTTTCCCCTTCTCCTCTCTGTAGTGTTGTCTCAGCTTGGCTCTGCCGAGAACAGACCTGAGCAAAGCCTTCCTCAGCAGAGATTCCAGCTCTCCTCTGCCTTTCAACAGCAGCAGCAACAGATACAAGTAATCCAGCAACTTCACTCTGATTACATTTTTAAAGATACTCAGCTCCAAAAGTACCTCAAAATAACTTGCTTTAGTTTTATTTTACTGTCTTTTAAGACTGTACAGTAATTGGTAAATAATTTAGCAAATTTTATTTAAAAGTCTGACATTTTAGCCAGTCAACTTGGAGCACTGAATATATTTTGTATAAGCCATACTCTAAAATTTTTCATGAAGTGCTGGTGGCACATTAACATACATTTTTCTAGTATGCAGTATATTTTGAAAGACAGTTGTAAGTGCCAATTGTTAACTTTCTAATATTTTACTGCAGAAAAGTGTTCCTGTTAGTAAATGTCATACCTGTTTATTTAGAAAAATGTTATACCATAATTTTAGGAAGGAAAGTCAGCATATTATAGTTGACTGTCTTGATATTCAGGGTTGTTTTATATTGCTATAAACTATCATTATACAACAAAATGGTAACTGAAGTTGCTGAGTTACTACAATATAGACTGGCAGGGCAAAGTAACAAATAATTTTGAAGTTTGCCAAGAATCATTTTTAAAGCCCTTAGCAGGCTTCTGTGCCACTGGTGCTGTTTGACTGTGCATTGTCTCAATGTGGTATAGTCCCTTTTTGTTATCTTGGTGCTTTCTCCCTTTTTCAGTTGTGTTGTTTCGTCACTCTCAGGAAAAGCACCTTTCTACACCTGCCTGCATTTAACATAACTCGATTTTTTTCCCTCCCTTTTGCAGCAGTTGCGATTCTTGCAGCATCAAATGGCTATGGCAGCAGCAGCAGCACAAACAGCTCAGCTACATCATCATCGGCATACAGGCAGCCAGTCAAAAAGTAAAATGAAGAGAGGCACGCCAACCACTCCAAAATTTTGAGTCTTGCATTACTTTTTGTTCCTTTTTTAAAAACACAAGAGCACTGAATCAAAAGAATTGAGTTTCTACTTTTTTTTTTAACGTGTCAGTATTTTACATTGCTAGATGTACAAACTTTATACAGAAGCACAACCTTATCATTTTTAAATAAAAACAGGGAAATGGTTTAACAAACTAGGGTTGGTTTGCCTAAGTCATTGCTTTTTAAAAATGGTTTCACTATACACAATATATATGGAAGTGACCTAAGAAATAATAGAAACATCTTTCAGAAGAATGTAGTTTGATATTTATTTAGTATAAAACGTTTGTGCACAGTGTTAACAAATACAATTTTTACAAATCTGTTTTGAAAATGTGGTGGCTGTTTATTTGGGTTTCATACTCTTAATTACTTCATCCATCAGTTTTTTAACTTCTTTGTGTCTTGTAACTGCTCGGCTCATACAGTCCTGAAGTTTAGCTCCAGTTAGCCCACTTCCACCTGAAAAATTATTTTGCCAATACTTTTAATCTCAGTTATCATTCCTTTTCAAAAAACATTAATGTCATGTCAAATTATAAAAACAAAAAAATTGGATAATGTAAATCAGGGTACAGTCTCAAGATCTACAAGTTAGTTTCACAAGACCTCCAAGTGATTCTAATGTATGTCTTAAGTTTAAGAACCACTGACATATACCATTAAGATGGAAGAACATTTTAGGTAGCTAAGAAACCATACTAAAATTAGGTAAATAAAATATCCCATATTCCATTTGGCCCTCCCTAATTTTTAAGGCTCACACTGAGTTTTCATCTACATATGTTTAGGACTGAAGTGGCGGGAACATGCCTGGTTTGTGAAGACAACAGAGTTTGCCTTCCTCATCCATTACTATTGTTAAAGTTCCCGTTGCCAGATGTTCTTCCTCTCCAGTAGGGTCAACTATAAGCAAAGTGCTATAAAAAGAAAAAAATACAAGTTATCAATCCATGGAACAAATTTTAATTTAAAATACTAAACATACTATCAGCCTCCCAAGTAGCTGGAATTAACAGGCACACGCCATCACACCCAGCTAATTTTTGTATTTTTAGTGGAGACAGGGTTTCAACATGTTGGCCAGGCTGGTCTTGAATTCCTGACCTCAGGTGATCCCCTGCCTCAGCCTCCCAAAGTGCTGGGATTACAGGCATGAGCCACCATGCCCGGCCCTGCTCTTCTATTTCTGAATGTGCTAAAATCCTTGGAAAATACTGAAGATAGCTTCAGATAAATCTTATAGTGAAAGAATTGGAAATTAACATTACACAGGTATAAGTAAACCAAGGAACAGGTAAAGTGAACACAACTGATCATCCAAATCAGGATGCTTATGAAAGCAGACAGGCTGACTAGAAATAATTGTGCAGGGACAAGTAGAAACTCAAGTGTCCAGGGAAAACTAGGATGTAGGGTCACCATAGCACTTCCTAAAGAGTTAGAATGCTGAACATCAATTACCCTAATCTTAAATATAGAAAATTTTAAAGTAAGTTTGATTAACTTACTCATCAAACACAGCAAAGGAAGTTGCAACTGGATGAGTTCTAATATTCAAATAACTTTTCTTCTTTAAATTAACTTCTGCTAAAGCAGTTTCTTCATTTATAATAACTTCAGGCAACTGTACTAAGAAAAGGCAAATTTGTAAAGTAAGTCTCTAAGAAACAAATGGTTTCTAAGCTTTTTTTTTTTTTTAATTCACCTTTCCCTCTATTTAACTTGCCCAGAACATTTCTTTTTAAAAAGCACCTTACAGCTACTAAGGTAAATATAGAGGATATACATTGCTTTTCACAACATCTGACATTCCTATCTAGTGCTTACTGCATGATTTTTTTTTAAGTTTAAGAAGTCAATGATTTTTTTTAAATTTATATCTGCCAGGTACTGTTTTAAGCATTTTCATATTTTCATTGTATTCACCTAATCAATACTCTTACAAAGTAAGTACTATCATCCCTATTTTATTATAGATAAGGAAACTTCAGCACAGAGTGAGACAGCCAGGAATCTACTTTAACCACTCTATTATAATATTTTGCTAACTTCATTTTCTACCTTCAATTCACTTAACCACTCTACTATAATATTACTGTGCTAACTTTATATTCCACCTCCAATTATTTGTTCCTACCAATTCATCATTCATCAATGATAGGGAATATGCATAAGTTATTGAAATCTGTAACTAATCAGTCAACCTAGACTCCTTGCTAAGAAACTTCCCTATTACTATGGCCTCACAGTAAAAACAACAGAATCCATTCTACTTCTTTTGGCAATATCACATAAATAACTATGAGCATACTGGCAGATCTTCACCAATCACCTAGCCAGAAGTTACAACTCTTGTCTCCTTCTCCCACCAATATTAACACTATTTTGGAAAGGACTGAAGTCCTAACTTAAGTAGATGGGTACAGTCAAAGCAGCACTCTAAAGAGCATTCAGTTAGAGAATATACAACTATCAACTATATTTGGAAAGTCATGTCAGCATTACATTCATTAATTTGGAAGCATATGAAAGCAAATGTACATTAAAAGTTTCACAAAACAGAACATTCTAACCCATGAGTGGGAATATTGCCTTTTTTGTAAGGCTGCTTACCATTTTTTAAAGCCGCTAACAAAGCAAATGTGCAGGCATCCAAAATGTTTCCATCGTAGTCGAGGCAAATGAGATCACAGTATAGAACCCAGACAAGCTAAAATAGAATTAACACAAAAGGAAATTAAAGTCTTCTAATGGGTAGAACATGCTATTCGCTTAGACTTAAGAACCACAGAACCCTTGGTTAAACAAGCAAGATAACCTTCAAGGCTCAAAAACGTTAAGAAAATGCTTCACCTTTTTAAAGTTCTATAGAAAACCAGAAGAAAGTGGATAGGTTTGGTGAAAGCTGGCTTTTGATTGCCATGCTGACAAATGACAAACATGTCCATTTCCCTTAATGGAGCTACAGATGTAGAAGGAATTTCCATTCTCATTGGGAGGTTACAGATAAGGGAGATGGTTTTGAAAGCCCTAGCTAAAATTCAAAATGCACTTTCTCATAATACATGAAATGTTTAAGTTTTACAGTGCTAACGTATCAGTTTATATGATCTAGTAGGAAAGCCTCTCTAGGTTCTAATCAACCTAGTTTTACATTTTCAAATAGACTTTGGAATCTACTGTGTGGATTCACCATAACATAAACATATGTTAACATGATTAATGTTATAATCTGCTATAAGGAATAAAAAATGATTGAACTTTAAAAGTTAAGGGGGAAAAAAATTACTTCAGTTTAAAAGGTAGCTCCCAGACAGGCAGTAAGTTAGTCAAACTTGTTTTTTTATAAACAATATGGTTCATTTAGAGAATTATAGAGTAAGAAATTACTGAATCTCCAAAATCTGTAAGACATCCATATTTAAAGCTACTTTGATTGGTGGTTTTAATTTCCTTGTTCACTTTCCCCCACAAAAAAAAATCCCTTCAGAATTAATAAGAACTTATAGCTTCTCTATTCCTCTTACCTTTCCTGGAGAAATGCATAAGTCCTCTTTCTGAATTATCTGTGAACTTGATTTAATGACAAAGAGCAAAGTAAATGAAAAGCCAAAAACTATCTGAAAATGAATTGTAATAAAATTTTATCATGGTGCTCTTACTTTTCAATGACATCTGCAATGAACTGGCTAGCCACTTGGGCCTCTTCTCCAGGAGGTCCAGACCGGAATCTCGATGAACACAGGGGTGGTAGATCCACATTAGGAACTGAAAGAAACACTCTGCAGCTATGAACTAAACCTTTTTTTTTTTTTTTTTTTTTTTTTTGAGATGGAGTCTTGCTCTGTTGCTAGGCTGGAGTGCAATGGTGCAATCTCAGCCTACTGCAACCTCCATCTCCCAGGTTCAAGAGATTTCCTTGCCTCAGCCTCCCAAGTAGCTGGGATTACAGGCACACACCACCACGCCCGGCTAATTTTCTGTATTTTAGTAGACAGGGTTTTACCATATTGGCCAAGATGGTCTCGATCACCTGACCTCGTGATCCACCCACCTCAGCCTCCCAAAGTGCTGAGGTTACAGGTGTGAGCCACCATGCCCGGCCTAAACTTTTTAATTTATGGATTATTGAAGTGTTAAAGGTATTATCAATCCACAGTAAAGGCAACTGTGGCCATGGACAGGCTCTTCTGAGTAGAATACATTGTAACATTATAGTTATATTCTGTTTGGTCTCTCTAAGACTCCCAGCCATGAAATTTCTATTTTTCTGACATTTTTCCCCCATATGCCTTTTTAAAAAATCTATTTTAGACCTCAATTCTCCTAAATCCTTTACAAGTTTTCCTGATATCTTTCAAAATACCTCAATCTGTAACTGAAGATATAGCCCCTCTGCTAACATCTGTTTTTCTCATTTAAAAAAAACGTTGGTTCCTACCATAAAGAACAGATGGTTCCAAGGCAAGAAAAAAATAGCAGTTGTATAAAGCAAAGAATCTTTATGGAAACAAAAGGTGTGCAATGACAGCTCTTTGACTAAAAAAAATTCCATTCTATTTTTTTTTTTCTTTTGAAACAGGGTTTCACTCTGTCACTCAGGCTTGAATGCAGTGACACAATTATAGTTCATTGTAGCCTCAACCTCCCAGGCTCAAGCAATCCTCCTGCTTCAGCCTCCCAAGTAGTTGGGACACAGGTGTGCACTGGCACACCCAGCTAACTTGGTTTTTTTTTGTAGAGACGGGGTCTCCTTTGTTTCCCAGGCTGGTCTTGAACTGCTGGGCTGAAGCGATCCTGCTGTCTTGGCCTCCCAAAATCCTGGCATTATAGGTGTGAGTCACCACACCCAGCCAAAATTCTATTTTCTTGGTTAGTAACATATGAATGTATAAACAAAAATTGAGCAAACAAGTTTGATAAAGGTTAAATTTATGAAATTCTATATCTTTCTATTATGGTATCTTTTACTAACACGGAAAACTTTTGAGGAATTTGTTTTATTCCTAAATATTTCCGAATATTAGGAATAATTTTCTTTACATCAACTTAACTAGGACTTAACTAAAAATTATTAAATGTGTTAAAAGTATTTGTATTAAAATTACAAAACCATTTAACTTACCAACATATCCTTTATCAGGGGCATCTGTTGGTGGTGCTGCAAATTCCTATAGTAGCAAAGAAATGTTTCCTATTGAAAGAAGCTACTGAAAAATTATGAAGACAATTTAGCAATCAGTTATGGAAGGCTCTATCAAATATCAGCTTAGGGAATTGTGTCAGGGCCTCTACGGACATTGGTGCTGATCCTCACAATAGCTCTACAAGATAAGAAGGCACTACAGTACAGTGGACTACACTACAGTGCTGCTCGTCAAGATTACCTGGAGATCTTTTAAAAAATAGTAACTGGGTTTGTGCCCCCACCTACTAGCCAAGAATCTTAATTTGTTCTCCAGATGATAGAGCAAGATTTAGGAACTGCTGCTTTAGTGGTAAAGAGCAAAAGCTCAGCTGGGCGCAGTGGCTCACACCGGTAATCCCAGCACTCTAGGACACAGAGGCGGGTGGATCACCTGAGGTCAGGAGTTTGAGACCAGCCTGGCCAAGATGGCAAAACCCCGTCTCTACTAAAAATACAAAGATTAGCCAGGCATGGTGGCGGGCGCCTGTAATCCCAGCTACTTGGGAGGCTGAGGCAGGAGAATCACTTGAACCCAGGAGACGGAAGTTGCAGTGAGCCGACATCATGCCACTGCACTCCAGCCTGGGCGACAGAGCAAGACTCCGTCTCAAAAAAAAAAAAAAAAAAAGCAAATGCTCTGCAATTACTAAGCCAGTTCAAATGTCAGAGCCACACTTACTGGCTGAGAGACTTCAGGCAAGTTATTTAACCTCTGACCTTAAACTCCTCATGTTGTCAAATGGGAAGAAAATAGTAGGGCCAAATGATATAGACCTGTTAAATCCCAGGCATAAAACCTGACAAGGAGCAAGTTCTCAAATCTTACTGTTACACATCACTCCAGGTTTACGAAAGAAGAATCTCAACTGAGGTTAAATAACACAGGGTGTACTGTAGTCAAAGAAGCACAGGCTTTGGAGTCAGATTTCTGTCTAAGTTTTACTTATGAGTCTTATGTACCTGGACAGGTTACTGAACCTCATCTGTAAAACAGGAGGTGAAGAGAAGTAACAAATGATTGTTATAGGGATTAAAGTGGATAATTCTGTAAAGCACCTAAAAAGGTGTCTGGAACATAGCAGGTACTCAGTAAATGGTAGCCAGTATTCCCTCAAATTTTTCTTTTCAACAATTTCAATTTTCTACACATTTACACAGATTACATGTCATCACTGGCTAAAAGGATGTCACCAAAAATCTGTTAATTTCTCAAATGATATAACTGAATTTTTTTAAAATGGTGACTCAGATTTTAAAAGTTGTTTCATTTTGCTACATTTGACAATTGTTCACTTAGTCATTAAACTTGGGTCATATTATCTAACACTCATAGTGAAAGCTCTTGGGAAATTAAATATTAAAAATTGACACCCAACTACCAAATCAAGAGTAGAATTACAGGTGTATATTACAATCTAATAAATAAAGCTAACTTTGTAACTCAAATCTCAATAGGACATATTTAGACTTACTGCTTTAACTCCACAGATTACTGTAGTATTTCCCAACTTCACTAAAGCAGAACCATCTGCGGTACTAATTGAACCTGAAAAGATAAGCAAAATGAAAAGTTCATAAAAGGAAAACAGCTACAAAATTATCCACATAATTAAAATTAAGTGTTTTAGTTTGCTGTGTATGATTATCTTGCTACCCCTCTTAGTTGCTTATGAATATTTCAAGTTAGAATAATTGATTTTTACATAACTATTTTAAATTAGTGTTTAAATAATTATTCACCTGTCCTTGAATTTGTGTTAATCATTTTTCATTTAGTTACAGGGCTTTTGTAAGGATAAAAATCTCTTGACAAAAAAAATCATCAAATCCTTTAGACAAAGAATTTGGCTGAAAAACTGTTTGGCTGGTTCATAGACTAAAACTTGGGAATATCATACAGTTGAAAGTGGAAAATACATCCTTACCGATGTTGACAGTTGTGGTTCTGAATTCACCAAGTTCTCTTCCATCAGGACGGCAGTTCTCTTTCTAAATAAATATGTTTATATAAAAATAGATTATACCTATTACATATTTTACACATCTATCACAAGTTTTACACACACATTAAATGTTACTTCAAATGGATTAATTTAAATTACTTGAAATTCATCTTTAAAAGCAGCTCGTTATCAAAACGCATAACATGTACATAACCTTTACTCACCAGAAATCTCCTGTAATACTCCAGAGGTTCCACGGTTCTGAAACACGTGTTAAAAATATATCTGAGATAAACTGATGAATCTTAATATAAATCGAGAAATTGGCAAAGATCTTAAGAGTGTGGTGATGCAGCATAAATCTCCACAACTTTTTAACTAAAAGTAATTCTAGAAAGTAAAAATCCTTGTAGTAGCAATCACATTCAATTGCTGTCCTTAACTCTGCCATAAACGATTAGAAGATTGGCGTCTAAAAGCCCTTTGAGTGAGCTCTTTAAAAGCTCAATCTGTGTCAGAATCATGTCGTTCTTGCTCTGAAACAAGGATTCAGAGTGATCTAGTGATCATGAAAAAAGATTATTTTCATAATCTAGTGATCATGAATAGTTAACCTCTTACTAGGTAACTCAGGAAACAAAAAGGTACATCTTTATTTTCACTGTAAGTGAAATTTAGCATATTCTTCAATTATGACTGTAAGCAATAAACCATAGTAACATTAGCAGTACCTGCAACTTTAACAACCACGGAGACCACAGATGTTTTCGTTTGCACCCTTTAGCTGTGTAAGGTATGTTCAGGCTCACTGTTACTTTGAAATCCCAGGAGTTACTACTAGTTTCGCCACTAGATCTTGTTTACGAAGGTTAATTTTAAAGCAAGTATATATACTACTATATCATGTCTTCGGAGTTTATACTCATAGATAACTATTTCAACATAATGGATTTCCTTTGGAATCCTATTTATTTTATCCATTTTTTAAAAACTTTAAGAAAGTCCATTGGCTTCACACACACAAAAACCTTCCAAACGAGGCATGATCCTTTTAGAAATAAATTACGGGAGAGGGAGAAGCAGGCGGTATGTGGCTCTGATGCAACAATCTTGATTGATTGATTCAGACAGAGTCTCACTGTCGCCCAGGCTGGAGTGCAGTGGCGCGATCTCGGCTCACTACAACCTCTGCCTCCCGGGTTCAAGCGATTCTCCTGCCTCAGCCTCCTGAGTAGCTGGGACTACAGGCGCCCGCCACCACGCCCGGCTAATTTTTATATTTTTATTAGAGACAGTGTTTCACCATGTAGACCAGGCTGGTCTCGAACTCCTGACCTCAGGTGATCCGCCCGCCTCGTCCTCCCAAAGTGTTGGGATTACAGGCGTGAACCGCCGCGCCCGGCCACAATCTTTAAAAGATTACAACTATGTCTCCTGGGACTGCACGTTCACTACACACCACGCTCACGAGCGCTCGCAGCGGGTATGGAACTCTACAGAGTCCTTTCATCTCCCGTCTCACTGAGAGGAAGAAGCCCTTTCTTTTCACTGTGATAACCTCCAGGTCCTCCCGCCCATCGTCTGCTTCGACGAGGAAGGAAATGGCACCCCAACGGGGTCGGCCTCCAGGTGAGAGAATCCCAGCTAAGAGTTAAAGGAAGCTGCCGTCCGCCAGGGTACAGAACTCTACCCGCCACCCGCCAACACTCACTTGAACCCAGCCGCCATCTTCCCGCCCGCGCGTCTGCGCCTGCGCCGCTCCTCTCTTGCGCGCCTGTTCCGCCGCCGCACTTTCGACACGGATGCCCGGGCCGCTCAGGCCACAGGAAATGCGAAGGTGGGGACGCGACGAAAGGTCCCTGGCCCGCCTTCGCATCGACTTTCCCCTGCCCAGACGCCTTTCTAGGTTTCCTTGCCTTGGACGTATTTTGACGAATCTGCTGTTAAAGAAGGAGAAGGTCTCCCTCTTTATAAAATAGCTGGTGCTGTAACTCAGAATAACACCAACAGTTCGGAGATAACAGGGTTTCTAGCGAAGAATCAAGCAGTGCGTGTGGAGCGTTATTCCAATGTTTCTGCGTCTTTTTTCCGCCTGTGACTTAGGCTCAGCCCTGGCCTTGCCTCTTCACTGGCCAAGGGCTCCGTGCTCCAACACATGAGAAACCTGAACTTTTTTTTTTTTTTTTGAGACAGAGTCTCGCTCTGTCGTCCAGGCTGGAGTGCAGTGGCACGATCTCGGCTCACTGCAAGCTCCGCCTCCCGGGTTCACGCCATTCTCCTGCCTCAGCCTCCCGAGTAGCTGGAACTACAGACGCCCGCCCCCGCGCCCCGCTAATTTTTTGTATTTTTAGTACAGACGGGGTTACACCGTGTTAGCCAGGATGGTCTCGATCTCCTGACCTTGTGATCCGCCCGCCGCGTCCTCCCAAAGTGCTGGGATTACAGGCGTGAGCCACCGCGCTCGGCCGAGAAACCTGAACTTTCTATGCGTTCATTGTCCGCACCACGTTCTGCTCTGCAGGTCCCGGAGCTGAGGGCTCCTAAGCATCACCTTGTGTTGTAGACTGTGTCGTGCTCAAGGCTGCCATCTCCCTCCTAGGTGGGGTTACCAGATAAAATACAGGATACCACGTTAAATTTGAATGTCTGATAAACACAGCGTGGTTTTTTTGTTTTTTGTTTTGTGTGTGTGTGTGTTTTGTTTTTGTTTTTTAGCATGAGTATGCCCCAAATAGAGCATGCAATTAGTTGTTGCCAGAACCTGGAGGGAGCTGGGAAGGCTTTACAGATAGATAGTGGTGATGGTTGCACAGTATGTATGTAATTAATGCCACTCACTATTGTAAACTTAAAATGATTAAAATGGCAACTTTTTATTTTACCACGGTTTATAAAAACTAATGTAATAAACCAGAAACCTGTAACTGGATGAGTTGTATGGTATGTGGCTATCTTAATAAGGCTGTTAAAAACACGATTAGTTTTTTTTATCTGAAATTCAAATTAAGTAGACGTCTTGCATACTTGATAAACCTGGCGCCCTGCTGTGGAACCTAGCGCTCCTCTCCACCGACTGGGCGCCGAGGGCACGAGAGCGGCGTTTTCTCCGCCTCGCCACGCGGGGGCGCTGCGGCCAGCGGGCGCGACCTCTCTGGCGGCGGGGCCGGGTCGCGCGGGCGCGCTTCCGCCTGTGTGTAGGTGCGGGATTGGGCGGGCTGCCCCGGCATGGAGAATGGCTCCGCTTCTGCTGCAGCTGGTGGTGCTCGGCGCGGCGCTGGCGGCCGCAGCTCTCGTACTGGTGAGAACAGGGATGGGAGCCCGCGCAGGCCGGGGCTTACCGCTCTCCTGGAGACTGCGGCTCCTGAGGCGTCCCCTCCTCCGCGCTACCCGTTCTCGGAGAAGTCCCTTTTCCCCTAGCTTCCCCCAAATTCCTGACCTCGGAGTTTCCTGGAGTTTCACTCTCCTTTTCTTCGGTTCTTTAATTTTCCCTTGGAATCTTATCTCTTTGTGTGCTCAGAGACTTGTAAGTTTTTTCACACTGGGGCGCACCCACCCGGCCTGGCATCGTCGCCGCTTCCATCGCCCCTGGCGCCCGCGCCCCCTACCCACCTGCTCTGTCAGCCTCGACCTCTCCCAGACTCTCCGGGACCTGCAGCCGCTGCAGTTCTGCCCCACCCAGGGAGGTCTCGAGCCCCCAGAAGGGGTGTGCTCCCTAGCCTGCCCCCTTGGCTGATGTGGTTAAGCAAATAGAGGTGACGGAGCCTTGACGGCAGCCATCTGTTACAAATGAGAATAAATGCGTGGATCGATGAGACCCTGTAGGGACGCAGGGTGAGCGAGAGAGACAGGCCTCAGGCCTCTTGTCCGGGGGCGCATTGTGTCCCAGAATTAAGCACCCTAAATATACTGCCCCTAAACAAGGCAGGACGATAGAATGCAAACTCGATTGTCTTTGCCCTTGCTCTCGAAACACAGAAACATTGTAAACACTTGCTGATTGTTAAGTGGTAGAAAATTGGCGAACTCTCTCCCGCACACCTTGGAATGAGCCTGCCCTCTAGTTAGTAAGTGGAGAGGATTTCAGCTTCCTTGACATTCAGATTAGCCACCTAGACAGCACTGCCAGGAAGGCCACTCTGCCATCTTTCCAGAGGTTGTATAAATTTACAGTTTAGATAAAATGTAATGCATCCTTACTTCTTTGTTGATAGTATCTGGGTGAGAGAGGAGTCCTCTCTTGCCCTAACTAGTAGAGATTTCAGGGTTTAGGGCTTTTTTGTTTTTTCAAGTTTTTGAGCAAACCAGGATTGATTGATTGATTGATTGATTGATTTTTGGCGGGGTGCGGGCGGGGAGTGGATTCACACATTCTTAGATTGAAGCTGCCTTACTTTGGGTCTTTTGCACAGATTTTATGGGATTGTACTGACGGTATTTGTTCCCACTAGCTTGAAGTGATAAGAGCTACCATTTGTTGATTGTAGTACTTACTATATGTTGTGTTGCACTTGGTTTAATAGGAGTTATTAAATCTTTAACACTGTGACATATATGTTATCATTAGCATTATTTTACTGGTGAGGAAACATGTTGGAGAAATGAGCTCGTGTACTCAAATGTTGCACAACTAGTGAAACTTAGGTTTTTTAAAGGCCAGAGCAAGAAATCATTAAAAAAATAATTTTTCAAAACCTCATCCTGTCTTCATATGTATCCACTCTCCATTACTCACAGTCTCACCTCCTTTCTGAATTATTTTAAAACAACTCGAAGACATTTTATCTTTACATCCTCAGCATTTATTTCTAACAGATAAGGTCCTTCTTTTTAAAATACCATAATAAAGTGGTCACAGATTTAAATTTATTCTGTGATTTCAAATGCCCCCTCAGTTCACTTGCCCTCACGTGTCTCATATATGTCTCAGTATATATGTCTGTTTGTTCCAATCAGGATCCAAACAAGTGCCACACATTGTACTCCGTTGATGTCTTGAGTCTCTTAATCAGTTGACAGTTTCTCCTCCCCCTTTTTTTCTTTTCCTTGTCTTTTTTTTTTTTTTTTTTTTTTTGAGACGGAGTCTGGCTCTTGTCACCCAGGCTGGAGTGCAGTGGCGTGATCTTGGCTCACTGCAACCTCTGCCCTCAAGCAATTCTCCTGCCTCAGCCTCCTGAGTAGCTGGGATTACAGGCGCCTACCACCACTCCCGGTTAATTTTTGTACTTTTAATAGAGATGGGGTTTCGCCATGTTGGCCAGGCTGGTCTCGAACTCCTGAACTCAGGTGATCCGCCCTCCTCGGCCTCCCAAACTTCTGGGATTACAGACATGAGCCACCGCGCCCGGCCTTTTTCCTTGTCTTTAATATGATCATATGTCCTGTAGAACTTCTCACAATTTGGATTTCTTTGATTGCATCCCCTTAATGCCTTTTAACATCTTCTATCTCAAATTTTCTATAAACTGGTAGTTAGGATGGAGAGACCTGATCAGATACATACTCGATGTGTTTTTTAATCAAGAAAAAATTGTGAGTGATGCTTCTTCCTTTCTCTCGTGTCTCATCAGGAGTCATGTAATGGCCATTTGTCTCTGGTGTTAAGATGGATCTGTGGTTTCAAATGTTGCCAGCCAGACCCACCAGTTTATAAAGTTTGTCATCAGCCTAATGGTTTTAGTAGTCATTGAGGATCATTACCTAAATGCTTTATTTCATTGCGGGTTGCAAAGTGAAATATTCTCATTGTATCCTTCATTTATTACCTAGAGTTTTGTAATGAAAGAAATCTCATCGTCAGCTATTGATTTACCCTAAAATACCTTTCATACATATAAAACGCAAAAGGCAAATTTTTGAAATGAGATCCTTCCTGCATCTTACCCAGTTTTTGTTTTTAGTATCATTGCGAATTTATGATTTACAGTATTTTTCATGGTTTGATCCATTGCGATAATTTTTTTTGGCAGGGGGGAAGTGGGAGGATGATCAGATTCTTGCATTATAGGCCACTGAGAGCCCATTCAGGTTGACTACTTTGTCCTTTCAGCACAGCCCTTATAATCTTTGATAATCTTTGATTATAATCTTATAATCTATGAAGTGATAGTAGTTGATGATGGCAGTAAAGATCAGACCTCAAAGATCAAACCTCAGGAGCTGATGACAATGACAATTTGAGAATGTCTTCAAATTGATCATTAAATTACAAATGAATAGCATTCCAAAAATTTATAGACTGTTTTGAAAGCAGAAAGTGTACCAATAGAAACAATGTAAAAACAATGGTTATTTCCAAAGCTTAGCTCCCAAGTGCATATGGAAGGGAGCCTGTAAGTTAGATACTTCAGTAAATGCTGTATTCTGAATTCAAATTCGAGTTAAGTGTCAAAAACATATTCTTAAACATTGTTGGTCCCTACTTGGTAGTCTGGGAAATCTTCCTTTTATATCTTGGGTCTGTCTGGTCCTGGATGGAAAGTGTGCCCTCACCCCGCATGTTCCAACTGCAAAATGGACTTGTCCTGTCACATATAGATTCCAAGTAGCGATAGGACCTTACTATATGTGTGTGTGTCTCTATGCATGTAGACACGCTAAGGATCAGGGTTTTAGGGCACCTAAGAGTAGACTGGTCTTCCTGTAGTGACTGACCTTTATTGTAGCTGGGATGGTGGAGGCCTGGCGAATGATGACTGGAAAGAGACAGAGCCTCCTAAGGCATCAGCACCTTACTGATGGAAAAAAGGACAGTAATTCGTTCATAAGTAGGGGACTCACTATTGTCTAATTTTGGAGTCACCTCTAGACCATTGTTAATGAACTAAAACCTGAGAGTGAGTATTCAACTAAAAGAAAAGTAGATGATGTATTCTAACATAAATACAGAAAAGTCAGCAAAACATAATTTCTGTTTTGTAAAAGACATGTATGTCTGCTTTTAGATTTCCATCGTTGCATTTACAACTGCTACAAAAATGCCAGCACTCCATCAACATGAAGAAGAGAAGTTCTTCTTAAATGCCAAAGGCCAGAAAGAAACTTTACCCAGCATATGGGACTCACCTACCAAACAACTTTCTGTCGTTGTGCCTTCATACAATGAAGAAAAACGGTGTAAGCCCTGTTTTGATTTTTTTGGTAAAGGGTAGTTTGGAAAAGAAAAGGAAATTTAAAGTATCTGACTTCACTGTCTTTGCCAAAACATTAATAGATGTGGGCTGTGTTGAGCACACAGTTGATAATTGTTGTAGTTTGGCAGAGAGGGAAGTGAATATTTGCTCTCATGAATAGGAGCAGCATCATGAGGCAGCGGGACTGGAATGTTCTAGAGAGGTAATAAGCACATTGTGGACAGAAGGCAGGATTTCAGATGGGAATTACCATTGGGAAAGTACCAGAGGGGCTTGTTAGATTATTGGGACTTTTTTCTGTATGTAAGCTGAATGTGCCGGGCTTGGAAAATCATTTTCAAAAGCGATTTTTAATATATTTTTTTCTTTAAGTGCCTGTGATGATGGATGAAGCTCTGAGCTATCTAGAGAAGAGACAGGTATCATGTTTTCTCTTTTAATATGATATCTCCAATTAAAACTAGACCAGGTCACCCATTGTGGACCCCAAGCCAGATGCACTGTGAGAGGCAGTCCTGGCAGCACCCCGATCGCTGGGCCACCTGCTGCTTGCTTGTTGCTATCCATAAGCCCGGCACGTAGCATGCTACCTCCAGAGGCAGGTCGTTGACCCAGGACAAACCAGGAAGCGAAAATTTCTGTTTCTGTACCCTCCTACCCATTTTAATCCTGTCTTGCTTGATGATATACTTAAAATTGAGTGACAGTGTATGTCTGCAGACTTTGTATGATGCCACAATGCTGTTATTACTTTTGTGACTTGTAAGAAAAGGTGTATTGTTGCTGTTTTTGCTGTTAACTTTTATTCTCTTCTCTCTTTTTTTATTTTTTGGTTAACTGAGTTTGAATAAACAGAAAAACTAAGTCTGAATGAACAGAAAAAAGATATTTTTAAAAGACACACTTACATTGAAATTATTTTGTATTTCTTCAATATTCTCAAGAGTCTCCCCTCACATTTTCTTCCTGTTTTCCCTACATAAGGAGAAGAGAAATAATACACAACCTTCTTTTGTAACATTAGCTGCCATTGGAATCCCCTTGGAGGGATTAAGAATTAAGTGAGTTCTTTTTAAAAAAAAATTGTTTTGATTTACTTTGCTTTTAGATTTTTTTGTATAAAGGGGAAATAGAAGATTCACTGAAAGAGAAAGGGCTGTATTACCTTATTACCAACTCCAAACATTCAATTTAGAGAAAAGAAGAAAGGAATTGAGCCCTTAATATGTATGAGGCTTCTACCGCTTCAATTACGTGTAATCTTCACACCAGCCACATAGAGTTGGTTTTTCTGTTCTCTTTTTTTAATCAGAAATAGGCCCAAAAAGTTTGCCCAAGGTCATTAGGCTAAGAAATGCTGCAGCCAAGCTGGAATCTGCCCTCTCTGACTTCAAACCTCAGGAGCTTTTTTCTTACACACCTGTACCCTCTCAAATGTGCTATAGCACCACAAGTACCTGGCTTCTTCCACCACCAAGGTACAGGGCAGACTGGGGAACAGCAAGGTGACATGGAGAGATTGAGTCAATATTCACTCTCCACCTCTACCCAGGATCTCTCTCTCTTTTTTTACTTAGCCTTTTTATTTTATGCGGTTTGTGCACTAATATTTATATTCAAATTTATATGTATCAACACTAGAGCAGTTGTTTTTTAAATTACTGGTGATTTTATTAGAATACTTTATGGCAGTTATGCCAAATTGTATTACTTTATTTTTGTTTCTTGCAGAAACGAGATCCTGCGTTCACTTATGAAGTGATAGTAGTTGATGATGGCAGTAAAGATCAGACCTCAAAGGTAAATACACTTGCTTTTAGAATTGACAATAGATAGAAAATAGAGAATAATTTTGCACATGTGAAATCTCACTTTCATTCACCAGGGGACCCTAAAGCTGTGCCTAACACTCTCCATTGTTATAGTCTAGATAGCAGAAAAAACAGATTTCATTTATGGAACTTCTCCATAAGACCAGGGAAGCTTTGAAGATCACCAGATAGGGAAGAAACATGCCCGTGCACAATTCCTCCTGGCCTTTAGGGTAGGAACCTTCGTTGCCTACCAATTTGTGCTTCCTTTTTCCCTAAGCACAGTTTCTTTATGCTCCATCTTGCCTTATAATTTCTAAAGCAGTCACGCCAATAGAAAGCTGCCTTCGTACCAGCCCCTGGGAAGCAGGTGTGTCCTTTCACATGCACAGATAGCATTGGCAGGATCTGGCTTAGGAAGGGTAAGTGCTGCACTTTGAATAGTATGATGTGAAAGTTATGAACACAAGCCATCTCAGCAGTTTAGTGATACATGAAGGGAATGGCATGGAAAGCCACATTGGACACTTGCTGTTGAGATTAGAGAGGTAGCCTAGACCCAGCTGAGGCTGTGCATCTTCTCCTGAGGAGCACTTTTTTGGTGGCCCTTGACCTGTGAGTGGCCAGCTGCTCTGCTGGAAGGATCAGGGATGCCCTCCCAGGGAGAACAAGCAAGGGAGGGGTTAGCAGTTGGCCCCACTGCTCCCAAGGTTGGGAAGAAGTAGAAAGTTGAAATTATATTTAGTAGAAGTTTTTATTTAAAACAAGCCAGTTTTCGCTAAGTTAAGTGTTTATAGATTCCCTGTTAATGTCTTACAGTCTGAGGGGTGTGAGGAAAATTTTAGATACGGCTCTTGTTCTTGAGGCGTTTCAGACCAAGGGGGCACAAAGTATAGTACAAGAGAATACTGCAGTTGTACAGTGATGTTTATTATATCCTCAAACAACATACCAAAAAGGCGAGTAGGCACTCAGTAGGAACTCAGTTCACAAATGGTGGCCGAGTGACAGCTGCTGCCCTGTATACTAAAGGCCATGCTGTAAAGCTTCATTGTGCATCCATTCCAAACAGGTGTGGCTTCAACAATGTTATATTCCTTGAAGCTAGATGCCATACTCTAGAGGGAGCTTTTCATCCTAACATAGTAAAGTCTTATTAGTTCACTTAGCTACTTATATAATGACTTTATCTTCTTGGTTTTGCAGTCTCAAGTATTGTGCCATTCCAGAGTAAACATCTACAGCACAAATAACTGTTCTTTGAACACATTTCTTCAGCTGTTAAGCAGGAGTCGAGAGTTCTGACTGGTACTCAAATACAAAGATGTAAAGACCACTTTCTACCTTGAAGGAGTTCACATCTATTAATAATACTGGAAATATGCATCAAATAATTAGAGCACTATGTGTTAGACATTTTTATCAATTAGGAACTATATCATAGAGTGGCTTAGATAATAAAGACGTTTAATTATCTCATCTGCCAGGAAGTCTAGAAATAGTTGATTCCAGAGTTGGCTTAGCATTTAAACAGGATCAGGTTGCTAGATCCATATCATTTTCAGTCTCACGCATTCCTTCATCACAAAATGGCCACAGCTGCAAATATTACATGTCCTGGAGTAGTAAGGGACAGCCAGGACTTTAAGAATCATCTCTGGGCTGGGCATGGTGGTTCATGACTGTAATCCCAACACTTTGGGAGGCCAAGGTGGGAGGGTGGGAGGATTGCTTGAGCGCAGGAGTTCAAGGTTACAGTGAGCTATGATCACACCACTGAACTCCAGCCTGGGTAGCAGAGCAAGACCCTGTGTCAAAAAAAAAGAATCATCTCTGCGTGCATCTCTCCTTTTTAACTAGGAACGAAAATCTTTATCAGAAGTCCTCACCCCTCCCTCTAGTAAAGCCCACACCCAAAGTTCACAAGCTAGAACTTAGTGACATGACCACCAAAGCCTGCAGGGAGGCTGCAAAAGTACTCAGCAAAGAGGAGTTAGACCAATCATGGTTCATCCCCTAGGGCTTCACAGTTGTCACTGTGCATTATTGGGGCCATAACAGCAAAGAAGGAGGCACTGTTTGCTGGTTTGGCAGCTAGTTAACAGTGCTACAACAGGAGTGTGTACACAGGACCATGGCTGCATTTGCTGGTTGGAACTGATAGATTTCAGCTATGTGTCAGATACCAGAAATAAAAATCTTTGCCTTTAAGTAGCTGACATTTACAGTTGCATTATGTGATGAGTAAAGTAATAGTTGAATGAGAAAATGCTTTAGTAGTACACATTGCTATTAGAATTATACTTTTCTTTTTCCCGGGGGAAGGTGGGGATGGGCATGGAGGCTAGAAAAGAGAAATGGTGTTTGGCTGAGTCTTAAGCTGGCCTGACAGGTGAGGAAGCTGGAAGACAGTGTTCTGAGAAAAGGCATACAAGTGTAAGACTGTGGTATGGTCTGGAAATCTCAAATACTGCTAATGTTCATGGTACTAATGGGGCAGCCTCAGAAGCTGGCTAAAAAGGTGAAGGCTGAATCACAAAGGATCTCCTATGCTATGATAAGGAACTCATATGTGATGCTTAGAAGCCATAAGTCATCACTGAGGGTGTTTGAACAGGGCTTATGTGAACTGATTTCCATATTAGAAAGGCTACTCGTATAACTTTAGGAATGAATTAGGGAGTCAGGGTAGAGATGTGGGGACTTTAGGGGATAAGGCCCTGAACTAGGTCAGGAAGGTGTGAGGATAGCATGGATTTGAGAGGGATTTTACAAATCAGTCAGTGAGTTATAGTAGCCAGTGAATTGTGATGGGTGATAGAAATGGAAGATGAGTCTCAGGTTTTCAATTTGAGCAACTTAGTAGATGGTGGTGCCATTTGCTGCAGCAAGGAATATAGACTGAGCAGAAGTTGGGAGGAGGAGATGAATGAAATTCTGGAGTTTTTATTTATCCAATATATAACTAGGTGACACAGGAGAGAAGAGTCTGGGCTCTAAACAGACATGTGAGATTCATAAATATAAGCTGTAATTAAGCCCATGCAGTGACTCCCAGTGAGCTTTTATATTGAGAAGAGAAGATGGCCAGGGGTTTCCCATTAGCTGTATGTACAGTGTAGAGTCAGTCCTTGTGCGGATTATCAGCATTTAAGGAGCAAGCCAAGCAAAAGGAGTTATTGGTGAAAACTTGGGAACAGTAGAGGAGGGCAAAGGCCAGATGAGAGCAACTTTACAGCTGCCTGTAGAGATGGTTGTCAAAGGAGAGGGTACCTGATGGGCTAAGGTTACAAGGAAACGGGATGTGGAAGAGCAAAGGGCATGAGCCATACTACAATGGACCGAAAAATAAATGGGTGATGAAATGCAGGTGGCAAATATAGATCACTATCTCACGACTTTGATTATAAAGCAGAGTAATGACCAGAGCTTAAGAAAATAGTGAAGTTAAAGGAAAGTTTTTAGGATGCTGGCAGCTTGAGTAAGTCTGAGGCTGTGGAGCCAGCAGAGAGGAAGAGATTGAAGATTTAGAAGAGAATTTACTGCTGAGAGAGAGGAATTTGAGTGAAAAGATTCGGGAGAAATGGTCAGGATACAAACAGCCTCTCTGGGGAATAAGAGTGATTGCAGACCAGAACAAATACAAAAGTCATTAACCAGTGTTAAGGGCCCAATCATAAGTTTGTACCAGTCAGATAGCACATGGCTTTTGTGGGGTTTTTTTGTTGTTTTTTTTTGTTGTTGTTGTTTGTTTTTTAGCAGCTCAGTAGCTTAGGTAGAGGAGTCAAGAAAAGAAGGTCATTGCCCACTGTGGTGGTTCCTCTGCAGGAAACTGAACTATGATTTCAACCTAGTAGGTCAATGGCACCAAGATTTCTACAGCTCCTCCAGGTCATCAGAATGTACAGTGGGTATAATCTAGTCACAAGAAGGGATAAACTGCAATAGCAGTGTTTGAGCCAAAGCAAGAAACACAGGTTATATAATTCTCTTATAATCCAAATTAATTTTATTCTGATTTTTATATAATTTCACAGGTAGCTTTTAAATATTGCCAGAAATATGGAAGTGACAAAGTACGTGTGATAACCCTGGTGAAGAATCGTGGAAAAGGTGGAGCGATTAGAATGGTAATACATATTTTCAGCATTTTTATCTAAAATATGAAGGTATCTTGAATAATGTCTTTTGCAGACTTGTATGTTTGCCTGCTGCTTGAATACCAGCCTTTCAAGTTAGTGATAACATATTTTTAATAATAACTTCATGTTTTTAGTCAAATTTTAAGATGTGTCATATCTAGAATATAGTGGGTGATTTAAAAATATATTTATGTATTTACGTTTATCTTAAAGTTTAAAATGTTACCATCTACCTCTGTATCTTTGATAGAGTTAGCAGATAGTAAGCTTATGTGGTTTTTTGCAGTTTAAAAAATGTTTTTTGTATTAAGTTTTACCTTGATGAAGGTATGCTGTTATGCATGGTAGCACGAACTAAGATGAATTTGACTGAGGTCTATCCTGATGAAATGTGCAGTCTAATAGGAAAGGTTAGCATTTGCATAAGTAAAAAAGAAGATTATAATTATGAGAGACATGCAGATAAAGTGCTAAGAAATTTCAAAAAAGAGGTTACTGTCAGCTGAGGCATATCAGCTATGAATCAAGCTGGAAGTTTAAAAATCAAGATATGTGAAAGAAAACCTAAATAATTGACTTTGAGGTTCATTTATTTATTTTTCCCTCATAAAAAGAAGTCTAGAGGTGGGCAGTCCAGGGCTTGTTCAACTCCACAGTCATCAGAAGTCCAGGCTTCTGCCGTTTCACTCCTTCTTCCTCATGCACACAGGGTGACTCCTGGAGCACTAGCCATCACGTCCACATTCAACAGGAAGGAGAAGGGAAATGGTCAGGATACAAATCATCACATGCTGCCCTCCTCACAGTGTCTTATGAGTTGGGTAATATTAGTTTGATTATTATATAGATGAGGAAAGTGAGTAAAGAAGGTAAAGTAAATTACCCAACGTTATCAGATGATAAGAGGTAGAGTCAAGATTTGGATGCAGTTAGTTTCACTCTGAAAGCCATGCTTTTAACCTTTCTGATAACTCTATAGAGAAAAGACTTGAGAAAACAGCACGCCATTTAGTAAAGCCAGAAAAGACAGAAGTAGGAACTCTTTGGATATGTACTAGAAACAGTGATTCACTTTGGCTGGGTCACAGGATATATGAAACAGAAAGAAAGTAGGATTGATGCAATGTCATGATGGGCTTTAAATCTATCCATTTGTTTCTTTATTCAGCCAACGTTGTATTTTCATTAGAGACACTGAGATGAAAGACACCTATTCTGTCCTTAAGGATATCACAGTTTAGTAGGGAGACAGACCATTGCCATACAGTGTTGTAAATGCTATAATAGAAGTACATGCAAAATGTTGGTGCCACCATCTTTTGAGGGCAGCAGCACAGATGTCCCAGAGGAGGCAAATTCTGGGCGGGGTCTTTAAGGAGGATTAGGACTTAACCACCTACAAGTTGGGAGGGCAGGGAGCCTACACAGGGAACATGAACAAAGGCACAGCAATGTCAAAGAACATGCCACAATAAAGGACCCACTCATGGTACCCACGTCTTGACTGGAGATAAGGCTGGAGGGGTGGGTGAGTTAAGGTCACAAACTGTAGACGAGGGGCTTTTACATTTTTTACCATTGACAGAGTGACACTTTAATCAGCCAGCAGCAAGTGTAGCAATATTGGGCAAGGTATGATAAATATTTATTTGAATTATGATAGTGACAGAAGAGAAGAAAATGAGGGGATAAATGTGAGAGCTATTAAAATGACACAGCATTGGGTCTGGGATCAGAGAGAAGAATGACATGCTAAGCCATTCTTACATTGCTATAAAGAAATACCTGAGACTGGATAACATATAAAGAAAAGAGATGTGATTGATTGACGGTTCTGCATGCTGTACACGGAGCATGGTGCCAGCATTTGCCTCTAGTGAAGGCCTCAGGAAGCTTCCACTCATGATAGAAGGCGAAGTGGAAGCAGGCGCATCGTATGACGAGAACAGGAGCAAGTTAGCGGGCACGGTGGTGCCACACACTTTTAGACAACCAGATCTCATGAAAACTTGCTCACTATTGCAAGGACAGCACCAAGCTGTTCATGAGGGATCCACCCCCATGACCCAAACACCTCCCACTGGGCCCCACCTCCAACATTGGGGATCACATTGCAATATGAAATTTGGAGGGGACACAGATCCAAACTATGTCAAGTGAGTACCACTGGCCTTGGGTAACAGGGAGGATGATGATGCCATTAATAGAAGGAATGAAACACTGGAGGAGGAGCTGGTATAAGAGGCAGTTATGTTGAGTTTGAGCCATGTTAAGTTTGAGACAACGTGCAGTGGTATCCAGAATAGCCTAGGAGAGAGGATGTGAGTGAGTCATCCACATATGTCAGATGATAGTTGAACCTGAAGCCATTAAACTGGCAAAGAGGAGGTTACAGAGAAAAGGAGAATCAGGAAATCTTAAGGCAGTGAGGCACATGAGAAATAATGGGCATAAAATATGACTGAGGAAACACAAATGGGAGTTGCTATGGTAGACTGCCTTTTCAAGGAGCTGCAGCAAAATGAAGGCCATAGACAGTAGAACAGGAAAGTAGGCTTAAACAAGTTTGATCATGCATCATTGAAATTAGTCACTTACTGGTTTTTTGCCCCATTTCAAATAGCTCCAGTTTTTTTACCACCTCAGCTCTCAAGTAGCTGGGACTACAGGCATGTGCCACCATATCAGGCTAATTTTTTAAATGTTTTTGTAGAGATGGAGTCTCACTGTATTGCCCAGACTGGTCTCAAACTCCTGAGCTCAAGCAATCCTTCCACCTCAGCTTCCCAAAGTGCTAGGATTGTAGGTGTGAGTCATCTCACCTAGCCTTTTGCATTTGTTCTAATGGATGTGATTAAAAAGACATCACAGATACTAACTAGTTAGCTTATTATACCATAGAATAAATGATCTGATTTCTCTCTACATTTGTATATGTCTTATCTATAGCCACACTATGTTGTGTTATCAAAGCAATTTTACTATGTCAAACCATAAATATATTTGCATGTAAGAAATAAGGAATTCACTCAAATACACCAGAGAAATTAAAAGTTGATGTGCAGTTTATTTCTGTATGAAATATGCACTCATGGAGCCATAATTTGCACAAAAGACCAGCCAATTCAGAATTGAATGGCATAATTTTGCTGTTTCAAATACCGCAAATGGCATAAAATAACATTTGGATTTATGCATAATTCTTAAAGTTTATTGACACTTTTTATTTCTTTAATTAATTTAGTAAACTTTAGATCCTATAATAAATGATACTAAAGACCTGTGCATTTCACAGCATATCTATATATTAGAATGTTTAATCTGTCTATAAACATGTTCTTTATATGTGGTTCTAAGTAGCCCCTAATTCATTTTAAGCATCATGACACGATAAACATATAACATGTATGATACGTACTGTCCCTTTTTTATTCTTTGTGATGCAGAATATCTTTAATTTGTCCAAACCTATTTTATTATCTTGGTATTTTCCAAGATATTTGTAGTATGACTTCACAAAGTTTTTAAAATAATGAAGATAGGCAATAGGTTCATTTGAGAAGATCTTCTTAATATACAGGTAATTTGTTTTCAGTGAACTCTGGCCTCCTTCAGCCATCTCATACCTCATCTTTCACTCTTAGGTATTTTAAGTAGAACAGACTGAAGTGTCATTGAATTTAACCTGAGTTTTAACCAATTTTCTTTGACTTGAAATTTTAAAATACAGGGTATATTCAGTTCTCGAGGAGAAAAGATCCTTATGGCAGATGCTGATGGAGCCACAAAGTTTCCAGATGTTGAGAAATTAGAAAAGGGACTAAATGATCTACAGCCTTGGCCTGTGAGTATAAGAATGTAGTTTAAATAACATTCAGTCAAGAATGCAGGAGAGCTAAAGTAAAGTTAAAGGAGAGTTTACCTATCAGTTTAAAAACTGAGTGTTTTTGGTATGAAATCCTTATACAAATGGTACAGCCCCATAGAGGAACTGATCATTTTGTTACAAATATTGTCTGATTTTATGAGATTCACTTGACAATTACTTATTTAATATTGTGACCATTTCTCTCTCTTGGTTTCTGATTGCTTCTACCCAAGTTTTAATATTTATTGTGCATATTCAATTAAGACTTTTATTTAAAAGTATAGCCTGAATTCCAGGTAAAGATGTGAAATGAAGCTGGATCACAGAATCCAGTTTTTGATGAAACAAACAAAATCACAAGCAGCAATCACTCAAAAAGGATTATTTGAAACTTCACACCATAACTTCAAAAAGTGGTGGTTGAGGAAAGAAATAAAATCCTAGTACCATTCCTACCTTTTAAAAGCCATTTAGAGAAGTAAGATGAATTTGGCAAACGCTCAGGATCTTGAGCGTTTGCCAAATACTTCCCAATCTGGAAAAAATGAATCAGAGAATGAAAAAGCACCCTTAGACAACATCAAACAATATACCTACCATCACACAATGTGTCAAACAATATACGTACCATCACACAATACGTCAGAATTTCAGCAGAAGCAAGAAAACTTGCTGAGGTCTGCCATTTTTCAGGACTGTAAGCTGAATTGGGGACACAGATCCATGTGACTAGATCCTTTCCTGGATGGAGTGTACCTTGTTCAAGACACTTGACAAAATCTCACAAGACCGGGGAACCCAAGTAACCAACAAAGCCACGTAGAGCTCCAGGGGAGGGACCCTCCTCCCTGCCTTCCCACCGTCTACCCTCAAGTCCAGATATAATACTCAGGCCTTGAAATTCTAGTTTAGAGGGGGAAGAGATACAGGTACATCAAGGAGAATGTTCATTTACTGTAGGAGAGCTGCCCATGTTAATCATGACAAAATAAAAGAAAGAAATGGCAATCACACCAACATATAATTACACAAAAAGAATTAAAGTTGCATACAAAAGATTAAGACAGTGTAATCCAAGGAAAAGGACAAAATTACATGCAAGTATTCTGGCTAAAGAAATAAAACAATGAAAATAAGAATTTAGCAACACAGGTCTTCAAAGGTAAGATGACAAAACAACAAAATGGTATTAAAAGGAAAATTACAGGCCAGGTTTACATGCCTGTAATTCCAGCACTTTGGGAGGCCAGGGCAGGAAGATCACTTGAGGCCAGGAGTTTGAGCCCAGCCTGGGCAACATAACGAGACCCCATCTCTGTAAAAATAAGAGAAAAATTAACAGGGTGTGGTGGTGTATGCGTCTAGTCCCAGCTACTTAGGAGGCTGAGGCTGGAGGATCATTTGAGCCCAGCAGTTTGAGGTTATAGTGAGCTGTGATTGCCCCACTGCACTCCAGCCTCAGTGACAAAGCAAGAGCCTGTGTCAAAAAAAAAAAAAAAAATTACAGAACTAAGGAAACAAATTGAGACCAAAATAAGATGAATATGTAAAACTATCTATGAATGAAATAGACCTAGTTTAGAACTGAATATTATTACATATTTATTAAGATCCTGTTATAGCAAAAACCAAACCAAACAACACAAAAAGGTAAACATATAAGCCCCCCAAAAATTTAATAATAATTACAGAAAAACTCACTGCATATCTTTCTAGAAATATTTATTTAATTCCACACTTTGTGAAGTATTATATTTCTCCCCCACCGTCATCCATCACCATCCCTTGTATTTCTAGCTGTTTTTTTTGTTTTTTTCTAGGTGTTTTTTGTTTTTTTAAGATTCTAAGTGAATCAACTAATATAATTCTTAAGAGAATTAGCTGTAAAGATATTCATACCATTGCTCTTCAGATGAGTAGCACTAGCTGCATGTGTCTATTTAAATTTAAATAAAATGAAAATTTAGTTCCTCAGTTTCATTGGCCACATTTAAATTACTTGTGGCTAAAAGCTACCTTTTTTTTTTTTAAAGGAGATAAGGTCTTACTGTGTTGCCCAGGCTGGACTCAAACTCCATCCTCCTGCCTCAGCTTCCTGAATACCTGGGACTACAGAAGTGAGCCACCATGCCCCGCTTGTTGTATAGCATTTCCATCATCACAGAAAGTTCTCTGGCTTATAACATGATATGAATTTATTGTTGGATATGTTGTAGTTCACTCTTACTAAAAAAGTATTTCATGTCCAACATCTTAGTAAATCATGATAGGCTAAAAGGAAAATCTGATTCATAAAGTTACTTGGTGTGATTTCCTGATTTTCTCCAGAGGACCCCAAGAGAAACTTGATAAAATATTTCCCTTGCACTATCTTTCTAGAGGGAGTCACTCAGTGGGAGGGAGGGCATAAGGCATCAGATTTTTAGCAGCTGATTTTGTCATTCAGCAGTAGGGCAAAGAGAATTTAAATGATTTTGCTGATGTTAGGGAGTGAACCAAACAATAAAACCAAAAAAAATCTGAACTTTATTCTTATAAATCTAGTTCCTTTACACTACTCTGTAAAGAAAAGGAGTTCTGATGCCATATTTTTTCCTTATCATAATCCCATTTACTACATTGTTACTAGAAATGTTAAGTTTTAAAGAATTAAAGCATGTGATTATCATTAAGCTATTAATTCGTAGCCTTGGTTTTACAGCACCTTAAAGTATCCCTAATTATTTAAGTGTCCCAGCTCAGTTGAATTAATTTGAATTAAATTTAGTAAGTTTTATTAATATGCATCATGTAATACTCTTTGCAGGAGGTGGAAAGGAGGCAAATAAATGATAGGTGGTTAAAGTTACAAAATTCATAGTTTTTGGATCCACCCAGTGAAAAATATGGTTCTGACAAAGCTTATAAACAGCCAGTCATTGCTCTCAGAAAACTTACATTCTGAAGTTGACATGCATAGAGAAATTAGAAGAAATCTTCTTACTTATGTAATTCAGGTGTTAGAGAACTTTTTCTGTAAAGGACCATATAGTAAATATTTCAGCTTTAAAGCCAGTCAGCCTCTGTGGCAGCTGCTCAACGCTCTACTGTAGCATGAAAGTAGACATAGATAAAATACATCCTTTATTTACACAAATAAGCAGCAGATCAGATTCGGGCTACAGGCTATAGTTTGCTGACTCTTAAATCTAATTTAATCATTTATCCAATATTGGAAAGTTTTTACAACTACCTAGTGATCTTTCAGCCTCTACTGCATAGCTCTAGTGATGCTTAAGCAGCTCATTCTGTCTCAGCTCAGCTGTGAAGTTCCTCTAGACACCAAATGCAAATACGTCTCCTTTTAATCACCCCCTTCCATTGTTTCTGTCTTCTGTAGCTATACAAAATTATCTACTCCACTTCTTTGTGACAGCCCTTCAGAGAGTCAAAGCTGTTTTCCATGTGTATTCTCTCTTTTAGTCTGTCAGTTCTTACGGTTTTTGTTGTTGTTGTTGTTTGTTTGTTCGTTTGTTTTTGAGACCGTCTCGCTTTGTCATCCAGGCTGGAGTGCAGTGGCGCAATCTCAGCTTACTGCAAGCTCCGCCTCCTGGGTTCACACCATTCTCCTGCCTCAGCCTCCCCAGTAGCTGGGACTACAGGCGCCTGCCACCACGCCCGGCTAATTTTTTTTTGTATTTTTAGTAGAGACAGGGTTTCACCGTGTTAGCCAGGATGGTCTCTATCTCCTGACTTCGTGATCCACCCGCCACGGCCTCCCAAAAGTACTGGGATTACAGGCATGAACCACTGCGCCTGGCCCAGTTCTTACAGTTTTTAAACATAGCATATTTTTTTCTTATAATTTTCCACTGAAGATGTGTCTGTTTGTGTGGATTTGGTTTCCACATTACATTGTTACTTCGTACAGGTATTGCCAACTCTTTTTCCTGTTCATTGCGTTTGAACTTTGTCTCTCCATCTCTATACTGGTGTGGATTTCTTTCTATGTTCTTTTGCTTTGTTTTCAGGAATGGAATTGTGGCTAGTTAACTTCAACTTGTTAGATTTCTGTGTCTAAAAGTGTAGGTTCTTGTTCTATCTTTAGGGCAATAGCTGTTTTCTCAATTCATTTAAGCCACAAATTTGATAAGCATGCCTTGCATGTATTTCCCTAAGCCCTAATAAAAATAGTGACTGAAATAGTTCAGAAAATAATGAAACAGGAACATGGGTTTTGTAGTCAAGTCCTATAATTACGTGACTGTCTCACTAGATGGCAGTCATTAGCTTAAATATTTTTACAATATTGCTTTGACCATTTAAGTCATTTCTTTAGTACGTTTTACAGTGGTTTCTAATGTCTTCTTTCTTAGCTGATTTTTTTTTAATGACTACAAAAAGAAATTTATTACTACTTGCTTGTATTTCCTCTTAGAGTAACCAGGTTACATGTTCTGGTCTGATGATTCTTATACAAAGTCATCTTACAAAAGTTGCCTACAATTTCTTTTCTGATAATAAGTGCTCCTGTAAGGTTTTAAACTACATGTATATAATTTAAGTAGAGCTTTGTATAATACATACAAATAAAATAGGGCATTTACATTTTCATACTAAAAATTTTATTTTATTTTATTTTATTTTATTTTATTTTTGAGACAGGGTCTCCCTGTGTCACCCGGGTTGGAGTACAGTGGCTCAATCTCAGCTCACTGCAACCTCTGCCTCTTGGGCTTAAGCGATTCTCGTGCCTCAGCCTCCCGAGTAGCTGGAATTACAGACACGCAGCACCACGCCAGGCTATTTTTTGTGTGTTTTGGTAGAGATGGGGTTTCACTGTGTTGGCCAGGCTGGTCTCAAACTCCTGGCTTCAAGTGATCTGCCCGCCTTGGCCTCCCAAATTGTGGGGATTAGGAGCATGAGCCACCACGCTCAGCCAAAACTTTCATTTATATTTTACTTGTATTTTCTTTTCCCACATCTTTGTTTTTTAATATGCAAAGCTTTCCTCTCAGATTTTCAGTTTCCCAGCTGGTAGTTAGTCTACCTCTTTTTAAAAATATGCTTGTTTTTTAGTAATTTTTCTAAGCAAAGTATATGCTGGCCAGGCACAGTGGCTCACATCTGTAATCCCAGCACTTTGAGAGGCCATGGTGGGAGGATCATTTGAGGCCAGGAGTATGAGACCAGCCTGGCCAACATAGTGAAATCCCGTCTCTACTAAAAATTAGCCAGGTGTGGTAGCGCACACCTGTAAGCCCAGCTACTCGGGAAGCTGAGGCATGAGAATCACTAGAACCTGGGAGGCAGAGGTTGCAGTGAGTCGGGACTGCGCCACTGCACTCCACCTTGGTCAACAGAGAGAGACTCTGTCTCAAAAAATAATAAAAATAAATTTTTTTCAAAAAATAATCCCAACGTATATGATGATCGCTTGTTCAGTTGCTTAACTTTTCTAAATAGAATCAAAAATCCCTAACAGGCAAAATAAATGCTATAAAGTGTGTATTTCATGATCATAGAGTAATTTCTCAGGCTGTGACTTAGGTTTTAAATTATTTTATTTATTTTTTATTATTATTTTTTGAGACAAGGTCTCATTCTGTCACCCAGGCTGGAGCGCAGTGATGCGATCTTGGCTCACTGCAACCTCTGCTTCCAGGGTTCAAGCAAATCTCATGTGTCAACCTCCCGAGTAGCTGAGAGTGCATGTGCAAACCACCATGCCTGGTTAATTGTTTGGTATTTTTAGCAGATGAGGTTTCACCATGTTGCCGAGGCTGGTCTTGAACTCCTGACCTCAAGCAGTCAGCCCTCCTTGGCCCCCCAAAGTGCTGGGATTACAGGCTGAGTCACCACGCCTGGCCCTTAAATTCTGATTTAGACATAGCTCTAACAAGCTGAGTTTTCAGTTTTTTAAGCCCACAGATGACTAGAATTAATGGATATGAAAAAGATACGAAGAAAAATTACGTTAAGAAGAACCATAGGAAGCAGATCTTAACCACACGCACAACTCAATCTGGAGTGCTGGGTTGCTTACTAATGACCCTGAATGCTCTTCTATCTCTAATATAGTAATCCTTGGCCGGTTCTAGTTTTGTATACCAATGATTCATATATGCGTGCATGGTTTGGTTCCTTAAAAGCACGTGACAGTTAGTCCTTCTCCCTTTTTTTGTGGACCATGTGAGCAAGTCTAAGAAGCTGGTATGTTTGTTTCACCCTCTCAATATATGGGTAGAAAAGCAGGCTTCCAAAAGAGAATTCAACCTCCAAAGTCATTTGTTTTAGACACCATAACTCTGAGGTACTGATTAAAATGAGGAAATGTGGCCGGGCACAGTGGCTCATCCCTGTGATACCAGCACTTTGGGAACCTGAGGACAGGTGTTTGAGACCAGCCTGGCCAACGTGGTAAAACCCCATCTCTACTAAAAATACAAAAACTTAGCCGGGCATGGTGGCACACACCTGTAGTCCCAGCTACTCAGGAGGTCGAAGCAGGAGAATAACTTGAGCCCAAGAGGTGGAGGTTGCAGCGAGCCAAGATCGTGCCACTGCACTCCAGCCTGAGCTACAGAGCAAGACTCCATAATAAATAAATAAATAAATAAGGAAATGTATGTCATGTGTTTAGCATGTGTTCAGCACTCAACCAGTACCTGTAATTATTAACATCCATCTTTTTTTCTTTTTTTTTTTTAATTGAGACCAAATCTCACTCTGTCACCCAGGCTGGAGTGCAGTGGCACAATCTCAGCTCACTGCAGCCTCTGCCTCCTGGGTTCAAGTGATTCTCCTGCCTCAGCCTCCCAAAGAGCTGGGATTACAGGCATCCACCACCAGGCCCGGCTAACTTTTTTTGTATTTTTAGTAGAGGTGGGGTCTCACCATGGTGGCCAGGGCTGGTCTTGAACTCCTGACCTCAAGTGATCCTCTCACCTGGGCCTCCCAAAATGCTGGGATTACAGGCGTGAGCCACCACGCCCGGCCAACACCCATCTTTGTGCTTGATATTTTTTCATCAGATCCAATTCTGTTACTGTTTATGATTGTTAATATAAATTAGCTATATCTCTATTCCTTCTCTCCAGTAAATTGTGTGAAAATATTTAACTTAAAAAGTACTGAGGACCGGGCACAGTGGCTCACGCCTGTAATCCCAGCACTTCAGGAGACTGAGGCACGCGGATCACCCGAGGTCAGGAGTTTGAGACCAGCCTGGCCAACGTGGCAGAACCCCATCTCTACTGAAAATATAAAAATTAGCTGGGTGTGGTGGCACGTGCCCATAATCCCAGCTACTTGGGAGCTGAGATAGGAGAATCTCTTGAAGCCAGAAGGCGGAGGTTGCAGTGAGCCGAGATTGCGCCACTGCACTCCAGCCTGGGTGACGGAGTGACATTCCGTCTCAAAAAAAAAAAAAACAAAACAAAGGCGGGGCGCAGTGACTCATGCCTATAATCCCAGCACTTTGGGAGGCCGAGGCGGGTGGATCATGAGGTCAGGAGATGGAGACCATCCTGGCTAACATGGTGAAACCCTGTCTCTACTAAAAATAGAAAAAATTAGCCGGGCATGGTGCCACGTGCCTGTAATCACAGCTACTCGGGAGGCTGAGGCAAGAGAATCGCTTGAACCCAGGAAGTGGTTATTGCAGTGAGCCGAGATCTTGCCACTGTATTCCAACCTGGGCAACAGAGTGAGATTCCATTAAAAAAAAAAAATACCGAGAAAGATTTTGATTGATTTAGCATTTCTTGCTAGAAGATAATATACTTTACTTCTTACCACCTTTTTTTTTTTTTTTTTTTTTTGGAGACAGTCTCACTCTGTCGCCCAGGCTAGAGTGCAGTAGCATGATCTCAGCTCACTGCAACCTACACTTCCCGAGTTCAAGCAATTCTCATGCCTTAGCCTCCCAAGTAGCTGGGAATACAGGTGTGTGCCACCATGACTGGCTGATTTTTGTATTTTTAGTAGAGACGGGGTTTCACCATGTTGGCCAGGCTGGTCTTGAACTCCTGGCCTCAAGCGATTCCCCTGCCTCAGCCTCCCAAAGTGCTGGGAGTATAGGCATGAGCCACTGCACCTTTTTTTTTTTGTTTTTTTAAATGAGTTGGGATCTCCTTCTGTTGCCCAGGCTGGGGTGCAGTGGTGCCATCATGACTCAGCCGCAATCCTCTTACCTCAGCCTCGCTAGTGGCTAGGACTACAGGCACATGCCACCACACCTGCCTCACTTATTAAAAGCCAACTGTCATAGTAACTTAAATACTCATTTTAAAAAACCATGGGAAATTCAGTTATACTCCAAAAGAGGTTTAAAAAAAAGAGACTCCATGTCTACAGACATTTTCTAACATGGGCAGTTTTTAAAACAAAGATATCTTTCATTTCTGAAGAACAGCTAACTTTTTGAAAAAATGTTTAGATTAATTCTACCTGATAGTGAGATTGGTATCAGGGATTCAGCTCTTACATCAGAATTCTTCAGACACACAAAACTCTTAAAAGCTCTTGAGGACTTATGCTGAGATAAAAACGAGATTTGTAAAAGAAAGTTGTTTGGATTTTGATTTGTTTTTAGTTAAATTACATGGTATTTTAACTCTACTCATGAATCTTTGAAATGGAGAAGTGTGTTCTTTTTTATGTATTACTCAATAGTGTTGTTGCTCTTTTCAGTTAAAGTTAAAACTGATTTGCCATATGCTATTTGAACTTTTAACATGCTTCATCTCTTAGAAAATCATTCTCTCCCTTTCTGCACAAAGTACCTCTACCAGAAAAAACAAGGGAAGAAATTATTTTACTACTAAATAGTAGGCAAAGTATATAACACAATTTTTTTTTTTTTTCCTGAGACAGAGTCTCGGTCTGTTGCCCAGGCTGGAGTGCAGTGGTGCGATCTCGGCTCACCGCAACCTCTGCCTCCCAGGTTCAAGCAATTCTCCTGCCTCAGCCTCCCAAGTAGCTGGGACTACAGGCGCTTGCAACCACAGCCGGCTAATTTATGTATTTTTAGTAGAAATGAGGTTTTGCCATGTTGGCCAGGCTAGTCTTGAACTCCTGACCTCAGGATATCTGCCTGCCTTGGCCTCCCAAAGTGCTGGGATTATAGCCATGAACCACCGTGCCCAGCTAAGAAAATTCTTTTCTTTTCTTTTCTTTTTTTTTTGAGACAGAGTCTCGCTCTGTCACTGAAGCTGGAGTGCGATGGCGCAATCTTGTCTCACTGCAACCTCCACCTCCCAGAGTCAAGCAGTTTCCTGCCTCAGCCTCCTGAGTAGCTGGGATTACAGGCATGCACCACCACTCCTGGCTAGTTTTTGTATTTTTAGTAGAAATGGTTTCACCATGTTGGCCAGACGGGTCTTGAACTCCTGACCTCAGGTGATCTGCCCACCTCAGCCTCCCAAAGTGCTAGGATTACAGGCATAAGCTACCGTGCCCAGCCTAGAAAATTCTTTAAAGAAAATATAGATAGCTAAAACATCCCCCAAACATTTTATTTTTTTATTAATAATAAAGATAGAATAACTAGAACTGACAAGAATTTGATTTAATAGTCAATATCATACCCGTTAATGGGAATGTAAGTAACATTTTTTTTTTTTTTTTTTTTTTGAGACAAGTTACTGCTCTGTTGCCCAGGCTGAAGTGCAGTGGTTCCTGCCTTGGCCTCCCGAGTAGCTGGGACTATAGGGGTACGCTACCATGCCTGGCCAATTTTTGTATTTTTAATAGAGATGGGGTTTCGCTATGTTGCCAAGGTTGGTCTCAAACGCCTGGTCTCAAGTGATGTGCCCACTTCGACCTCCCAAAGTACTTGGATTACAGGTAAAGAACCTTTTAAAGGAAAATTTGGCCCATATGCATTAAAAAAACATTCAGACTTTTAACTTAGTATTCTACGTGTAGGACTCCAAAGAAGGAAATCTAAAATACAGATAAGAGTTTTATATTCAAAGATGTTCTTTCAGTTGCCTTTCTATAACATAAAATTAGAAAGGACAACAAATAGGCAAATAGTCAAAGTAATGGTAAATCTGTACATTAAAATATTGTATAGCCCTTACAATTGACACGAAAAAGAAAAACTACCATGCAGCACTATTATGACAAATTCTTGAAAGGTAATCAAACTTGAATCTTATCAAGCCTCTGAATCTAACTACCAGTTTAGAGGAAGTACAGGGGACAGGAGAACATGTTAAATGTCACCATGGGGGTGCAATCAGCAACATCTAAAACCTAGGAAACTGTAGAGCAAACAATGTGGTTTCTTCAGGTTACAAGAAAAAAATTTAAAGAGGTAGGGAGAACCCACAGATAAAAGAAATACCAACTGATTTGTATGGATTTTTTTGGTGGTGGTGGTTTGTTTTTTTAGACAGAGTTTTCCTCTTGTTGCCCAGGCTGGGATGCAATGGTGCAATCTTGGCTCACTGCACCCTCCGCCTCCTGAGTTCAAGCAATTCTCCTGCCGCAACCTCCCAAGTGGCTGGGACTACAGGCGCATGCCACCACGCCCAGCTAATTTTTGTATTTTTAGTAGAGACGGGGTTTCACCATGTTGGCTAGGATGGTCTGGATCTCTTGATCTTGTGATGTGCCTGCCTCAGCCACCCAAAGTGCTGGGATTACAGGCGTGAGCCACTGCGCCTGGCCCTGTATGGATTTTATTTGGCCATTCATTCAAACAAACTGAAAACTTAAGAGATAATTGGGCAAATTTGAAATATGTATGCCTGATGGTATTAAGGAATTATTGGTGTTTTAGGTATCATAGTGGTACTATGATTGACATTATATGAATTTGTAACATATGATATCTAGAATTTTTTTCAAAATAATCCCAGGTTGGGTGGGATGGTGGGGGGGGGGGGGGGCTTTACGTAGAACAAGATTGGCAATGTGTTGCTAATTATTGAAGCTAGGTAGTAGGTATGTGGTGCTTCATTTTCCCCTTCTTTCTAGTTTTGCGTATGTTTGAAAATACCCATAATAAAAAGTATAAAAACAATAAACTTTAACATGAATAAATTTTTGTTGAAAAAGAACATGACATACATGAGTAAATTTGAGCTATGGTTTTTTGTAATGTAGAGAAAAAAGAATACAAAGAAATATACACAGTTTAAAACAGTGGCTGCTTTTAGGTAGTAAGATAATACATGAGTTTTCTCTTTAATTATCATTTATATATGTAAATTTATATACTTGCAAATTTTTTATAATGAGCACTTTTAAATTTATTTTTGTTAGTCATTCAAAATTCAAATGGTATAAGAAAGATATACAGTGAAACTAGCTCTACTTTCCATCTCTCAGTTACCCTCAGATATAACTAGTGTTACTCATTTCTTTTATTGGGAAGATGCATACTGTTTATGTATTCTTTTTAAAATTGCAAAGTGTGGTACTATACAGTGTTCTCTTGTTTCTACTTAACAATGTGTCTTGGAGATTGCACTATATTTATGCATAAAGACCTTCCTCATTCTTTCACATCTTCATAGCCAGTCCCTTCGGGTGGAGATGCAGGTTTGCTACTTCAAATACTGAAATGATTAAACTCTATGAAAGTCATTTTACACATATGCAAGTATATTTGTCGGAAGAATTGTTGGAATTGCTGGGTCAGGTTATATGTATATTTGTAATTTTGATAACGTTTCAAATCGCTGTTGCTAAAGAGTGTGCGGGCACAGTATGGTAAAAAATTATAGGTTTTATTTGCATTACTCTTGGAATAAGTGTAATTGAGGATCTTTTCAGTTGTTCAAGAGCTATTTTCACTTCCTCTTTTGTGTACTCTGTTTCAAGTCTGCTTCTTTTCCAACTGTATTTTTGGGTACTTTTTAAAATAGTAAATGCACTTTATGCTTTTTGGAAATTAACCTTTTGTCTGTAGTATAAATTGCCAATATTTTCCCCCAGTTTTTTTGTCTTTTAGTTTTGAATATGGTTGGATTTTTTGTTATTTTGTCATACAATTCTTTAAAATGTTACTAACAAATGGATCAGTCTTCTGGTTTTTTGTACTTGTACCTTCCTTCAGATTATTTACAAAATGATTTCTGATGTTTTACATTTAAATATTTGATGTATCTGGACTATGTCCCATTATTCAGTTAAGAAGCTCAAGTCCAACTTAATTTGGTTTCCAAGTGGCTACCACAATGTCCCACACCATTTGTCAGTTCCTGTTTATCCCACTGATTTAAAAGGTCATCTTTATCATATTCTAAGTACTCATATGGCTTTGTGTATGTGTTTCCTGGCCTTTTCATTCTGTCCATGGAATTGTCCGTGGATTTGTCTATTCACATTCCAGCACCTTAGTTTGAATTATTGTAGCTTTATCATATATTTTTTAAATTTTTGTGATGAGTCATCCTTTATTCTTGAATTTTCCTGGCTCTTTTCTTGATTATTTTTGCTTCTCTTTTAAAAATTTTTTTATTTTCTCACCACTATACTAACAAGGACCTTTTTTTTTTTAATGGAAACTCTAAAATCAGCTTGTCCAGTTCAATGAAAAATCATTTTGTTATTTTTATTGGTTTTAAGTTAGGAAGCATTGATTTTTTTTTTTTTTTTTTTTTGAGACGGAGTCTTGCTCTGTCTCCCAGGCTGGAGCACAGTGGTGTGATCTCGGCTCACTGCAAGCTCTGCCTCCTGGGTTCACGCCATTCTCCTGCCTCAGCCTCCCGAGTAGCTGGGACTACAGGCGCCTGCCACCATGCCTGGCTAATTTTGTGAATTTTTAGTAGAGACGGGGTTTTGCTGTGTTAGCCAGGATGATCTCGATCTCCTGACCTCATGATCTGCCCTCCTTGGCCTCCCAAAGTGCTGCGATTACAGGTGTGAGCCACCACGCCCGGCCAGAAGCATTGACTTTTTAATGCTGTTACTGTATCCTCTCATATATCATGACAAGACCTTCTGTGTGTTTAAATCTTTTGTTTTCCTTGTTAGCATTTACATGTTTCCTTTATTTAGATCTTGTCTAAACTTTCTACCTTTCTTATAAACTTTATTTCTAGATTTTTCATTTTTATTGGTGTTATAAATGCTGTCTTCGATTATATCTTGTGATTATTGTTTGTACATGTGACATCTGAAGTTTTGTATATATATATTCATTTTGTGACTACTCATCTTTTAATATTCTTTGTTTCTAATGTAGTTTTTCAGTTGCTATTCTTTGATTTTCAAGGTATATAATTATGTCATCTACAGATAACCCTTTTCTTTCTCATACCACTAATTTTTCTCTCAAATAATATAGTATTTTCACACAGAAAATATCATTTAAAGTTACGAAGTTTAACATAATGCATGCCCCTTATATTTAGCTCTATTTAAGCAAAATTTAGTGTCCTCTTAGTATGATTAGGCTTCTCAAAGTTGTACATATTCTGAACTTTTCAATAAACCTTTAAAAGATTTTTAATGTCAACTTTTTTTAAAATCGGTTTCTAAAAATGAGATTCTCATTGAAAATAAATATTTTTATTAGTGATATTTAAATATTGAAAAACTATCTCTGCTTTTTCCCTCAGAATCAAATGGCTATAGCATGTGGATCTCGAGCTCATTTAGAAAAAGAATCAATTGCTCAGGTGAGACTTCATTAATTGGCATGGGACAGCCAATTAATTGGCTTTTATTTCTTTTTATATATATATATCTGGCAAGAAACTGGCTTTTATGTCTAATCTCTTAAACATGAGGTTCCTTTCAAAAGAAATTAATGTTTTAATTGTGGAAAGGTTATGAAGGATTGGCACATTTTAGAATTGATTTTTTTTTTTAAGCATATACAAGAAGATGTGGACTTCGCTTTGCCTTAGGATGGAAGCAGTTCTTTTTAATATATTTTTAAGATAAAGAGAATCTGTTCAGTAATAAAACAAACTTCTAAATTACGCTTTTTTTTTTTTTTTTTTTGGAGACGGAGTCTCCCTCTGTTGCCCAGGCTGGAGTGCAGTGGTGCGATCTCGGCTCACTGGGCAACCTCCACTTCCTGGGTTCAAGCAGTTCTCCTGCCTCAGCCTCACAAGTAGCTGGGACTACAGGCGCACACCGCCACACCTGGCTATGATTTTGTATTTTGGTAGAGACAGGGTTTCACTGTGTTGCCCAGCCTGGTCTTGAACTCCTGAGCTCAGGTAATCCGCCTGCCTCAGCCTCCCAAAGTACTAGGATTACAGGTGTGAGCCACTGCGCCCGGCCTAAATGATGCATTTTTTAACCAATCAACTTGCCTTTATTTTTTTCTAACGTTGGCACAGTTAAGTGCTTTATTTTGAATTTTATTCAGTTAAAAATTTTTTTTAACCTCATTCCTCTTAGAAAAACACTATACCTTAAAATTTCACAAGTTTGCAACTGCCCTTTTAGGGTGTAAAAATGTCACTAAAGATGTTCAATTCTTCATTTTGTAGGTTATGCTAGAAAAACTAGAGTAACAATTTCCCAGGTCACTCTTACGCACATGAGGCTTTGAGAACCAGTAGAATAAAAGGTTGAACCTTTCCCCCAATGATTCAGAAAAGAGATATGTAGAAATTTTAATTTTTAAAAAAGGTATATTGATGACAGAGTGACAAAAACCTTTTAAGGATTATATTGAAGTACAAAAACCCAGACTCTCTTTTTATTTTTTGTTTATTTATTTTTGAGACAGTCTCTCTCTGTCACCCAGGATGCAGTGCAGTGGTGCAATCTTGGCTCACTGCAACCTCTGCCTCCCGGGTTCAAGCAATTCTTCTGCCTCAGTCTCCCAGGAAGCTAAGATTACAGGTACACGCCATCATGCCTGGCTGATTTTTGTAGTTTTAGTAGAAGAGGTTTCACCATGTTGGCCAAGCTGGTCTCAAACTCCTGACCTTAGGTGATCCACCTGCCTTGGCCTCCCAGAGTGCTGGGATTACAGGCATGAGCCACCACGCCCGGCCTTCTTTTTTTGTTTGTTTTTTTGTTTTTATGAGACAGAGTCTAACTCTGTCACCCAAGTTGGAGTGCAGTGGCGCAATCTCGGCTTGCTGCAACCTCTGCCTCCCGGATTCAAGCGATTCTCCTGCCGCAGCTTCCCGAGTAGCTGGGATTACAGGCGTGCGCCACCACACCCAGCTAATTTTTGTATTTTTAGTAGAGGCGGTTTCGCCATTTGGTCTCAAACTCCTGACCTCGTCATCTGCCCTCCTTGGCCTCCCGAAGTGCTGGGATTACAGGTGTCAGCCACCACGCCTGGCCTCTTCTCCTTTTTTTAGAAGTAATTATTTTACTAGCACCTAGTCTAGTATTCTATGTATCCTAGAGATTCTCACTGATGTTTGAAAAAGGTTAATCTGTTAACCATAGAGAATAGCACACTCCTAGATATTTAAAATGGGAAGAGAGCTTGGGATTAATCCTGCTTCATCAGTTTAACAACGCACGGGGGATAAGAAAAGGAAAAGTATGTGTCTCCTAACATGTTCAGCACATTTTATATATATATGTGTATAATTATAAAATAGTATATATAGTATAATTATAAAATAGTATATATATAAAATTGTAGTAGAAACTATTAAATACTAAATTCCCACAATAGGAAATACAGCTGTAGCCCTAGATGAAATGTGCAGCCAGTAAAGCTGATGATAATGGAGACTATTTAATAACATGGGATAAAACCTGAAATATTAGGTTGTTTGTAAAAAATAGTATGATATTATAAATACAGTTATCTGTGTTGAAATAACAAATAGGCTGGACACAGTGGCTCACACCTGTAATCCCAGCACTTTGAGAGGCCAAGGCAGGCGGATCACCTGAGGTCAGGAGTTTGAGACCAGCCTAGCCAACATGGTAAAACCCCGTCTCTACTAATAATGTAAAAATTAGCCAAGCGTGGTGGCAGGCACCTGTAATCCCAGCTACTTGGGAGGCTGAGGCAGGAGAATCACTTGAACCCGGGAGGCAGAGGTTGCAGGTGAGCTGAGATCAGGCCACTGCACTCCAGCCTGGGCGACAGAGTAAGACGCCTCCTCCTCAAAAAAATAAATAAATAAATAAATAAATAAAATAAATAAAAATTTGTTTTTGCACACTAAAACAGCTAATGAAAATAGATCAATACTAATTTAATGGTTTTTTAAGTACTTTTTTTCTTTCTTTTTTTTTTTTTTTTAAATATATTAATGAGATGAGAAAGGATAATCTACTTGGTGAAGGAGAAAAGATAGTTTGGAAAAATAGCCAAAGACAGACTTAGGAGCCAGTGAGTAATATAGGTAAGAGATAGTTCTTGTATTTGTTGGTGGTGGCTGTAGAAAGGAGCCATGTGTTTTGGTTTTGTTTTTCATGGTGTAAATTCTTTTCACTTAGAACTTGCATTGGTTGAAAACTCTGAATTTTTCCTAGAAATACACTAGTATTTAAATGAGACTTATGCTATGGTCTAAATCTTTTACCTAGTACTGCTCTTAGCCAGGTATCAAGGGATCAATCACAGGAACCACATATTTATAATTCATCTTGTCTCCATCCATCCATTCTTTCATCTCTAAAACCAAGTGTTTGGTTTAGTGCTCTTGATTCCCACAGAATTGGCTGCCATTCTGTAGAAAGAAGGGATAACCTTTGATACTCACTAGAGATCATTGGTTGTCCACTGCAGATGCTATCACAACTACTGCTCAGTAGGCTTGTTCAAGTCCAGCTTATTCTTATAGAACCATAGCTGTCTCACAAAAGGTTGTCTCCAAGAGGCACAAGACATGCATCCGCCTCATGTCCAGAAAACTGAAGCATGGCTTTCCATTTCCCTTCGTGTGCTGTCAGTAATAAACCCCTGCATGGTGATCAATCTGTGGACAATGAGAAAATTATAAAAGAATTAATCAAGATAGCAAATGACAACTTCGGTAGCTTATTGCCTAATGTTCAGAAACATCTTTCCTTGATATTTTTCTACATTTCTCAATTATTCTACCACCTCTTTTACTGCTCCCTTGGAAGACAAACATGACACTGCCCTGATGGAGTCTTGTATCATCCTTAAAAGTGCTTATATTCCCATGTGTTCTGTATGACGGTAATGTTTATATATGGTCTGGCTATTCTTGAATTTATCATTTTAAAAGGATTCAAAAATAGAATCCATTAGTGGTTACTTAATGTTTTTAGTTTTTGTTTAAAGAGTCTTTGCTTAAGTCCTGGGACTTCTTTGAACTTCTTATTTTAAGTTAATGAAATTAGCAGTCACCTTTAAATTTCACCTGAATTAATTTCTTGTTTACATTTTATAAACATTGAAGATACTAGCGTTAACATTGAAACAGTGAAAATTGTTTTCCTTAATGTTTTAAATGGCCATTTCAGAAGATCATATAAGCCTTCTCTCTTTTAGTAGCTTCACTTAACTAAATAAGTTTATCCTATATTTTAGGTATCTTCTAAATTTTAAGATATTTTGCAAAGTTCTAAAAACAAAAACAAGATTATCTTGTTTGTGACTAACCTTGTTAAGCTTTTAAATATGTTAGAAATCAAATAACTTAAGGTCTTCATGTGAACTCTACATTTTTCTGCTTTTTAAAAAATAGCCATTATCCTAAAACAAACAAAAATCCTGTATTAACATCCAAGCCAGAGCAGTCGTGAATAGTTTTATTTGCTAACAAATAAGCTCACTCAAATCACATTAAAAATCACTCAAGGAGAATAATTTATAGGTATTGTTTTTCTACCTTTAATTTTTATTTTTCTATCTTTCAATTTCTATTTGTTCCTTTCCTAAGCATAAGTGCTCTTTTGGAGGTTTAATCAGTCAACCAGTATTTATTGGAAGTATTTTGTATGGAAGGCACTGAGCAAGCTGTTGTGAGATTCCTAAAGTATTTTAAGATGAGGTTTCTGCCCTATCTACTTAGAGAGGTAAGACATATTTACATCAACCCATAACTAATGATTCTAGATGATAAATGAGAAGTGCTAGATCATTTTTAAAAGTTTGTCTTACATACCATATAGATAAGTATTTTATTCTTCCTTTCCTTCCTGCCCTATTTAATACATAAGTAAAATTGTGGTCAGGAGAGTAAAGTAAGCTTTCAAGCTTTCTTCCTGTATGAAGAACATTATTGAGTTCCTGTTATTTTCTGTGCCAAACACTTCGCTATATTCTTTAAAATAATCTCATTTAATCCTTATAATAACTTTGTGAGGTAGGCATTATTCTCATTTTATCAGTGAGGAAATGGACTTAGAGGGTTGAAGTAACTTGTTGAAGGTCACCCTGCTAATTAGTAATGGAGCCAGGATTCAAATATAGGCCTGCTAGTTTGGTGCTTTTTCTTTTCTTTTCTTTTTTTTTTTTTGAGTCGGAGTCTCACTCTGTCACCCAGGCTGGGGTACAGTGGCGCCATCTCGGCTCATTGCAACCTGTGCCTCCCAAGTTCAAGCGATTCTCCTGCCTCAGCCTCCTAAGTAGCTGGGACTACAGGCGTGTGCCACCATGCCTGGCTAATTTTTGTATTTTTAGTAGAGACTGGGTTTCGCCATGTTGGCCAGGCTGGTGTCGAACTCCTGACCTCAAGCAATCCACCTGCCTCAGCCTCCCAGAGTGCTGGGATTACAGGTGTGAGCCACCGCACCTCGCCTGATTTGGTGCTTTTTCTTTGTTACTGTGTTCCACTGTGGTTCTGTTTGGTGATGATGGAAAAAGCCATGCAAAGGAAGAATGATACTAAAAATTATAATTTTGAAAAGCGGAAGCCAAAAGGAGGAAGGGACCTTTATCCTATAGTATGAGATATTAAATGTTCTAATAGACTCTTAATAGGTTGCTTATGTATGTAAGTAACGCATCATTACTTGAGTCTATTGCCTTAACTAAGGAACATTTTAAAAGATCGTGTCTTAAAGAAGCTGGGTGTAGTGGCACACGCCTGTGATCCCAGCTGCTCTGTAGGTTGAGGCAGAAGGATCACTTGATCCCAGGAATTTGAGGCTGCAGTGAACCATGACCACACCACTGGACTCTAGCCTGGACAACAGAAGGCGTCTCTGTCTCTAAAAAAAATTTTGTTATTTTATTTTTTAGAAAGAGCCTACGTTTTACTAAATCTTAAATGTGAAAGTCTGGAATCCAGTGATAATAATCTTATGTTCTTATGTTTTAAAATGTGCTACGTTTTATGAATAATGGAATATTCTGTTACTACTAATAAAATTAATCATCAGTAACAGTAGTGAAACTTCAGATGGGATTAAAACCTACTTAATCTTAATATCCAAAGTATTAAAGAACTCAATATTTTAAACGTATTTAATTAGATCTCTGGCATACTTAGAAAGACCAGGTGTTTGTTTCAAACTCCCTTCTAGTCCATAACCTTCATGATACTCTGCTATACATCTTCTGTCAATATTCTCATTAGTTAAGTATCAACTGCAGGCTTACATCTGTGCTTTGTTTTGTCAATACATCCTGGAAACTGACATCTTTTTTGAAACTGAAATATATGTCGGGCAAAGCAGCATAAAATATGTAAGTAAACGAGATGTTCTCCTTGCTCACAGCAGCAGCCCCAAACCTGTTTCTCCTGGTAGGCTAAAGCCCTGGCCGCTTGTCTGACTCAACCTCCAGGAAATGAGTAACTGCTTCCTAGTGCCTCTACTCTGCTCCAAGCAGTAGGCATTCTTGCTGTTTCTTTAATATACTTTGTTGGTGAAGCTCATGGAACAGTGGTGTTCTTATGTAAGATCTACCAGTCAATTAAATATTAAAATACAGTTGTCTACAGCCAGGTGTTTTCAGTGTCTTCTTTACAGATGAATGGAAAAGTCATTTATATTTTGTCTTTGTTTTCAGCGTTCTTACTTCCGTACTCTTCTCATGTATGGGTTCCACTTTCTGGTGTGGTTCCTTTGTGTCAAAGGAATCAGGGACACACAGTGTGGGTTCAAATTATTTACTCGAGAAGCAGCTTCACGGACGTTTTCATCTCTACACGTTGAACGATGGTAGGTTTCTGACTGGAATGTATCCAGTCTGTCTTATGACCCAGACATCTTCTAGGTAATGAGAAACAGCCCTGTATATTTATAATGAACATGTAGATTTAAACAAAATTGACAATAATGTATGTAAACTTGATCTTGCCTTTATACTTTTCCTGAGTTGGATCTTATTTTGAAAATACACAAACCCAACAATATGGTATAAAGTTATGTGTGTTCGCCTTAATTGTAGACAGTAGAAATTGAGTGGCCTGAAAACATTTTTTTTTCCTTAGACTTCCTTTTTTTTCCTTTGAAGAAAAAAGAAAAAGCTCAGAAATATCAAAACAGAATAGGGCACCCATTTTCTCTTTTCTTCCTTCTACGGGAGATAAGGTGTCTTTCCTAAGACCGATCTTTTGACCTCTACATCTCCTTCCACCTTGTCAAAACCTAATCCTGTCCATGTATTTCATCTCTTGTGTATTCAGCCTTTTCCCCTCCATCACATCTTTCCCAGAACCCTTTCCACTGACCCTGCTGTGCCCTTCCAGCTCTAGCCCTGTCTCCTTCACAAGCAACCTTCTCTTGAAAAAGTGTTTTATATTCACTGGCTTTGTTTTCTTGCTTCCCACTCACTCCTCACCCCGCCTTCTTCATATGGATTTTCTTCCATGCCTCATCTTTTTTTTTTTTTTTTGAGTTTCGCTCTTTTCGCCCAGGATGGAGTACAATGGCAGGATTTCAGCTCACTGCAACCTCCGCCTCCCGCGTTCAAGTGATTCTCCTGCCTCAGCCTCCCAAGAAGCTGGGATTACAGGTGGGCGCCACCACACCCAGCTAGTTTTTGTATTTTTAGTAGAGATGGGGTTTCACCATGTTGGCCAGGCTGGTCTTGAACTCCTGACCTCAGGTTATCCACCCAAAGTGCTGCGATTACAGACGTGAGCCACTGCACCGAGTCTACTTCATCTTAACATCTAGCCACCTCTATGTCATTGAAGCCAGTGGTCATGTTAAATGACCACTTGTCACACTTAACCCATCAGCAGCATTTGATACTCCTGAGCTCTCTTTTGAAATATACTGGAGATACAGGTGGCTAGCACTGTCGTACAGAAGCTGAAACCCTGACATCAGCCCTGACATTCTCCACATGCATATATCCAATCCATGACAGGGCCTGTTGATTTTAGCTTTTATGTTCCTCCATTTCTCTCCATCTCTACCACCGCCATCCAGAACACCATCCTTCTCCAGACTACCATGCTGTAGCCCACAAGGTCTTTGCAAACTTAAGTGTGATCAATCATATGCACCTCTTTTGCTTATATTCCTTCATGGGCTTCCCATGGTCTTTAGTCTGGCCCCACCTGTGTCTCCACATGCGGACTCTTTTCTTTTCTAACCACGCCCCTTCTCACCTTCTCCTTCAGATCTTCCTTAGGGTAGCCTGCCCTCACTCTCTAAAGATAATATAATTAGCTTGGGTGCCCCTAATTATATCCTGTTGCAGTGCCATGTGCTGTATTCATAGCACCTATGACATTTGTAGTTTTTTCTTATATTTGTGTAATTACTTAATGTTTCTTTTTCTCGATTAAAGCATAATCTTTCTCCATGAGAGCAAGAGTCACATTTAATTTTACTTATTAGTATATCCCACTATCTAATATCATGCCCGGCACATAGTAGGTACCCAGTAAATACTGTTGAAAGAACTAATACTTAGTCATGGGTTCTGTGTGAATCCTGTTCATGTTGGGTATCTGCATGATTATGCCAGTATGTGTCCATTTTTATATTCTCTACAATTTTTGTGCATCTGTTTTCAAAGACCTGTTGTCTTCCTAGAAATATATGCCATATAACCCCCAAAATACTACTTTAAAAAATGTATTTTCAGAATTATCATTCAGACTTTTTAAAATCTTTTTTTCCTAGATTAAAACATTTTAAGTAGTCTACATTAGTTGTCAAATTTAGATATGTGTTTTTATTATGTTGAAAAATAAAATAAACTCATAGTTAATAGACTTCGAAATCAGAAAATCTAATTTAAGAAACGACTCTAGAAGTAAAGCCCTCTGTCTGCATTAGCTATTTTTCAGTCAGCTATTGGCTCCAGAACTAGGGTCAGAGATGCAGGTTCTTTGTGGTTTGAAAGGAAGAATTTAGAAATTGAGAATACTATTTTTCGTTGTTGAGGATCTTTCATTTTTGTTGAAATATAAAAGGTTAGGATTGATAACTTAAAAATCATGAAGCTTCCCTGTCAGGATTGTTCTAGGGCAGCATTGTTTAATAGAAATATGAGACGAGGCAAGGCATATATGTAATTTCAAATTTTCTATTAGCCACATTTAAAAAGTAAAAAGATGGCTCATGCCTGTAATCCCAGTTCTTTGTGAGGCCAAGGTGGGGAGGATCACTTGAGGCCGGGAGTTAAAGACCACCCTGGAAAACATAGCAAGACCCTGTCTCCAGAAAAAAAATTTCTTTTAATTAGCTTGGTGTGGTGGTGTGCACGCCTGTAGTCCCAGCCACTCAGGAGACTGAGGCAGGGGGATCTCATAAGCCCAGTTTAGGCTGCAGTGAGCTATGATTGCACCACTGTACTTTAGCCTGGGCAACAGGGTGAAATCCTGTCTCTTAAAAAAAGTAAAAAGCTGATAAGATTTACTTGTTATCCAATATATTTCCAAGATATTGTCATATCACCATGCAATCAGTATGAAAAAAGTTGAAATATTTTACATTATTTTCTTTGTACTATATATTCAAATTTATAGCACATCTCAATTCAGACTAGCCACATTTCAAGTGCTCAGTATCCTCATGTGCTGAGGGGCTGTTGTATTAGACAGCAGTTGTTGTGGGGTTAAGTTAAAGAACATTATTGGGGTTTTTTTTCTTTGTTTAGTGTTAATGTTACAGGCAAGCCTTTTATTTATTTTGTGTTAATTGACATAAGATTGACCTCACTTAATGGCTGGGGATGGTGGCTTACAGTGGTAATCCTAGCACTTTGGGAGGCTGAGGCAGGTGGATTGCTTGAGTCCAGGAATTTGAAACCAGCATGGGCAACAATGGTGAAACCTGTCTCGGTTTGTTTTTTGCTTTAATTTTATTAGGGAAAAAAAAAGATTCACCTCACTTAAAATTTTAACTGCTCACATTTTTCTTTAGGGTACATTATGTTTATTTGGTGCCTCTAAAGGAGAACCACCAAGTATACATGTATCAGCTTAATGAGCAGTATACCCTTCACCACAATAATACGTCATCAGTGGTTTTTATTTAAACATCTTTGTTCCTGCACTTTAAATCAAGACTAAAGAACAATATAAGTTACAGAAACCAAGTTGTATATCTATGCCTTATTTCCAAATGTCACCTTTGACATTTGACTATTTTTTCTTAAGGATTCATTGAAATTTTTCTCAGAACTTTCAAGAAATCGAAATCAAATAGAGTTTCTAGGTACTAGAAATCTGTAAAGGAGTATACCTAAAATTAAGACTTTTGGTATCGGCTGGGCGCAGTGGCTCACGCCTGTAATCCCAGCACTTTGGGAGGCCGAAGCGGGTGGATCACTTGAGGTCAGGAGTTCAAGACCAGCCTGGCCAAAATGGTGAAACCTCGTCTTTACTAAAAATACATTTTTAAAAATTAGCCAAGTGTGGTAGTAGGCACCTGTAATCCCAGCTACTTGGGAGGCTGAGGCAGGAGAATTGCTTGAACCCAGGAGGCAGAGGTTGCAGTGAGCCGAGATCACGCCACTGCACTCCAGTCTGGGCGACAGAGTGAGACTCTGTCTCAAAAAAAGACTCTCAGTATCTCTTTGGATTCAGAACTGCAGAGTTGTGTATAGGTATGTTAAGTATATATATTCAAATATTAATATAAATTAAATGGGTATGTTAAAAACAAAAATAGATTAAAAAGTTTTAAGTGATGTAAATTTGGCCTTCAAATTCAGATACATATATATACAGTTGTCCCTTGGTATCCACAGTAAATAAATTCTAGGACCATCACCCACAGATACCAAAATCTGTACAGATGCTCAAGTCTTTGCTATAAAATGGTGTAGTCTTTGCATATAACCTATGCACATACTCTCATATACTTTAAATCATCTCTAGGTTACTTATACCTCATACAAGGTAAGTGCTATGTAAATAGCGTGTGTTTGTTTTTTGTTGTTAGTGTTTTGGAGACAGGGTCTCATGTCACTCAGGCTGGAGTGAACATGGCTCACTGCAGCCTCTGCCTTCTGGCCTTAGGCGATCCTCCCACCTCAGCCTCCTGAGTAGCTGGGACTACAGGTGCATGCCATCACGCCCAGCTAATTTGTGTATTTTTTTGTAGAGACAGAGTTTGCCATATTGCCAGGCTGGTCCCAAAATCCTGAGCTCACATGATCCTCCCACCTCAGCCTCCCAAAGTGCTGAGATTACAGGCATGAGCCACCGCACTCTGCTTGTATATTTTATTTGTATTATTTTTTATTGTGGTTTTCTACTGTTTATTTTTTAATATTTTCAGTCCATGATTGGTTGAATTTGCGAATGTGGAACCCATGGATATGGAGAACCAACTATGTATATAGCTTCATCTTCAGAGCTGTACTTCACCTAAATTCTTTCCATTTATGGAAGTTAAAATACTTGGGCCAGGTGTAGTGGTTCACACCTATAATCCTAGCTCTTTGGGAGGCTGAGTTGGGCAGATCATTTGGGCCCAGGAGTTCAAGACAAGCCTGGGCAACATGGCAGAACCCTATCACTACAAAAAAAATACAAAAATTAACTGGGCATGGTGGTGGGCACCTGTAATCCTAGCTGCTCGGGGCACTGAGGCAGAAGAATCGCTTGAACCCGGGAGATGGAGATTGCAGGCAAGACTCCATCTAAAAAAAAAAAGCAAATTATTAGCTAGGCGTGGTGGCACATGCCCATAGTCCCAGCTACCCAGGAGGCTGAGGCAGGAGGATAGCTTGAGCCCTGAGGTCAAGGCTGCAGTGAGCACTTGATTGCACCACTGCACTCCAGCCTGGGTGATAGAACGAGACCCTGTCTCAATAATAATATATATATGTTTTTTCTTTGAAATGAACTTTGTTTCAATGAATACTTTTTATTTTTAATCAGTGTTATAATTTTATATATTAAATAGTTAGTTTGATAGCCTTAGAATAGTAATTCCTTGCCCCAATTTCCACTCCATAGCTGTGGCCACTTTCAACTGTTTTTTGCTATTTCTTTGTGGTATTTGCATTTGTGTTCAAAATAATGGGTCTGCATAGCTATTTCTCAGTTGTTCAGTTTTAGATATTAATTTCCAAAATAGGAAATCGATGCTAAGAACTAAAGTTCTCTTAAAGTTCTGTATACCCTCCACACGTAAACTCCAAATACAGTTTTAAAATAATTATTTTTTGTCAGTATTGATAGTCATAGCTGTGTGAAGATAATTCACATTTGAGTGCAGCATGATTATATTACCTTTCTTGTACTACTTTTTGTTTTCCTGAAGGTAATAAATGTTTGGGGTTTTTGTTTGCTTGACTTTACTATGGATCTGTTACTTACTCATGTTCAGGCTCTCAAGAGTATAATTATCCCTCACTGTGTTTAAACACAGATTCTGCATTTCTTCATTTTCGCTGGAGACATCTCAGTCAGCTCATGTCTTTCTGCTTGCTCTCTGGCCTGTGATACAGCTTGCTCCATCCTCTATCTCCATTTCCTTATTTATACCCCTATGTTAGTAAAGCACATTCCTCTATTAACTTTCTAAAAATATGAGAAAGAAACTTTTTGATTCCTTGCTTGTGAAAAAAAAATTGATTCTACCCTCACATTTGTTTTATAGTTAGGTAGAGAAAGGATTATAGTCATTCAAAATGGAAATTTTTCCTCAGAATTCTGGAAACATTCCTGTATTGTCTTTGGCACTCCATACTTCTGTGAAGGAGTCCAATTCTGAATCTTGACTCTTCGCATGTTGTTTCCACCCCCTTTTGGAAGCTTTTTCTCCACAGTGTTTTGAAATACTATAATTCTAGGCCTTAATGTAGTTCTTTTTCATGCATTTTGTTGAGTATTCAGTAGGTCCTTCTAATTTTTTGTAAATTGACAAATTATAGTTGCATATGTTTAGGATACAAAGTGATATTACGATTTATGAATACAACGTGGCATAATTAAATCAAGCTAATTAATGTACATCCTTTTTATGTGGTGGGAACATTTGAAATTTACTATCTTAGCAATTTTGAAATGTACAACACATTATTATTAACTATAATCACTACATTGTATAATAGATCTCAAAAAAAAAACCTTATTCCCCCTGTCTGAGGCTTTGTACCGTTTGACCATCATCTCCCCATCTCCCCACCCAGCCTCAGGAAACCACCATTCTACTCTCTGCCTCTATGTGTTTGATGGTTTTAGATTCCACATAAAAGTGAGAGGATATGCAACATTTGTCTTTCTGGGTCTGATGCTTATTTCACTTGGCAAAACTTAGCATAATATTCTCCAATTCCATCCATGTCACAAATGACAGAATTTCTTTTTTAAGGCGACTAATATTTCTTTATTTTATTTTATTTTATTTTTTTTGCAGTTGCAAGATTTAATAGAGTGAAAACAGAGCTCCCATACAATGGGAGGGGACCCAAAGGGGGTTGCCACTTCCTGCTTGAATGCCTGGGTTTATAATCCCGATCATTGTCCCTCCCCCTGTGCTCTCAGGCGATATATGATTTGACTATTTCTTTACCTCCTGCTTTAGCCTAATTTGTATTTCAGTGAGCCCTCTTTACGACCTGATTGGTTGGGTGTGAGCTGAGTTACAAGCCCCATGTTTAAAGGTAGGTGCGGTCACCTTTCCCAGCTAGGCTAAGGAATTCTTAGTCGGCCTAGGAAATCCAGCTAGTCCTGTCTCTCAGTTCCCACTCTCAACAGGAAAACCCAAGTGCTGCTGGGGAGACCACCGCTCTAACTGCTTCCTGCTGAATTGGGGCGTAGTAGGGGTCATGCAGTTGAGATTTCCTCTGGAGGGGTGCCTTCGATGCCATCAACATCGGAGCATGGGCTAGCAGGCCAGTCCAGGGGTCCATGGTAGATCTTAGTCATGCACTGCATCTGGGGCTCCATTTGAAGAACCACTTGTAGTTTTACAGCTTCGATTCTGGAAGAGACAAACTTAACAAGGAGGTTAAAGATACAGGGATTGAAATGTATGGCCTGAAGTGCAGGGGCATATGGGTGTGGGCAGTGAAAGTGGGGTTTCCTTTAGAAAAACTCCTATAAATTGGGGCATCGGTATTTCCGGGAAGCCACATTCTCCATAGAAGCTTTTGGTAAGGAGAGCTACTGGTGGTACAGCGGCATGGAGGGGGTGCAGTGAGAGTGAAAGGGGGTAGGAGAACAGTAAAGAGAAAAATATGACAAGGGAAGGCCATGGGGATTGGGGATCTGCGATTCTAGTTACTTTCCTCATGGTTGTCGCTTAAAGAGCAGGCACAGATCCTCTAGAGGTTCACAGGAATAGCTAGCGTTGTCTCCTGGATTTTCGGTTTCCTTTGGCAGTATCCAGGGTTTGACTCAAGTGTGATGTATCCAAGACTCCACACCAGCCACTTTAAATGCGGTTGGGGTAGATAAAAGGACTGGATAGAGTCCTTCCCAGGATGTATCTAGGGATGCGGAATTAGAGGGAAGGGACTTGACTAATACCATGTCTCCAGCGTGGAATAGTTCCTTTCCCTCTTCTCGGGGACAGGCTTCCTGTAATGTTTTAAGAACTTGTTGATATTTGGCTAAGGAGGTGATGTCTGCAACTAACTTGGCCGTCTCTTGGTCAAGCACAAGGTCATTGGTTAGGAGTGGCTGTCCATACAGCATTTCATATGGGCTAAGTCCCGCTTTTTGGGGAGAGTTTCGGATTCTTAGTAAGGCTGTAGGCAACAGAGCAGTCCATGCAGGGTGGGTTTCTTGGGTTAGCTTTTTTAGATGTCATTTGAGTGTTTCGTTCATTTTCTCGACTATTCCTGAGGATTGTGGCCTCCAGGCGCAGTGTAAGTGATATTGTATGCCTAACGCCTGGGATACTTCCTGGGTTACTGCAGCCTTGAAAGCGGGGCCATTGTCACTGTAAGCCTCAGGGAAGTCCGAATCTGGGAATTGTTTCATGAATTAGTGCCTTTATTGCCTCTTGGGCCTTTTCTGTCCTACAAGGGAAGGCCTCCGCCCAACCAGTGAAAGGATCTACCCAGACTAGTAGATACTGAAATCCCTGAGATTTGGGCATGTGGGTAAAATCTAGTTGCCAGTGTTCTCCTGGTAATGGCCTGTTCTTTGTTCTCCTGAAGGAGCTTGGCGATAAGGCAGGGGATGATTTCTTTGGCACACTTCACAGGCCCTGACTATCTGCTTGATAGTTTTGAAAAGGCCTGGTCCAGGAAATAACGATTTTGCCATCTGATGGGTGCTATCAATGCCTAAGTGAAAGGTCTGGTGAAGGGTTTTAAGTAATTTCCATTGGTTAGCTGCAGGCAAAAGTATTTTTCCTTCTTCGGTGGCTAGCCACCCTGAGGGGAGGAAACTATGTCCTCATGAGGTGCCTCATTCTATTTCTTCTGCTTAGTACTGGGACTTCGTTTCCTGGAGGAGATTACCCCATACTAGGGGTCCTTCTATAAGCATTTCTAATGGAGGGTCCCGCCTTGCAGCTCTTTTGGCTTTTTTGGCTTCAATATCTGCTGGGCGGTTCCCTTCTATTTCTCTTTTCTTTCCTTTCTGATGATCCCAGCAGTGTAAGACTGCCACCTCTTAAAGCTCAGCTCGAGCCGTAACAAACACGGACCAGAGGAGTGTGCAGTTGCAAGATGTAATAGAGTGAAAACAGAGCTCCCATACAAAGGGAGGGGACCCAAAGGAGGTTGCCCAAGGCTGAATAATATTTCATTGTGTACATATACCACATTTTCCTTCCCAGTTTTTCTGTTGACAGACCCTTAGGTTGATTCGATAACTTGGCTGTTGTGAACAGCGCTGCAGTGAACATGAGAGTGCAGTTATCTCCTCAACATACTGATTTCAAATCTTTTGGATAAATACTCAAAAGTGAGATTTCTGGACCATATGGTAATTCTGTTTTTAGTTTTTTGAGGGACCTCCATACACTTTCCCATAATCACTATACTAATTTACATTCTCACCAACAGTGTACAAGGGTTCCCACTTCTCCACCTCCTCACCAGTGCTTGTTGTGTCATCTTTTTTATAATGGCCGTTCTGACAGGGGCTTTAATTTACATTTCCTTAATGATTAGTGATGCTGAGCATTTTTTCATATATCTCTTGGCCATCTGTATGTCATCTTTTGAGAAATGTCTATTCAGGTCCCTTGCCCATTTTTTAATCAAATTAATTGTTTCTTTCTATGGAGTTGAGTTCCTTGTATATTTGTGATGTTAGCCCCTTATCAGATATATGGCCTACAGATATTTTCTCCCAATCCATAGGTTGTCTGTACAGTCTGTTAGTATTTCTTTTGTTGTGCAGAAGCTTTTTAGTTTGATGTAATCCCATTTGTCTGTTTTTGCTCTTATTGCCTATGCTTTTGGGATCCAATGTAATAAAAAACACATGGCCCAGACCCGTGTCATTTAGTTTTTTCCATATGTTTTCTTCTAGTAGTCTTACAGTTTCAGGTCTTACGTGCAAGTGTGTAAGTCTTTAATCCATGTTGAGGTTTGTTTTTGTTTTAGTTTTTTGATATAAGGGTCCAGTTTCGTCCTTCTGCATAGGGATATCCAGTTTTCCCAACACCATCTATTGAAAAGTCATGTCCTTTAGTTCTGAGAAATGTTTCTTAATCTTTTTTTTTTTTTTTTACAATCTCTCTTCACTTTCTCTGCTCTCTTACAAACAGATGTGGAACCTCCTTACTAGTCCTGTAATTTAATCTTCTCTCTTCTTTTCTAGTTTTGATCTTTTGAGATTTCCTCAATTTTATTATCCAGTCTTCTTTTTGAATTTTTATCTCTATCAAAATTGTAATTTCCTAGAACTCTTTTTTTGTTTTTCAGTATTAACTTTTTAAAAAACCTATTCTTGTTGCATGACTACAGTGTCTTCCACTACCTCTGAATATCTTATTTAAAACTTTGTCATTTTCTTTACCTGCATTGTTTCTGTTGCCTCTGATTTTATGTTTCTTTTTAACACTCATTCTTCACATGTCTATAGTATGGCACTAAAACACTCAGTAGAAGCTGTGTCCATGCGCAGAGCCTCTGATTGGTAAATTTCGCTGCAGGTTAAACCAGCAGAGCTACGTGTGAGAAAGTCCCAACTGGCATTGTCTTTTGGACAGGTCATTTTCATGAAAGTAGAGTCCTTCAATCTCCTGCCTAGGAGCTGTGAGCCTGGCTGTTAGCATTCACAGAACCAACAGAGAAAAGGCATGAAGGGAAGGAAAATCTTAGATGTTCAGTGAGTCCTACTTGCAGCCCCACCTGTGTCTTCACCTGAAGACCTCATTTGAGGCCTTCAATGCCTGAGCCTCTGGGGTGCTCTGTGGCACCCTTCTCCCACTGTCCTGTCCATGTTCCCTACAACTTCCAAGGTTTTTTTTATTTTTATTATCATTTCCTCCCATCTTTGTTCTTACATATTTATTCCATATTGTTGTGTTAATTTTGATAGGGCTGCAGGAGGCAGCAGTGGGGTTCACGTCCATCTGGTGGGTTTAACAGGGTCTCAGCATATTTTTTGTCCTTTAGGAATCTGTTAGTGAGATAACAGCTGTACCAGGAACTGAGTAAGAAAAGAAAACACAGTGGCTCAGCCCAACCCATATTTGCATAAACAAATGAAGGCATCTTAGTTGGAGAATAACCCTTATACTGTTTCCCCCTAATAACATAAGGCTCTGTATAGAAGTACTTGGTACTTTAGTTAAAATGTTTGCTTAGGTAACAGACTGGGCACTTATGATGATATGAGCTGCATTTTTTTGTATGTGTAATAAATATCTTCATGTCTTCTAAAATGTTTAAGAGGAGAAAGACATAATTTAATTTTGGGTCAGACACAGTGGCTCAAGCCTGTAATCTCAGGACTTTGGGAGGTCAAGCCAGGCGGATCATTTGAGCCCAGGAGTTCGAGACCTGGGGTACATAATGAAACCTCTTCTCTACAAAAAATGCAAAAATTAACCAGGCATGGTGGCACAGAGATGAAAATTCAAAAAGAGGGCTAGATAATAAAATTGAGGAAATCTCAAAAGAACAAAACTAGAAAAGAAGAAGATAAAATTATAGGACTAGTAAGGAATATCTGGGCCTATGCTCCCAGATGTTCAGGAGGCAAAGGTGGGAGGATCACCTGAGTCCAGGGAGGTCGAGGCTGCAGTGAGCCCTGATTGTGCCACTGCATTCCAGCCTGGGTGACAGAGTAAGACCCTGTTTAAAACAAAACCAAAAAACTCTTTTGGTCTAGGATTTTTTTTTTTTTAATATAAAGTGATTTCAGTTAACCACCCCACTCTTTTTTACACAATTGTTTTGTGTATTTGATAAGTCACTGGCTATATACTGATATCCTTAGAAATAATATATAATAATTTTGTTCAGGTTATCAAGTATGATTAGAACTAACTCAGCCCACTAGCTAATATTTTGTTTTTGTGTTAAAAGGAAAGTTAAGTGTTAAGCACCAGGCTTAATATTGAAGTTATTTCTTTTTTCATAAGTATCACAATTCTAGGGGACGAAAGTTTTAAAACACAACCCACTTTTGTAAGTGGTTTATCATCTTAACTAAGTATTTTATTTGGCTAAGAAAAAGCATTGTTTTAAAAGATAGTTTTCATATTGAATTATCCAAATACTTGGAATTTAAACTATTTACCTAATGGATGATTATGGTATTGTGGCAAAAAACCAAAAAATCTCCCAAATTCAAGTTGTCTGGGATTGGAGAAATCAAATATAAGTGGACTTTAGGCATTTTCTTGTCTGTATTAATAATGTTTTACAACCAGGCCCTAGAAGTTTGAACTGGCTCTGTGCAGCCTAGAAAGTGGGGACTGACTCATGGATGAAGGCAAAACAGTCAAGGACTTTAGACAGTTTCAATGACGATGAAGAAGATTTAACAGGTAGTGGTGCTTTTCTTCCTGAGCTTTAATACCAGTGAGAGACCAACTAGTTCAGAGAAATTTTGTAAGCAGAATCCAGGAAAATTTATGAGTCAGGATTCAGAACCTTTAAGGAAAGCAGGTTTGACCTAAGCCAAGGCACTGACTGAAAAGAGGCTTTAAGAAAGACCTTTCGTAAGTGGAAGGAAGGATACACTGGAGATTTAGACTGGAAATGGTTTTAACAGTATATATTAGGACAAGTAAGACAATATATCAGATTCCTATGTATGTATTAATTATACCCAAAGAGTATTTCAGACTAGTCCAAAGTAGCTTTTTACTTTGAATAGTTGCCAGTATTATATTGTGCAGGACACCACAGGGAAGGGGAACAGAAAAGACAGGGAAGGCCCTGGGGACACTGTATTAGAAAAGTAATCTGGATCCTCTGATGGTAGAAGAAAATAGGCAACCAACTCTAAAGTAATGTAAAACACTCTCAACTAGAGCACCTCAGAGTTTTGTTTTATCAGCTCTCTGAATCAGTTGAAAATGTCAGTTCTTTACCTTGAGCTAGTCCAGTTTAAGGTTAGGATTGAAAACCATCAATCTTGAAATTTTCCAGGATTAAATTTTTTCTTGGAATCCCTGAGGCTAGTTTTACCTCTGTGAGTTTCTGAGTTGTAATAGAGATACAATATTATGCAATGATATTCTAAATTATTATTTGACTTGAAACTTCTGAACTACTCAGCTTTGAATTATTTGACTTCTGTGAATCTGATCTTCAGATTTGTGGTATAAGCTTTATATCTGTCATGTAAGCTTCTTTAAAACATGCCAAGGTAGAGATATAGTTGTGTTCTATTTGTCTTTAAAAATAAATATCAATATATTTTCTATTTTAGGGCATTTGATGTAGAACTACTGTACATAGCACAGTTCTTTAAAATTCCAATAGCAGAAATTGCTGTCAACTGGACAGAAATTGAAGGTGAGTATATTGTTTATTGTATGATTGTCTTGAGTCAGATAATACAGTTGTTTAGTAAAGTCAGCAGGCTTTAATGTTCTCCTTGCTCCCCTCATCAAGCCCTTCTCAGCTGTCTTGACTCAAAGATCCAGTTCCAAGGAGAATAGTACCTACTAATACCTTCCATCTGGCTTGCTGCCTTTTATATTTTTTGTCTGTTCATGGGGCCTTCAGTAGGCCTACTACCTTGTCGAAGAAACTTCAATAAAAATTCCTACAATAGACAAAGTCATGGTGATCTGAAGTTAGAAGGTTGATAGTCTTTTGAGATAGATAAATTTATTTTTTGCATCACCATTTCCTATATTTTTTTATCACTAGGTGGATATTAATTAGGTACCTGCAAACCACTATGCAAAGCTGAATAAGAAATAAAAATTTTTTTTATGGCCGAGCACCATGCCTCATGCCTGTAATCCCAGCACTTTCGGAGACCAAGGGGGTGGATCACCTAAGGTCAGGAGTTCGAGACCAGTCTGGCCAACAGGGTGAAACCCCGTCTTTACTAAAAAATACAAAAAGATGGCCGGGCGTGGTGGCAGGCACTTGTAATCCCAGCTACTCAGGAGTCTGAGGCAGAAGAATTGCTTGAACCCGGGAGGCAAAGGTTGCGGTGAGCCAAGATTGCACCATTGCACTGCCGCCTGGGCAACGAGTGAAACTCCATCTGAAAAAATAAATAACTAAAAGTGTTTTTACTCCAAATGTCCACAGTCAATCCAGAGCCATTTAAAAACTATATCTGTACATATATCCAAAAATATAAAGATCCCAACTCTATAATAACTTGAAATCTATCATAAATCTTAATAATTCCTATTTAAAAAGGCTTAGAAGGCTTAGACAGCTCTGGCTGTATAGAATTTTAAACATATTCTGGTTTTCTCCTTACCTTAGAATGAACCTAAATTAATTCACAGTGTGGGAGCACTTAACATAATCAACTGGAGACTTTTTCAAAGTCCAGCTCTTCTGGTGAGAGTCCTTGTTGCAGTAAACCAGTATTGCTCTGTAACCTCAGATGTTTAGGGACAGAAAAAGGTTAAGAACCAGTCTCGAGATTATACAAACTGTATAGTCTAGGATGAATTCAAACCTCTTTACGTCTTGCTGAATCAAACTGAGTTTACAAAATCTTAGCTCATCTCCACAGTAGCTGCCTAGAATCAAAGGGGATTGGGAAGCAGGTCAAAGGATCACTCAGGGGTATCATGATCAACTTTGTTGATTTGTGTTGATCTTTGGCCAACCTAGACTCTATGGGAAGATGAGGTGGGGAAAAGTAAAAGTCCATTTTATGTTTAGTCATTTGCTTATTTGCATTACAGAGATAGTTGTATTGTAATATGAATTGTAGGTACCTCAACTTCCTCATTTGTGGGATGAAGATAATGTTTGGCCCTGATAAACGATAATGTCTCTACAGTGCTTTGGTGGTAATGTTTTCAGAAGAAAGCTGTCATATAAATTCAGAGCAGTGAAAAAGGTCTTCTTTAAATATAAAGTATAATTAAAATGATAATGAAATGTTAAACCTTCCTCCTGATACTTCTTTATCTGCAGGTATATACTATAAGTAATGGTTATAAGAATCTGCTGTGGCTGGGTGCAGTCACTCATGCCTGTAATCCCAGCACTTTGGGAGCCTAAGTTGGGAGGATCACTTGAGCCTAGGAGTTTGAGACCAGCCTGGGCAACATAGTGAGACCTCATCTCTATAAAAAAATTGTAAAATTAGGCAGGTGCGATGCATGCCTCTGTACTCCCAGCTACTGGGGAGGCTGAGGTAGGAGGACTGGATCGTTTGAGCCCGGGAGGTCAAGGTTACAGTGAGCCATAATCGTGTCACTGCACTACAGCCTGGGTGACAGAGCAAGATCTTGTCTCAAAAAAACAAAAAAAGAATCCGCTGTGATATGTGGATCAGATATTTAATTAGGCTGGTGTTCTTGTGTAGCCCGAGACAAAGAGGTCTGGACAAAATTATCTTAAGTCTGATCATAGGCTTTATTTTTTATCATTAAGATTGGATTTATGTAGAAATAATCATATTTATCTGTTGTGCTGTATCTTTAGTTGTTTCATATGTAATTGTTTTCAGTAATGAGCACTCAGTGAGTAGTTTTTTTATTAGACTTCTAGAGCCCTCACCATATGTAGTCCTTCCTTTCTATAGTAGGGCCGTATGAAATTTTCACTATTTAGATCCTCTCAAGTTTCGTTTCACTTCAAGATGTTCTGTTTTTGTTTTTAGAGAAAACCACTCCACTCACTTCAGCTTTGAAATTGTTTAACTTTTTGGTCCATGTTTTAAAAAATTAAGGTGCTAAAGGCTCACAACGATCATGTAGACTGACTTTAAACTAATACATTTTCTGCTGAGTTTATTTAAGCTAATTTGTTTTTAATTATTTTTAAATCACAGGTTCTAAATTAGTTCCATTCTGGAGCTGGCTACAAATGGGTAAAGACCTACTTTTTATACGACTTCGATATTTGACTGGTGCCTGGAGGCTTGAGCAAACTCGGAAAATGAATTAGGTTGTTTGCAGTCTTCAGTTGTGTTCTTATGCTTCAGTGTCACATTTCATTTCATTTGAAACTAAAATTTTAAGTAAAGCTGAAATAAACTTCTTATCATTGTCTGCCTTTTGATAATTTTAAAGAATTAACTTTCCATAAGTAAAAAATTATATATCTCTTTGGATATAAATGATTTTTAAAAGATGTTTATTTTAAAAGTCAGATTTTCTTTTGTTTGTTTAGCTTCATTATCATTATAATCTGAGAAACATAATTTTTGTAGACAGAAGCGATTCTTACCCTAAAGTGCCTGCATAACTCTCATGAACTTAACTATAAACTATAATCATGTAACAGTTTTCAGAGATTTAAAAATAAAGCTAGGGCATAAGTTTAAATGTACATAAATTTATCCAAATCAAAGAAACCTATTTCAGCCTATGAAACTTTAGGAAATTATATGTTAAAGGCAAGAATACAGACTTAGTCACAAAGGTGTTCATTTCCTTATAGTCTTACTCATCTCTAGCACTGGAGGCCAAGGTGGGAGGATCACTTGAGCCCAGAAGTTCAAGGTTACAGTGAGCTATGATCGTGCCACTGCACTCTAGCATGGATGATGGAGGGAGTTCCTGTCAATCAATTTTATAATATTAATATATTTACATAGTAATATCAGAAGCCTCTTTGAGATACTGCAAGAACTAATAGCAATTACAAAATAATGAACCCCCAAAATCAGAATTAGATTGTTTCTGCCATCTTAGAGAAACAAACTAGTCATAGTTTGACATTTATTAAGTGTTTACTGTATGCCACCCCACTGTTCTAAGCACTTGATATATAATGACTCACAACAGAAGAGGAAACTGAAGCACAAAAGGGTGAACTGCCCAAGGTCACATATTTAGGAAAGAGTGGAGTCATGATTGTAACCTGCATAGTCTGGATCCCAAGCCCACACTCGTTAATGACTGCTATAGTCTTCAGTTTCTGAAGGTATGAAAACTGGGGATCATATAAGTAGAAAGTTTTGGCAGTACATTGAATAAAACATTTTTGAATAGAAAAGTAAGCTAAAAATAACTCCAGTAGTTTGAACAACAGTGATAATATCACATCTGCAGTAGACAATAAGCTTCTTGAAGATAGAAGGCTTGCCAGGCACGGTGGCTCACACCTGTAATCCCAGCACTTTGGGAGGCCGAGGCAGGCAGATCACCTGAGATCGGGAGTTCAAGACCAGCCTGACCAACATGGAGAAACCCCGTCTCTACTAAAAATACAAAATTAGCTGGGGTGGTGGTGCATGCCTGTAATCCCATCTACTTGGGAGGCTGAGGCAGGAGAATCGCCTGAACTCGCGAGGCAGAGGTTGCGGTGAGCCGAGATTGCGCCATTGCACTCCGGCCTAGGCAATAAGAGTGAAACTCTGTCTCAAAAAAAAAAAAAAACAGAAGGCATGTCTTACTATAATTAGTATCTCCAGCACAGGGCTTAGCATATAGTAAACACTTAATAATGATGAGATGAATAAACTTTATTTACTACCAGATTTTGTGAGCATTAAAGTCACTTAAATGGATAAATCAAGACTAATAGAAAGCGAAGAGAAGAAAAGACCATGCTCATAAGAATTTTTAAGAATAAGCCTTGAGCCAAAAATAAGATCCTTAATGAAATTATAAAAAGGCAATGAAATAATTTGTTATTGCTCTTTATAAACGAGATAGAAATGCATATTTGAAGCATAGTAGGAATATTGAAGGAAAGTCATGATACTTTTTATGTACTTTGTCTGTGAACACTATAGGGAAAAGTCTGATATCATTGATGCCAGCTTACCTTTCTAAGCACAGATTTACCTAAGAGGAATATGGGACAGAATCCGAGGCAATCAGAGAGAAAAGGTAGTTTAACCTGTTAACTTACAGAATCTGCTAACAAAAACTACATGCAGCAATAGCACAGTGAAATAGCAAAATAACAGCTACTATGTTTTTTGTTTTTTGTTTTTTTTTTTGAGATGAAGTCTTGCTCTTGTCCCCCAGGCTGGAGTGCAATGGCACGATCTCAGCTCACTGCAACCACCGCCTCCCGGGTTCAAGCGATTCTCCTGCTTCAGCCTCCCGAGTAGCTGGGATTACAGGTGCCTGCCACCATGCCTGGCTAATTTTTTGTATTTTTAGTAGAGATGGGGTTTCACCATGTTGGCCAGGCTGGTCTCGAACTCCTGACCTCAGATGATCCCCCCGCTTTGGCCTCCCAAAGTATTGGGATTACAGGTGTGAGCCACTGCACCCGGCCACCAGCTACTATCCTTATAGTATGTACAAGGAAGAGTAATGAACATTTTGCATGCGTTATGTGGTTTGATCAAACAACTCTATCATGCAGGTATAATTACCTGCATTTCACAGAAGGAAGTAGCCAAATAATTTGTCCAGGGTTACACAAGTAGCCATTATTCATGCTTCTACTGAAATAAAAAATAGGAAACAAAGGAACATGGAGCATGATTAAAACAGTATAACCTGAGGATCCTCAGACAACTTGGCCATGTCTATGTCAAGTCTTCTCACTTGTTCTTATAGAATAAGATATATATGAAACTTATTTGATTTGAGGGTCACATATGGACAATAATGTCTCTTGACATCTGTAATCCTCTATCTCCATATAGTTATATATGGTTGACCCTTGAATAACACAGGTTTGAACTGCACAGATCCACTTATACATGGATTGTTTTCAAAAAGTGTATTGAAAAAGTTTTTGGGGATCTGTGAAAATTTGAAATAGCAACAGGAGGTTGCTGTAAAATTATAGTAGTAAATGATAGACTAATATCTACATGTATTTTATGCATTAATGACATAACCTTTTTCTTAATATCTTTCATACTATCAAAGACTTTGATATTAGTCTATAATTTACTATATAAAATACACGTGAATCTATTCAGAGATTTTTTCAAAATTTATGCATACATAGACCATACATATTCAGTTGAGAGAAATTTAAACAAAGACGCAGTATTAGGCTGTGCGCGGTGGCTCACACCTGTAATCCCATCACTTTGAGAGGCCAAGGTGGGTGGATCACCTGAGGTCAGGAGTTCGAGACCAGCCTGGCCAACATGGTGAAACCCCATCTCTACTAAAAATACAAAAATTAGCTGGGCGTGGTGGCAGGTGCCTGTAATCCCAGCTACTTGGGAGGTTGAGGCAGGAAAATCACTTGGGGAGGTGGAGGTTGCAGTGAGCCAAGATCACTCCACTGCACTCCAGCCTGGGTGACATGAGTGAGACTCCGTCTCAAAAAAAAAAATATGCAGTATTAAATCATAACTGCATAAAATTAATAATTTCGTAGCCACCTCCTATTGCTATTGCATGAGCTCAGGTGTTGTAAATATCCACTTATATGCTGTGTGACACTAACCGTCTCCATATGAGCAGTTCATTTCTCCAGTAAATTGCATGTAACAGTAGAAATGGAGCTCTTGGAGTTCTCATGTGTTTTTCATGTTTAGTGCAATACTGTAAACCTTGAATAACACCATGGGACCGATATGAAGTACCATTAGTGATCCTGGAAATACTCCCAAGAAGCAGAGAAAAGTCATGACGTTACAAGAAAAAGTTGAATTGCTTGATATGTACCATAGATGAGGGCTGCAGCTGAGGTTGCTCACCATTTCAAGATAAATGAATCCAAGCCAGGCATGGTAGCTCATGCCTATAATCCCAGCACTTTGGGAGGCCGAGGCAGGCGGATCACCTGAGGTAGTTCAAGACCAGCTTGGCCATCATTGTGAAACCCCATCTCTACTAAAAATATAAGAACTCACCAGGCGTGGTGGCGGGTGCCTGTAATCCTAGCTACTTGGGAGACTGAGGCACGAGACTCACTTGAACCCGGAAGAGGGAGGTTGCAGCAAACCAAGATTGCACCACTGCACTCCAACCTAGGTGACAGAGTGAGACTGTCTCAAAAAAATAAATAAATAAATCTAGTGTAAGGACTATTGGGGAAAAAAAAAATTTGTGAATCCATTGCCACTACTACATCTGCAGGTACAAAAATCTTGCAATTTTTGCAAAATACCTTTTCTCTCATATTGAAAATGCAGCTTTTAAGTGGGTACAGGATTGCTATAAGAAAGACATACCTATAGACTCTAATATGATTCACAAAAAGGCAAAGTCATCATATGACAAGTTAAAGGAAGGTGAAGGATCTAAAGCTGGGGAATTTAATGCCAGAAATGAATGGTTCATTTTAGAGGTTTGGCTTTTAAAAAAAAGTCAAGATAAGGGAGAAGCAACTTCTGCTGATCCAGGAGGTAACACACGAGTTCCCAAACACCATTAAGAAAATCATTGAGGAGAAAGGATATCTGCCTAAACGGGTTTTTAATGCAGACGAAAGTGCCCTAATCTGGGGGGTGGGGGGGTGGAATGCTACAAAGGACATTTATTAGGAAGAGAAGCAAGCACCAGGATTTAAGGCAGGAAGAAACAGGCTAACTGCTGTTTTGTACAAATGCAATCGGGTTTATGATCAGGACTGCCCTTATCTGTAAAGCTGCTAAATCCTGAAAGGAAATGATAAACATCAGCTCCCAGTCTTCTGGTTGTACAAGAAGGCCTGGACAATGATAACCCTTTCTCTGGATTGCCTGCATTGATGTTCTGTCCCTGAAGTCAAAAAGTACCCTGCCAGTGAGAAATTGCCTTTTAAGTTTCTTTTGACATTGGACAATGCCTCTGATCACCCAGAACGTCATGAGTTCAACACGGAAGGCTTAGCAGTTGTCTACTTGCCCCCAAACACGATGTCTCTAATTCAGCCTTTACATCAGGGAGTCATAGGACCTTGAGTCATAGGACACAGTTCTCTATAGAAAGGATTGTCAATGCTAGAACAAAAGCCCAACAGGACATGAAAGGCTGGAAGGGGTTGGGGTCTGGTGGCTCACGTCTGTAATCCCAGCACTTTGGGAGGCCGAGGTGGGAGGATCACTTGAGGTCAGGAGTTCAATACCAGCCTGGGCAACATAACAAGATCCCATCTCTACAAAAAAAATTAAAAAATTAGCTGGGCATGGTGGTTGGTGCATGCCAGTAGTCATCACTACTCGGGAGGCTGAGGATGGAGGACTGCCTGAGCCGAGGAGTTTGGGGCTGTGGTGAGCTATCATCACACCACTGCACTCCAGCCTGGGGAACAGAGCAAGACCCTGTCTCTCAAAAAAAAAAAAAAAAAAAAAAAAAAAGTCTGAAAGAATTATACCATTGAAGATGCAAACCATCGTTATAGAAAAATAAAAGCTGTGAAAGTCACCAAGTATGAAACAATAATTCCTGCAGAAAACTGTGTCCAGATGCTGTGCATGACTTCACAGGATTTATGACAGAGCCAATCAAAGAAATCATGAAAGAGATTGTGGATAGGGCAAAAAAAAAAAGATGGCAGGTGAACAGTTTTGAGATATGGATGTTGGAGAAATTCAACAGGTAATAGAGACAACACCAGTGGAGTTAGCAGAAGATGACTTGATGAAGATGAGTGCTTCTGAACCAGTGCCAGATGATGCAGAAGAAGACATACAAGAAGCAGGACTCCAATTACTGAAGTCTGCTTGTGACTTCTTTTACAACTTGGACCCTTCCACAATATGGGTACTGAAACTAAAGCAAATGGTAGAAGAAGGATTGGTACTGTAGAGAAACATTTTTAGAGAAATGAAAAAAAATCAGACCAGAATTATGATATATTAATATTTCCATGAAGTTACACCAAGGGTGCCTGCCTCTCCTGCCTCCCCTTCCACCTCCTCCACCTCTTCTGCCTCTGTCACCTGGGAGACAGCAAGACCAACCCCTCCTCTTACTCCTCAGCCTACTCAATGTGAAGACAAGAATGAAGGCCTTTATGATGACTCACTTCCACTTAATGAATGTTAAATATATTTTCTCTTACTTATGGTTTTCTTAATAACATTTTCTTTTCTCTAGCATACTTTATTTTAAGAACGCAATATATAATACATATAATTTATGAAATATGTGTTAATACACTGTTATCGGTAAAGTTTCCAGTCAATAGCAGGCTATTAGTAGTTAAGTTCTGAGGGAGTCAAAGTTAATGGATTATCAACTACACAGGGGTTAGCACTCCAAACCCCTGCATTGTTCAGGGGTGCACTGTACTTCTACTCGTAGTTGATTCTCCAGTTCTATGTTCCACCTTCTTTATTCAGTTTTTTATTAGTCCTTTCTCAGATTGCTATAAAGAACTACCTGAGACTGAGTAATTTATTTAAAAAAAAAAAGAGGTTTAATTGACTCATAGTTCCACAGGTGTACAGGAAGCATAACTGGGGAGGCCTCAGGAAACTTACAATCACGGCAGAAGGTGAAGGGCCTCAGGAAACTTACAATCATGTCTGGAGAAGGAGGAAAAGAGCAAACGGAGAGGCGCCATACACTTTTAAACATCCATGTCTCTTGAGAATTCACTCACTATCATGAGAACAGCAAGGGGAAAATCTACCACTAAGATCCAATCATCTCCCACCAGGTCCCTCCTCCAACACTAGGGAATACAATTTGACATGAGATTTGGGTAGGGACACAAAACTAAACCATATCAGTTATAATTTCCTTAAGAGCAGAAACTTTGCCTTTATTTTATTTGTTTGTCTCCACAGCATCCTAAATTGTGATTGTTCAATAAAGGAAATGGTTAGATAATGCTACCATTTCAATTCACTCATCAAAAAATAATTCTATGAACGAGGTTATCCATTTTATTGACAGTTAAATCCCCTGAAGAAGAAGTCTAGAGGACTGCTTTGTTTTTGTTTTTGTGCAGTCTCAAAAGTGCTTTGTTTGTGTTTTTGTGCAGTTTTTTGTTTGTTTTTGTGCAGTCTCAAAAGTGCCAAATCCACAAATTGATAAATTTATTTTGTTAATCCAATAAGAGACTCTAAGAAGTGATATCTTTTTGATTCACTGATTTTGAAGTAAAACTCCAGTTAGTATTTTGATGGTCACAAAACATAATACTTTACCTAGATTTGATCCTGTCTAAATTCTGATAGTACTGAGAAAGGACAAAGGGGAACAGCAGAGGTCCTTACCTGAGCAGTATCACAATGCACCTCAAAAATACTGCTGGGGCCAGGCACGGTGGCTCACGCCTATAATCCCAGCATTTTGGGAGGCAGAGGCGGGTAAATCACTTGAGGTCAAGAGTTTGAGACCAGCCTGGTCAACATGGCAAAACCCTGTCTCTACTAAAAATACAAAAATTAGCCGGGCCTGGTGGCGGGCACCTGTAATCTCAGCTACTCGGGATGCTGACGCAGGAGAATCACTTGAACCCGGGGGATGAAGGTTGCAGTGAGCCAAGATCATGCCACTTCACTCCAACCTGGGTGAAAAAGTGAAACTCCATCTCAAAAAAAAAAAAAAGACCAAAAAATACTGCTGGGGAAAACAAAGTCATAAGGCCTATATCTCTGACCCATTAATATTACAGTAACAACATGTACCTCTGTGCAGGGTAGATGAATGTCACTGCAGCTTTTTCTAATATCATCACAGAAATAGTAAAACCTGGGGCCCCAAAGCCATAGTAATTGCAAAACATGTCCCAACTCTCCAGTGGTGTGAATTTATTTAAATCTTTCAAAATAAAATTGTAAGGAAAATAAAAGTCCTTAACATAGCACTATATACACTATGAAGTGTAAGTCCTTCCATCATCCACTCAATGATTGAATGCCTAGCAGTTCTACATTTAAAAAAATGTCTATTCTCGAGGGATCTACTTAGAAAGAAAGGAATATGTTAAACATTTAAATTGCAATGCAAATAATATGAGATAAAGAAGCCAGATATGTTCTGAGGAAGGATGAATCTTTGCTGTCTAAAATTGGGAAAATTTCCCCTAAATTGTTGCATCTCTATGGGACTCCGCATGCACAATGCACAACTACAATGTAAGTAAAATCACCTCCATCTGGGAAGATAGTTTATATACTGTCAGTTCCTTTTGATCTTTGTCATTCTTTTTCGTTTTTTGCCTTTTTTTTTTTTTTTTTTTTGAGACGGAGTCTTGCTCTGTCTCCCCTGCTAGAGTGCAGTGGTGTGATCTCAGCTCACTGCAATCTCCTGGGTTCAAGCGGTTCTCCTGCCTCAGCCTCCCGAGTAGCTGGAACTACAGGCACGTGCCACCATGCCTGGCTAATTTTTGTATTTTTAGTAGAGACGGGGTTTCATCATGTTGGTCAGGCTGGTCTCAAACTCCTGACCTCAGATGATCCGCCCATCTTGGCCTCCCAAAGTGCTGGGATTACAGGCGTGAGCCACCATGCCCAGCCTGATCTTTGTCAATCTTCTGAAACAGGATAGCAATCCTACACATTTATATTTTACATTGTATTTTTTGAGATCTATAGAAATGTTTTCTTATGAATTTTAGTGAAAGGGCCAGTTGAATCATGATAATTATACGATGAGGAAAAAAACAAGTAAAGTAAGGAATTCCACTTTTGGGAAGACAGTAGTAGATGTGATTTCCCCTATTCCTCCTACTAAGTACAACTAAAAACACTGGACATTATATATACAACAAACATAATTATACTCTGAAAGGTGAAAAGAAGAAGGCAAACTGGCTAGGGACCTTGAGGCCCAAGGAATGACATAAAGGTGAGTTCCTTGTGTTTTGTTTGTTTGTTTTTGTTTTTTGTTTGTTTCATTTGTTTTTTTGTTTGTCTCTTATATCCCAGACTTGAAGCTGAAGCTGGCAACCTGGAAATGCCAATGGACATGGACAAAAAGAAAAAGACCCAATAAATGCCTCTCTTGCCAAAAGACCGAGAAAGGGGCAGGCTTACAAGACAAAAAAACATTTAGACAAGAACTATTCTACTCCAACCAATACTACAGAAAAGTGGTGGCCACTCCCCAACTGATACCAGCAAAGACTGAGCAGGGAGACAACTCAAATTCTAATGAGGCTGTAATTAGTCACCAAACACCCTACTGGGATGATGTCAGAGAAGACAAGTAGGGTGCAGGACTTTTATCCCTGCTAGCCTGTAATGAGTCCTCCACTCCTATGATATCAGTGGAGACCATCAGGGAGGTGTGGTCTTCACCCCTACCCGGCAGTAACAAGTGTCTATTGGGGTGGTGTCAGAGGAGGCCAAGCAGAGAGTTAGTCATGTGTCAGAGTAGGTTTTGTTTCTCTCATGGCCCAGTGGTGATGAGGCTGCCCCCATCACAGTGACAGTGAAGACCTTGTAGTAAGCCAGACCTCTCACCCCTGCCCAACACCAGTAGTAGTCCTCCTCTCTGGTGTCAGTAGAGACCTAGTGGGGCATCTGTACTTACACCTCTACCTGGCAATGGAGTGGTATCAGAAAAAGCCAGCTAAAACAAAAGGTTCAAATAAGACCCAGAGTCTCCAAACATTTAGAAATCCAGATTTAAAAGGAAATCACTTATCAAACCAAGAACCAAGTAAACTCACTTGAATAAAAAAAGATAATCAATAGATGCCAATAATAAGATTATAGAGATAATAGAATTATCTGGCCAAGATTTTTTTAAAGCAGCCATGACAAAACAGTTTCAATGTAATTGCAAACATTCTTAAAGCAAATGAAGAAAATAGAAAGCCTCAGCAAATAAATAGAAGTATAAAGAAGAACCAAGTGGAAATTTTAGAACTTAAAAATAGAATAACTGAAATGAAAAGCTCAGTGAATGAACTTGATAGTGGAATGAAGGGGACAGAGGAAACAATCAGTAAACTAGAAGATAGAACAATCTGATCAAAAGAGAGAAAATTGAACAAAAAATACAGAACCTCAAAAACTTGTGAGACTATATATAAAAAAGATCTAGCATTTGTGTCATTAGAATCCCTGAAAGGGCTGAAAAAATACTTGAAGAAATATTGACTGAAAACTTCCCAAACTTGACAATAGATGAAAACCTACAGATTCAGCTGTTTATAGGATCAACCCGAAGATATCCACACCAAAACACATCATACTTAAACTGCTGAAAACTAATGACACTTTATTTATCAGAAGAAAACCATTAGAATGACAGAGAATTAATTTATCATCAGAAATCATGGTGATCAGAAGGACATGTCATAATATTTTTCCATTGCTAAAAGAAAGAAACTATCAACAGAGAATCCTATACTTAGCAAAAAAAAAAAAAAAAATTCAAGAATGAAAGGGAAATCAAAACATTCTCAGAGGAAAGAAAGCTAACAGAATTTAATACCCACAGACCTACCGTGAAAGAATGGCTAAGCAAAATTCTCTAAATAGAAAGGAGACAATAAAAAAGGGAACCTTGGCTAGTTTCTAAGGATCATGAGCGAGTCAGGATTCCTGATCCAGAGACAATGGCCCTGATGGGATGAAGCCTGAAGGCATCACCGAGAGTAACTGGAATGAGATTGTTGACAGCTTTGATGACATGAGCTTCTCGGAGTCCCTCCTCTGTGGCACCTATGCCCATGGTTTTGGGAAGCCCTCTGCCATCCAGTAGTGAGCCATTCTACCTTGTACCAAGGGTTATGATGTGATCGCTCAAGCCCAATCTGGGACTGCGAAAATGGCCACATTTGCCATATTGACTCTGCAGCAGATTGAATTAGATCTAAAGGCCACCTAGGCCTTGGTCCTAGCACCTACTCGAGAATTGGCTTAGCAGATACAGAAGGTGATCACGGCACTGGGAGACTACATGGGTGTCTCCTGTCATGCCTGTATTAGGTGCATCAACATGTGTGCTAAGGTACAGAAACTGCAGATGGAAGCTCCCCATATCATCGTGGGTACCCCTGGCCGTGTGTCTGACATGCTTAACTGGAGATATCTGCCTCCTAAATACATCAAGATGTTTGTACTGGACGAAGCTGATGAAATGTTAAGCCATAGATTCAAGGACCAGATCTGTGACATATTCCAAATGCTCAATAGCAACATCCAGGTAGTTTTGCTGTCAGCTACAATTCCTTCTGATGTACTTGAGGTGACCAAGAAGTTCATGAGGGACCCCATTCGGATTCTTGTCAAGAAGGAAGAGTTAACCCTGAAGGGTATCCACCAATTATACATCAACGTGGAATGAAAGGAGTGGAAGCTGGACACAACTGTGTGACTTGAATGAAACCCTGACCATCACCCAGGCAGTCATCTTCATCAACACCTGAAGGAAGGAGGACTGGCTAACCCAGAAGATGCATGCCCAAGATTTTACTGTCTCTGCCATGCATGGAGATATGGACCAAAAGGAACGAGATGTGGTCATGAGGGAGTATCGTTCTGGCTCTAGCAGAGTTTTGATTACCACTGACCTGCTGCCCAGAGGCATTGATGTGCAGCAGCTTTCTTTAGTCATTAACTACGACCTTCCCACGAACAGGGAAAACTATATCCACAGAATCGGTCGAGGTGGACAGTTTGGCCATAAAGGTGTGGCTATTAACATGGTGGCAGAAGACAAGAGGACTCTTTGAGACATCGAGATCTTCTACAACACCTCCATTGAGGAAATGCCCTTCAATGTTGCTGACCTCACCTGAGGGGTTGTCCTGCTTCCTAGCCCCAGCCACGGTTCAATCTCGAGGGGCTGAGGAGCAGCAGAGGTGGGGAGGGAAGGGGAGCCAGGGGATGGACATCTTGTCATTTTTTTTCTTTGAATAAATGTCACTTTTTGAGGCAAAAGAAGGAAACGTGAACATTTTAGACACCCTTTTCTTTGGGGTAGGCTCTTGCCCCAGGCATCAACCCTTCTCCCAAAAATCACTAATCCATTTCCCCAATCTAGTAACCTCCAGATCCCAGAGACAGCACACTCCTCACCTCAGCTGACCTCCTTTGAAAGTGATTCGAGGGCCTATGTCACTCAACCTCATTTTCTGGACCAAATCTGGAGGGAGAACCTCTAAAACTCCTGAGTGAGGTTGCCAGGGGATTGTCCCCAGGTAGGGGGAAGCAGGGAACAGAAAATGGTAGCCATGTTTACATTGTGTTGTATAGTATTTATTGATTCAGGAAACAAATGCAAAATTCTAAATAAAATGTCTTAGAAACTGCCAAAAAAACAAAAAGGGAACCTTGAAACATCAGGGAGAAAGAAGGCATATGGTAAACTAAAATAAATAAATAAACTTTCCTTCTCCTTTTGAGTTTTTAAAATTGATTGTGGAAGCAAAAACTGTAACACTGATGTAGTTTTAAATGTATGCAGAGGAAGTATATAAGATTGTTATAAATGAGGGAAGGTAAAGGGACAAAAACAGATATGTTTCTATACTTCTCTCCAACTGGTAAAATAACATCAGTAAAATGTGATGAGTTATGTATAATGTAATACCTAGAGAAATCACAAAAAAGCTATATAAATAGATATACTCAAAAACACTACGAATAAACAAAAATTGAATTCTAAAAATTGTTCATCTAACCACAGGATGGCAGAAAAAGAAAACAGAAATATAAAACAAAACAGAAGGCCAGACATGATGGCTCATGTGTGTAATCCCAGAACTTTAGAAGGCCATGGCTGGAGGATTGCTTGAGACTAGGAGTTTGAGACTAGCCTGATCAACATAGTGACACCCCATCTCAATAAAAATAAATAAATAAATAAAATAGCCAGGCTTGGTTGCATGCACCTGTAGCCCCAGCTACTTGGGAGGCTGAGGCAAGAAGATGACTTCAGCCCAGGAGTTGAGGTGCAGTGAGCCATGATTGCACCACTGCACTCCAGCTTGGGTGACAGAGTAAGACCCTATTTCGAAAAAAGAAAAGACAAACAAAAGCCAGACATAAAACAAGCAAAAGTAATGACAGATTTAAGCCTTAAGCATATCAAGAATATATTACATTAAATATAACTAATCTAAATTCAAGTAAAAGAGATTAGCAGAGAGTATTTAAAAACATGACCTAACTCTATGCTGTCTACAAGAAACTCACTACAAATATAACAATATAAGCAGGTTGAAAGTATAAAATGGAAAAAGATATCATACAAACTTTAATCAAAGGAAAGCAGGAGTGGCTATTATAATATCAGATAAAAGACTTTATATCAAAGCAAATTACTAGACTCAGAGTGGGATATTATGTAGTAAAAAAGATTCAATCCACCAAGAAAACATAGAAATCAAGTGTGCATGTCCCAGACAACAAATCTGCAAAATGTATGAGGCAAAACGGACACAAGTGCAAGGAAAAACAGATGAATTATAGTTGGAGATTTCAATACTTCTCTCTCAGACAGTTTTACAGGAAAATTTTACCAATCATTTAAAGAAAAAGAATTAACACCAGTTCTACATACTCTCTTCCAGAAAATAGAACAGATACCAAAAACCAGAACAAGAGAACAAGAAAAGAAAACTACAGACCAGTATCTCTCATGAATACAGGCATGAAAATCCTTAATAAAATATTATCAAATAGAATTCGGGAATATTTTAAAAGATTTACCCATCACGACCAAGTGTGATTTATTATACATCTGCAAAGCTAGCTCATTATTTGAAAAACAATCAACATAATTCATTATATTAACAGGCTGAGGAAGAAAATTATATGATTATATCAATTGATTCCCACAAAAACCATTTGACAAAGTTCAACATCCATTCACAATAAAACCCTCAGAAAACTAGAAATAGAGGGGAACTTCCTCAACTTGATAAAATGTAAGCACATAAAACCTACATAAAACATTATACTTAATGGCGAAAAACTGAGTATTTTCTTCTTAGGGCAGGAACAAGGCAAGGATGTCTACTCTTACCACATTCTTATTCAATATAGTATTGGAAGTTTTAGTCAATAAAGGGGAATAAAAGACATACAGACCAGAAAGGAAGAAATAAAAACTCTGTATTTGTAGATCACATGATTATCTACATAGAAAATTCTAAGGAACCTATCAAAAAAAATCCACCTAGAACTAATAAGTGAATTCATTAAAGTCACAGAGGCTGGGCGCAGTGGCTCATGCCTGTAATCCCAACACTTTGGGAAGCTGAGGCAGGTGGATCACCTGAGGTCGGGAGTTTGAGACCAGCCTGACCAACATGGAGAAACCCCATCTCTACTAACAATACAAAATTAGCCAGTTATGGTGGCATGCGCCTGTAATCCCAGCTACTCGGGAGGCTGAAGCAGGAGAATCGCTTGAACCCCGGAGGCAGAGGTTGCAGTGAGTCAAGATTGCGCTATTGCACTCCAACCTGGGCAACAAGAGCGAAACTCTGTCTCAAAAAATAAAAAATAAAAAAATGAAGTCACAGAATACAAGATAAACACACAAAAATTTATTGTATTTATATATACTAGCAATGAACACGTGGACACTGAAATTATACATGCAATATCATTTATAATCAATCAAAAAAAGAGGAAATAGGTGTAAATCATGTATACACAGAACTCTACAATGCTGATAAAGAAATCTAAGAAGATCTAAGTAAATGGAGAGACATATACCATATTCCTAAATTGGAAGACTCAACATAGTAAAGATGTCAATTCTCCCAAAATTGATGTACAGGCTTAACACAATTTCTATCAAAATCTCAGCGAGAATTTTAGTAGATGTAGACAAGATTATTCTAAAATTTATATGAAAAGATAAAGGAACTAGAATAACTAAAACAATTTTGAAAAAGGAGGAAGAATCAACCTTTTTGACTTCAAAACTTATTAGATAGCTACACTAATCAAGATTGACACTATTGGTGGATAGATAGATACAGATCAATCAACAGAACAGAATAGAGAACCCAGAAATAGGCCCATATGAACATGCTCAACTGATTTTTTAAAAAAATTTAGTAGAGGCAGGATCTCTCAATGTTGCCTAGGCTGGTCTCAAACTCCCGGCCTCAAGCAATCCTCCCACCTTGGCTTCCCAAAATGCTGAAATTACAAGTGAGCTGCTATACCTGGACCCAACTGATTTTCGATGAAGGTACAATTGCACTTTAGTGAAGCACACAATCTTTTGAACAATTGGTACTGGGACAACTGGACATTTATAGGAAAAAATTGAACAACCTAAGTCTCACACCTTACACAAAACTTAACTCAAAATGGGTCATAGCTTAAACGTAAAATGTCAGACTTTTGGAAAGAAAAACTCAGGAGAAAATCTTTGGGATCTAGAACTAGACAAAGAGTTCTTATACTTTATACCTAAGTCACAATCAATAAAAGGAAAAATTAAATTGGACTTCATCAAAATTAAAACCTCTTGCTCTATGAAACATCCTGTTAAGAGGATGAAAAGACAAGTTAGAGAGTGGAAGAAAATACCCCAAATCCACATATCCAACAAAGAACTAGTATCTTAAATATATTAAGATATCTTAAAACTCAACAGTAAAAAAGTAAATAAATAAACAATTTGATTTAAAAATGGTCAAAAGTACGAAGAGATGTCTACCAAAGAAAGATATACAGGTAACAAATAAGCACATGAAACCGTACTCAACATCATTAGCCATTACCAAAACACAAATTAATACCACAATGAGATATCTACTATACCCTTAGCAGAATGGTTAAAACAAAAAATAATGACAATGATAAATGCTGACAAGGATGCAGAGAAACTAGATGATGCATATATTGCCAGTGGGCATGTAAAATGGTATGGCCACTTTGGTAAGTATTTTGGCAATTTCTTTAAAAACAACACATGCAACTATTACACGACCCAGCAATTGTGCTCTTGTGCATTTATCTCAAAGAAATGAAGATTTATGTTCACACAAAAACTTTACATAAATGTTTATAGCAGCTTTACTCATAATAGCCACAAACTGGAAATATCCCAGAAGTCCTCCTACAGATGAATGGTTAAACAAACTGGAGTGTAACCGTACCATGCTATACTACTCAGCAACCAAAAGGGACAATTATTGATATACTCAATAGCCTTAATTAATCTCCAGATTATTATGCTGAGTGGAAAAAAGCATACATACCGTGTGATTCCATTTATAAAACATTATTGAAAGGACAGATTTATAGAAATAGAGAGTGAATTAATGATTAGTGAAAGTGTTGGAGTAGGAAAGAAGTGGATGTGGCTATAAAGAAGCAGCAGGAGGGATCCTGTGGTGATGGAAATGTCCTGTATCTTAATTGTATCAATGTAAATATCCTGGGTTTGGTCTTATACCATAGTTTTGCAAGATGCCACCATTGGGGGAAACTGGGTAAAGAACACTGAGATCTTTCTGTATAATTTCTTAAAATTGCATTTTGTCATTGTTCAGGCTGCTATAACAGAACACTATATACTGGGGTGGCTTAAACAACATACATTTGTTTCTCACATTTCTGGAGGTTGGGAAGTCCAAGGTCAAGGTGCCAACAGATCCATGGTCTGGTGAAGGACTCTTCCTCATTTGCAGTAAGCTGTGTTCTCTTTGTGCTCTAATTTGGCAGAGAGGAAGAGTGGGTTCTCTATTATAAGGACACTAATCCTATTCATGAAGGCTCTACTCTCATGACCTAATTACCTCTCAAAGGCTCACCTCCTAATACAATCATATTGGGGGTTAGGATTTCAACATAAGAATTTTAGAGAGACACAAACATTCAGTCCATAACCCATGTAAATCTACAGGTATCTCAAAATGAAAATTCTAATTTTGTTGTTGTTGTTATTTGTTTGTTGAGATAGAGCCTCACTCTGTCAACCAGGCTGGAGTGCAGTGGCACGATCCCAGCTCACTGCAGCCTCCACCTCCCAGGCTCCAGCGATCCTCCCACTTCAGCCTCCCAAGTACCTAGGACTACAGGTGCGTGCCACCAGGCCCGGCTAATTTTTTTTTTTTTTTTTTTTTTTTTTTTTTTTTTTTTTTTTTTTTTTTTTTTTAGAGAAGGGGTTTTGCCATATTGCCCAGGCTGGTCTCAAACTACTGGCTTCAAGCGATCTGCCCACCTCGGCCTGCCAAATTGCTGAGATTACAGGTGTAAGCCACCATGCCCGGCCTAAAAAGTTTAATTTTGAAAACTAAAATAGGCATCTAACTTTTTTCCCCAGTCCTGTTATTACTGTTACCACCACTACCAGCTACTACTGCCACAACTACTGGTTTTGTTTTATTATTTTTAAAAAATGCACAGATATTCTTTTAATTTAAAATGTAAAAGTTCTGGTCTTTTTATAGCATAACAGAACATTGGAAGAGGTCCTGTGATTCCACAGGCAATCTTCCGGCATCACAAATGGGGAGCTATGACCCCACTGCAGGAGAATCAATAAGCTATGCATGCAAACTAGTGTCTAACTTGTCCTTTTTAAAATAAAAGGAGTATTGGCCAGGTGCAGTGGCTCACACCTGTAATCCCAGCACTTTGGGAGGCTGAGGCGGGTGGATCACCTGATATCAGGAGTTCAAAACCAGCCTTGACCAACATGGTGAAACCCCATCTCTACTAAAAATAAAAAAATTAGCTGGGCATTGTGGCATCTGCCTGTAATCCCAGCTACTAGGGAGACTGAGGCAGAAGAATCCCTTGAACCCGGGAGACGGAGGTTGCAGTGAGCCGAGATTGCGTAATTGCACTCCAGCCTGGGCAACAGAGGGAAACTCCGTCTCAAAAATAAATAAATAAATAAAAATAAAATAAAAGAAGCATTAGAAGAACCTATCAAATACAAGCCCTAATCAGAAGAGGACAGATTATCATACCACTCCAGATGTAGGTAGGATGAGATTTGGGCCCACTAATGTTTTCAACTATGGTTACTTTTCTCTTCCCACAGGCTGATTATGTAAAGAGAAAAACAAATGGAGGTTTTAATTTTAAAACCCTCAGTTTAATCAAGTCCCATATAATGTTTTACCCTCTTTAACACCTGCCACCTGCAATTCACCTCTGTGATTATTAATAGTAAATGTATTATAGCTGAGCTTTAGTGGCAACCATATCACATTCACTTTTATACATTCAATTCATAAAAATTATTCTAATGAAAACAGAAACTTATTTATATTTCACATAAGAAATATATGCTGGAAAATTTAATCTCATCAAAAATGTGGTTTCTTGGGCATCATATTTTCCTCTAGACAGGCATTGGTTTGGGGGATAGATACTGATTGGCGAGTATGTGACTTTTTCCAGTGAGGTAAGCTGTGTGCATGTCAGTTTTCTTATCTATGACATGGTATCTATGATATTATGTGGGTTGCTTCCCAACAGGGTTATAGTGGTAACCAAATTAAATAATATGAGCGTCAGCTTACAAACTAAAATTTTATGAAAATGTACAGTAACACACATGTACATATCAGAAAGAATATTTTGGTATTTGGTAAATACAGAATATTATCTCATATTTTATTTATGTGTTTATGACCTACCTTATTCTATAGGCAACTTTATTTTAAAAGACTTTATTTCAGGCCGAGCATGGTGGCTCATGCCTGTAATCCCAGCACTTTGGGAGGCCAAAGCTGGTGGATGCAGTGAGCTGAATTCGAGTGATTGCACTCCAGCCTGGGTGGCAAGAGTGAAACTCTGTCTCAAAAAAAAAAAAAGACTTTATTTCTCCACTCAAACTTCTCACTCTAAGAGTAATGCAAAAACTAATGAACAGGCTGGGCGCAGTGGCTCGCGCCTGTAATCCCAGTACTTTGGGAGGCCGAGGCCGGTGGATCACGAGGTCAGGAGATCGAGACCATCCTGGCTAACACAGTGAAACCCCGTCTCTACGAAAAACACAAACAAAAAATTAGCTGGGTGTGGTGGCGGGCGCCTGTAGTCTCAGCTACTCGGGAGGCTGAGGCAGGAGAATAGCATGAACCCGGGAGGCAGAGCTTGCAGTGAGCTGAGATCGTGCCACTGCACTCCAGCCTCGGTGACAGAGCAAGACTCTGTCTCAAAAAAAAAAACAAAAAAAAAACGAATGAACAAATAAGTGTCAGGGTTTGTTTCCTTCTATGTCTATTTAAAAATTTATTCATTTTAATTGATAAAAATTGTATATATTTATGGTATAAAACATGATGTTTTGAAATATGCATGCATTGTGTAATGGCTAAATTAAGCTAATTAACATATGCATCACCTCATACACTCATCATTTATTTGTGATATATATAGTTAAAATCTACTCTCTTAGCAATTTTCAAGTATACAATGCATTGTTATTAACTATAGTCACCAGTCACCATGTTGTATAATAGTTTTCCTGATCGTATTCCTCCTGTAAATGAAATTTTCTATCCCTATTTATTTATTTATTTTTTTTTGAGACTGGGCCTTGCTCTGTCACCCAGCCTGGAGTGCAGTGGTGGGATCTCGGCTCTCTGCAACATCCGTCTCCTGGGGCTCAAGTGATCCTTCCAGCTCAGCCTCCCGAGTAGCTAGGACTACAAGCACATGTCACCAAGCCCAGATAATTTTTGTATTTTTTTTGTAGAGACGGGGTTTCACCATGTTGCTCAGGCTGGTCTCAAACTCCTGTGCTCAAGTGATCTGCCTCCTAAAGTGTTGGGATTGCAGGCACGAGCCACTGCACCTGGCCCCTAACTATTGTCAACAGAGGGCTAAAAAATAGACCTAAGACTCAAATGATATGTGAACCAATAGAAAAGACATGGAATCAACCCAAATGCCCATGAACAAGACTGGATAAAGAAAATGTGGTATATATATGCCATGGAATACTATGCAGCCATAAAAAATAATGAGATCATGTCCTTTGCAGTGACATGGATGAAGTTGGAAGCCATTATCCTCAGCAAACACACACAGGAACAGAAAACCAAATATTGCATGTTCTCACTTATGAGTGGGAGCTAAACAATGAGAACACATGGACACAGGGAGGGGAACAACACACACTGAAGCCTGTTGGGAAGGGAGAGTGGGGAGAGGGAGAGGATCAGGACAAATAGCTAATGGATGCTGGTCTTAATACCTAGGTGATGGGTTGATAGGTGCAGTAAACCACCATGGCACACATTTACCTATGTAACAAACCTGTACATCCTGCGCTTGTACCCCAGAACTAAAATTAAAAATTTTTAAAAATGATATGTGAACATAGAAGTACATCATCAAGGAAGAAAAGTGATTAGGTCAAATGTGTAAGATTCTGTGTGCACATGAAACATTTTATGTGTACAGAAAATGCTTTTAGAGATATTCTTTTATTAGCATTTAAAGTATTTTGAATATCTCTTTAATTTCTCCTAGGGTTCTATAAATTAAAGTTAAATGAAAGAGCAATGTGTGGATCGAAGAGCATAAGATTTATTAGCCATTATAAAGATGATAATACCATGAAAATGGCAAAAAGGCAACGTGTTAATCACTTCACAGTTATGAGGAAAAAAATTAGCACATTTCAGACAGGCAGCACACAGGCAGGGGCCTTGCTGGTCTAATGGCTTCAGCCTGTCCTTTAAAGGAAAGGAGAGACATTTTCTAGCCAATTTGAGGCCAAAACTTGGCTTTAAACTAAGGGTTTGTTTTCCCGTTATTAGCGGTAAACCCCAACTATTACTCTGAGGTTCCCTAGGTTGTTGCCTTTTATTTCAGAAAGTATTGCACAGCTTCCAAATCAAAATTAAATTTATCTTTAACTTAAATAGCTGCTATTCAAAAAGAATGGGGCCCATTTAGTTCTATGGGGATCAGGTGTCACAAAATCAAACACCCCCATCACAAACTACAAAAATATATAAAAATGAAATAAATAAATAAAATTTAAATGTAAAAAAAGCCCTTATAATGGGATTAGAGTCTGTGCCACATACACCGTCAAATAATTAAATCCCACGTAAAAATAAGAATAAGCCTTAGTTTTACCCTTACAGTGGAAGTTCTGTGGATCATACTCTGTCTCTTCAGCCCCTTCAACATGCCTGCCGCTTCTCTATGAACATGCATCACCACCCAGTCCACCCTCACTACACACACACAAACACACACAGACACACACACTACTGTTAGTCTTCCAAAAAAGAGTCCAGGGGCAGGCATTGTTTTCTCCTTCATTGCTCTGCACCTGGGATATCAAAAACTCAAGCCCACGCCCAGGATCCATTATCCTATTCTCTTCATCTACTCACAGTAAATCTTCCTACATTTCATAAGTATTTAATGAGCATTTACTATGTGCCAGATGCAGTTTTAGCTGTGAGAAATAAGAGCAAAATCAGACACACTCCTCATTCTTTCTGATGTTATAATTAATTAAAGGGGACTGATATTAATCAAATAGTTAAATTATATATCAGTGTGGAACAACAGTGTTGATTATGAATGAGAAAGATACAGGCCACATGAGATTACAAAACAGAGGATCTAAGTCAGAGAAGACCAAGAAGGCTTCTCTAGGATGTGACACTTAAACTGGGATGCAGAGGAAGGGAAGTCACTAATGAGGCAAGGAGGGGAAGAAGGAGCACTCTATGAGGAAGCCCAGGTGAAATTTCAAATGGGAGCTGATGGTTGAGTAAGTCCTGCAACTTAAGTAAGTAGAAGGCTTTCTGTTCTTTTTTATTTATGGCATATTCATTCATTTATTGATTTAATTTATTAAAATCTTTGTGGGTTTGTTAAGGGCAGCAGAGGTATCAAGAACGAGAAGCAAATATGACATCAAAAGCACAAGCAATAAAAGCAAAAGTAGACAAATGGGACAACATCGAACTTAAAAAACATCTGTGCATCAAAAGAAACATTCAACAGAATAAAAAAATCAACCTACAGAACGGGAGAATATATTTGCAAATCACATATCGGATAAGGGTTCATCTTCAGATTACATAAGAAACTCCTACAACTGGACAGCAACAACAACCACAATTACAACCAGAATAAAACATTGGCAAAGGACTTGAACAGACATTTCTCTAAAGAAGGTATACAAATGCCAACAGGCATGCGAAAAGATGTTGAACAGCACTATTCATAAAAGAAATGCAAATCAAAGCCACAACGAGCCATCTCCTCGCACCCTGTAGGATGGTCACTGTCAAAAGAACACAAAATAACAAGAGTTGGCAAGGATGTAGAGAAATTGGAACCCTTGTGCACTGTTGGGCGTGTAAAATGTGGCAGCCATTGTGGACAACAATATGGCGTTTTCTCAAAAAATTAAAAACAGAATTACTGTTTGCTCCAACAATCCACTTCTGGATATACATCCAAAGAACTCAAAGCAGAATCTCAAAGAGATACTTGCACACCCATGTTCATTTTTTCACAACAGCCACAAGGTAGAAGCAACTCAAATGTTCACTGATGAATGGATAAAGAAAATATGGTATATACACGCAATAACAGAATGTTATACAGCCTTAAAAAAATAAAGAAATCCTGTCACATGCTACAGCATGGACAAACCTCCAGGACATTATGCTAAGTGAAATAAGCCGGTCACAAAAGGACAAATACTGTACGACCCTACTCATATGAAGTATCCAAATCAGTCAAAAATCACAGAGACAGAAAGTAGAAAGGTAGTTTCTAACTGGGGGAGAGGGCATTAGTGATTAATAGGCATTGAGTTTCAGTTTTGCAAGATAAAAAAGTTCTAGAGATCTGTTGCTGCAAGACAATAGTTAAGACTACTGAACTGTACATTTAAAAAAATTAAAGACATTAGCTTCCGCTTCCAGGAAGCCACGGCTTACGTTGCAGACATGTCTAAGTCCAAAAACCACACAACACACAACCAGTCCCCAAAACTGCACAGAAATGGCATCAAGAAACTCTGATCACAAAGATACGAATCTCTCTCTTTTATTTTTTTGAGATGGAGGCTCGCTCTGTTGCCCAGGCTGGAGTGCAGTGGCTCGATCTTGCCTCACTGCAACCTCCGCCTCCCGGGTTCAGGCCATTCTCCTGCCTCAGCCTCCCGAGTAGCTGGAAGTACAGGTGCCTGCCACCACACCTGGCTAATTTTTTGTATTTTTAGTGGAGACGGGGTCTCACCGTGTTAGCCAGGATGGTCTCGATCTCCTGACCTCATGATCCACCTGCCTCGGTCTCCCAAAGTGTTGGGATTACAGGCCTGAGCCACTGCGCCCAGCCCATACGAATCTCTTAAGGGGGATGGGCCCTGAGTTCCTGAGGAACATGTGCTTTGCCAAGAAGCACAACAAGAAGGACCCAAAGAAGATGCAGGCCAACAGTGCCAAGGCCATGAGTGCACGTGCCAAGGCTATCGAGGCCCTCGTAAAGCCCAAGGAGGTTAAGCCCAAGATCCCAAAGGGAGTCAGCTGCAAGCTTGATCGACTTGCCTATATTGCCCTACTCCAAGCTTGGGAAGTATGCTTGTGCCCTCATTGCCCAGGGGCTCAGGCTGTGCTGGCCAAAGGCCAAGGCCAAGGCCAAGGCCAAGGAATAAATCAAGACCCAGGCTGCAGCTCCAGCTCCAGTTCCAGCTCAGGCTCCCTAGGTGCCCAGCCTCCTACAAAGGCTTCAGAGTAGAGATCTTTGTCTTTGTCTGCCAACGTGAGGACAGAGGACTAGTGCGACACCCCCAGGCTGCCGTGTACATGGGGTTGGTGTTCTCCTGTGCTATTTGTACAAATAAACCTGAGGCAGGAAAAAAAATCAGACATTAAAAAAAAGTCAGTCTCATCTAGTCCCTAAAATGGTTCCAAATAACATATTACTAAGCACATTTTAAAATAAATGAATAAATCTGATTAACTCCAATAGTAACATGAATTTAACTGAAATAATAAAGGTGCGTTTCAAAATTTTTTAAAAAAGAATGATAGTCAACAAAACACTGAATAATGATTAAAAGGTCACCGGTGACCTCTAAGAATATTAGAACAGCACTGAAATCAAACAGTGCACAGCGGAAGACAAAAGCCAGATTTGGTGAAATTAGGAAGGGTGGGGTGGCAAGGAAGAAGAAACAAATATCAGCCCTCCTTGTGAAGTCTGACAGTGGAAGAAAGGCCAAATACTGTGTCGGTTTGAGAAAGGGTTTGTTCCCTCCCAGGACGAAAAGCTCTAATTTGATTGATTTCATGACCTTGGTTATTGTTTCTCTCTCATAGAACAAAAAGAGAGATGCCAAATGGACTCAAGAGAAGTGAAACCCAGAGGCTGCAAATTGCTAGCCAAACTTGGTTCACCATAAAACCCAGGTGGGTTGCAAAATATTTTAAGTTGTGGTTGGGCACAGTGGCTCCTGCCTGTAAACCCAGCACTTTGGGAGGCCGAGAAGGGCGGATCACCTGGAGATAAGGAGTTCGAGACCAGCCTGATCAACACAGTGAAACCCCATCTCCACTAAAAATACAAAAATTAGCTGGGCATGGGGGCATGCACCTGTAGTCCCAGCTACTCGGGAGGCTGAGGCAGGAGAATTGCTTGGACCCACGAGGCGGAGGTTGCAGTGAATCTAGATCTCACCACTGCACTCCAGCCTGGGCGACAGAAAAAAACTATTTTAAGTTGTAAGATTTTCCATAAAATTCTGGATGTCTGTTATCTCTTGAAAGGATATTCTTATTCTCACACGGCCAGAGCTGGCTGGAGCTGCATAGCAATCGCTCCCTTTAGAAAGGCAAAGCCACATCTGTCTTCTAATTACTTTCTGAATATTTTTCACCACATACTAAACATTTCATTGATTCGACCAATATTTATTGAGCACCTACTGTGTGCCAGGCATTGTTCCAGGCTGTGGGGATACAAGTAGTGAGCAAGACCAGCCTTCTAACAGAGGAGCCAGTCAAAACAAACATATACATAGTTTATATAATTTCATGTAGTGATGCTGCTCTGAGGTGGAAAAAGGTAAATACATTTTAGGAACAATTGTGGGAAGAGGAGGGTGATTTTCTTTTATCTTTTTTCCCCAAAGCATAGTTTCCTGCTTCATAGTACTTATTAACCTATTTCATCTAAAGGTAGCATTTCCTCCCGTCTTCAATCCTTGATTCCGCCAGTTTTTTTTTTTGCCAAAGTTTATCGATTATCTCTTCAAAGTGTCCATAAATACATCTCCTCCTCACTTTTCTAGAATCCCACAGATGCCCATCACCTCATGCCTAGAATGTTGCAATGGCTTCCTAATTGGTCTCCTTACCTCTTATCTCTACAAAATTTTCTCCCTCAGCCCCTTCCACCTTCTAGCCTGTGTAGATTATTCTTCCTGGGATGTCACTGCCCATGTTCATCACTTTTCAACTCCACTTCAAGTTCCAGGACAACAATGAGGTGTAAATACCTGGGCGTTGGAGAAAGGCAGCCTGGAGGGGATAGTCTGTGTGTCCCTCAGGTTCCTCAACGTAAAATGCAGATGATAATTCTCCCGTGAGAGGTCATGAGAGGGAAATGAGAGGAGGTGTGGGAAGCGCCAGTCCAGTTCCCGGTTGGGGGACTCTCACAATGGAGACAGGGTCTGATCCTCACTGCTGAGTCAAGATGGTCCATCGCTCTCTTGTCTCAATCCTTTAGAATGTATTTGGTGATGAACTGCTGTGTTAACATTGTTTTTCTTATCTATCCAACTAGTTTGACAATTCTCTTAGGAAAACTGAGGCTTTTCTACTCAAAGTGTCAGGGAATTCTGCACATAGTAGGCATTCTGCCTTCATGATTGAACAAGTTGGGCCTGCATTAGAGTGTCAGGCCAGGGTGGCAAGTGGGCTGAAGTGCAGCCTGCACTCTGCTGTGAGGCCGGCACATGCAGGGCTGCACCCACTCAGGCAGGGTGGAGGCCCAGGGGGGTGCAGGACAGTAAGTGTTCATGCTCTCTTCTCAGGTTGGAGCTAAAATTTCGACCCTGTGAAGAGCTCCCTGACACCTCCCTGTGCCCACTCCCCTACGGTGACACACAAAGTTGTGTGATAATCATTGGTAGATGTATCTCTCTCTTAGGCTGCCTTTACTAAGGGCCAGTGCTCTGTGTTCATATAGTTAATTCGGGTGCCTGGTACTTAGGAAAGCATTCAATAGTGATTATGGAATGAAAGATGACTTTCAAGGAAAGTCCGAATGGGAGGCAGAAAAAGTGCAGCATCAGGACAGAGTTACAGATAAAATTTAGAAAGGAGACTTGAGGTGGGAGGAGTGTGGAGGCTATGATTCCTAGTTATTACTCTGAGTGGAACCATTATCATGCTAGCTCAAACTTAAGGTACAAGAGACGTACAAAGCAGAATCTTTGCATCCATGGATGACTACAGACTTTGTTACAATCTGTTATTTTTTTATTTTTTAATACTATTTTATGTATACTCACAGATGAAAAAATGGTTATACTATCATGTTTACATAGATACTAATATTGGAAACAGAATTCAGTAACCAATTACATTTAAATTTTATAAAGAACACACAAACATTAAAACACTGATTAGTTATAGAAAGCAGAGTTTGAGGAAAAACCATTAGCTATAATTTTTATTTTCATTAAAGAGCAGCACCCTCTGAGAAGAATCAAACCAATCAGTAATATTCATTTATATCATAAAATAATAAGTACAAAGGAAAGCTAGTGACTGTACTGATTTTATTGCTTTTACTAAGTCATTTTATGTTCCTCACACTCAATGAGAAGAAATAAAACATAATCTGAAGAAAAATATCTCATTATTATTCGCAGTAAAAAATCTGCTTCATTCTGCAGGCCTGGGCAGATTGTACAATAGAGAGCACTTAATGGCTCAAATGGATCAATGTACCAGTTTGATTCTGATCCACGGAATAGAATCCCATCCATATTTGGTGGCTGGACTAACTCCATGGGAGCTGTGACAGACTGAACTATTTTTGTGGTATCCCCAGATCTCACTAAATAAGAAAAGACCCTACACCAGAAAATATAACAATCAATTCGTCCATAAATTTTATCTATATGCTTGCTCTTCAGTATAAGTTGGAAAAAGAGGCCCTTTCTTGAGGACATGGATAAAAGTATTATGGTCTAACGATTGCTGGATCGATATTGTGTTGTTATAATAAAGATAAGGTACACATTGAAACCACTGTCTGATTAAGAAACTTCCACAACTTGTCTCAATTCTTCAAATAATGGAGTAAGTTTCTTTTCTAGGCTGACAATTAGTTCTGTATTGGCATTGCTGCTGGCTATGAAACTCACCACCAAAGGTAAATGATTTAACTGAATCACCTGGTAGGTGTAACAGTAACAGATGATACTTTTATTTTTTGAAAGTCCAGGTTTGCTCCCGTGGTCTGTTGCAAGGGCAAAAGTAGGTAAGAAACCAGGTCTCAAAGCATGCTCTGGAGCATTATCAATGGCCACTTTAATAACAGGTACTCCAACTCTGAGACAACAATAGCATGGAGCCCTTCAACACCTTGTAACATTTGATACATGAATCGCTTTAGGTCATCCGCCATGATGAACCCCCTTCTCTTGCAGGATCAATCTCCTTGCCTGGGGTTTCTGGGCTGCCCGGTTCTCTCCACTGTCACTTCAGGGACAGCTTCAAAGACCACAATCTGGTTTTATGCTGGGTATATGGCAAACGCAAAGAATCGGCTCTCTCTTGGGGTAAGGAAGCTGCCCTTCCTACCACTGTTTTATAGCCTGAGGGAGCTCGTGTTAGGCCAAGACCTTATCACCTTTCAGAAAACAGATTTCAGTTTTGCCGTGGTTTTGAGGTCCTGAACCAAAATGTCACTGGCGGTTCTACCAAATCACAACCTCTGACTGAGTCTCCTTTCATATGATTCCCATAACAGAATGTTTTGGTGGAAGTTCTATTAAGCAGTAAAACCACAGCCAATCAAGAAATCACCGGGAAAGATAAAGCAAAGTCTAGCTTTCCATTAACCAGGATAGTCAGCTTCTGTAAAATGGAGTGTCAACACTGCGCCTTCTGTCTTAGGCCAAGCATTTTCTCCTTCTTGGAACTCACCAGATCTTATTGTTCTTGAGTGTAACGGATTAACTTTCTATACTAGCCTTGAGGAATACATGATAGGAATTATATCAGTGGACAGACTAATGTTTAGGCAGGAAAAAGTCATCATCGTGCAGAAATATCCTGGTATGTAAATGAGAACGTACAGAAAAGAGCAGACTAGACACACTCTAAATCAAAGGCCTGCCAAGAGTCAAGAGAATTCCGCGAACTGAGAAAGACTCCATGCCAGAAGCATGAGCCAGCGCTGCAGAGGTTATAATTTCTTTCTCTGCATCGTGTCCTCCGCATTATGCTCATATACGAGAAGGAAACTGAGATAGTGATTGGGCCATTTCTTTTCTTAATTTAATTTTTAAAAACTTGAGCCACAAGGTATCAATTCTGAGGACCTAATTAGTTTACTGGCAATAAAGTCCACATCCAGCCTAATCCTTAATATATAATCTGTAGCCCTTACCAGTCCCGCTGTTTCCTGGTGTTTCTCACCCAGGACAATCTCAAACCCAACACATAGCCGGGTGCAGAGGTATCTGGGCCAGTGTAGAAAGAAGACTTTGAGGTTAAGGCATGGTATTTAAGGTTCTGCTGCAAATGTTGTTTTAAACAAATCACCGTTCAACTACAACGGTATAATAATGCAAAAATAGCATCTGCCATGAAGAAAGTGCAGTGCTTTGAGAACTAGAAAAAGCAGTTAAATTTAAGGCCTTGCTTTACATTTCGGAGCCGCCATCGGGGCCTACTGGAGGTATGACTTTCCTGCACACAGGAACAAGCTGAAAACTGCCCTGTGGCTTTATTCCACGTTCACCCCTGCCGCAAATGCCTTTTCTGTGAGGAGCTACGGGCTGATGGGGAATCAGAGGTGGTTCTTCCTAAGTGGCGTTTCTGAGTGGGTTCCAGGAGTCCACAGTGACTTTAAGAGGCAGGCTACGTGGGGGACAGCCAGGCCGTGAGACGAGAAAGTTGTACAGTAACATTGCTGTGTGCCCATAAGTTTGTATCTTTTATTAGATTAGATAATATATCTCACATGCTGGGTTGTTAAGCAAATAAATATGCGTAAGGAAATTACAATCCACATAATTACATGAGTCGTTTTAACCACCACTCACCCCCAGAGTGATTAGATTTTCTTCTGCCTATGCCAGTGCGGCCCAGTTGCTCTGTCACTGTCCATGGGAACAGGATCCCCTTACTCCGAAAAGCAAATCAGGAACAAACAGGGCAAGTGAGAGTCACTATCAGGGCCCAGAAACATGTGAGAAACAGCAGCTCAGAAGGGTCTCTAGACTGATGGGGGGGGGGTGATCCTATATTCTTGTTGGGGTGACAACTCTTTTGGTTTCGGGCTCCAGGTGCTGGCAAGAAATCTCAGAGGTGGGGTGGGAGAGAGAGACGCGAGGCGACCCACGCAGACAAAGGGCTCCCACCCCACCCCGGGGCCCCCCCAGCAGGCCGGGCAGGAGCCGAGCCTGGGGTCGCGCAGGGGGACCGAGAGGGCAGCCCGGGGCTGGGGGTGGGGAAGAGGCGGGAACCGAGCCGCAGGCCGCTGCGAGGAGTACTACCCCGACACCCCCGCGCCGCGAGTTTCCGCGCACGTGGCCGTGGGGCCGGTCTCGCTCCCGCCCCCCGCCGGGCCCGCGCATCCCCCTCCTCTGCGGCTCCCGGAGCGGCCAGAGCGCGCGGCGGCGGGCGGGGGCGGGCCGCAAGCAGGGCTCCCTGGCCGCTTTCCAGGTCGGCGCACTAATACGGGCGATGAGGCTTCGCGGCTCCAGTCTGACTGACGCCGGCTGGGGCTGCCGCCGCCGCCGCCGCCGCCGCTGCAGCCGCTGTCTCGGTCCCCGCCACCGCCGCCGCCGCCGGGCCCTGCAGGCGCTGGGCGCGCGCAGCCAGGCAGTGAGTGCGCGGCGCACGGAGCGGGCGGCCGGGGGACCACCGCGGGGGCGGGGTGGGGGGCGCCGGACCTGGGTGGGGGAGGGATGAGTGGCACCGCGGGGACAGGTAAGACGTGCCCTCCTCGGCCGCGCGCTGCTTGTGTGCGTGCGTGTGAGCGCGTTGAGTGGAGGGCGAAGTTGTTCGTCCTCGGGGCAGCCTGGGAGGCTCCTCGGCGTGAGGCTTGGCTCTTGGCGCTCGCTGTCCCGGGGTTTCTTGGTGGAGCCTGTCTGGGGTGGGGTGGGGTGGGGTGGGCGCGGGGCCGGAGGGGGCCGCTCTGGGGAGTTGGCCGCGGCGCAGCTCGCCTGCCTCGCGCCTGCATCCGCCCGCGCCGCGGGCTCCGGGACCTGTCAGGGGATGTTCGACCCGCAGCGGGGGCGGCGGTCGGGTCGGGGCTGGGGCCCGGGGCGTGGGCAGGGACCAGGATAGGCGCCTGTGGAGTCGCTTGCTGTAGCTGGAGATCAGGGACAGCGGACAGCGGACAGCGGGGGCGGCGGGGGTCGTCACTGTGACTCTTTGGGGGCCACTTTGAAACTCGCCAGTGCCGAATTGGCCTCACTTGCCTTCTGTTTCGTAGGCTTTTTGCTTTGTTTACCTTTGAGGCATGCGAAGTGAGAAAAAAAGTTAGGAATGTTGTTCAAGTGTCTCCGGGCTCGCGCTTGGACTGTGTCGGAGCCGGGGTGTTTGTCTTTTCCTTGGCCCGCCCCTCGGTGCCAGCTCTCCGCAGAGGGGAGGGGGCGAGGTGGGGAGCAGATACAGGAGACTGCCTGACGCCAGCTTTGTGATCGGAAGGAGGAGAGCTGGGAGAACATTTTTATGGATGGCTAATCGCTGACAAGTCTTCCCGTTACTATTCCTTCCTCCTCCTGCCCTTGACCGTGGACATTTGAAGTGATAGTTTGGAAATACTACCTTGACTTATTTCTGGGCTGGAGTGGGTACTCCTGAGAACTAACCTACAAAGGATACAAATCGAGTTTGGAGATAAAATTGTATGTAAATTCTTTACCCAGTAGTTTACAGTGAGAAACACACCCACAGGGCACTGTGGAGTTCTTTGGATGGATCCAGTTTACTAGTACCATTTCGGTGGCTTGCCAGATTTCTCGGATGATCTTTTGGAAATGTAGGTTAGCAAGAAGCATGGAGGCTGACCGTTAAGTCGTGAGGCATTTAATAATGCTGCCTCCTAAGCAGTAACTGAGCGGAACGTTTGTGGCACCCGTCTGGGAAAGTGAAATGTGACTACTACAAGCATATCTCCTGCCTTAGCATTCCTCCAAGTGTGAGGGAATGCCTTTGGATGTTTACATTTTAAAAATAGTGATCTATATTTAAGAAGGCATTTAAAATAAAAGCCAAAGACATTCTCAACTCCAAATAGACAAAGATTCAATAAAAGAGTTTCCCTGTGCTTGTAGGAAAGCATCAGCACAATTTTAGACTGCTTTTAGGTTTGTGGTTATCCAAGAAGGAGGCTTCAGATAAGAAAAGGATGTAACGCTTTATAAATAAGGAACATTTTAAATACAAGATGACAGCAATTTCAAGTACTGTATCCGAAAAACAACTTTTAGTGGTAATAGTCACCTTCAATGATGGCAAGACAGCTGTCTGCCAGACAGCCTTCGGCCTCTTAATGTATTCTGACACAACCAACTCCCATTTTTATGCTTGACTGGTTATCTTTGTCAGAGCTGTTTTATGCTTGAGCTCTCTGGTTTCAAACTATGCTTAAGAGAATGCCAACATACTCTTGATCTGAACAAACTCATGTTTATCAGTGCAGTGTTTACTAAAAATCAAAGACGTAAACAAATTTTGGGTTAAACCTCTAAGTACTTTAGAATTGCCACATCATTGTCATCAGTCTTTCAAAGTCAACATGAACTATTTGGCTTTTCTCCTTTAAAAAAATTTTTTAACTTATATATTCCTAGTTAGTAAGTAATCAGAAAATATTCACAGATGTCAACTCTTGCATCTGTGATTGCCCAAGACATGGATGAGAAAGAATAGTTTTGTTTTGTTTTTTAAATGAAACATTACTAAAGATATCCATAAGTAATAAACAACTGGTACACTGTCTTTACTAATCATGTGATCAGTTGGAGGGAAAAAAGTCTGTCCAGAAGTTGTTTCATAAAGATGAAAATATTCAATGTCAGTATGAAAATACTCAATATGTTTTCCAAATAGTTTAATTCTGATTAATGAGAGTGCACTATGCATTGCCAAACTGGAGGGATGGTGTTTCGTAAGTGATCACTGTAGGATTAAGGTAACTAGTTTATATCTGACATTCCCTCTGTAATAAATAGGACAGCAGTTTCATCGTGTTCTGCTTTAATATGTGGGAAATAATCCTTATCCACAGGATGTACTCTGATATTAGGGAAGGTAAAGGTTATGACAAATATGTGGTTTTTCTGATTTGCCAGACATACTATGCTAAATTTTAAAGCTTTAACGAAGCTTAGTGCAGACTTTCTGTATATTGTTTTGGACACTTAGAGAGGAGTTAAAAAAACGGGAAACTGTCCGGAATGAAACAGTAAATATAGCAGTACGTTGAAACCATGAATCTTCTCAAATAGTTGTAATTCTAGGCTGTTGGATTTATATTTCCTTGGTTACTGTTGCTAGTGGGTTGAAAAGTTATTCTAAAGCAAAAAAAAAAAAATGCAAACAGTAAATGCATAAGTGCTTACAATACTGTGAGCATTTTCACAATGTTTCATGTTATCCTGGTGAATGTCCGTGTCCTAAGTAAGGACATTTAAAAAATAAACAATTATCCCTTGGTAATAAACTAACCTTTTAAAATAAATATTCCGGTAAATTTTGTGTCTTAAGAAACTTGTGTCAACTAAAGTTGTTAGGATTTCAAGATATCTGTTAGCATTAGGAGTCATTATACCCATGGAAACTGGATGTTCTTCTTGCTTGGTGGTCTTCATCCTGACACTTCCTACCCCAAAACCATGACGGACACCTCGGCCACACTTGCCCGACTTGTATTCTGCTCTCCTTTGGTGTCGGCTTCCTTTTGTGTTAGGCTGACCCAAGACCACTTTTCCAGGCTTATCTTCCCGGTCTTTCCCTATTTTATGCTGCAGTTAAAATAGCAAATGCTAGTTTCCATGCATACCCTGGCTTTCCTCTCCTGTGCACCTTTACCCCACGCTGAGGCCTTCCCAGCTTCCCCACCTCCCACAGGATCCTCAAATATGACTTCTTCATCTTGTATGCCCTGTTCAGGCGCTGCCTTCATGGGACTTTCTGTGATGACCCTGGTCCCAGGTATGTCCTCCTTCGAGCTCCTGTGACTCTTCGCCTTTTCAACTCTTACCTGTTTTGTATTAAGTTACTCATAGACTAATTTATTTCTTCCCCTCAGACCATCCTTACAAGATCCAGGAAGGAAGGGACTGTTTCATCTACCTTTTTTATTCTCTGAATGCTGACCACAGTGCCCTTTATAGTACTCTATCAATAAATAACAAATACATGACACATTTTTTCACTGAACCCATGGTCCCTCCTGAAATAAAATCTGTAAAAGCATTTCACCCATAGGATAAAGTCCATCTTTCAAGAAGCTGGTGTTGAATCTGAGCTGAGGACTAGTTAAGAGGCCTGAAATCCCAGTTGAGAGCCTCCTTCTCCTGAATATTGTGGCTGAGCATTACAGTCAGGAAAGCTTCTATGATACTCTTATTGCATTAGCAATTTTCCATATCAGATTCACTAAATACACAATGGAAGCCATTTAGTAGAAAAACAGATTTTAATGTGATATGGCTACCACAATGAAACACTAATGTGATTCCACAGAAAATTGCTAACACGATATGCTGACTCCTCCCCCCACCATAGCCGCATAAAAATTGATACTGTTTCTAGTGTATGTGTTTCAAACTATGCTCACAAAAGAAAAGCAGACTGCTACTGAGATGAGCTGCTGCTTTGTTCACGTTGGATGTATAAAGGGTCTTGTTATCAGCCTCGTCAGAGGCAGAATCTCCCTTCTGTGCCTTGGTCATTCTATTATCGAACAATACTAACTCTCATTTTAAAATATATCATGTTCTGTGTAACAATCCAGTATTAAAGTTAATATGATGTGAAAAAATAGAATTTGCTTATAAATGTCATGCCCGTATAATATATTCAATTGTACCGTTTTAATTGGGAAGCTCTAATCAGCTCAAAACGCATTTTTCAAGAATCAAAACGACTCCCAATATAAAATTTAAATTCAGAATTTAAAATAAAAGGCATAAATATTAAGGTGGATTGTATATGTGTGTGCACACGGTTGTAACACTTTAGAAGTCATAAGCACTGAAGAGATTATGGTTCTTCCCCCTCATTCCCAGCCCACATTTAATTCAAAGAAAAAAGTTTAACCCAAAGAATAATTGTAAAGGAGACCTATGTAGTTCTGATTTTTTCCTATAATGACAATTTCCAATTCCTCTTTTTTAGATATGAAATATCAAAATCTTCTTTCTCTCTCTGTCTCTCTTTGTCTCATTCTTTGGTACTCTGATTAGCTGATTCACTGGTGGGGATTATTTTTATGTGAATTTCCCCTTGGGGAAATTTAATACTTAATATCTGATCACTTCCTTTTCTTTTTCATATTTAATTCTGAGGGACTATAAATAGAAAACATGTACTCCTCAGTCCCGAGGAGAGTTTGGTGCTGCAGTTGCAAAAAGCAATCTTCAGTTTACAAGCACTAGGAGTGCCAGGGGATGCCCATTCATTCTAGGACACCAGTTGCCAGTTTTCTATCACTGAACAAAGGAATCTGGATAGCATACATGTGGTCTTGGGGCCATTCAAACGTGTTGGTGACATTGGGGATTCTGAGTTGAGGATTCTGATGACTTAGAGTTTGCAAGTAGTAGAAGTGTGAACACTGTGAGGTAGCCACATCCTGAACTCACTGACCCCAGGAGCACAGCCCTAGATAGACTGGGCCATTTGCCTTAAATGACTGCTTTCATCTATGGAATATCCTCTTCCATACAGCCTGTTTTTTACTTTTCATCTGTTAAAGTGCTTAGAAGCCTATCAAATACAGATTTACTTTGGTTACTGTGTATTTTGATTTGTTTTCACAAAACGCAATAATTGTGCAATGGTTAATGTCATTCTAAAGGATTTTGTCCTAAGTACTTGTGGGCTATGGAAAGCTTACAGCAGATTTGCAGGTCTTTTTTAAGAAGCATTTGATGGACGGTAGCGTTCAACTGAAGTGCTAGGGGTTGCTTTCTGAATTCTTGTATCTAAATTTAACTGGCTTGGTAGTACCACATTTCAGGAGTTAATGGTAACGCAGAAAGGGATTCACAGATTCCATCAGTTTCCCACTTTGTGGCAGAATATTTGACATCTCTTATCAGTACACTTCATCATAAGTTCATGAATTCATCTTGCTCCTTTCTTTGCTGAGAATCACAGTGAGAGAATTGGAGTTTGGCTGAGAGGAGGAGTGAGGAAGGAAGAAGGAAGAGTAAGTCTTTTTTTTTTTTTTTTTTTTTTTTGAGATGGAGTCTCTCTCTGTTGCCCAGGCTGGAGTGCAGTGGCACCATCTCGGCTCACTGCAAGCTCCACCTCCCGGGTTCACGCTGTTCTCCGGCTTCAGCCTCCCAAGTAGCTGGGACTACAGGCCACCACGCCCGGCTAATTTTTTGTATTTTTAGTAGAGACAGGGTTTCACCATGTTAGCCACGATGGTCTCGATCTCCTGACCTCATGATCCGCCAGCCTCGGCCTCCCAAAATGCTGGGTTTACAGGCGTGATCCACTGCGCCTGGCCCAAGAGTAAGTCATTTTAAGGCTTGGGCAGTAGCACTGTTGAGAAGTTTGAGGCACCTAAGTGTGGAAAGAGGGTGTTACAGAAAGCAGATTGGCAGATGCCAAAGGTAGACATCACATATTTGAATTAGTGTTAGTAGTGTGAAAGGCACCTGCATTGTGAGTTGAGAGGATCCTAGTGAGCTGGCCAGGGAAGTACATTAGCACTCATGACATTGTTCTAGGGGAAAGTGAATTCCAGTTTCCAAATCACTATGCAGGATTGAACACCATTTGTTCATAAAGCAAGACCACCCAGTGATTGATGATATGGGTGATTATTATTAATGACATAAGTGATTATTAGAAGCCAAGAATGGTGGTAATGAATGTGGAAGATGAAAAATGTGTTAAGCTAAAAAGATTTTAGGTCTCATGTGGTTTTCTTTCTCTTGTTTATGCATTTAGTCATTCTTTGTTTTCTAGTGGAAGTAGAATTTTATTTTTAGGAATAGGAGTTGAATAAAATATTTGTCAAAGACAAACATTTATGGACATGAATGCTTCCCTTTCAGCTTATTGACTATATGTTTACACAAAGCAGTCATTAGGTGTTGGCTGTGTTTGCAAATAATGACAAGTTGGTATTATTTCAAAGGAGTGGCAGTTTTACTTGCTTTCTGTTGTCATTGCATCTAATTTTATTACAAGATATTCTAAATACACTTTATTTTTTTAAAGTTGTATTGATTATATCTTGGGGTTTTAAAGTGTTGCAATTTTGTGGGTGTAGCAATCACTTGAGAAGGTGGAACTAGTAAATTTATGGGGCTTGTATAGGATATTCATTCAACCATTATTTACTCTGTGCCTATTGTGTCTACACTGCCTGTGAGGCCCCAGAACAGGCCCTGGGGACTACACAACGAAATAAAGTGACAAAAATAAAATCCTAGTCTCCAGGATTTCATAGCATAGTTAGCGTGAAAGAGATCGAGAAAGCAAATATTAAAATATTTCTCCAATAGTAAGATGTCTTACTTCCCCAAATTGTAATCTATTTGGGTTTATTTCTCTATTCAGCTGGCCCTGTGAGTCAGCAGTTTCTGCATCAACAGATTCAACCAACCGCAAATGAAAAATATTGGAGAAAAAATTAAAAATAACACAAATAAAAAGTAAGATATAAAAACTATTTACATAGCATTTACAGTATAGTAGGTATTATAAGTAAGCTAAGATGATTTAAAGTATAAGGGAGGATGTGGTAGGTTATATGCAAATATACCATTTTATATGAGGGACTTGAGCATCCTTGGATTTTGGTGTCTGTGGGGATTCTGGACTGAATCCCCCATAGATACCTAGGGATGACTGTATTTTTCCTGATTAGACTTCCGTATTTTCTGTGTGTGAATTTTTGGTTAGTCTTGTCAAGGATAATGAGAATGATCTCATTTGGGATTTGGGAGGTAAACTAGAAGGTAGAGGTAAAATAGAAGACATAAACAGGAAGAGATTCTTTCAGTAAGTCCTTATGAGAACTTAGAGATGCTGAGAACATCCCTAGGCCATGGAATTTCACTACTTACTGAGTCTGTCAGGAGGAGGACCCAGCCTTTGTACAGTTTCCTCCTGTTTTTCCCTGCTACCCTTTACTGGTTCAAGGGTGAGTTTGCATGGCTGGTCCTATAGGAAACCCCACCCAACCCTTTTAGCCAGCCAGGGGCCTCCAGACCACTTTGAATACACTATTCTAGTAACTGTTGTAATAGTGCACCTATTACTTGCCTGATAATAATATGTTTAGTTTGCTGTCTCAATAGTAGTATAGAGGAAAGGGGCCATGTCTTATCTTGAAATATTCAGCTGCTAGGGTAGTGTCCACTTCATTGTTGATACTTGAACCACTCCACCTTTCACTTCCCTAAATATGTTGGGTTTTCAACGACCCCACCTTTCTCTTCCCTAAATAGGTTGATTTTTGTAGGGTAAGGTGGAAGGAAGGGCAAGGAATTTGGATTTAATCTGTAGGCAAAGGAGAACTATTCAATTTTAACCCGTAGTCAAGATAACTATTAAATGGTTTGAACAGAAGAATCACATAATCAAAGGGGTATTTGGAAGAGTGAAGGCAAATTCAAGTGGTTTGCATGCTTTTAAATGGCCACAACTCTTAGCTAAGCAGTTGACACACCATCTCCACTGCTTCATGCTTCTCTTTAGCAAATAAAAATCTGAGCTTCCCCGACTGGGTGCGGTGGCTCACACCTGCAATCCCAGCACTTCGGGAGGCTGAGGCGGGCGGATAACCTGAGGTCGGGAGTTCAAGACCAGCCTGACCAACATGGAGAAACCCTGTCTCTACTAAAAATACAAAATTAGCTGGGTGTGGTGGCGCATGCCTGTAATCCCAGCTACTGGGGAGGCTGAGGCAGGAGAATCGCTTGAACCCAGGAGGCAGAGGTTGCAGTGAGCTGAGATTGTGCCATTGTACTCCATCCTGGGAAACAAGAGCGAAACTCTGTCTCAAAAAATAAAAAATAAAAAAAAAATTGAGCTTCCCCGAACAGCAGTTCATAACACGGCTTATTTGTGATTCTTTATCGGTTTATGAACTCCACCCCCCCAGGCAGCCTTTGGCCGGGAAACAGCCTTCCTCGAGACACACATCTATAAAATTTTAAAAATTGCCCATACATCATTAAAAATATATATATTAAACAGATTATTTATAGCCATTTAATACTTTGCAAGTATTCAGACAGATTATGCTCTATATAATATTACCTTAAGTAGATAGACTATGCATAGGAAGTAGGGAATGCATTATATAATTCTGTCTTTCAAAGAAATTTATTGTATCGCATTAGTAAAGCAATGGGTTTTAGGTTAGAACTTCAATTAATTACATGGGGCTTAATGATACAATAGTTGGCCAGGTGCAATGGTTCATGCCTGTAATCCCAGCACTTTGGGAGACCAAGGGGGGCAGATTGCTTGAGCCCAGGAGTTTGAGACCAGCCTGGACAACATGGTGAAAACCCTTCTATGAGAAAAATATTTAAAAAATTTAGCTGGTCTTGGTGGGGCGTGCCTGTAGTCCCAGATACTCAGGAGGCTGCAGGGGGAGGATCTATTGAGCCTGGCAGGTTGAGGCTGCGGTGAGCCATGATCACGCCACTACACTCCATCCTGGGTGACAGAGCAAGACCCTTTCTCAAAATAGTAATAATAATATTAATAATACAATAGTTAATGGTATTGATAAAACTGGATTTTACTTTCATTCATTCAACATTTATTGATGGCCTCCTGCATGCTAGGTAGGTAGTACAGACCACAATGTGGCTTGGCTTGTGGCCTGATAGAAGGCTAGGCATCTCTGGAGAAAACACTTACCAAATCTGGGGATTCAAGTGTGGTAAGTGCTGTTGTGAGTGACCAGCACATGTTAGGTGCTGTGGAAGCCCAGAGGAGCAGCAGAGAGCTGATCAGTGCTGTTGCCTGGGGGCCTCCAGGGAAGGTTTCCAGGAAGTTGGCTTCCAGCTCTGTTTTGAAGAAGGAGCAGGAAAGATAGAGCTGTACAGGGACCTTCTGGGCAGGGAGGGAAGGAGTGATGGGCAAAGGGAGTGAAAAGAGATGAGGCTGGGAATGTAGTCTGGGGAGGCCAGATTGCGAACAGCCTTATTTGAAATTGATGTTACAGGCGTCAACTCACAACCCCCACCTCATGATATTTAGTGGGCTTTTAAGTGTGAAATGTATGGATACAGACTCAGAGTAGAAATTTGGGAGATTCACTCTTGGTGGTGTACATTCTGTGGGTTTGGACAAGTGTATCATGACATGTATCCACCATGGTAGTATCAGGCAGAGTCGTCTCATTGCCCTGCAAATTCTCTGTGGTCTGTGTTTTCATCCCTCCCTCTTCTCATATTCACTGTGGTTCCATCTCTACATTCAAGTGGTTTGCATGCTTTTAAATGGCCACAACTCCTAGCTAAGCAGTTGACACACCATCTCCACTGCTTCATGCTTCTCTTTAGCAAATAAAAATCTGAGCTTCCCTGACTGGGTGCGGTGGCTCACTTCATTGAATACATTTGAACATAGTGTATTTGAGGATCCTGGAGTCAATGGTGGTTAAATTTTAGTTTAAAGAGCTTGTTTTTAATTTTTTTTTTTTTTTTTTGAGACGGAGTCTCGCTGTGTCCCCCACGCCGGAGTAAAGTGGTGCGATCTCGGCTCACTGCAAGCTCCGCCTCCCGGGTTCACGCCATTCTCCTGTCTCAGCCTCCTGAGTAGCTGGGACTACAGGCGCCCGCCACCACGCCTGGCTAATTTTTTTGTATTTTTAGTAGAGATGGGGTTTCACCGTGTTAGCCAGGATGGTCTCGATCTCCTGACCTCGTGATCCACCCGCCTCGGCCTCCCAAAATGCTGGGATTACAGGCGTGAGCCACTGCGCCCAGCCGGTTGTTTTTAATTTTTGAGGCACCTTTTAACTCCCACAGTGAAGCCTACAGGAGGAATAAACAGAAGTATAACTCCATGTTGGTAATATACAATAATATTATCTTAGTTATATATATAAACTTAGTTATAAGTTTATAAACTTATAAAGCAGTTTTCAAACTGCTTTCTCTCACATCCCCTCAGTACTTCTGCACAAAAGGTAGTGACTATTGTTTCCATTTTACAGAGGAGGAAACAATATGGAAGTGACTAATTACTTGAAGATGACAGTGATGGTACTAGCACTCAGACTGGAGTCTTCTTCCTCCATTCTTGTGTTTTATTCATTATATCATGTTGCCTCTTGCTTCTGGAAGCATTAAATTGTGGGCCCTTCCAAACTTAAATAATAAAATAACACATTTGTGGGGTGGCATACAATGTTTCCAAGAATATGCTGACTTTATGTGTGTGTAAATTATATACGGTTTATTACGTATGTGTGAAGAATGTAGGTTGCAATACTAGAAACTTACACCATGATCTCTACAAGGTAGTGCTGGCCTTCTCTTGTATCACTGTTATGTTGGCTTATCACTGAAATGTTTAAATATGATCTTAATATTCAGACTATTACATGGAAAAATATACAGCATTCTAAACCTACCTTAAGTGACCCAAACTATTGGGCATGACCTTTAGACTCCTGTCTTTGCTGCTTTAATGCCCATTCTACTTCCCTTTCACTACATAGCAAACAGGCAATGGAATAGTGTTTCTGTCTTCCAAAGAAGTGATAATGAGCAACAATAAAAACTGTATCTAGTCTCTTTAATTTAAAAAATAATTCAAAATCTCCGTTGAAACTTTAAAAATGATATCCAATCAATAGTAACATTCTAGCCAAAAAATCAAACTGTACGAGTGGCCAAGAGAACTGTATCTCAGGGATGTAAGTAAATGTAGACCAAGGCTTCCCAAGTGGCTTATTAAGTATAAATTCCAGTGACATCTGCTTACCATAGTACTTCATTGCCATGAGCACAAGGCTGCCTGGTAAACCAAGAGTCTTCATTTGGGCCACATATATCCCTTGTAGTCATGGCCTTCAGTTTCATGTGAAATTCAGTGTGAATATAAAAAATCAAGCCGTTATTGGAGAGTCTCTGATTTTACAGTGAGATTGTGTGTGTTCTTTCTCCTCCCACCATAATTAGTTGTTTAGTTGCTAATTTGTTTTTATTTTCACTTCTTTTTTTTCCTTTTGACTATTTTATCAGATGAGACTCAAGCGATTATTATGTCACTTCCTCTGGGCCACAGTATACCCAAATTCAGGAGTGATGATAATGTATTTTTAAAATGAACTTCAAATATTCTCATATTTAGTTGTGTATTGTAAGGTAAATTCACTTAACCCAATAATATTTTTATGTAGTAGATTCTATTCTGTTATATTCCTATTCCAGGAGGGATCCTAAAGTCAGTTTTATGAAAGAATGAATTTTGAATTTTGTGAACTTTTCAATTGATTTGAAGTCATGGAGACTCTGGGGTATTAGTAAAATTTAGCATGACAGAAATTTGTATTTCTGTCTTCTTTCAGAATGCTCACAGTTGTTGAATCTAGGAATGTTTGTTGTATTTAATTATTTGTTTTGACTGAAGAAATTTTATAGTTTGCATTACAAGAATAACTTGTTCTGAGAAAATCAAGCTGAATAATACTGATTCATGGCATGTAACATTGCTGTTGGATGGTTGTGAAACAAAACAGATCTCATTAAAAAAGGTTTCTCTAGAGATTGTTCCATATTTTCTCCCCTTTTTAGTATAGAAGCAAATGTTATTTTAAAAACAGTACTTTCTTCTCCCCCTCAAAACCACCACCATCAGAGAAAATGGATATGTTTACATTAATTGGCACTAAGTAGAAGAAAGGATCTGAAAGGCAGGCAGCCTGCCGGGGATCTCATGGGACTGGCTGTCCTTCAGAGAGGGTGGGCTGCTGAAAGGAGATTAACCTATGTAACTGGGCCTGGGCGAGTGTGAAGATTTCCCAGCATTTTACCTTATCAGGGATTCTGTTTTCTTCCAAGGCTTCCAGGTACCGATGGCACATTATTTTCTACCTGAAAATTAGAGTTTATTAAAATACCTCTAATTTGGCAGAGGGAGAAACTCCATTTGTAAAATCCCTTGAAGGTAGTGATGAAGCAAATTACTATAACATTTGGATAGGATTTTCCTTTATTGTGGTAAAATATAAATAGTAATGCAATTTACCGTTTTAACGTTTATTTATTTATTTTTAGAGTCAGGGTCTTGCTGTCACCCAGGCTGGAGTGCAGTGGTGCAATCATAGCTCATTGCATCCTCAGACTCCTGTGCTCAAGCCATCCTCTTGCCTCAGCCTCCTGAGTAGCTGGGATTACAGGTGGGTGCCACCACGCCTGGCTAATCAAAAACAACAACAACTTTTGTAGAGATGGGGTCTCACTCTGTTGCCCTAGCTAGTCTTGTACTTCTGGCCTCAAGCAATCTTTCCACCTGGCCTCCCAAAGCCCTGGGATCACAGTCATGAACCACCGCACATGGCCTCATTTTCAATATTTTTAGTCATATAGTTCAGTGGCATTAAGCACATTCCGGTTTTATGTACAACTACCACCACTATCCATTGCCAGAACTTTTTCATCTTCCCAAACTGAAACTCTGTACCATTTAAACAATAGTCCCCATTTTCCCCTTCTCTTAGCCCCTGGTAACCTTCATTCTACTTTCTTCTCTATGAATTTCCCTATTCTAGATATTTCATATAAGTAAGTGGAATCATGCATTATTTGTCCTTCTGTGTCTGGCTTATTGCACTCAGCATAATCTTTCGAAGGTTCATCCACATTGTAGCAAGTGTCAAAATTTCATTCCTTTTTAATGATTGTGTAGTATTTTATTGTATATATATAACAATTTGTTCATTCATTCGTTGATGGATGTTTAGGTTGTTTTCACTTTTTGGCTATTGTAAATAATGCTATGAACATTGAGTACCTATTTTCTTGTTTTTGGTGTATAATTAAGAGTGCAGTTACTGGGTCACATGGTAATTCTACATTTACTTTTTTGAGGATCTCCCAGACTCTCTCCCACAGCTGCTAAGCCATTTTACATTCTCATCAACAATGTGCAGATTTTTGCACATCCTTGATTTTTACACATTGTTGCTAACACTTGTTATTTTCTGTTTTGTTGACAAGAGCCATCCTAGTAGGTATGAAGTGGTACCTTGTGATTTTGGTTTGCACTCATTCCCCTAGTAACTAATGATGTTGAACCTCCTTTTATGTGCTTATTTGCCATTTGTATATCTTCTTTGGAGAAGTGTCTATTCTAGTGCTTTGCCTCTTTTGAATTGGGTGGTTTGTTTTTTGTTGTTGTTGAGTTTTAAGAATTTTTAAATATATTCTGTTAACTTTTTTCTTTTTTGCCTCAATTTCCTGGTGATGAGATATATTCTGGATGTGTATCCCTTATCAGAAGTATGATTTGCATAGAATATGGTTTTTAGTGAGGTATTTCTCAAGAAACTACATTTTTTTCCATTTATTTATGTAAGTGTCTTTTCACATCTAAGATAATTACTTATGTGGAATTCCATAACATATGGTCATGTAAATAAAAGGAATAAAACATTTTTTAAAATTTCCTGTTTCTAAAAACCCACCAATTTTTGTTCACATTAATTTTAAATAAATCATGGTTAGAATAGAAGATACCTAGCCAGCATAAGAGATAACAGTCCAGTGTGTGATATAACATTCAATGACACAGCATTTATTCTTCAAATGAAATTTGAAGGGCCATTTGGCCTTTGTAGCTGTAGAAATTTGATCAGTGAAGAAAAATTAGCTGCCATTCCTTAGAGTCTTTGTTATTTCTCCCTTGGTGTTCTCCTTATTTAAAACTTTCTTTTGATTTAAGAGTTGTAAAGCATGTAGATTAGAAATAAGAATTTTTGTCCAGGCGCAGTGGCTCATACTTGTAATACTAGCACTTTGGGAGGCTGAAGCGGGAGGATTGCTTGAGACATAGCAAGAAAATATAGCGAGACCCTATCTGTATTTTCAAAACAGTAAACAAAACTTTTAAAAAATATAACAAAGGATGTAAGATTTTTTTTTTTTTTTGAGACAGGGTCTTGCCCTTTTATCTAGGCTGGAGTGCAGTTGTACAATCTCGGCTCACAGTAGTCTCGAACTCCCCAGCCTCAAGTGATCCTCCCACCTCAGCCTTCCTAGTAGCTGAGACTATAGGCCTGCAGAGCCATACCTGGCTAATTTTTGTTTTTTTGTTTTTCGTTTTTGTTTTTGTAGAGATGGGGTTTGGCCATGTTGCCCAGGCTGGTCTCGAACTCCTGGGCTCAAGCCATCCGCCCGCCTTGGCATCCCAAAGTGCTGGGATTACAGGTGTGAGCCACTGTGTCTGGCCGGAAATAATAATTTTTAAAACGGCTTCAGTTCTGCCTTTTCATATTGATATATTGATTAGTATTACTGAAAATCTGGCAGTAACTGTAACTAACAAAAGAAGATACTCAAAAGAAGTGTTAAGACCTTTTGAACAGGATAAGAATGATTAAGATTTTCAGGAAGAGTGAATTACAACAGAGAAAGAATGGGAGTGGGGTAAAACAACCAAGTCGATTTCAAGTAATTAAAGTCTAGATGAGGGTTTCTCAACCATGACTCTGTTGGTATTGGGAGCCCGATCATTCTCAGGACTGTCCTCCAACTTGTAGGATGTTTAACAGTATCCCTGACCTCTGCCCACTAGAGGCCAGTGGTACCTCCCTCCCCCAGTTACAACAACCAAAAATTTCTGCAGGCATTGCCAGATGTCCCGTGGGGGGCAAAATCATCTCCGTCTTCCCTCAGTGCTCAGTGTGATAAGAGCCTGAGCTGAGTTCTAATGGCAGAATGGTGATAAAAGGATGAAAACAAGTGAAATCTCAAGTAAAGGAAAAGAAGAAAATTATCAATAATTAATATGTATTAAGCATCTACTATATCCTAGGCACCACTGGGTGCTATGCTATGGTCATTTAACATAAATAACAATAAGAATTTATTGAACACCTCTTTTATGGGAGAGATTGGAGCTACAGAAATGAGTAAAATACTTGCTGCCTTTAAAGGCTTTGTTGTTCAATAAAGAGACAAATGGACAATAAATTGTAGTTCCAAGTGAAAATAGAAATATGTACAAGGTACTGACTGAGAAGATAATTTTATTTGGGGGAGTCACAGAGTCCTGGGATGTCTGAGCTGTGGTTGAAGGATGAGTAGCAGTGTTGCCCCTTGGAGTGGGTTTTGCAGATGAGGTAATAAATTGCCTGAGGCAGTGTATTTGCCCATGGCCTTTTAGTGGCTGAATTGAAGACCAAGCAGGTGGCAAAGCTCTCTCCAGACTGTCACTGCCGTCCAGGGAATAAAAGGCCCAGACCATAATTAAAGCTGGGATGATTGCATAGGGCAATTATACATTTTCCCTGAGGCTTGGATAGAGCGATTCGCACCTGGCAAATCCCAGCGCCATGCAATTTTAGTGACAGTTTATACACTTCACATATTGTTGTAAATCATTATCCAGGCAAGGAAGATCAAGAGTCGCATATCTAACTCCCACCAGGTATCAGACTGCCTGCCAAGTTACATTGACGACACATTGTTGATTTTGAAAAAATCAAATAAGAGGTACACTTGCATCCTCTGCTTAACAATTTCTTTATTAACCAGCAGTAGGTGTGGTGTAATGGAACCTAGAAACAGATGGGACCATATGGCTTGATTTGTGGAGTGGCAATATATTGCTTAATCTCTTACATAGCAGTATTTGCTATGTAAGACAAATAGTTATTCAGTGGCAGTTTACATAATATATATTAACAGTAGGGTGCTCTTTGGACTTCCATAATTATTTATATTTTAAATATTTTACATTGGAAAAGTAAACAGTATGCATCAAAGAAAATTACTAATGAGTTTCTTAAGCTGCATCACGTGTGCCTTGTAATTCTGCTTTTTCTTCACTGGCTTCTGTTCCATTAGCAACAGTAATGTTCAGACTTGCTGATGTGGCTGCCCGGTTATTTAATTTGACTAAAAGTGATGTGTGATAATTGTGTTTATTTAAGATTTTGTTCAGAATGTTTTTAAAAAGGTCACTGTGTTACTTTTGCATTATATATAGTATGACTGTAAAATTAACTTATCTAGAAGAATTACTTGTATACACTAAAAGTTTTGGAGACTTTTGAGATTAGATGCAAAAGCTATTTTCTCTCTCGGTTCAAAGAAAACAATTCGTTGTTATTCATTCCATTTCATCTTACCTGATGTTTTATTTTTGAAAAAAATGTTTAATGTGATAGTCACTGATTTTTAGTTTTGGTACATTTGAAATACTAAAGACTGACTTGCACACAATAGCTGCTGCTGTTTGCTCACTCTGCCATTGAAGCCTGGAAATGGCCCCTCCAGGCCGGGCGTGGTGGCTCACGACTGTAATCCCAGCACTTTGGGAGGCCGAGGCAGGTGGTTCACGAGGTCAGGAGTTCGAGACCAGCCTGACCAACGTGCTGAAACCCTGTCTCTACACAAAATACAAAAATTAGCCTGGTGTGGTGGCATGTGCCTGTAATCCCAGCTATGCAGGAGCCTGAGGCAGGAGAATGTCTTGAACCCGGGAGGAGGAGGTTGCAGTGAGCTAAGATGGCATCACTGCACTCCAGCCTGGGTGATAGAGCAAGACTCTGTCTCAAAAAAAAAAAAAAAGAAAGAAAGAAAAAAAAAGAAAGAGCCCCTCGGCACTAGAGCCCAAGGTCTAGGCCTCCCCTCCTCCCTGCCATGTAAACTCCTCTTTGACAGAAATTACTTAGCCATGGTATTTTCTTCCACGCTTCTTATACTCCCATCCTCACGCTTATCTCAGCTGTGGATGACTTTATCTTTTCAGGAGCCCATTCATTCATTTAGCAAACATCAAACACATAATATGTGTCAGGCTCTATTCTAGGTGCTAGGGTACAGTGGTGAACAAAATGGACAAACGTCCATATCCTAATTGAGGCCGTATTGTGCTAGGGAAAGAGACAATAAATAATTTTTTAAAAGTAAAATACAGCACAACATTGAAAAAGAAGAACAAGGCTGGGTGCGGTGGCTCACGCCTGTAATCCCAACACTTTGGGAGGCCGAGATGAGCGGATCACGAGGTCAGGAGTTCGAGACCAGCCTGGCCAACATGGTGAAACCCAGTCTCTACTAAAAATACAAAAAAAAATTAGATGGGCCTGGTGGCGGGCACCTATAGTCTCAGCTACTTGGGAGGCTGAGGCAGGAGAATCGCTTGAACCCGGGAGGCAGAGGTTGCTGTGAGCTGAGATCACGCCACTGCACTCCAGCCTGGGTGACACAGTAAGACTCCATCTCAAAAAAAAAAGAACAAAGTTGAAGGACTCGCATTTCCTAATTTTAAAACTTAACTACAAATATACAGTAATCAAAATAGTGTGGTATTGACGTAAGAATAGACATAGAGATCAATGGAATAGAATTGAAAGTCCAGAAATAAACCCGAACATCTGTGGCCAATTGATTTTTGACAAGGATTTCAAGACCATTCAATGGAAAACAGTCCAGTTCTTTATTCAGTGGAGAACAATCTCTTCAACAAATGGTGCTGGGGCAACTACACAGCCACATGCAAAATAATAAAGTTAGATCCCTACCTCACACTAGATATAAAAGTTGACTGAAAATGATCAATAACCTAAACATAAGAGCAAAAACCATAAACTTTTAGAAGAAAACATTGGTAAATATTTATAACCTTGAATTTGGCAATAGATTCTTAGGATACCAGAAACATGAATAACAAAAGAAAAAGATTTCATCAAAATTAAAAACTTGCATGCATCAAATGACATAATGAAAATAAAAAGACGACATACAGAAAAGGAAAGAATATTTGCAAATCATGTATCTCAGGGTCTATTTATCCACAATATGTAAGGAACTTTTAACAATGCAACAACAAAAATACACACAACCCAATTTTAAAGTGGGCAAGGGACTTGAATAGATATTTTTCCAAAGAAGACATAGAAATGGACAGCAAATTTGCTCAGTATCATGAGGCATTAGAGAAATGCAGATCAAAACCACAGTGGACCAGGCACAGTGGCTCATGCCTGTAATCCCAGCACTTTGGGAGGCCGAGGCAGGGAGATCATTTGAGGCTAGGAGTTCAAGACCAGCCTGGCCAACATGGCAAAACCTCATCTGTACTAAAAATACAAAAATTAGCGGGGCATGGTGGCACGTGCCTGTAGTCTCAGCTACTTGGGAGGCTGAGACAGGAGAATCACTTGAACCTGGGAGGTGGAGGTTGCAGTGAGCTGAGATCGCACCATTGCACTCCAGCCTGGGTGACAGAGCAAGACTCTGTCTCAAAAAAAAAAAAAGGCCCAAAAAACAAAAAAGAAGCCAAACCCACAGTGATATATCACTACGTATCTACTAAGATGCTATAATAAAAACAGAAACAGTGAAAAATAACAAGTGTCAGTGAGGATGTAGAGAAATTGGAATTTTCATACATTTCTGATGGGAATGTGAAGTGGTTCAGATGATGTGGAAAATAGTGTGGCAGTCTCTCAAAAAGTTAAACGTAAAATTACTGTATGACCCAGCAGTTGCACTCCTAGGTATATGCTCCAAAGAACTGAAAACAGCTACTCAAACAGATACTTTTGCACAAATGTTTATAGCAGCACTATTCAGAATAACCTGAAGGTGGAATATGGACTATATCTATCAATTGTTTATACACACACAAACACACACATATATGATTCATCACACATAGTTTATGGTTTCATTTATGTGAACAAATCAGAATAGGTAAATCTATAAAGACAGAATGCAGATTGGTGGTTGCCAGGGTCGATGGGGAGGGAAGAATAGGAAAAAACTGCTGAATGTGTATAGGGTTCTATTTTGGAGTGATCAAAATGTTTTGGAACTAGGTAAAGGTGATGGTTACATAACACTGTGAACATATTAAATGCCACTGAATTGTTCATTTTAAAATGGGTGATTTTATGTTACGTGCATTTCACTTTAATAATTTTTTTAAAATAAGTAAAATAATTTACATTTATGTGTGTGTGTGTGTGTGTGTGTGTGTGTGTGTATAGTCATAATGATAGTTTTAGTGGTAAGTCCTTTCGGGAAAAATAAATCAGGAAAGGTTGATAGTAAGGTAGGGGTGGTGGGGGTTTGCAGCTTAAAATAAGATAGTCGGCTGGGCGGGTGGCTCATTCCTGTAATCCCAGCGCTTTGAGAAGCCGAGGCGGGTGGATCACGAGGTCAGGAGTTCGAGACCAGCCTGACCAACATGGTGAAACCCCATCTCTACTAAAAATACAAAAATTAGCTGGGCGTGGTGGCATGCGCCTGTAATCCCAGCTACTCAGGAGGCTGAGGCAGGAGAATCGCTTGAACCTGGGAGGTGGAGGTTGCAGTGAGCTGAGATCACGCCATGGCACTCCAGCCTGGATGACAGAGTAAGACTCTGTCTCACAAAATAAAAATAAAATAAGATAGGGAAGGATTCACTAAGATATTTAAGTAAAGTCCCAAAGCAGATGAGGGCAGCAGCCATGTGTATACTAACACGAAGAACGTTGGAAAAACAGTAAGTGCTTTGAAATAGTTGCATACTTGGTATGTTTGAGGGAAAGTAAGGAGGCATTTGTGGCAGGAGTAGAGAGAGCAAGGGGGAGAGTGGAAGGAAAAGAAGGCAGGAAGGTAACGGATTCATGCTCAAGCAGGATCATTCTAATATGCCACCAGTACTGAGAAGTAGTGGTGTAGGACCTTGCAGGCCATTGTAAGGCTTCTGGCTTTTACTTAGAGTGAATCAAACCTCTGGAGAGATTGGAGCAGGGAAAGATTGTGACCCGACTTATGTTTTAATTGGGCCAACATGGCTGTTGTGTTATGAATAGAGGGACTAGTGTAAAGCAGGGAGACTATAGAAGGCTACTTTAATAATTCAGTGAAATGTTCTGCTTCTGCTTTTCACATACTACACAATCTCATCCAAACTAGTTTCCTTTTCCCCTCATATGCTGATAAATTTAGGATTCCATACTTCAGTTCAGCCTCTCCTTTGAGCTCCAGACCCTGAACCCACCTACCAACTGAATTCCATTTTGATATTGTGCTTCCCCCAACTCTCTATCCAGCTCACTACCTCAGACTCAGTAAATCCAAGATGGATGTCTTTGCATCTGTGTTACCCCCAACTTCATTTAGTTCCTCCTGAATTTTTCATTTTCATGAATGGCATGCTCAGGTGCCCAAGAAATCTGGACTCTTCCTACTTTATTGATTCCTAGTCAATAGTCAAGATTTTGTGATATTCTACATACTTTTTCATGTAAATTTTGAAATCACCCTATCAACATATACAAAAAAGTACTGCTAGGAATTTGGTCAAAATGGCATGGAATCTGTAGATTGATTTGGGGAGAACTGAAATCCTAACATTGATTTTGCACATCCATGAACATGGTATATTTCTTCATTTAATTTCTTTCTGCAGTGTTTTGCAGCTATCATTTTCGAGTTCTCCCTCCACCGGCCCACCTTTTTTTGGTTAAATTTATTTCTAAGTGTTTTATGGTTTTTGAGCTATTGTAAATGTTTTCACTTTTTAATTTTCCATTTGTTTGCTGCTGGTAAATAGGAATGTAATTGTTTTTGTATATTTATCTTGTATCCTGCAATTGCTAAATTCACTAATTAGTTTCAACAGTTTTTTCAACTTTTTTTTGGTAGATTTCTTTAGGATTTCCTTACTTTGTTCTTTCTGTTGCCTGTGAATACAGAAAATTTTTCATTTCTAATCTTTATGCTTGTATTTGGTTTTGTTTGTTTGCTTTATCGCACTGGCTAGGACATCCATACAATCATGAATAGCAGTGGTGAGAGTAGATTTCTGTACTTTGTTTCTAGTCTTAGGAGAAGTATTCAGTATTTCACCACTAATTATTATGTTAGCTATAGGTTGTAGTTACCCTGTACAGACTGTGGAAGTTTCCTTCTATTTCTAGTTTGGTGAGAATTAATAATTTTTTAAAACTCATGAATGGGTATTGAATAGTGTCAAATGTTTTTTTCTGCATCTATTAACATGATAGTATGGCATTTCTCCTTTATTTTGTTAGTATGGTGAAACATGCTAATTTATTTTCAAATTTAATACCAGTTTTGCATTTCTGTGATAAACTTCATTTGGTCAAAATGTGTGTTAGTCCTTTCTATACTGCTGGGTGTGATTTGCTAATACTTTGTTAAGGATGTGTACATCTATTTTTCTGAATACTATTTGTGTTTTCTTTTTTCTTCTAATATCTTATAAGATTTTTGCATCAGGGTTATGCTAGCCTCATAAAATTATTTGGGAACTGTTTGCTCCTTGTATTCTGAAGAGTAGGTGTATAATTTCTTCTTTAAATGTTTGATAGAGCTCTCCAGTGAAACCATGTGGGCCTGGTGATTTTTCCTGGGAAAGTTCTAAATTGTGAATTCAATTTCTTTAATATATATAAAGCAGTTCAAATTTTCATCTGTCTGTGTAGACCAACTATGTTACCTACCCCTAATAAGGGTAACCCACACCCTTATTAAGACATAGGACATTTCGGCCGGGTGCAGTGGCTCACTCCTGTAATCCCAGCACTTTGGGAGGCCGAGGCGGGCGGATCACGAGGTCAGGAGGTTGAGACCATCCTGGCTAACACGGTGAAACCCTGTCTGTACTAAAAATACAAAAAAAATTAGCTGGGTGTGGTGGCGGGCACCTGTAGTCCCAGCTACTCGGGAGGCTGAGGCAGGAGAATGGCGTGAACCTGGGAGGCGGAGCTTACAGTGAGCCAAGATCGCACCACTGCACTCCAGCCTGGGCAACAGAGCGAGACTCTGTCTCAAAAAAAAAAAAAAAAAAAAAAAGACACAGGACATTTCTGTTACCTTGGAATGTTTCCACTAATGAACTTTGGGTAAATAGCTCCTTGTAAGTCATGAACTGCATGAATTGAGCAATTATAACTGAAAATGCAAATGCATTATACCTTTTTTACCCAATCAAGTGAGAGTTTTCTTTCATTAGCAGTTTTCAAAAAAAAAATAGGAATTTTTCTACGTTTTGTTTTTATGAAAAGCAGGTTATCAAATTCTGCATTATTATTTTTTATTTAGGAAGATGTTAACTTTCTAATTTCCTCTGAAGATATCCCACATTTTGTCAGTTGATGCCAGTTTTCAAATAGACAGTCATGAATATATTGTAGATTTCATGTACTGTGGGAGAGTCTCTTGTATAGCAGGTTGAGCTTAAGCAGAAAGGGCTTTGCCACAGTATGGAACACTATGAAGCAGTTACCAAGAATGAAGTAGATTTATGTCCTGCTAACAGATAATATCCTCAAGCAAGTTGCAGAATGCTTGAATCTCTTTAAAAATTCAAACTAATGCTATATTTTTTGTAAGGACTTTAATATGTAAAGATATGCAGAGTAAAATATCTATAAATAAGTCCAAGCTAATTTTAGTAGTCACACCAAAGAGTGCATAAGGATTTGGGAACTGTGGGTGATGGTCAGATGAGATTTAACCTGATTATAGAAGTTTGAATTTTCATAATAATAGCAGATTACCATAGAACTTATGTAATTAGAACTGTGAAGGGCTGTAGCAGATTTACTGATGACTAGAGGGAAAATGCCTCCAGATTTTGTTTTTGTTTTTGTTTTAGCAGTTACTTTGAAGCTGTTGAAAACCAGCTCATAAAATCTACACATAGAGTGTTCTAAATCTGTTTTTTTTTTTAAATTATGGCATAAGAAAGTATTGCAAGTAAAGTTCAAATGCAACTTAGGATTCAAATAAAAGTTGGATATTACTCTTGCTACCTCAAAACTTTAAAAACATTAAGTACTTAATAACATGAAAATGCTTGGAGTATACCATTCATTGAAATAGGCAGAATATAAGATATATTTATAAATGAATTATTTTAAAAAGTTTATTTAGAAAAAAGAAATACACAAAAATGTTGGTAGTGATTGGTTTCTCTGGGTGGATAAACAGTGGTTATTTGAGCCTTCTTTTTTAGGAACTTTTCCATATTTTTCTATTTTTTTTTTGGCTTGTTTTTCATTCACACAAATTTCCGAGAAGGGAAGAGAAGAAAGAAAATTCTTAGCATTTACAAGCATGCTACAGGGAATTCTGGTGCTTTTTAACAGGAGAATGGTAGGATCAGATATGCATTTTAGAAGTCTGGCAATTTGTAGAAGAGATTTGGGAGGTCTGGAGGGAGATCAAGAAGATGGAGAGGAAGAGTTGTTTTTGAAGGATGTTTAGTAAATAAAAAATCGGCCGGGTCTGGTGTCTCGCACCTGTAAGTCCAACACTTTGGGAGGCTGAGGTGGGTGGATTGCTTGAGCCAAGGAGTTCGAAACCAGCCTAGGAAACATAAAGAGACCTTGTCTCTACAATAAATCCAAAAATTAGCTGGGCATGGTGGCGTGTGCCTATAGTCCTAGCTACTCGGGAGGCTGAGGTGGGAGGATTGCTTGAGCCCGGGAGGCAGAGGTTGCAGTGAGCCGAGATCGTGCCACTGCACTTCAGCCTGGGCAAAAGAGTGAGACCCTGTCTCAAATAAATAAATAAATAAATAAATAAATAAATAAATAAATACTCAACAGGATTGGCAACAGGGTGGGTGGGAGTAGAATGAAAGAATAAGGGAGAGGTTAATTTTCCGCCTTTTACATTTGTCATTTTAAAACTAAGTCTTTTCAAATCTATTTTGTAGCTGCACATTACTTCTGATTTAGGTAACATAAATAGGAAACTGCAGTTCTTCTCTTTCTGTGACAATAACTTAAGTCTCTGCTTAGGTGGAAATCCCAATTTCAGGCTGACTTGGAAAATACTGTTTATTTCAAGTAGATTAATATCTGAATATAAAAACTATGATGCAAATCCTTCTAATGTCTTCAACCTGAGTAACTTCACTGGGTAACAGTCCCTAGGCCAACTTAAAAAAAAAAGCACTGAATTTCCTATGCCTAGGATTCAAAACTTAATCTGTGTGCGCCCATTAGCAAAGCAATTTCTCTCCAAATATTGAAATTCACATTGAACACATCTTTCTCTGAAATTCTGCTTAATTTCTATTTAACAATTACCCAAATCTAAAAGATCTTGTGATTATTGAGCAGAATCAGGATTTATGCTATATCAGTGGTTCTCTACAGAGGGTGACAGGAGATATTTGACAATGTCTGGAGACATTTTTGGTTGTCATCACAATTTGATGGGAATGTGTGCTACTGGCATCTATAGGTAGAGGCCAAGGATGCTGCTAAACACCGTGTAACGCACAGGACAGCCCCTCCACACAAATCTAGCCTCAGATGTCAGTAGTTGAGAAACCTATGCTAGTTGAGGTTGAGAAACCTATGCTAGATCTTTAGATCGATACAGAGATGCAAGTGAGCTCATGTTTTATTAAGAGCTAAGGGGTTTCCTCTTAGTCATGTCTAAGAGGATAGGTATATCCACATCACAGGCTTGTTTACAGTTAAGGAAATCATTGGTACATATGGGTATAGAAATTTGGGACTCATTAGAAAAGGAGTGACCTGGGAACACTGAGGAAGATGTAGATTTGAAGATTTAGGGTTGATGGAGTGGTGGAGGAATCTAACTGGTTAATCTAACCTAAAGCTGACAGGTGCTGGCTGGAACTGACTGCTGGAGATTGAGGTGAGTGCTAAGTAAACAGGCAGTTTGGAGCCCCTCACTACCAAACAATTCGGGAAAACTGATAGCCCTCCTTGCCATGGAAGTGAAGGAGAGTGTGACATAAGGGAATTTGTCATAAATCATGGCCAAGTAGTGTTCTTGGGGTGTGAGATGTTTTTACAAGGGCTGGTTCACTGCTGTCTTTTTCATGGCATCATTTGCATTTCTCAGTGAGATGTCACTTGGGGGCTAAAGGAACCACAGGCTCCAGGGGAGGTGGGGTTCTCCACTGGGACCTCAATCAGCATGATGCCACACAGGATAAGTGATATATGATAAGTACAAAGCATTGGGCAGGGGATCAGGAGGACTCCATGGAGGTGACTGGACCTAAAAGGGGAGAGGAAGAGGTCAGGAAGCAGAAAGACAGGAATGAAGATACGGAGCCAGGAAAGAGTTTCCAGTCTATAACGAATAATTTCATTCTTGGGCTACTCATTAATTGTTCCATGTGTTAGTTTTGTAACTTTATGAGTTGTTGTATTAGTCTGTTCTCACACTGCTGATAAAGGCATACCAGAGACTGAGTAATTTATAAAGAAAAAGAGGCTTAATGGACTCGTAGTTCTGCATGGCTGAAGAGGCCTCACAATCATGGTGGAAGGCAAAATGCATGTCTTTCATGGCGGCAGACAAGAGAGAATGAGAGCCAAGTGAAAGAGGAAACCCCTTAGAAAACCGTCAGATCTCATGAGACTTATTCACTACCAAGAGAACAGTATGGGGGAAACTGCCCTCATGATTCAATTATCTCTCACCAGGTCCCTCTCACAACATGTGGGAATTATGGGAGCTCCAATTCAAGATGAGATTTGGGTGGGGACACAGCCAAACCATATCAAACCATAGTGGTTGCCCAATAAATACTGTTCTTAACCTTCTTATTCATTGTTCTAACGCTATTCTAGTTATGGATTAAAATTCTTATTTTTTCTTAATCTTTGAACTTTTGTTGAACTTATATCTGATAAGAAATACTGTTAACAGCAGGGACCATGTTATATAAAATTGTCTAGGATTTTGTTTTAAATTAAAATATTTTATTTTGTAATATTTGATACATTCAAAAGAATATGTAGCACACTTATAAAAATTATGGAATATTATAATAATACAACACATAATATAATATGACAGTATAACATACTAATGCCACATCTTGTTGGGCTAGTCCCCTGCCTTCTGCTCAGAAGCATTAATTTCTGAATTCTGTGTTTTTATTGTCTTGATTTTTAAAATGAAATTTAATCACATATGTATCTTTATATATATATAAAACTCCCCCTTCACAGAATATATACAATAGTTTCTTTAGGGAAGTGGCTTTCAATTTTTTTAAAAAAACTATGATCCAGTAGGACATATACACAAATACCTCTATTCATCTCTTCAAAAACTTCAAGAAGTAGAATTTTTCCCTACTATCAACAATGACTGATAAAATCTAGTCCATTTTTTAAAGTGCTGGTTGAGATCCAATGAATTGGTTTCATTAATCATTTCTACCTGATGTTTGGAAACTAGCCTAGGTTATATACTTTGTTGTGGAATTGCTATGTCTTATAATATACAAATTTCAACTTTACAAGATAATGGCAAATTATTTCCACAGTTCTTGAACCAACTATTTCTATAAATTCTTATTATTCACATTCTTATCAACACTTGCCAATCCAGACCAAATTTAAGTTTTCTGCAAGAAGTCTATTAAGTTAGTAAATTATATGAAGATATTTTAATGATTTTTACTTATGTTCTAATTTTATAACTAAACATTTCTGGCCCAAAAAAGTGCCAGTGTTTCTAGAAGACTGGAGAATGCTGAGTTGTCCTTTATTCTGATTGAGATTTTGCATAGAATGTCTTCACATTTTCTTTTCTTAAAAGTACTTCTTGCTTGTTATTGTCTTTGCTTTGCTGCTCAAGATTACAGCTATTGATCTATCTCAGTTGTGGCTTTGTGCTGGATTATTTTAAAGTTAAGCATCACTGATAAGTTATCTACTTAGTAAAACTTAAACCTACTGAGAAAACAGCTCCGTCGTTCCTGATGTAGTCCGATCCATTTCACTCTCAGAAGACTGGAATGTTTATGGACAGTTGGTGATGTCAACTTTAAAGGACAAATGATGGTTAAATTTATACAAGCAGATGGTTTAGTGGAAAATTTTGGTTGAGTTTGTCAAAATGTGGTTTTTAATATCTGAAGCGACACAGGAAGAACTTAGTGTAGTTAGTTTGTGGGCTTTGCCATAATTTTTAAGGTTGAGAATGTCTTTCCTGATATTTTCTTTGCACTTGCTAGGGTGGTGCTTTGATAGGCTGGTGTATCCTCTTTTGGCTTTTGCTGTGTTTCATGACTCCTTAGCACATAAAAATCTACTTGTTCATCTACATTCAGTGACTAAATCGACATAGGAAGAATTTTTGCTCTGCACGATGACCAACTTCATTATTCATGGGATATGTATCCTCCATGACTTTGTAAGGTTCTTTCCTTAATCTGTCTGACCTGAGTGGCTCCAGTTTAAGTTTTCAAGTCAGTGGTACAATGAAGCCTAGTCACCCATTAATACCATTTTATGTATATTTCAACAATACTACCATCGTCATTGACAAAAATATTTCAACGTGGTCTTGTACTCTGTCATTTTCTGTGTGTTTTTCTGGCTTGAGAAGGTACAGAGCTCATTACAATGGATGAGCTCACCCTTACTCCAGGACAGATTCAGTTTTTGGTTTTGTTTTGTTTTTAATTTCTGAAATTCTTTCCCAACCTTAAGAATCTAAACCGCAAATCTAAAGAAGTGCTTGTTTGTGTGGTGGGACTGTAGCATTTAACAGATGCCAGATGGAAGGAGCAGACGAATGATAGTGCAGCAGGATTAGGGCCTAATTGTTGTCATTTCCTCAGTTACACCATAACTGCATTTTCAGACTTCCACCTGGAGAAAAATATAGCAAGTTGGATTAGCTCGAGCTTATGCCCTAGGGTTCATCCAGCTCTGACCTGGGGAACCGGGAAGCTGTCCTGTGGGTGCCAGTTACAGATTCTGGGGCTTACCAGGCCGGGTGTAATGAAGAAAATACATTACTTCTGGCCTGGCCCAGAGTTTTAGACTCTCTACAATGAAATCACTCTGTTGCCACCTATGTTTAAATAAAAACAATATAAAACAAAGCAACACATCTCCCCCTTCACCTAGTAAACCATTTAGTAAGGCCAGAAATAGCACCTCCCCAATATTTTATTACATGTTTAAGACTCTGAATATTTGAAGCAGGCTAATGGCATCATGACTTAGAGTTCTTATTCCTTAGGCAATGGAGATGTTGAATCTGGGAAAGTATAGCTCATGCCACAGCACCCAGTGCATGATAGAGTCTCAATAAATACTTGTTGACTGAATTAAAGAATGAATGAAAGTGTTGAGAAGTATATCAGGATAGCTTCCGCAAGGAGGTTTTAAAGGGCTTTTTAGAAATAATCTCTACTCCTAAGCACAAGGAAAGATAGTAACATGTTTTTAGTAGGACTAGGCAAAATGGCCATTCATTCTTCTTAGGATTTGTATTTCTCAGAGGACCAAAGCGGGAAGGAGGAAAAGTGAAAGGTCATTTGTTGGGTTTACCACCATGAACTACAGGCTGGAGTGAAGTTAATACGTTTTCTAATAAGCCCCATAAAAGTGACTTGTGAGTTAGCATATGAGAGATTCTGAATGAAAAATAGGGAACGTTTTGAAGAACATGCTCTGTAGTCTGTGTGGTGTGTCTGTGATGCACTGTTCCTGCTCTGCCACCAGCTCACATTCCTCCTGTTTTGGCTGAACTGCATTGATTTTGAGAGAGATGGGGTCATGGGGGTGTGGAGAGGGGAGAGTGGGGGGTGAGAGAAAGGGAGAGAGGGTACGAGTGCATACATGTGTGGTTGGAGGGGAGCTCATTTCTCTGGTTCCCAAACAGGCATCAGAGTTTAAAAAGGGCATCCAAACTCTCCTGAGGTGACTTTACAACAATGAGAAGAAAGTTGAATGTGCCTGGTTACCTGCAAAACCAATTTTAAACACCTACTTTAAACAAAGAGAAATATCTTTTCCAAATTCAAGCTAAGCTGTTCCACCTGGGTATCGTCTGATATTTAGAAAAATACAATTTATCTGTTTTCTGAAGGACATGCTGGGAACATTGAAAAAAACTGGTTCATTGACTACGTCAATAAAATATTACTTGCTGCATTGTTTACCAAACAGCTGGAACAGTTGTATAATTCTTAAAGTTTTAAGGATGCTTGGTGTTTTGATGGGCAAAGAGTTATAAAGCGTCCTCAAAACGAATTTGATTTGTTTTACAGTTTGCTTAACAGTGATATTCTTCAGTGCCCTTCCAGAACATGTAGATGAAAAGATAAGCACAATGCATTTTAAAAGTTAGAGTTATATTTTGGAAGTAGAAATGTAAATTGAGATCTCTTAATTTTACTAAAGGGTATAGATTTTTCTGACCAAAAAATTAAATATGCCTTTAGAAAACAAAAAAGAAAGAAAAAAAATTAGATATGCCTTTCGAAGCAAAATTAGCAGTTACACAGCAAGAGCTTGGTGTAAATGTTTATTGAATAAAAGGATATTTATTCCTGAAAAAGCTGTCTGTGAATCAGATTTTTGTAAATTGAGTCATATTTTTACATGTATTACGACTTATTTCATAAGACAAATAATCTTTCCTAAGTTTATATTTTTGATAAACTTAGATTTTCATGGGTCAGAATTGCTGGAGTAAGGACCCTTTTGATGTTGCATAAGATCTGGGGTATTCTTTTTGAGGTTGCCAAAGTATAAGAGGTTTGGTTCTTTTTAAGGGCAATCGTTATTTACCAGATGATAAACAATTCAATAAAAATAGATTTCTAAGGATCTACATTTTGTAATTGATAATCATTCATGCTAAAATAGTTGGCCTTGATTCTGTTCTCGTTGAGAATGTGGGATGTTTTATAAACACATTAAGAGTTACAAATAGAGTAGGGCAGGAAGAAATGATTTCATTGTCAGTAATGTAATGATATAATTTTGTGTATACATAAAATTTCAATCAAAGCACTCTAATAAAAATAAAAAAGCCTGTTAGAGGGAGATCTATATTAAGAATTGTCTTTAAGTAACATGGGCTGCTTTGTTCTATGAGTTAAAGGCCCATTTTGCTTCTGTTTTCTCGTTTGTCTGCTGAGTTCTGGCGATTTAATTAGAGCTTTAGGACAAGTAGGAGCTCGTGATTAATGGATTGTCCCTGTTAGAAAGGTGGTCACTACCTGCTGTCTAACTGGAAAGTGCAAGACTTATCTTGAGCATGAAAGAAACATGGAGCCACATTTTAAAGTAAATAGCACACAACTTTCTGATGAATACAGGAAACCCAGTGTTCCTGTGGTCTTAACAAGAGCTGGACCAGAATATGTGGGCACCCCAGAGACACTGATCGTATTATACTGCTTCAAAGCGTTTTGAGGAAGGGTGGGAAAAAAATGAATCTTTGCTAATAAAACGTTTATTCAGGAATAAATTCAATTATGATTTTTCTTCTGAAGCAGAATCAGTGTTTGGAAAGACAGTGGGCAACCTGTTTCCCACTTTTCTGCAGTCCTCTTCTCAATTTCCTATTGTGATTTTTCTGACTTGGGAGGCATTTTTCAGTTGATATAAAATGCAAACTGAAATGTCTTCCACCCTTCTTCTCATCTGGCCGTGTTCCCTTTCCAAAGGCAACAAATGTGGTCAGTTTCATGTGCGTCCTCTCTGGCACATGAAAGTGTTTTCCCTTCCTCTCTAAGCTATTATATTAAAAGGGTTCAAAGGATGATCAAGTTAATCACATCCTTTAGTAAAGCACACAAACACTCTATATTCCCATTTCAGAATGTCTCCCCACTTCCTCACTTCCAGGTGCCAAGTGTCACGCACATCACAAAACATATTTAAGAGTGTTGTTTTTTTCCCACTTGAGAGCACCGCCTACTTTCATCATAACGTGATCAGTGTATGGATTTGGGAGTTGATTGCAGTGATATTTTTGCATCTGTTATACATAAGTGCCCAAATACTTGCCTGGCTCTTCTGCCTCTTTATCCAGCTCTGGTCACCTTCTGTATCATAAAGGTGAAAAGAGCCCAGCAGTAAGCTGTATTAGTCCATTCTCACACTGCTATAAAGAAACAGCCTGAGACTGGGTACTTTATAAACAAAAGAGTTGTAATTGATTTCCAGTTTCACATAGCTGGGGAGCCTCGGGAAATTTACAATCATCACAGAAGGTGAAGGGGAAGCAAGGCACATGTTACATGGCAGCAGGAGGGAAAGAGAGAAGGGGGAAGCGCCAGACACTTATCAAATAACCAGATCTCATGAGAACTCACTCATTATCACGAGAACAGCAATAGGGGAATCTTCCCCCATGATCTAATCACCTCCCATCAGATCTCTCCCTCCACAAGTGGGGACTACAGTTCAAGATGAGATTTGGGTGGGGACACAGAGCCAAACCATAACTGTAACCAACTGTGATTGCAGGCTGAACACTCTGGAAAAGCAGTGCTCATTTATTCTGAGAGTGGAGCTCCTTTTTCTGAAACTCCTCAGAGTGGGACCCTTGCAGTGGCTTTGTTGTCAGCCCTTCTGGCAGACGGGCCCCTGTTGGAGTTTGCCTTTTGTTTTCTATGCAGAACACACCTCTGCTTCCCCACACTGTGGCTACTTCCTACCTTTTCCTTGCTCCTCAAATCTGTCACCCCTCCTGCTGCCTGTCTCACTAACTTCTCTGCAACCTTGGAGTTTTCAGAGGGAACACCCTCATCATCCTGTGACCAGATAGACAAACCTGCCTGTATCTGCTCCTGTTTACTCCTCTTCCCTTCTGTTGTCCCACTTCTATCTTTTGCCACATGCATCTCTCCTTTTTATGGATAATCAGTAAAATGAGTAAGATTCTCTCTAGAAGCCTCATCTTTAAACAAAACACACCACACTGACCTTACCTTCCTAGTAACTACCACCTCTGCCAGGTCTCCCAGCTCTCTCATCTGTCCTTCTACATTGTTTTCTACTTGCTCCCCCATCTGATCTGTTCTCCATATAAGCAGCTAGGACGATCACTTAAAAATGATCAAGTCGGCCAGGCGCAATGGCTCACACCTGTAATCCCAGCACTTTGGGAGGCCGAAGCGAGCGGACCACCTGAGGTCAGGAGTTCGAGACCAGCCTAGCTAACTTGACGAAACCCCATCTCTACTAAAAATACAAAAATCATCTGGGTGTGGTGGTGTACACCTGTAATCCCAGCTACTCAGGACACTGAGGCAGGAGCATCACTTGAACCCAGGAAGTGGAGGTTGCAATGAGCTGAGATCGCGCCATTGCACTCCAGCCTGGGAGACAGAGGAAGACTCCATCTCAAAAAAAAAAAAAAAAGATCTAGTCAGATCATTTAACTTCTTTGCTTTTCAAACCCATTCAAACTGGACATGGTGGCTCATGCCTATAATCCCAGCACTTTGAGAGGCTGAGGCAGGAAGATCACTTGAGTCCAGGAGTTCAAGACCAGCCTGGACCTCGTCTCTACAAAAAAAAAAAAAAAACAAAAAAAACCAAACCCATTCAAAGGCTCCCCTTTGCACTTTAGATAAAACCCATTTTCCATATGCTGCTTTCCAGCTCCAGCAGGACACTCGTGTCTTCTCTTGCCTCACTTCCAGCCACTCACACCCTTGCCCACTCTTCCTTGGCCACAGTTTTTCCTCCAGTTACCCAAATGCATGGAATTCTCTCCACCCCTGTGCCACCCTCTTGGCATTTTTCTCTGGAGGTCTCACTCTACAGCCCCTGGAGTGGCCGCACTTTCTCGTCCTCTTGATCTCATTGTCACCTCCTCAAGGGGTCTTCACCAGAAGTCCAAGCAGGTCCCTGGCCCCACAGTCGTGTTTGTTCCTGCATAAGATTTCATGGCTTGTTAATATTTACATGTTTCATATCCAGACAGTTTCTAAGCCCTGTAAGGGCAAGGGCCATGTCTGCTTTGCTCCCCACTGGGCAGGGCCTGGCACATGATAGGCATTCATATCAGGGCCATTTGCTGAGATATGTGAATGAGTGAATGGAGGCTGACATGCAGCTCAGCTCGGGTTTGTCCTTTCCTTTAGGAGACAGAGCCAACCTCTCTGTTGTGCTTCATGCCCCTTTAGAGCCACAACGTTTTGGAGATTGAGGAGATCTTGGAGGGCTTCTCTCTCACATATCCGCCATTTGGGCTCCATCTCCCATCCTCCTGCATTTCAGTACAGCTCAGGCCCAGCCTTGGATTCAGGGGGTCTTTTGCTGTCCGTCTCGCCTTGTCAGGGGACGCACCCATGTGGCTTTCCTCCCATGTCCTTTGGGAGCGGGATTATGGTGCAGTGGTTTAGGATGTATGGAGCCAAACTGCAGGTGTCTGAATCCTGGCTTACTAGTGGTGTGACCTTTACAAGATACTTAATCTCTGTGTTCCTTGGTTTCCTCACATGTCAAGTGGGGTTAATGAGCACATGCAGCTGTGACAGTGATTCGGTGAGTAAATGTACTTAAGGCACTTATCATGAAGATAGTCAATATGCGCTGGCCATCTGCCTCTCTCCCCTCTGCGTTCTTCTCATGATCTCCATGCACTGTAATCCTTCCAGGCTCTTCCCAGTACCCCCATAGTGAGAATAGTCAGCTACTCTCTACAGTCCCTTTAGCTCAGTCCCCTTCTCACTCTTACTTTCTCCTTTTCCCCCTTTTTCTAATTCAGTGTTGTTGTTGTTTTTTTAACCTTTTGGGGGTTACAGGCTCTTTTGAGAATTTAAAGAAGAATACCTATGGACTGTTGCCTTAGAAAAACTCAGTATTTGTGCAATCACCCAAAATGAGCATACAATTCAAATGTCCACAGATGCCTTGGAATCTCTCTATGGCCCCCTGGATGGAACTCCCCTGTCTCTGTTGTCTTCTTTGGTGCTGTGGACCAAAGGTATTCCACCCAGAAAACTAGAACTGACCCTTCATGGATATTTAGGAAACCTCAGAATACAGCTAGAAAAGTCTCCTTCCAGAAGGTGAAATTATGATACCATTTCTATGTGTATCCAACCGCATGGTACTAAACGGGTATATGCATAAAGTGATTATTTATGTCTTATAATACAGCTTATGATTGCTACTCATTTGGGACATATGGGAATGCCAGGCTACTTTAAGTGAGGACAAATTTGAATTAAATATACGTGTGTGTGTGTGTGTGTGTGTGTGTGTGTGTGTGTGTTTTAAGCCCAGTTTCTTCTCAAGTTGTACGGTAATAAGACATGATATATGTGTGCCAATGGTGATAATAACAGCCAGCTGTTTTCTAGATAGAAGTCCTTTTGGACATAGTTTTATACTTGTGTGTAAAGTATAAATAAGTTATTATAAAGTAAAATAAGCATTTATTATGGCTGTATTAATTACCAGTGTACAAAAAGTGCTGCAGAAATAGTCTAGATAACAATATGTTTCTTGGAGGGGGTTAAATGTTCCTTCAGCAAATGTGTTCACTTTCTAAATTGGTTAGTAAACTGTTTTATAGATACCAAGGTATACTTAATGCTGGTCATGGATTAGAGGGTCAAAATTGATAAGTTTGAAAAATTAAAAGACAAAAACAAATAAGGAAATCATGATGTTTTATCGGGGTGATTGTTTCTGGACTAGGCCCTCGCAGAACAAACAAGTGCTCCCTGACCCCCTGGGCTGAGCGCATTGTGCACCCTGGTAGGTGATGGAGGCCTTGGCCACATTGACCCAAAAGCAGTGCCCGTGAAGGATTGCTCAAAGGTTCCAAGTGCCCAGGGCTTAGGAATGCTCCATCTCAAACGGTATTTTTAAAATTGTATTTTCTTCAGGATTAAAATCACCAACTGAACCTTCCAAGGAGACCAACTGAGTGGAAATCATCTTCAGTAACTGCTAATGGGAGCTGGATTTAAAACCGTCAACTTAAAGTAAAAAAGCTTATGTCTCCTGTACTGTTACCCAGCCGGGTAAATTGTTTTTTAGTGTGGAATTATGTACACTTAAATCATGGTGTATTCATGTGGTCAGCGCTGCTTTTCTTTTAAGTGGGCTTGTTTATTTAAGAGACTCGAAAATGAGAAGTTGTTTTCTTACTCAGTTGGGGTTTATTGTAAAACTCAATGCCAGAAAAAGAAAAAAGTACTGTTTTTATGCTGCAAGTGTGTGAAGTGTGTCCTTTCCAAAGAAAGGACAGTCATGGTGTTTTTTCTCTCTGCCCAAAGAAGGAAAGCTGTAAGGGCCAGCAGGAGGCTTTGTGGGGGATCTGGGCTTATGAACGCTAATCACGCACTGACCAATGGTTTCAAACACAGGAACGCCCAGTATATGTTTTTACTCTTATTCCTTTGCAGTAATTAATACTAAAATGAAACAAGTAGCTGGAGAGCAAAGTGGGAATTGGTTCATGTTGGTAGATGATATTTGTTATTAACAGGGTCAGTTTGATAGCCGTGTCAGAGTTGTTGTTTTGCCCTGCTCTGTGCTATGAAGTGTCATGAGTGAAGGTCGCGCTCAGACTACTACAGGTAGTCCCAGTAGCATCAAAACAGCTGAGCAAGTCTTGAGATCCCATGTGACACATCCAGCCAACAGCCATGGAGTCCTGGACCCATCGCCCAGAAACACCCTTCCCTGGAGACTGAGCCTTGTCTTGATCTGCAAATGAGGAGGGGGTGAAGTCCAGAGAGACAGCATGATGCGCCTAAGAGCACACAGTTGATCTGTGACAGGGATACATGATTTTCTTACAAAAGTGAGACTATACCACACCAAAAAATCTTAGAAAATTATCCTAATCCACCACAGTTTATATTTTTATTTTTTGTTATTTTTATTATTTTTTGAGACAGGGTCTCCCTCTGTTGCCCAGGCTGGAGTGCAGTGGCACAATCATGACTCACTGCAACTTCCGATTCACAGGCTCAAGCCGTCCTCCTGCCTCAGCCTTTCAAGAAGCTGGGACTACATGTACCCGCCACCACGCCCAATTAACTTTTGTATTTTTTGTAGAGATGGTGTTTCACCATGTTGTCCAGGCTGGTCTCAAATTCCTGAGCTCAAGCCATCTGCCTGCCAAAGCCTCCCAAAGTGCTGGGATTACAGGCGAGAGCCACTGTGCCTGGCCAGTTTATTTATTTATTTTTAACTGTGATTTAAATCCTTTTAAGTGCAGCCCAGTTATCCTCTCAGGAATCTTTCCAGACTTTCCGCCCCCTCAGGTTGGGCTCACTTATTGTTTGTTTCATTCTTCTTTGCACTTTTTGGAAATGTAGTAACTGAGAGAAATATTAATCGCCCCTCCTGTTTTTGCAACCAGTTTTTTTTTCAGTGAATGCTCTGAGGGTGCTCTGTTTTGTTATGGTGAACCTGGGCCGTGGAGTTATCAGGAGATGGGAGTAGGTTAGAGCTTAGAGTCTGTGGGCATTTCAGTTCTCTGACAATGGAAAGCTGTTCGGAGCCAGGTTGACACAACTGAACAGACTTGCACTGTTAATGTCAGGGCGATGACCACCGGGAGACAAACAGGGAGGCCCTTTGTTCTACTAGTGGCTAAAACATTATAGGAATGAGAATGAATAACCTTTATGAACCCTAAAGTGCACTGCCTGGACAAATAGAAACAACCTAGACAAGGAAACGGGGTCTCTGCCATCCAGGCCGTAGTGTAGTGGTGCAGTCATAGCTCACTGCAGAGTCAAACCCCTGGGCTCAAGTGATCCTCCCACCTCAGCCTCCTGAGTAGCTGGAACCCAGGCTGTAAGCCACCACACCTGGCATGATTCATTTTTTACAATTAATTTTTCTATTAAAAATATGCCAAGCATATAAAACAAGCATAGAAAATAATATTTTGAACATCTGTATACCCACCAGTCAGCCTAATTAAAATCTTTTTGATCTATTTCTAGCCTACCTGGAGGCCACTGTTATGAATTGGGTGTTTATCACTCTTGAAGTTCTAAGTTTAACTCTTTGGGGCCTCCCTCAATGCAAGGGCCTGTGTTTAATGGGACAGGAGCGGTATCTTGCAGCAGTAAAATCACAGTTTTGGAACTGTCGTGAGACCACTGTAATGATTTGAAATGTGTCAGTGAGATTGGTCTGCAGAGACCCGAGATGTTTCAGACTCTAGATTCATGACTAGTTGGGAATTCCCCAAGGGATGAGAAAGTGTGGTGGCCACTGAAGGTCACTCATCAAGGGAAACCTCAGACAGACAGTTTGAAGAAAAATGTATGGTTTAGGAGTAGTGCTTTTCAAACTTTTTAAATTGTAACCCAACTTAACAAGTAAATTTTCCATTGTAACCCTGGACACATACACCACACACACATACACACACACACACACACACACACACACACACACACACACAGCACATACCTGTGAATGAAAATTTTTCATGAAATGATTATTATTATACTTATTTTTCGTCAGCTGCTCTGCAATAAAGTGTTTTGTTTTGTTATTTGTGCAAAAGCTGTTTTGTTCCAATGAATTGATTTCACATGCCATTGGTAAATAGAAACCCACAGTTTAAAAAAACGAACCAAACAAAACCTGGTTTAGGAAACTGTTGTTTCATGGAGCAAAAGTTTCTAAAAGGTGTATTTGGTTTAACTCTGCTGAGTGTTTTTATAAAAAGCTTTTCTCTATGACTGACCTCAGCTTAAAGATCTATACCACAACTTACTAATAATGAATTCCATGTAAAACTAAGCAGAATTCACAACTCTTTTGGGGTTCAGGTTATTCTATCATGAGACTTCTCCTTAAAGCTTCTAACCCTCTTCAGCCATTGCTTTAAGGCAGCCTGACTAGATTAAGTAAACAGAACTTGAACACAGTGACTTAACTATACTTTAGAAATTCATGATTGTTAAGCAACAAAATCAACCTTTCCAAATAAAACTGAGTGTAAGTCAAACTGCCAAGCGAAAAGAGCAGCTATGGAGCTCTCAGCTCTCCCTTTTGTCATAGTTTATCTCTGTACAATGCCAGATAAAGCCCAGATGAGGAATAAAGTGATGTGACTATTGCTTTATACTCATTACATCTCATCCGTTATTGTGGGACCATGCTGCCATCCTCCTCACCTGAGGTGCCCAATAATGATCACCCTAGCTGGGGGTTATAAGGCACCTTTGTTCGAAAGAAGTTTATAGAATTGGACTCAGAAAGGTACAGCTTGCCCTCCAGGGAAGCAAAGGAGAAAATTATATTTAATGCATATTAAACAAACAATTGTTGGAGATTATAAGCTACATTGATTCCAAGATCCCAAAATACTTGAGTCAGCTTACTCCAAAATGTTACCAGCCAGCCACTTTAAACATTAATGAGGTAGCTGGTTTCTAAAATCTGGAAGAAGGAGGAGGTTTTGTTTAAGCCAACTATTTCACAGAAGAGGAAATACAGTTCTACCTCAGGAAATTTAAATGAGACTGCTGAATAACCGGGAAAGAACATCTCCTGTGGATGACAGGGCAAAGAAGAATTAAGCTGATTTTAGGCCAAATAACAAATGTGACAGCTGTGCTTTTTTGTGTATGTATTTATGTGTGATAGTGTATAATTTCTAGAAAAGCAGTTCTCATGCATTTGGGTCTTGAAATTTTCCACTTTTAAAAATTATTGAGAACTCCAAAGAACTCTTGCTTCTGTGGGCTGTTATCTATCAATTTTTACCGTTTTAAAAATTGAAACTAAGAAATTTAAAAATATTGATTGATTCATTAAAAAAACTATATTAACAAAAAATATTTTTATTTAAAACATTGTTTTCAGAAAAGTTATTGAGAAGAGTATTATTGTTTTATATTACTGCAAATCTATTTAATACTTGGCTTAATAAATGGCACCTAGATTGTCATCTGTTTCTCCAAATACTCTATTGTGTTATGTTGTTTTGGTTGAAGTATGTTAAGCGAAGTTAGTTCACACAAATAAGTAATTGGAAAAGAGAGAACCTCATAGTCCCCTTAAAAGGATCTCACGGACTCCCAGGGATCCTTGGGGCACACTTTGAGAGCCGCTGTCCTGAAAAGTAGTTTGGAAGACTATGTTAAGAGTGGCTGTCCAGGAGTGGTGAGATTATTCACAATCCTTTTTTTCTTTTCTTTTCATTAGTATTTATTTTCTACAAGAAGACGGATTGCTTGTGCAAACTAAAAATGAGAGAGAAAGAACATACTCATGTTGAGGGCAGATTATGGAGGCCCTGGAAAAACCCAGGCAGAGGAGTTTACACTTGGGAGACCAAGGAGCCACTGTCATTTCTTAAATGGGAAAATGATAAGAGCTGTGTTTGGGAGTAAGTGAATTCGAATTGAAAGAGAGAAAGAGAGATGCTACTTCAGAGAAGTGGTGTGGTGAGTCAGACCTCAGGTGTCGGCAGAAATGGAGAGAAAGGACAAACTCCAGAGAGTTTGAGGGCAGAATGACCTGAGACCTGGATATAGGAAATACAGGAGAGGGCAGAGTCAAAGACAACAGTTTTAAAATTAAAACATTTGAAGAATGTTTTTTCCCTTCTATCCAACTTTGGGGCTTGGTTCTGTTGCTCAGGTTGGAGTGCAGTGTCGCAGGCTTGACCTCCTGGGCTCGAGCCATTCTCCCACTTGAGTAGCTGGGACTGCAGGTGTAGATTGTCTCTTTCTGTCCAACTTCAACTTTTTCTGAATGTTACCCTGATTAAGCTAATTGAAGTCTTATCGTGTTTTCCAGAGTTGGCCAGCCTGTTCAAGGGCTTAGGAGAAAGTCAACACACTTCGCAACTTGAATTGGTCCCAGCTGCTCCCAGAAGAACATAGGTGGCATAGGGTTGGTCCCTATGCCACCCCTGGAGAGCTACTCGCCGTCCACTTTGCCGTGAAGGGCTGTGCGGTTCCCGTGCGCGCCGGAGCCTGCTGTGGCCTCTTATGCACTCCACCACCCCCATCAGCTCCCTCTTCTCCTTCACCAGCCCCGCAGTGAAGAGACTGCTAGGCTGGAAGCAAGGAGATGAAGAGGAAAAGTGGGCAGAGAAGGCAGTGGACTCTCTAGTGAAGAAGTTAAAGAAGAAGAAGGGAGCCATGGACGAGCTGGAGAGGGCTCTCAGCTGCCCGGGGCAGCCCAGCAAATGCGTTACGATTCCCCGCTCCCTGGACGGGCGGCTGCAGGTGTCCCACCGCAAGGGCCTGCCCCACGTGATTTACTGCCGCGTGTGGCGCTGGCCGGATCTGCAGTCCCACCACGAGCTGAAGCCGCTGGAGTGCTGTGAGTTCCCATTTGGCTCCAAGCAGAAAGAGGTGTGCATTAACCCTTACCACTACCGCCGGGTGGAGACTCCAGGTGGGTCGTCTTTACGACGTCGAGGTTTATTTTCAGAGTGAAGGTCGTGTGCCCCATTGATGGAGAATGATGGGGCACCAGCAGACAGGGACCTCTCCCAAAAGAGAGAGAAGAGAGAGAGGAGAGGGAGGTTCAGTTTTGAGGGACTCGTCCAAAATTTTGTTTCCCGGAATGAGGCAGCTGTCCAATCAAAGAAAGAAGGTTCCCATGAAAACGATATTCCTGCCTGGAATGCCACAGGAACACTCAATCCAAAGAGAATCGCAGTAAAACCCTGTTATAGCCAGTGTGAAGGAATGAAGATAAACTAGTCAGGAAAATCTAGAAAGAAGATACTTTCATTTGATTTCATTATGCTGGTAAGCTTTGTGTGATTTTGAAAATGAGGCAGATGGCTGATCAGAGAAAACAGCCATAAAAGTTTTATTTTGAGGTATCTTGGACAAGTCAACATAATCTTTTACCAGTTCTTGGGGTCCTGAAAGGTTTTAAAATGGCCTTGATAATGATGAGCTGTAAAAATTAAACATCCTCCTCCGCCCCCCCCCCCCCGCCCCGCCCCAAACAACTGAACTGAACTGTACTAAACTGAACTAAGGCAGGGTTTTTGGCTGCTACTTTGTTCAAGTTCAGGTAAGTAGAAGATATCTCATGTCTAGGTCTGAAAACAGCCAGTGAAAGAGTTGCTGGAAATCATTCTAGGCAGTTATTTTTAAAAATGGTTTTAAGTACAGACAGGTATCACTTAATGATGGAAATACATTCTGAGAAATGCATCAGCAAGTAATTTCTTCCTTGTGTGAACACCCTGGAGTGTACTTACACAAACCATGAGCCTGCTACACTGTTAGGCTATATGGTGTAGCCTATTGCTCCTAGGCTACTAACCTGCACAGCATGCTACTGTACTGAATACTGTAGGCAATCCTAACCACAATGGTATTGAATGTATATGAACAGATCTAAACATAGAAGAGGTACAGCAAACGTACAGTATCATAATCTTGGGGGACCACTCTTTTATATTGGTCCCTCAACCAAAACATGATTACACAGTGCATGACTATATAGGAAAGTATCTTTCTAAAACCCTTCACACCCCTGTGTGTGTGTGTGTGTGTGTGTGTGTATGTATATTATATGTATGTGTGTAAGAAATATGTATATATTTCCTCCTCCTCTTGGAGAAGCCTGGTGTTTGTCTTTGTTCCTTCACACTGGCTATAACAGGGTTTCACTGTGATTCTCTTAGATTGAGTGTTTCTGTGGCATTCCGCACAAGAACAGAGTTTTAGGAGAGCTTTCTCTCTTTGGCCATCTGCCTCATCCCAGGAAACCAAAGCGCTGACACATTAGCTCAGGGAAATTGCCCATGTCCAATGAAGAGATGGTCCTGTCTACGTAGGCAGGTTCAGTTAACCTTAAAACAGTATCCAATAAGTGATTTATGCCCAGCCTACCTCAGTCTTAGCTGAGTGATCCTTCAAGCTCCCAGAACTTAACATCTACCTGTGTGTGGATGCCTCCCACAGCCCATTCAGGGACTGAGGCCCTGGCTGAGAAGGTATTAGAAGGTTCCACATGCTTGGCAAATCTGATACGTTTCCCCTAAATCCTGGAGCGAGTTGCTTTCCACCCTTCTTCCCTGCTTCATTTTGACTCTCTTCACTTACTTAAAAAAAAAAGTCAATAATGTCTAAGCTTATAACAAAAATGACTTGATTCCATTTTGAGTTTCAAAGATTTGAATTACATTAAGCATCCAAAATATATCCAAATGGAAAAATGTTTATTAATAAATCATTTCTGTCTTCCTGAATAATGTAGTTGTAAAATTTAACAACTTGTAAGAAATATCTTGTAAAATGTACCTGGTTTTCCTTTTGAATATTCAAAAGCCTAATTTTAAAGAACTGTTTGACATTTTAGTTTTTCATGTCTTTTGTTTTTTTGTCTTGCTCTGTTGGCAGGCCAGTGTGCAGTGGCGCAATCTCTGCTCACTGCAACCGTCGCCTCCCCAGTTCAAGCGATTCTCTTGCCTCAGCCTCCTGAGTAGCTGGGACTACAGGCACGTGCCACCATGCCCAGCTAATTTTTGTATTTTTAGTAGAGACGGGGTTTCACCATGTTGGCCAGGATGGTCTCGATCTCTTGACCTCATGATCCACCTGCCTCGTCCTCCCAAAGTGCTGGGATTATAGGCATGAGCCACCGTACCTGGCCTTTAGTTTTTCATGTTCTGTAAGATTCTTTTAGGAATGATAGTGTGAGTGTTTTACATATGGTAAATATATTTCATTTTATCATAATTTAGGTGTGAATTTCCAGAAGGAAAGATGGGTAACGATTATATTAATTTAAGGTAATATTTAAGTTACAGAGGTTTTTCTTACTTGTGTTTTTTTAATAGAAAAAGTAGATTTTATATCTAGTTAGCTATCCATATTTAAAGTAAATATTTTAGGAATAATAAAAATGTTAAACAAGTTTGCTGAGTTCCTATTTATCATAAAGCTTAAGTTTTGCTGTTGAAATCTCATTTTTTGGCCATCCATTTTAGATACATTGAAGGCTGCATTCCCATTTTCTTTTCATTCACGCATCCACTTCAATAATTGACTTCAGTGCTTTCCAAGTTATGTGTGGTGAAGGATCAGTTTTTATTTTTTTAATTTCCAGTCCTTCAAACGAATACTTTTATAGTACAGACGAATTACTAGGCAAATGAAATTTTAAAAAGACTTAGAAAATATAAGCCCAATTTTAAAAATTATTTAAACAAATGTAAACTAGAAACTCTGTCAAATTGCTGTGAAAAGTTTCTAAGCACTAATTTCTTCACAGACTGGTACCCAACAGTTGGTGAAGGGTCCCCAGTCCTCAGACCACACTTTACCTGGCACAGTTCTAGTGGAAGCCATGCAAGACTGTTGTTGTGGTACATGATGATTTTACTCCATTTGGCTGGAGGTTATTTCAGGAGTGTAATTTCTTTTTTATATAAAATATTCATATTATATCAAAACCACATGACTTTTTTAAAAAAGACAGAAGTGTTTTTTTTCCAGCTCTGCTTTGCATGCCCATGTGCCCTGTAACTCCTTCTGCTGTTTCCCCCTGTGTAACACTGAGATGTAAAGATAGCATGGTATTTAAAAGTGGCACAAGATAGGCATGAGTGTCTATAAGCGCACTGTCATATTTACAAGCAGCAGTTGAGATGTGGAAGTGGAATTAAGTAATTAGGGATAGCTGTGTTGTGAGTGAAAGTATTTAAAAATATGATCAGTGCACATTTAAGGCAACTGAGCCAGTCAGCTCAAATAACAACTAGGATGAAACTATCAGTTTTCTTTGCAAACATCCACTGGCTTTGATTTTACCCAGATGGTAAAAATATATTATCAAGATAGTTCTTATGATAAAGGGAAATGTATCCTTTCTTTTCTCTTGGTGCCTCAGATCTACAGGCCATGAAGAAATAGAAGTCTCTACATTCAGATGGATAGGAGGCATTATATTTTTATCAGTGTTAGGAATATACCGTAGATATTTTACATTAAAACTGAAGTCACAGAGATGATTCAAATTCTTCTTCATAAAGAAGTGAGTGTTTACTCGAACATCGTTAACATTTTGATGAAGGGTCATTGACAAAGAAGCCGTACACATTTGCTGTGTCAACTCCTCACTTCAGACTATTCGTGAGGCACATAATCTTTTTTTTTCCTGCATAGTTGTGGAATATGAATACATTAAGGGGAATTTAATGGTTTATGATCCATGTCACTGTTTGATGGTGATGTTGAATGTTTGTTCTCTGGTGTCATAAGGCAGCATACGTATACAATAGCTTATAAAAGGGGAAGAAATTATTTGTTTCTCTGCCACCCTCACCTGTAGCAGTTTTAGTTTAAAACCTTTTATTTACCCTTCTTAGTTTATTTTCTGTCCATATAACTGAAAATTATTGTTTGTTAAGAAAGAGATAGATGTATGATATCAAAGGCAGATGGCAGACTTCGGGGTTAATGTCATTGTTATTGTAATTGTCTGTTTATTCCAAAACATTTACCTTTTTTTAAGACCTTATTTTTTAGAGCAGTTTTAGAACATTTACTTTTTATGAGTTTTTATTAATACTTGCCTGTGGTTGACAAATCAGTAGTGTGATTAGAACCAAGATCTGTCCTATTCATACCCAGAGACAAACTCTTCTAAATAATTCTTGCTTAGTTCTTTCATATTTCTCTCTATTATTACTAAGAATTATGACAGTAACTCTAGATAATGTATAATATGCTTACATATCTATTTCCAAATTTATCACCTTTTAGATAATGTCATTGACTCTCTACCATAAAAGATGAGGATTTCACTCACATACATACATATATATATATATATACTTTTTTTTTTTTTTTTGAGACGGAGTCTTGCTCTGCCCAGGCTGGAGTGCAGTGGTGCGATCTTGGCTCACTGCAAGCTCCGCTTCCTGGGTTCATGCCATTCTCCTGCCTCAGCCCCCCAAGAAGCTGGGACTACAGGCACCCGCAACCACGCCTGGCTAAGTTTTTGTATTTTTAGTAGAGACGGGGTTTCACTGTGTTAGCCAGGATGGTCTCGATCTCCTGACCTCGTGATCCACCTGCCTTGGCCTTCCAAAGTGCTGGGATTACAGGTGTGAGCCACCGTGCCCAGCCTCACTCACTTATGTTTTCATCTTCTTCCTTCCTCCTCTTCTCATCTGTATTTTAGTTCATAGTTTGTATTTGTTTTTGGTTATTCCAGTGGTTTCCATTGTGGAATTCGGGGGTAAGAATTATTTGTCCTCAGAAGGGCATTGGTCTGTTGACTTCTAGTAGCCAGGGTTAGAGTGGGAAGTTGAGGTCGGTTGATTCTCATTTCTTTGTAGGTGACTTTGCGGTGATCATCTAGGAGTTTTTGGAATATTCCAGTTATCCCGCAGTGTTTGAAATTCAAGATGGAAAGACTAGGTCTGGATCTTTTTTTCATTAATTGAGCTCTGCACACTCTGTGGCTCTTTTCAACATGAAGACGTAGGTCCTTTGTAGCTCTTTGAGGTTTTCCTTTGTTATTTCTTAGACCACTTCCCGCTTGTATTTTCTTTGCTTCCCTGTCTGGAACTTATGTTGGTCACAGATGGCTCTTCAACAACAGTTTTGGAGTAGCTACTTTATGCCAGGCATTGTAACCTTCTAGGAGTTGGTAGGACGTGAGGACCTGGGCAAAGCTTGCCCTTAAGAATTTGAATTTATTCTGAAATTTTGTATATAATCAGAATCAAGAACAGTAACATTATTTTTAAAAAATGAAACCCAGAAAAGCATAGTAAATGAACAAACATCATTTATGTTTTGTTATTGCTGCTTATTTTATTTTATTTTTTTGAGACAGAGTTTCACTCTTGTCACCCAGGCTGGAGTGCAATGGTATGATCTCGGCTCACTGCAACTTCCACCTCCCAGATTCAAGCGATTCTCCTGCCTCAGCCTCCTGAATAGCTGGGATTACAGGTGCCCGCCACCACACCCGGCTAATTGTTGTGTTTTTAATAGAGACGGGGTTTCACCACATTGGCTAGGCTGGTCTCAAACTCCTGGCCTCAGGTGATCTGGCCGCCTTGGCCTCTCAAAGTGCTGGTATTACAGGCGTGAGCCACTGCGCCCTGCTGCTGCTTATCTTTTACTTAGTCACTTTTATTATTATTCACCGTTTGTATTTTACTTAATAACTTTTAATTACTCACCTTGAAATCTTTCCATTAAGGACACATAGAATGTTTTTATTTCAGTGGCACTACTGAACCTGCAATTGAGTGTGGTCATCTAAATAATTCAACATGATCTCTGAAGGAAAAATATTCTGGGGATCACTTAGGGTTTCACTGCAAGCAATAGAAACTGATTTTGCCTTGAGGGAAAAAAAAAGACTTATTTGGCAGAATTAAAGAAAGATGTAACAATCAGGTCGCCAGAAGGCCAGGTATTAGGACAGCTCTGGTCATTTCCAAGGTAGGAATAAATAGCAGGTCTCTTTAGAGTGCTGACACTAGAAAGATCCTCCTCCAAATGCTTTTGTGAATTATGACATTCTGCTTAAGATTCCGGTTACAAGGAGAAGACTGTTACCTTAGCTTACTCACATGCTTGCTTCTTAGGTGGAGATGGGGACTTAATCGACAGTTTTATGATGAGCACAAAGACTAATGGGAGTAGTTCCCAAGGGGAAAAACAGCTCTATCATCAAAAAAAATAGATAAGAACAGCAAGTATCCACTCTGTTGTGTACTGATGAGCAATGTTCAATTCTAACTGCCTTGTTCCTTTCTGATCCTAGTACTGCCTCCTGTGCTCGTGCCAAGACACAGTGAATATAACCCCCAGCTCAGCCTCCTGGCCAAGTTCCGCAGCGCCTCCCTGCACAGTGAGCCACTCATGCCACACAACGCCACCTATCCTGACTCTTTCCAGCAGCCTCCGTGCTCTGCACTCCCTCCCTCACCCAGCCACGCGTTCTCCCAGTCCCCGTGCACGGCCAGCTATCCTCACTCCCCAGGAAGTCCTTCTGAGCCAGAGAGTCCCTATCAACACTCAGGTCAGTAAGAACTATGGTCTGTGGGGAAATACGGGAAAATAAGCCCAATATCATGATTTATGATGAACAGTCACAATGATAGTCATTGTAACTGTCATTCATATAGTATAAACAGTTTACAAAGCAATCAGCCTTAAAATGATTAGGACTATACCTATTTTGAAGCAGTTACCCTGGAGATAGAACATGTTTTTTCTCTAGTTTTAGTTCTAATGCTCTGGAAGCTCTCAGAAACTAAATGGATTTGAATAGTATCCCTGGGAATTTCCAAGGATTTTTTTTTTTAAGGCAGTAGAAATAAGATGAAAAGACTTCTGTAATCCAAGTAGAAGACTTGGCCTGAGGACAAGCAACATGGAAGATCAATGCTAGGCCTTTACCTTGGTTGCCTCTTTCAACAATCAAAGGAAGCCCTTGCCTAAAACATATGCCTGCATCTTTTGAGTGAGGCAGAAAGTGAAGCCCCAGCTCCAGCCAGTGCATTATCCCTTTCTGCCATGTGAAGCCAGGACAGCATCTTAAATATAGAGCTCTTCAGTTTGCTGAATTGAGAAAGCATATGGAAGGGAAAGGGAGCCTCTAGCATGCTGTCGTAATTGCTCTTGCTACCATACCTGTAAAGTGGATCTAAGTTGAGATAATGAATAAAAGATACATATGCACTTCGTGAGTGTGAGATAAATACTATGCGGAGCTGACAAGTTCCTAAAGGCGTGCATAAATATGTTTGGTGCCAGATGTTACAATCTGCCTCATTCATTTATTCCTATAATCATTTGTTTAATGGATATTTATTAAACTCTTACTATATGCAAGCATTGCCTTAGGATTGCTGAAAGGGGAATTAAAAGGTTAATAAAAATTGTCCCTACGATGTGGGAAGATAAAGAGGGAATTGCCTCTTCACCTCTCAGTTACTTAGTTCCTTTTGCTCCTCAGCAAGTTACATAAGCATCTATTATATTTATTGCACTATATTATATAATTCCTGTATGTCTATTTTCCCCATTGAACAGCGAGCCTTCTTTTTTCTGTGTCTAGCACAGAGCCTGAAATGCAGTGGTTGCTCATCAGTTGCTTATTGAATAAATAAATTACTACACAGGCGTTTATTTATTTTTATTTTTTATTTTTTATTTTGAGACGGAGTCTTGCTCTGTCACCCAGGTTGGAGTGCAGTGGCATGATCCTGGCTTACTGCAGTCTCTGCCTCCCAGGTTCAAGCAATTCTCCCACCTCAGTCTCCCAAATAGCTGGGATTGCAGGGATGTACCACCATGCCCAGCTAGTTTTTGCATTTTTAGTAGAGATGGGGTTTCACCATGTTGGCCAGGCTGGTCTCGAACTCCTGACCTCAGGTGATCTGCCCACCTCGGCCTCCCAAAGTGCTGGGATTACAGGCAGGAGCCACTGCACCCAGCCCACACGGGCATTAGAACATGGACATGGAGCTCCAGACCATAGGCACAGGTTTTATTGACTCAGTAAGTGATGACTGAGCACCTGCTAAGTGTCTGGCACTGGGCCAGTGCTAGAGGTGCAGTGATGATTAAGACAATGTAGTTGTCCCCCCTTATCTGAGGTTTCAGCTACCGGAGGTCAGTTGCAGCCTGAAAATACTGAATGGAAAATTCCAGAAATAAACAATTCATAAATTTTAAATTGTATGTGGGGATGAAACTTCGTGCCATCCTATCCAGGTTCTGAATCATTCCATTGCCCAGCGCATCCACGTTGTAGACGCTATCCACCTGTGAGTCAATTAGTAGCTGTCTCTGTGATTAGATCTACTGTTGAGGTCACTCTGATTTAATAATGACCACAGAGTGCAAGAGTAGTGATGCTGGCATATTGTTCTAGTTGTTTTACTTTATTATTAGTTACTGTTCCTAATCTCTTACTGTGTTTAATTTATAAATTAAACTTTATCACAGGTATGTATAGGAAAAAAAACATAGTATGTGTGGTATTCTGTACTAGCCACAACTTCAGGTATCCACTGGGGGTCTCGGACTGTATCTCTGGTGGAGAAGGGGGGACTACTGTGGTCTCTGACCTTCAGGAGGCAGTAGCTATTGAGAGCCATCACATACAGGTAGCCTGTAGCAGTCCAGGCAAGTGATTATAAGGACTTGAACTAAAACAGGGATATGGGGTTGGAAAGAGGGCAGCGAATTGGAGGAGGGAGGTCCAACAGGACTTACTGTAGGGTGAAGGCAGAGATGCTGGAGGGTAGCTTGAGAGTCATTCACTCAGTGTAGGAGCAGATGGTTGAAGTTTTGCAAGTGGCTGAGTTCACTGAGAAAGAAGAAATACAACAGAAAGAGAAGTCATTTGAGGACAGAACCTTGGTTAAGGAACAGGAGGATAATTATGTTGCAAAATATATATTTACCTAACACACCTCTATGCTACAAAGACTTCCTGTGCTGACTTTGAATTCCTGCCCTGGTTACTCTGACAGGTTGATGTTCTTTTTACTCTTCACACCCAAGCAGGACAGACACCAACAGTGATGCAGAAGCTGGTTAGTTTCTCACAGAAGGCATAGCCCTTTTCACTTCAAAGAAAATAATTCTTGTCTGAATGATTAACAGCAAAATGCCAACCTGAGTAACAGACCTGTAGATAAACAAGAGTAAAAGGAACCTTTGCGATTTACTGATTCAGCCTCTAAATTTTTTAAAAAGCTCTACTGAGGTATAATTCACATACCATACAACCACCCATTTCAAGTGTACAATTCAGTGGTTTCTCATATGTTAATTTTTTTCAAGTAGTGGTGAAATATATCTAACACAAAATTTGTTTAACCATTTTTTTTTTTTCTGAGATGGAGTTTTGCTCTTGTTGCCCAGGCTGGAGTGCAATGGCGCAATCTCGGCTCACTGCAACCTCCACCTCCCAGGTACAAGCCATTCTCCTGTCTCAGCCTTCCAAGTACCTTGGATTACAGACATGCGCCACCACACCCGGCTAATTTTTTTGTATTTAGTAGAGACGGGGTTTCACCATGTTAGGCTGGTCATGAACTCCTAACCTCAGGTGATCCACCTGCCTCGGCCTCCGAAAGTGCTGGGATTATGGGCATGCTCCACTGCACCCAGCCCATTTTAACCATTTTTAAGAGTACAGTCTGGCCAGGTGCAGTGGCTCCCGCCTGTAATCCCAGCACTTTGGGAGGCTTAGGCAGGCGGATCACTTGAGGTCAGCAGTTTGAGACCAGCCTGGCCAACATGCTGAAACCCCGTCTCTACTAAAAATACAAAAGTTAGCTCGGCGTGGTGGTGCACGTCTGTAATTCAGCTACTCAGGAGACTGAGGCACGAGAATCGCTTGAATCCAGGAGTCGGAGGTTACAGTGAGCTGAGATCGTGCCACTGCATTCTAGCCTGGGTGAGGACTATTTAAAAAAAAAAAAAAGTACAATCTGATGGCATTAGGTGCATTCATAATGTTGTGCAACCATCACCATATCTATTTTCAAAAATTTTTTCATCATCCCAAACAAACTCCGTACTGATTAAGCAATAGATACGTATTTCCCTACTTTGCCAGCCCCTGGTAAGCTCTATCTACTTTCTGTCTCTCTGAATTTGCCTATTGCAAGTACCTCATATACTAGATTCACGCAATATTTGCCCCTTTGTGTATGTTTTATTTCACTTAGCCAAGTATTTTCACAGTTTGTGTTGTGGCATATATCGGTAGTTTATCTTTGTGACTGAACGATATCTCATTGTATGGCTATACCACATTTTAAAAAATCAATTCATTAGCTGTGGGATATTTGGATTGTTCCCACCTTTTGGCTCTAGTAAATAACACCCTGCTTTCAATTCCTTTGGGTATATACCTAGGATTGGAAGTGCTACCTTATATGGTAATTCTATTTTCAGTCCCCCTTTTTTTAATTTTAATTTTTTAGAGACAGGGCCTTGTTTTGTTACCCAGGCTGGAGTATGGTGGCACGGTCATAGCTCACTGTAACTTCAAACTCCCGGGTTCAAGTGATCCTCCTCAGCCTCTGAGTAGCTAGGATTACAGGTGTACACCACCATGCCCAGCTAATTTTTAAGTTTTTTGGTAGGATGGGGTCTCATCATGTTGCCCAGGCTGGCCTCAAACCCCTGGACTCAGGTGATCCTCCCACTTCAGCCTCCCAAAATGCTAAGATTACAGGTGTGAGCCGCTGTGCTCAGCCTGTTCTGCTCCTTGAGTAGATAGACATATTTAGTCAAAGACCTACAAAAAGGTCATCTTGCCTTATAACTTTTTCACCAGAGTCATAGGAGTCGTAGTCCATTTTCTCACAAGGAAATATCTTACCCATGGTTTCCTAGTATGGTCCACGAACCCTGTATTAGAATTGCCATTGGGGCATGTTAAAATGTACATGGCTACATTCAACCACTGACGTATTGAATCGGAATTGCTAAGGATGGGGCCAGGAATCTGCATTTTTAGCAAGCTCCACTGGCAATTTTTGTGTACACTTAAGTGTGAGAACTACTTGTGTGGACAATTCGATACAACAAAGGCAGATTGATCAAACCTTTTACGCTGTTGTATTCCACCACGGATGTTAACAAGACCATTCTGAACTAACATTAGACATGCATACTGAAGGAATCGGTTGTTTTGTGCTGAGGTCCTCCATAAAGAGTTTTTCCTGTGCCTCATGAGTTTTTACTGTATTATGAATTATTATCCACGGAATGCATCCCATTTGCCTAACCATGATCACTGTCCAGTCACAGGACTGTCATTTGGGTAGAAGGGCCCTTCTCAGCGTGCCTTGGGTACAAGGTTATAATTACGTTTCAGGTATCCTGAAGTATCTCAGGGATAGAGCGTCCCCGTGGCCATTGTACAATTTGTGACAACATAGAAGCTGAAAATTAAGCTCACTTCAAAGAAGGTTTAGCTTTCTCTGTGTTTTGCAAGCCAGATCACAGACTATTCTGCTATGAGAAAAGCTAGGAGAACAGGTTCTGCATTTGAAAGTCTTGCCCTGAAGTCATTAGAACTCAATGATAACTCAAAAGTCGGAGGGAAAATGAATTGACCCTTTATGAGGCTCTCAGAACAACCAGTTTCTTCTGTAGGGTACTCACAATGTCACTTCAGAAGAGCCTTGTTACATTAATATGGTCTCTCTGTAGGAGTAGCACTGTCCACCAAGCTCAGGAGTTTAATGGCAAAAGATGTCGGATCCAACTGTCTTTGTGTGGTTTATCGATTTGACAATTCCTTTGTTCTACTGCTTTCTTTTAGTTGACACACCACCCCTGCCTTATCATGCCACAGAAGCCTCTGAGACCCAGAGTGGCCAACCTGTAGATGCCACAGCTGATAGACATTTAGTGCTATCGATACCAAATGGAGGTAAATTGCAGATGAACAGTGAAATGTAGCTATTTTCCAAAAGTATTTCCTATTACCCCCAAACAAAGCAACTCAAAAAAGAAAACCAGAAATGTACTGGCCTGCTGTTTTGCATGTGTTTTAAGAGGCAAATGGGATGGCTTTGCATTTTAACTTTGACATTCCTCAGTACAATAGAATTAATGTTTTGTTTATCATCATTACTAGAACAAGTTAACTTTTTATTTTAACTCAGCATTTAGAAGTTTGTAGTTCTTGATGTTAAGTATGGAGTTGGGAACTCAAGAAGTTAGGGATTTTATTCTATTTGTGTTTTTACTATATGTTTATAGTGGTGTCTTTCAGTTGGCCAGAGAGGTACTCTTAGAAATATACATAAGTGAGGTTTTTACAAAATTTTATTTGCATCTTATAATAGTCTAGATAAGTGTTGCTCGACTTTAATGTTCATATAAACCATGTTGTGATCTTGCATAAATGCAGATTTTTATTCTGTAGATCTTACGGTGGGGTCCAAGAATCTACATTGTTAAGCTTCCATGTAATGCAGAGGCTACTGTTCCATGAGCCAGATCTTGAGTAGAGAGGTTCTAAAGAAGCGTACCATTTGAAATACTCCAAGTGAATATTTTATAAGCTAAGATCCTTTTGTAAGAGAAATAATAACCCCCAAATTTATCTATTTCATAAATTTATATTTAGTGCACATAGGAACACACTCTAGATGCAAGAATGACAAGGATGTTCAAGGAAGAGAAAGGTAATATGATCACTAGAAAGGCAGAGAAAGGGTGTGAGTGGCAAAGAAAGAAGGAACTCTGAACTTTGGTTAGTTACAGGAAAGTGACTTAACTTTATGTTGGGTGTGAAAACATTCATGGGTTTCCTGATGGAATATCCAGCTCTCTTTAAATGTTTTTTTTTTCCATGCATAACTAGATATCCACAAAGCAGGATGTGAGCCCCTCTATGTGGAAGCTTTTTTTTTCCTTAAATAATTTAATGTCCTATTCAGCATTATTGATTTGCTTTTTATCATGGTCAAACTATTGTTTTCCATCTCTAGTTTGCTAGAAAATGATACTTTTTGCCACAAGGATTCAAGTGGGCACAGTAACAGCAACATGCCGTCTTTCACATGTTTCTCAAAGAAGAGGTGACCTGCCAGCTTCCTTTGAGCTGTGCTTGCTTTAGGGCCGACAGTTTTTTTATGTTCATCTGTTCATGTCATGTTTTCCCTGGCCCCTTCATGACCAATACACATGTTTATAAATGCTCTAGCCATGGAAGATGAACAAGGACCATGGGCTCTACATCTCAGGTGTGCTAGTGAATTGAGCCATCCCCAAGCAGCTCCCATGAGAGCTACAGGTTCTAAAAGATTGCAGAGCGGCATGCTTGGTCTTGCAGCTGACATTCTGATGAAAAGCATTAACTAAGTTTCCTGGTGGAATCATGAACTACACAGCCCAGGTATGACAGTAGCCACGTGCTCTCTGGTTTGTTTTCTTCCAGACTTTCGACCAGTTTGTTACGAGGAGCCCCAGCACTGGTGCTCGGTCGCCTACTACGAACTGAACAACCGAGTTGGGGAGACATTCCAGGCTTCCTCCCGAAGTGTGCTCATAGATGGGTTCACCGACCCTTCAAATAACAGGAACAGATTCTGTCTTGGACTTCTTTCTAATGTAAACAGAAACTCAACGATAGAAAATACCAGGAGACATATAGGAAAGGGTAAGAGCAAAGATGTCATTCCTTTAGTCATCTAGCCGAAATGTAGATGGTCGTGTGTGTAGAAGTGCACATGACCACCCTCACATGTTGGTCATGTGCCCCTGTGGAAGGACCCCAGGGCTGGTGAGCTCTGAGATAGCTCTGACATTACCACTGGGGAAAGCACATAGGTTGTCAGGATCTTAGTCCCTCTTCCTCTTACGTCATCATGCCACTTTCTAGGGGTGGCATGGAGTGGGGATCGTGAAGACAAGCAAGATGATAAATATGAAGAAAGCCGGATGAAATTATTAAATAGAAGTGTTATGCATTATTTTTCATTTCCCTAAAACTTACAAACTAGGATCATTTCTGAAGAACAGGAATTCTGACTAGATGATTATTTGTATCAGGTGAAGTTCCCTTTGGAGACTTAGCAGCTAGGTAGTTAGAAAGAATGACTGATTTATGTCTGGAAGCCTTTGGCATGTGATTGGGGCTCTCCTGTGTGCAGGCTGATTGGGTACAAGTCATACTGGTCTCTTTTCTGACCAGTGATGCTTTTGAAGCCCATCTCATTGGTCTGAGTGATGGTAGCAAATCCCAGCTGAGTGTGTGGTCTGGCTGAGGATCTTTAAATTATTTTCTTTTCTATTGGAATAGTTGGTATCTTCGAATGATACTATGGAGTCATAGATGTGAAGAACCTTCAGTCATTTGACCTTTTCTCTCTCCATCCAGCACTTAAGCCACCTCGGGAAGGGAGCCTCAGCCTTTTCTTTCAAATTTCCAGGCGAGATTCATTGTTCCATTTGGTGATGCATTCTAATATTCTTCCTAACATACCTTCAAAATGTCTCCTGTTGGAGTAAACCTAAAAGCCATTGTTTAGAAACAGGTTGAAATCATTCATTGATGTTGACTCTTAATGGAGACAGTTACTTTATGTTTATTTATATTGTCTCCATAGTGGCTTTGAGGCAACTTACGAGAAACCATTGCAGTGAAATGATAAATGAAAAATAGAAAATCAGAAACGGGTCGAGGGGAGGGGAGAAGAATCCAGATATGTCATCCATAAGGGTTAGCATTGTTAACCAAACTAAGCAGGGTCGGGCCTGGTTAGTACTTGGATGGGAGAATGCCTGACCTCCTGGGAATGCAGCCCTGTAGGTCTCAACCTTATTTTACCTAACCCCTATTCAAGATGGAGTTGCTCTGGTTCAAAAGTCTCTGACACAGAGAGCTGGAGAAGATGGTGGTGATTTTACTCTAGGTTTCCTGACAAGGAGGGAAGAAATGAAAAACTCACTCTGGAATGTAATTTTTATCCAAAAGGGGGAAAATAGCCATTCCTCAAAGGAAATAATCTTTGAATTAATTCCTAAACAAGTTTCTTGAGCATGGCTTTACTTTCAAATGATTTTTAGAAGAACCTTCAGTGAACTCTCAAGGCAAAACATTAACACATAATGTTGTGAAGCAGTTTGCTGAGGGGCTTTGCAGATTGGTCTGCATGTTCAATTTCTGCTGGTGCCAGTGGATCCAAAGACAGGATTAAAATATTAAAGGAGTGCTGAATGTGTTCTAGGAACCTGTCTGCAAGTCGCTTCTTCAAGGTGCTCCTGCTGAGGACATGGAGAGTGTGTGGTAGTCTGTTTCGTTGCTATAAAGGAATACCTGAGACTGGGTAATTTATTAAAAAAAGAGGTTTATTTGGCCCATGGGTCTGCAGGCTGTACTGGCATGTGCTTCTGGTGAGGGCTTTAGGAAGCTTCTAATCATTGTGTAAGGCAAAGGAGAGCCTGTGTGTCACCTGGGAAGAGACAGAAAGAGAAGGGAGCGAGGTGCTGGTCTCTTTTTAACAAACTGATTTGGCAGGAACTAATAGAGTGAGAATCCACTCATTACCTCAAGGAGGGCACCAAGCAGATCATGAGAGATCCTTCTGTGTGACCCAGACACCTCACACCAAGCCTCACCTCCAATATTGAGAATCAGATTTCGATATGAGATTTGGAGGAGTCAGATATCCCAATTATATCAGTAGCTCCTGTGTTGTTGACTGAGAGCTCGTCTTTAGGGTTAAGAAGCCACATGAGCAAGAGCCGGGACTGATGACCTGTTCTGCAAACTGGAGCACCTAATAGTGCTCCCCTCGATGCAAGGGTACTCACTGTCACATGGTCCAAAGGCAAAGTTACAGTTTTCTCAGAGCTGCTTAGAAATTAGTCCAATGTGGAAAAAAATTTTTTTTTAGACATGCCACAAGCCTTGCCATAAAGAATGGGTGGAAGAAAGTGTTGGCTTGGGAGATTTTAAAGCAAGGGCAGTCAGTCTTCTGTGAGATCACAGGATTCTCTCTCAGATGCTGCCATGGGTTATCTGGTTCCAGGAGCACCAGCCTGAGTAAGTTATCTGCAAAATGCATTCCTAGGCTAGCAAATGAGTTAACTTGCTCTGTGGAGTTAATTAACAGACATTAGGTTTTAGTAATATGCATTCATCTCACAAGTACTTACTGAGCACCGACTCTCAGTCAGACTGGACACTAGGGATGCAACAGTGGAAAAAAGACAATGACCAGACTTCCTGGATTACTTGCTGCTGGGGAAAGACAGACACGAAATACAACATATAGTATGTCCAATAGAGAAACACAAAGCAGGGGAAGAGAATGGAGACTTTAAACCAGCGTAACCAGGGAAGGCCTTCCTGAAAAAGTGACATTTGAGCAGATGTTACCAGAAAGGTGTCCCGATTCAGACCCCAAGAGAAGATTCTTGGAACTCACACAAGAAAGAATTTGGGGTGAGTCCATAGAGTAAACTGAAAGCAAGTTTATTAGAGAAGTAAAGAAACAAAAGAATGGCTACTCCACAGGCAGAGCAGCAGCATGGGCTGTTCCACTGATAATGTAGTTATTTCTTGATTATATGCTAAACAAAGGGTGGACTTTTTCCTTTTTCGTGGGTTTTCTGGGAAAGGGGTGGAGATTTCCTGGAGCTGAGGGTTCATTTCCTTTTTAGACTATATAGGGTAACCTCTGGGCATGGCCATGGAATCTGTAAACTGTCATGGTGCTAGTGGGAGTGTCTTTTAGCATGCTGATGCATTATAATTAGCATATAATGAGCAGTGAGGATGACTAGAGGTCACTTTCATGCCATCTTGGTTTGGGTGGGTTTTGGCTGGCTTCTTTATGGCACTCTGTTTTACCAGCAGGGTCTTTGTGACCTGTATCTTGTGCCAACCTCCTATGTCATCCTGTGACTAAGAATTCCTAGCATCCTGGGAATGCAGCCCAGTAGGTCTCCACCTTATTTTACTCAGCCCCTATTCAAGATGGAGTTGCTCTGGTTCAAATGGCTGTGACACAGAGAGCAAGGAAGTCAGTGTTCGTGGAGCCTGAACCAGTCTGTCAGGTTAAATTTTAGAGCTCCCTGGCTGAGGAGAGAGTCCATTCAAATTGTTGCGGGGCCTTCCAATTTTATTTTTGGTTTACAATATGATCTGACTTTACTCTTTCGAAAAGATTGCCTGGCTGTTCTATTGAGATTAATTAGACGGTGATGGGCAAGGATGGAAGATTTTTTTTTTTTTTGAGACGGGAATCTTGCTCTGTCACCCAGGCTGGAGTGCAATGAAACGATCTCAGCTTACTGCAACCTCTGCCTCCAGAGTTCAAGCGATTCTCCTGTCTCAGCCTCCTGAGTAGCTGAGATTACAGGCACACACCACCACACCCAGCTAATTTTTGTATTTTTAGTAGAGAAAGGGTTTCTTCATGTTCGCCAGGCTGGTCTCGAACTCCTGACCTCGGGTGATCCCCTGCCTTGGCCTCCCAGAGTGCTGGGATTACAGGTGTAAGCCACCACACCTGGCCTGAATATATCATTTTTAAGAATTCTTTTTAGTGGCCAGACGCAGTGGCTCATGCCTGTAATCCCAGCAATTTGGGAGGCCAAGGCGGGCAGGTCACCTGAGGTCGGGAGTTCGAGACCAGCCTGGCCAACATAGTGAAACTCCGTCTCTACTAAAAATACAAAAAATTAGCCGGGTGTGGTGGCGGGTGCCTGTAATACCAGCTACGCGGGAGGCTGAGGCAGGAGCATCACTTGAACCCAGGAGGTGGAGGTTGCAGTGAGCCAAGACCGTGCCATTGCACTCCAGCCTGGGCAATAGTGCAAGACTCCATCTCAAAAAAAAAAAAATTCTTTTTATTATAGTTAATGATGAGCCATTCCCCTACCCAGTAGATATCAATTAGCCTTCACACCATTTCTGGCTTTTATTCCTTGTGACTTAAATTAGCTAAATGGCTGGCCCTGCTAAAGGAAGGTCATGTTGCCACCCTGTCAGCAGTGCGTGCATTTTGAGTTTTGTTTTCTCTAGTGGTGATGATGGGTCCTCATTTACCCCACTTACCATCTAGTGGGTATGTCCCTGAGGTAGAGGGGCTGGTAGAAAGCATTTATTTGTAGCCATGCAGCAGTTAACTGGTACAAAGGGACTGAACTTATGACTTTGACCTCACTAGCAAGATGCTTTAAATAACTACTAACAGTTAGCACTAGCACACCAAAAGCTACCACTTAAATGTCAAAGGCAATACCTTGGGCAGCCTGGAACATCTCATTCCAGTGTGGGACCTATCCATATTCTTCCTTAGAAACTAGGCAGACCACTTGAACTCTCTACAATGACATATCAAATAATAATAATATGATGATGATGATAGCTACCCCCACTGATTACCTAATATGTAAGAGACACGCTGGTGGCCGGGCGTGGTGGCTCACGCCTGTAATCCCAGCACTTTGGGAGGACGAGGCGGGTGGATCATGAGGTCAGGAGATCGAGACCATCCTGGCTAACACACTGAAACCCCGTCTCTACTAAAAAATACAAAAAAAATTAGCCGGGTGTGGTGGCAGGCGCCTGTAGTCCCAGCTACTCGGGAGGCTGAGGCAGGAGAGTGGCGTGAACCCAGGAGGCAGAGCTTGCAGTGAGCTGAGTTGGTGCCACTGCACTCCAGCCTGGGCGACAGAGCGAGACTCCATCTCAAAAAAAAAAAAAAAAAAAAGGTAAAAAAATTTCTCCCTTTGTGGGAGAAAAAAAGTGATAACCATTAACCCTGGTTATTGAACTTTCTGAGATAGATCAAGCGTATCCTGAAAATAATTATCACATATTCCAAATCATTGCATTGTTTTTGGAATTGGGCTTTTTTAAAACCATTTTATGAATCTTTATTTTCATGTATATCTCAAGTTCTGTATAATTCTAGTAATTCTTCTTGTTTTATGAAAGGAATTATCCTGACATAAGGATTTTGCCAGTCAGCTCCTTGCAGAGGTGTTACCGGAAAGCGGTCCTGACCCAGACCCCAAAAGAAGGTTCTTAGATCTCTCACAAGAAAGAATTTAAGGCGAATCCATAGAGTAAAGTGAAGGCAAGTTTATTAAGAAAGGAAAGGAATAAAGAATGGCTACTCCATGGACAAAGCAGCCACCAGGGCTACTGGTTGCCTATTTTTATGGTTATTTCTTTTTTTTCTTTTTTCTTTTTTTTTTTTTTGTGATGGAGTTTCGCTCTTGTTGCCCAGGCTGGAGTGCAATGGCACAATCTCGGCTCACCTCAACCTCTGCCTCCCGGGTTCAAGCGATTCTCCTGCCTCAGCCTCCTGAGTGGCTGAGATTACAGGCATGTGCCACCATGCCCGCCTAATTTTGTATTTTTAGTAGAGATGGGGTTTCTCCACATTGCTCAGGCTGGTCTCAAACTCCCGACCTCAGGCAATCCACCTGCCTCGGCTTCCCAAAGTGCTGGGATTTCAGGCGTGAGCCACCGTGCCTGGCTGGTTATTTCCTGATTATATGCTAAAGAATGGGTAGATTATTCATGCCTCCCCTTTTTAGACCATATAGGGTAACTTCCTGATGTTACCATGTTCGCCATGGCATTTGTACATTGTCATGGCACTGGTGGGAGTGTAGTAGTGAGAATGACCAGAGGTCACTCTCATCGCCATCTTGGTTTTGGCCGGCTTCTTTATTGCAGCCTGTTTCATCAGCAAGGTGTTTATGATCTGTATCTTGTGCCAACCTATCTCATCCTATGACTTAGAATGCCTACCCGTCTGGGAATGCAGCCCAGTAGGTCTTAGCCTTATTTTACCCAGCTTCTACTCGAGACGGAGTCACTCTGGTTCAAACTCCTTGGGCAGAGGGTCTGCATGTCCAGGTGGTATTTGGGTTGCTTCCTTTCCCAATGGATTTCACTTCCCTGTCTCAAAATAGTCCTTTTGTTCTGCCTCTGAACACATGTAAGGCTTCTCATCTTAAAAAAAAGCAAATCCTAAAAAATATTTTAACATAGGATGCAATGTCACACTGTTACAGTCATTAACCTTGATGTTGCAGAATACTTAATATCCTGAGAAAATGTTCACAAGATATTATTAACTGAAAACAAGTTTTAAAACATCCTGTAGAGTATGATCCCAATTTTCTTCTTAAAAATGCACATGGCTGAGCATGGTGGCTCACACCTGTAATCCCAGCACTTTGGGAGGTCGAGGTGGGTGGATTGCTTGAGCCTAGGAGTTCATGACCAGGTGGGCAACATGGTGAGACCCTGTCACTACAAAAAATACAAAAAAGTTAGCTGAGTATGGCGGTGTGCATCTATAGCCCCAACTAGGCAGGAGGCTGTCTCAAAAACACATAAAAAAGACTGAAAGATGTTAATAGCTAATAACTAATAGATGTTAGCTTTGATTATTTCTGGGCTGTGGATTTGTGGCTGATTTTTCTTTTCTGTCTGTATTTTCTAAATTTTCTATAGTGGGCTTTCTTGATCCTGTGAGGATGGGGTGGGCATGGTGTGTAAGGGTGCTCTGGAAGGCAGCAGCAGTGGTAAGGGAGACACCTCACAGTGCAGCCCAGGCAGAGTGGCTGCGTGTTTGAGTGACAGTATGGGACATGCTGTGTAGTACAGTTGGGCCCAAACAAGCTTGTTTACCGTGTTGTCCTGAGAAACTTGGTCATCAGGGGCAGTCTTGGAGGACCAGCCTTGCTATCAGCCCAGAGGTGACTTTGTGTGAGTTAGGAAAATGTGCCTCTTCCTCAAGAGAAATTACTGCCATCTGCTGGGAAAGGATTGTAATAATTACACAAAGCTCTGAAGACTAGGAGGCAAACCCTGGTTTGCAGTGGTTGTGCAGTGCACAACGGTAGGAACAGTCCTCTGGAAGACCTGCCTCCATCCTCTGACCTAGGCCCTGGTGTGGATCTGGAAAAATGTATTTTTATATTATTAGTATTTTTTTTTACCACCCATTAAAACTTTTTTATTGTGGGAAATTTCAAATAGGAAAACAGAGAGGGGAATATAATGAGTCTTCATCTTACTATTTCCGGCTTCAATAAAGATTCACATTCTGTGCCATTCTTTTTCATCTATCGCTCTACAGTATTTTTGCTAGAATATTTTAGAGCAAATCTCATGCTTCATATCCTTTTTCCCATCTATTAGAGTTTATATCTAACTATATAAGAAATAATACCATTATTACACTCAGAAATATATATATTTTCTTAAAGCTTCTAAAATAGGTGTGCAGAAGAAAAGGCAACAAAGGCAAGGGGAAGATTAATTACAAACTCGAGAGGAGGCGTTGTGCTTGTGTTGGGACGTTTAGGTTTTGTCCTAATAGGAGTGGAGAGGCTTCTGCATCTTCTGTGCAGGACACTCTGCCTTTTATGGTGATCTTTTTGCCTCCCTCCCAGTAAGGAGGGTATCCCTGCACCTTCCTTCTACTTTGGGACACTGACTTCTTCCTCTGTTAGTAGGTTCCAGAGATAGGCACACTCTCACCAGCCTGCCCAACCTGCCCTCTTCCCAGTCATTTCCTGTCATTCAAGGCAACAGAAGAGGATTAAAAGGGGACACACTTTTGTAGTTCGACCCAGCAAACCCAAATTAAACCCAAGGTTCTTCTAGTCCTCATTAACCACAACACAGGACTCCACACTCCCTGATCTCATAAAAAGTGGGTGGCAGTCACACACAAATGGAAAGTTCAGATAAAGAAAGACACAGCCCAAGCAGATACAGAGCCCAAGATGTGGGTGGAACTTGCTTGAGGGCCGCATTGCCAGCGTTCTCTTTATGATCTCAGGCAGTACTTCTTTTGGGGCATTTATTCCTTATTGCTCGGAGTTAGAACAGGCTGCAGGATTGTAACACTAGCTTTTCCTTCCACTTCTAATGCTACTAAATTACAATAATGAACATATTAATGGCATATTTGATTGCAACAGTAACAGGTGTGATATCTCTTTTAAGCATTTCATACAGAACTGTCAGAATGTAGGCTGCAGTAAAATCTGCACATGTTCATGCTTTTCCTGTACCGTTTTAAAGGAATATCACTGGCTAGGCATGGTGGCTCATGCCTGTAATCTCAGCACTTTGGGAGGCCGAGGCAGGTGGATCACCTGAGGTCAGGAGTTCGAGACCAGCCTGCCCAACATGGCAAAATACCATCTCTACTAAAAATACAAAAAATTAGCCAGGTGTGGTGGCAGGCGCCTGTAATCCCAGCTACTCAGGAGGCTGAGGTAGGAGAATCGCTTGAACCCAGGAGGCAGAGGTTGCAGTGAGCCGAGATCGCGCCACCCCAACTCCAGCCTGGGCGACAAGAGGGTAACTCTATCTCAAAAAAAAAAAAAAAGTGCAGGTCACCCGGCCTCACCCTGGACCTGCTGAAGTAGTGATCTGTTTTAATAATCTCTGCAAGTGGTCTTAGTGCAAGCTAAGGTTTAAGAACCACTGCTCTACTCTGTGGTGATCTTGAATCTGACACTAGCGTTTAAAGCTACTATTCTGGCCTACCAAATGGATGCAAATAACATTGTTGGCCTACTTGACTCCTCCTCAGATGCTGGTGTCTCTAGCCAGAATCTGGCCTCCCTCACCCTGAGGCTGGGTTCCACCCTTTTCTGGCGTTTCTGGGCAGGCTCCGCATGCTGGTCCCATTGGCTCTGCTCTTCTCTCTCTGGATGCTGGACGACTGCCTACCTGCCCAGGCTCTTCTCTGCATTGGTAGCTTTGCCAAAGTGGACTGTGGTTGCAGATGACCTGAACAGGATTGAAAACCAACCCCTAAAGATAAATAACAGACTCAGATAACAAAAAAATCGTATTTATCTTATGTAATAGGTTTTGAGAGGATTATATATTTGAAGGTCATTCAATTCACATACCGACTAAATCCTTAGCAGCTCCACTCTGGCCCCTTCACCTGCTTTCCCTCTTGAAAAAACCTCCGCCCACCCCCGCAAGGCAGGTCTTTCCCCTTTGGAGCCCACAGGGGTTGTTGTAAGAGGCGGTGTTTGCATTTTGCCCTGGCCTGGGGTTCTCTTTGTGATCATGAGGGTCCAGCCAAGTAACTCTCCCAGCCAGTTAGGACCATCCTTCTGCCCCCTGGCACCACCGCCTAGGCCCCGGGGTTAGGGGCCAAGGCCATTCAGGAGAGTGGGTAACAGCGATGAGATAGAGGAGGGAGAGGAAGGCTGAGGGAAGCGGAGAAGGGGAGCCAGTCTCTGACTGAGGAAGAGGAGAGGCAGTGACAGGACAGTCGTGGACTGGATATCCAGGGCTGTGCTTTAGCTGTGCGACCCTGGCTCAGTTTCTTCAGAGTGATGTGGTTGGGATACATACTACTCAAAATTGTTCTTTTCTAAAATTTTATTAAGGGAAAAGGAAACAATAAATATGGTGGGATGTAATCACATATAATGCAGAACTGCCTCAAGTGCTACTTAGGACCTGACAAAGAAACTCCCAGCAGCTACGTCAGTAACGTTTCCTAGATTCAGAGTCATGCACACGAGGCCCTGAGCAGCCCTGGAAGCTGTGAGTTCTGTTCTTTAAAAGTTTCACAATTAGACCCCAAATATATAAGTATATTATGGATTGTTTCTGCAAATACCTTATAACTGCATAGTGATCATATGTATAATCACATTGACTTCTAGTGCTGGAGACTTTTTTCCCCATCAAAAGTGGGAGTAAAATTGTTCTGATATTTAATATTCACTAGACTAGAATTTCTTCATTTTTTTCTAACATCAGTCCCTTGCTATACATTTATATTAAATCTCAAACCCAGACGTTTAGAGGGAAAGGATCAACTAAAATTTAATTTGGAATGGAAATTAGCATGAGCAGCGACATTCTCAGGATGCTTTTCTTTTCTTTTCTTTCTTTTTTTTTTTTTTTGAGATGGCCTCTCACTCAGTCGCCCAGTCTGGAGTGCAGTAGTGGCGTGATCTTGGCTCACTGCAGCCTCCGCCTCCCAAGTAGCTGGGATTACAAGCGTGTGTCCCCATGTCCAGTTAATTTTTGTATTTTTTAGTAGAGACAGGGTTTCACCATGTTGACCAGGCCAGACTTGAGCTCCTGATCTCAAGTGATTCACCTACCTTGACCTCCTAAAGTGCTGGGATTGCAGGTGTGAGCACCCAGCCTCAAGATGCTCTTTTGAACTTTAATTCCAAGAATATTAGATAAAGTGATATAGGCTATATTTTGCTTATGAGTTTTTATATTACTGTATCTGAAAATGTGGTAGAAATTTCACTGTTCACAAATAAAAATAGACATTATTTATATGATTTATATTAGTGGATGACAAACTTAATTGAAATAGATCTCTGAGGTATTTGTTAAGAGAAACAGATTTATAAGTATTGGTAAATTTTTTAAGTGTCTTTTATTGTTTCCTCTGAGGTAGGTTTAATATGTGCACTTAAGTAACATTTTCATGATATTAACTGTGTCCAGTTTTAAATTTTAAAATTTGTGGGCTGGGTGCGGTGGCTCATGCCTGTAATCCCAGCACTTTGGGAGGCTGAGGCGGGTGGATTACTTGAGGTCGGGAGTTTGAGACTAGCCTGGCCTGGCCAACATGGTGAAACCCCGTCTCTACTAAAAAACAGAAATTAGCCAGCTGTGTTGGCGGGCACCTGTAATCCTAGCTACTCAGGAGGCTGAGACAGGAGAATCACCTGAGCCCGGGAGGCAGAGGTTGCAGTGAGCTGAAATCGTGCCACTGCACTCCAGCCTAGGCGACAGAGCGAGACTCTGTCTCAAAAAAAAAAAAAAAATAAAATTTGTGTATGTACATGAAGGATTATTTGATTTTTTGTGTGTGATATATTCACTTCATTTCTAATATTATAAAACCTTATTTTTGGAACAAATAAACAGGAATGATGGGAGGAATAGTACATGAGACCTTACTGACTGGTTCTTGGGAGTGATTGTTAACATGGGTTGCAATCCACTTTTATTTTTTTATTTTTATTTATTTATTTTTTTGAGATGACATCTTGCTCTGTCACCCAGGCTGGAGTTCAGTGGTGCTACCTTGGCTCACTGCAACCTCTGCCTCCCAGGTTCAAGCAGTTCTCCTGCCTGAGCCTCCCGAGTAGCTGGGATTACAGGTGCCCACCACCATGCCTGGTTAATTTTTGTATTTTTAGTAGAGAAGGGGTTTCACTGTGTTGGCCAGGCTAGTCTTGAACTCCCGACCTCAAATGATCTGCCCACGTCGGTCTTCCAAAGTGCTGGGATTACAGGCGTGAGCCACCGCACCCAGCTGCGATCCACTTTTAAATGGATTTGTGGAAAAAGCACAGATTATAATTAAACTAAGTGGCATTTAGGTCACACATCTCATTCATCTCATCAGTGATCTGACAACCTGACAGGAGAGTCACATCTCCTAGGGTTTCAGGAATCAGTGGGAGAGGCACGCTATGAAAGGGCATGTGAAGGAAGGCTGTGTTTTTGTGTCTGCAGGTGTGCACTTGTACTATGTCGGGGGAGAGGTGTATGCCGAGTGCGTGAGTGACAGCAGCATCTTTGTGCAGAGCCGGAACTGCAACTATCAACACGGCTTCCACCCAGCTACCGTCTGCAAGATCCCCAGCGGCTGCAGCCTCAAGGTCTTCAACAACCAGCTCTTCGCTCAGCTCCTGGCCCAGTCAGTTCACCACGGCTTTGAAGTCGTGTATGAACTGACCAAGATGTGTACTATCCGGATGAGTTTTGTTAAGGTAAGGAGTGCTTGCTATCACATTATAAAATGTTCAGTGAAAAACAAAACAAAACAAAAAAGCACCCTGACTGATGTGGCAGGCAGTTCTGTGGTCAATTCACATAGACAAAACCAATTTATTATTATTATTATTTTTTGAGACGGAGTTTCACTCTGACACACAGGCTGGAGTGCAGTGGCATGATCTTGGCTCACTGCAACCTCTGCCTCCCGGGTTCAAGCGATTTTCCTACCTCAGCCTCCCGGGTAGCTGGGACTACAGGCACGCACCACCACGCTTGGCTGATTTCTGTATTTTTAGTAGAGACAGGGTTTCACCATATTGGCCAGAGTGGTCTTGAACTCCTGATCTTGTGATCTGCCCACCTTGGCCTCCCAAAGTGCTGGGATTACAGGTGTGAGCCACCGCGCCCAGCCCAAAACCAATTTTTTTGAATTCTGTTGTTTTTAGGAGGAGTTCCTCTTTGAGTATAAACTGTCTTGTTTAGCAATTATATGAAAATTGTTACACATTACTTTTGAGGAAAAACAAGGTGGCTATCTGATTGTTTTTAATGCAGATGATAAAGTAACAACAGTAATTTTACAGGACTAGTGCAACAGAGATTTTTCCATCCTTCCAATTGCCAAGCACTGTTATCACTCAGTGAATGTTGGTGAATTTATCTGAATTCAGTAAGATACTCTCCTTACTCTTAGAAAGCATACAGGCACATGGAGGAGATAATATTTATGAATAAGCTACAAAAATAGGCAGGGTTGATTCTAATACAAGATAATAAATTAAGTAGTGTTATAAAGGTATAAACAATTTGGAATAGAAACATGAGGCGGGTGTGATTAATTCTGAGAGTAGTATATGTTCTGTTGATGAATATTTGTTGAATTTCTCATATAAAATCTTATTAAGGTTGCTATGAAGGCTGGAGAATCAAGGAAGTTTCTTAGTGGGAAGGAAAAACAACTGGGTTTGTATATGGAAGCGAAAGCCTTCAGTTTCATCACCTGCTATTTTATCTGTTGCACAGTACTCGCAAATGAGTCTAGTATTTCAAAATCTGGGCTTATCAAAGTATCGGGGTATGTGTGACAGTTTTCATACTGCCATGATTCCATCCAAGGAATCAGCATGGCTTGTTCCAGGCATTTTTTTCAAAGTAAATTTTATTAGCACTTTAAAATTACCATGACAAATAATTTTTCTATACTCAAATTATGTTTTTATTATCATTTTAGTAATTACTTAAAAAGTAAGAACAATATAGTTTCCAATTTTAAAAAACAGCTGCTTGAAATTATTTCTCTTTCATGGTGACAAAGCAGTTTCATTCAAATTTAGTGTTTTGAAAGCATATATTATAAAGTTATATTAACAAATAACTTCGAAATCTTTTCAAATGTTCTGTTGCTTTAGAAACGGCAGAGGGCATCATTTGAATCATACAGTTTTTTTTTTTTTTTCCGGGTCTGTGTTTTTAAAATTAGGATGAAATGCCAATATCTCATAGGTAATTATTTCACTCTAATTAAATATAAGCTTATATAGAAATCTGATTTTCCTAATAACTAGATACATTTCTCAGATAGGCAGCATTTACATTCATAAAGCTACACAATTGACACAGAAGACAAACTGTTCCTAATACTGCAGGAACTTTTAAAATAAATACATAGTAAATATAACTATAGATCATTTTTTTTTAACATTTGAGATGAGCAGCTGTAGCTACCACTGGGCTGATGGATCAGATCTCTTTAAGGTTTCTTTCAGCTCTGATTTTTACTGATTCTAGGACTTAGTCAACAAATGTTTATTGAGCACCTGCCATGTGCAGGCCAGGCATGTGGGACATACCAATGTTTACTCACAGATCTCTGCCCTCAGGGAACCAATATTCTAGGAAGGAGAGATGGATAATAAACAACAGCCAAAACACAGAAGAAGGATGGAAAGAGAAAGTCTGGGGGCAGTGTGAAGGGAATTGGAGCACAGGGGCAGTGCAGTGGAGTCATCTGCACATCAGGGTGGGCCTCACTGAAAAGGTGACAGGTCAGCAGAGACTGGAAGGAGACATGGAGCTAGGCCCAGGGACCCCTGGAGGAAGAGTAGAAGCAGAGGGAAGAGCAAGGCAACAGCATACACCTGGAAACTCTGAAGAGCAGGCAGGCCAGTGTGGCTGGGGCCTAATGAGCAGGGGAAGTGAGATGAGAGCAGCCACAGGAAACCATAGCAAGGCCTCCTGAACCCCTGCTACGAGTTCAGCGGTGACTGTAAGGAGGTGGCGAGCTTTTGCAGGGATCAGAGCAGAGCATTTTCATGATCTAACTTCTATTCTTAAAGGATCGCCCTGCCTGCTGTGTGGAGGATAGATATTATACAGGCAAGGTTACAAGTAGGGAAACCACTTAGGAGGCTATTGTAATATTCAGGTAAGAGTCGCCCCCACCTGGAGGGATCCAGTACAGCTGTGAGAAATGGAAGGATTCTGAATTGTGAAGGCGGATCAGGCGTGGGAGAAAAAGAGGAAGATGAAGTTAGTTGCCTTCAATCAAGATGGAGAAGACACAGGTGTAATTGAGATGTCTGTTGCATTCAAGTGGAGTTGCTGAGTAGCCAGTTCGATGTAAGAGTCTGGATTCGGGGAGAGAGGTTTGGGCTTGAAATACAAATTTGGGAATTGTCTGCAAAGGGACCGTATTTAACTCCGTAAGTCTGGATGAGAACACCAAAGGTTTGAGTTTAAACTGAGAAGAGCCGGGCGTGGTGGCTCATGCCTGTAATCCCAGCACTTTGGGAGGCTAAGGTGGGTGGATTGCTTGAGGTCAGGAGTTCAAGACTAGCCTGGCCAACATGGCAAAACCCCATCTCTACTAAAAATACAAAAATTAGCCAGGCGTGGTGGCGCGTGCCTGTAATCTCAGCACTTGGGAGGCTGAGGCAGGAGAATCGCTTGAACCTCGGAGGCAGAGGTTGCAGTGAGCTGAGATCACACCATTGCACCCCAGCCTGGGTGACAGAGCCAGACTCCATCTCAAAAAAATTAAAATAAATAAATAAGAAAGGGGGCTCTAGGACTGAGCCCTGGGACACTGCAACATTTAAAGATGGGACAGAAGGGACAGAATCAGCAAAGAAAACTGAGAAAAGACCAACCAGTGAGGTAGTAATAAGACCAAGAAGTGTGGTGCTTTGGAAGCCGAGAAAAGACAGTGCATTGATGAGAGGATGTGATGAACTAAATCAAATGCTGCCCACATAACACAAAAGCTGAGAGCTGATCATTCATTTTAACAATATGAAGGCCTTTTTTGATCTTGACAAGAAAAGTTTTGTTGGCGGCTGGGGTGAAATGATGATCAGAATGGATTTAAGAGAGAATGGAAGGAAACAAATTGAGACGGCTAGTGTGGATGACTCTTCTGAGGGTTTTTGCCAGAAAGGGGATAAAAACGTAGGGCAGTAGCTGGTGGGGGGTGGAGAAGTATCTTGAAGGTGGAAGACATTTCAGTGTGTTCGTATGTTGATGGGAATGATATAGTAGACGCAAAAGATTGCAGGAGAGAAGGGGAAGATTTGCTGGAATTATGTCTCTGGGAAGGCAGGTCTGAGAGTGCATAAATGGGTGGACCAGCTTATTTGGAAACACAAATAATTAATCTGTGGTAAGAGGTAGAAAGGCCAAGTATGTGGATGCAGGTCCTGTGGAAACTCTTATTTCTGATGTATTCATTTTTCTCATTAAAATACAAAGTAAATATCAGTTGCAGGTATGGACAGGGAAAAAGGGGTTGGAGGTTTTAGTGGGGAGGAGCAATCACCTAGGAGGGGGACATGAGAGAAGGGACTGGGGGGTGGGTTGTGACTGCCGGGGACATCACAGGTCCACTTGAGGTTCTCAGTCATGAAAGTAAAATGTGATCAGGCAGCATGGTTGTGTTGAAATCCAAGTTTTAAAAAACTCTACAGAGAATCACTGCTCCCAGTCACAGAACTGATTTACTTGGCTGTGATCTCCCTTCATTTTTAAATATCCTTTCATTGATATATAACATATAGAGAAAAATATGCAAATTTTTTAAAAAAAAATTTTACTGTCTCTCCTTTGAATGGTGATAAAAGGGAAATTGCCAGGTGAACTAGAGAGAGAGAGAGAGAGAGAGAACGAGAGAGAGAACAAGCAAGCTTTGATAATGAGCCCTGAAAAACCAAGAGTGCCTTCCAGTTCTGTCTTTACCACTTTCAGGTCCAGTCACTGGTCTGCAGTAACCATTTTGTGCAAGACGCTGTCCTGGGCATGAAGGGGTGGACAAAAGGTCAAGTTTCTTCCTTTGTGGAAGGGAAAATGATTTTTCAGTTCTTCCCGTGTGACTGGAGTGCCAGAACCTCTCTAGATCTGAGTATTCAGTTGTGAACCCTGAGGGAATGCACTGATTTGGATTCATCTGAAGGCATCTGGTTGGTGTGAGAGTTGACCTGTGTTTACAGGAAGGTAGAGGCCATGTTCTCTCCCTCTCAGGTCTCAGGAGCTACGCTGGGGTGTGGGCTCTGTGCCCCGCTGAGCTCTGCCTGGGGCTCTGGAGGCTGAGTGTAAGTGTGGCACCATCACTCAGCTCCTTTCTTGTTTTTCAGGGTTGGGGCGCTGAGTATCATCGCCAGGATGTCACCAGCACCCCCTGCTGGATTGAGATTCATCTTCATGGGCCACTGCAGTGGCTGGACAAAGTTCTGACTCAGATGGGCTCTCCACATAACCCCATTTCTTCAGTGTCTTAACAGTCATGTCTTAAGCTGCATTTCCATAGGATAGAAGCTATTGCAGAGAGTGGCTTGTATCATTTCAGATTTGCAACTGAAGTTTCTAAAAACGTGTAAATACATAGAATGTATACTGTTCTTATTTTTTTTAATCACCATTTGTTTTGTGCTTTCTAGTTAACCTGATGCCAGTACAGTGCAATTGGAAAAGCAGGCCTTTGGTGCCTGTGCTATAAGCGGCAGATTTTGTGGGAGGAAACAATTGAGAGGCAATATTGTCAACAGTATTTGAAGGGTGTTAGCAGAATAAAAGGCAGCTTTAGTCAGCTGTGTCATTATAAAGCATGTTGTGTGGCCTCACAGAAACACTGAAACTGTTTATACAGCAAAAGTCAGGTATTAGCAGCACTAGAGCAAATATCACTCAGATGAAACAAAGCAGTGAAACCCCTACAGTTTAAATGATGTCACTTTTAGTGCTGTTGGCAAGAAAAAAAAAACAACAAACTTGTACAATGGATTAATGAGATAGGCCATAGAAACTTTATTTCTAAGGTTGACATACGTATAGCTGGGCTCTTGTGCTCATATTCAGTGGTACATTTTAAACAAACTGTGATCGGAAAAGAAAAAAAACTGTGAAGCCAAAAGTCATGTTCCCTCAGTCTACCACTGTAAAAACAGAGTCTAATATGGGAAAATAAATATGAAAATAGCATGAAATGCTATTTCCCAGATTACAAGATAAGACCAGAACTTGGTCCAAGAGCTACCCAGGGAGACTCCTGCTTTCCACAGAGGAGACCAGGTTCCTGTCGTGCTGGTTGGTCGTGTCAGGCAGTCCTGCAAACTTTGAGTCTGCGCAGCATGCCAGAATAGCTTGTGTTTCAGTCCTGTGTCAAGAAGCAGGTGAAACCAAAGGTTGGAGAAAAGCGTCACACGTCGACTTACACTTTCTCATTTCCCACGTTCCAGTCTCCTGGGAAGGGCACTCTTGCCACGTTTCCCTGCCTCTTGGCAAATATTAACTCTTTGCAGATTACTAAAGCAACAGTAAAGACTTTGAGAAAATCTAGACACATTATTGGATCAATGAGTTATTTAACCTAGTGTCTAGTGATTATCTAACCTGGAAATAAATTCCCAAGGAAAGTGATAATAATTTCATAATCATCTGCAATTTCTGGGGAACAGTGGTACTGAATAATAAGACATCTTTTAAAAATATACACAATATTAAAAACCTGTTCTTATTTTACTTTAGATGAGGGAGGAAAATCCCCCAAATTTCTAGGTACTTTCATATATATACTTGCCATGCACTAAACACTGCATTGCTTGGAAAAATATTTCACACCCTCTTTAAAAATGTACAATTTAAGATGGCAGTTATGCTTGTAACAGACAGCACTTCAGTAATCCGAGAAGTTTCTTCATTTATACATTTTATCTCAACTCTTTCTAGCATTAGTGCACATGGTAGTTTTTCTAATTAAATTGTATTCAAGGTAGAAATGATCGTGTGAGAAAGATATATGATTGAGCTACTACTGTCACCTCTTAGAATGACTAGTGTTATCTAATAGAAACTTTCATATATACACAATAGAAAAGAATTATTACATTTTACATTGAAAAATGTAATATATGGCCCATGTAGTGTATAGAAAAATCTGTAGTTTATTGGTTCATCAACTATGTATTGTGCACCTACCTATGGGTGTCAGGTACAATGTTAGGTACTGTAGAATCAAATGTAAATAAGAGACAGTCCCAGCCCTCATGGAGCCGAGAATCTAATAGTGAATCTGTTTGTACAGACATCTTCATGTTTCAGAACTTTTAAAACAAAACAAAATAATGCAATCTATCTTTTGCTTGAAAGAATGTGATTGATTTCTTATCTCTGTTTGTTTTGAAATTATTTCCTTATTCTTCTGCAAAGTCAGGTAATGGATTCCTTGTATAAATGCTACTTTTCTTCCATGTCTCAAAGTTGTTTTTTTTCCACCCCTTTCTTCCCTGTTTTCCAGTAATTCTCCATCTCCCCTTTTCTTGGAAAAGGCATTAATATGGTGAATCTCGTATGGGAACCATTCCATGGGAGAACTTCAACACAGTTTTTGCTCCAGAGATCAAACATAGCTTTCGTGATCTCTCTACCAGCTATCTAACTTATCCTCTGGTAATCTTTTTTTTTTTTTTTTTTTTTTTTTTGAGATGGAGTCTCGCTGTGTCACCAGGCCAGAGTGCAGTGGCGTGATCTTGGCTCACTGCAACCTCTGCCTCCCGGGTTCGAGTGATTCTCCTGCCTCGGCCTCCCAGGTAGTTGGGACTACAGGCTACCACGCCCAGCTAATTTTTATATTTTTAGTAGAGACGGGGTTTCACCATGGTAGCCAGAATGGTCTCTATCTCTTGACCTCGTGATCCGCCCACCTCAGCCTCCCAAAGTGCTGGGATTACAGGCGTGAGCCACCGCGCCCGGCTTCCTCTGGTAATCTTACACCTTTACAGAATTAATCTAAACTGGTGGCTCATAAATGACATTAAAAACAAAAAAAAAATCTGGATGCAGTGGCTCATTCCTGTAGTCCCAGCATTTTGGGAGGCCAAGGCGGGAGGATCACCTGAGCCCAGGAGTTTGGGGCTGTAGTGAACTATGATCATACAACTTCATTCTAGCCTGGGTGACAAAGTGACACCCTGTCTCTAAACAAAAATCAAGAAACAAAAAACTTGTATTTCCCTGCAGCTTTGGGAAGCCAGAACACAATATTGCAGTGAATCTGAATTTTCTGTGACAAATAAATTATTATTAAATTGGCACATATGATCATCACCAGTCATGTCTCATCAAAAGCCTTTATTATGATGCTTGTACATTTTGAAGAAAGAATTTAGAATTGAGAAGTTAATCCTTTAGTCATTGTAACACAATCATATTTTAATCAGCTTTTTCTTTTGCTACCAAGAGTTTCAAAAAATAAATGCAGTATTTGATTTCATCCTGCTAAATGGGCTCATTTAGCATTCATTCCTTGATGTAGACAATTAAAAAAAAACTGAATAGCATTCTTTCCAGGATAACTAATAGAGCAGACATGCTAAGCCTATAAATACATCAGCACTGCAGCACACGTTTAAGGTTGCCACGGACAAGGATCACACAATAGAGAACACTGTAGTAACATTTCGGTCTGCTCACAAGACCCAGAACATTGATCAGTTTTTGTTGTTGGTTTATTATTTTTCTGTTAAAAAATTGTGAAAAGTTTGTTTTAGCTAGATGATATTTTAATAGCTGCGAGTGCTTTGGAACTATAAAGATGTCACTACTTAACACATATACCTTTGTTTTGTTTTGTTTTGTTTTGTTTTACACTCCTCAGTATAAATCAGGAGAAGTTAGCCAACCACCTAGCATTTAGAATCCTCTTTTTTATTGTCTTCTAAGGATATGGATGTTCCCATAACAGCAACAAAACAGCAACAAAAACATTTCATAAATATCACTTGATAGACTGTAAGCACCTGCTTAACTTTGAATGTGTCCCAAATATTTAGTGTATATATATATATATATATATATATATATACACACACACACACACACATATATATTCAACAAGGCAAAATATAACATGCATTTCACATTTTGTCTTTCCCTGTTACGATTTTAATAGCAGAACTGTATGACAAGTTTAGGTGATCCTAGCATATGTTAAATTCAAATTAATGTAAAACAGATTAACAACAACAAAGAAACTTTCTATTTGAGTGAAGTCATGCTTTCTATTATAATAACTTGGCTTCGGTTATCCATCAAATGCACACTTATACTGTTATCTGATTGTTTGTAATAAAGAATACTGTACGTATATGTCTTTTGGCTCATTTTTCCTGTAAACCTCATAGAAGATTCACTGTATGTGGGTCTGCAGCTCCTTAAGTCAATTAATTTTAAACCATTCTATTTTGAAAATGGGATGTTAAATTCCGCATGCTATAGAGAAATTAGGTAGTGGTTTTGAATTAAACACCTTAGAATAACCGTCAGGAAGTATAGATCTTGAAGATACTTCACAGTAACTTTAGAAAGGATATATGTAGAACCTTTTTCTGGACAGTAGCAAATATGTGATATTGCAGTATATAGGAAAGAATGAGCACTTTTATTATTGTAAACATCTGTACATTGCTACAGATTGCCTATTAGAAAGGTGCTAAAAGGCAACTGGTGAGGGAAAACGAAGATGAAATCCAAAGAAATATGAACACATCTAAAAATGTAAATTCTCAATTCCTTTCATCTAAATTTCCTTCTAATCTTAAAAAGGAAGGGGAAACTCTATACCTATAAAGCAGCTTTCTTATTTACTTGATCAGAGTTGTCAATTTTTTTAACGAAATGGAGCTCTGTATTCAAAAAAAGTGTTTTGTGGAACTCCAAAATACAAACACATGAAAGATATGCCTGTTTAGATCCTGGTGGGGACCATGAAGCCTCCAGTTTACACTGTAAGTTTCTGGAGAGCAGTGATTGTGTCTTGTTTGTCTCTGCATCTCCCATGGTTCCTGACCCTGTGCTTGCATGTAATATTTGGTATTGGCATTTCAAACACGAATACACATTCTTTAAACATATCATGGTATAGACATAAAATACTGTCTTTAAACATCAGCCCGTCTTAGAGAAGAAGTATTTTCATCATCCTAGACTCCTTATATTTACTTGTCAGATAGTTCTTATGCATCAGCAGGCACTGTAGATACAATGACAAAGTTCCTGCTTTTAAGGAGCTTACCATTTTGTGGAGAAAGATGAACAAGTAAACCAATAATAAGCAGTGTGCTGTCAGCTGTGACAAGCTGCTGGGACCACCGAGTGACATCTACATCAGGCCCTGGGTGAGTACCAGGGAAGGCTTCTGGGCTGATCCAAGTTGCCATCCTTCACGTCAGTTCTCTTAGTAAATCATCCCAGGCATTCCTAAAGCAGGTTAGTGCCTGCTCTCTGTGTTCCCATAATACTTTGTGCCCATCATCAATGGTCAGTATCAGTTCCTGCACCCCACTGTTTACTTATCCATCTTTCTGCCAGGCTGGGATGTCTTTAAGGACAGGGATTCCATTTATTCATTTTCAGCATTTTCCAGCTACTGTTTGTTTAGAAAGGCTTTTGGGGATCACATTGTAAAGGCAGAAATGGTAGTTGTTTTTAACTCTTTCTTTAAGAACATCAGAAAGTATTTAGCTTCTTTCAAAATAAAAAGCATTGCAAGCCTCCAACTGCATATCACATAACCATGCACAGCAGATAGGGATCAGAAAAGCGTGCTTGTGATTCAGTTTGGAAATAGTTATCCGGCTGCATAGCAGTAGCAAGGAAAAGTAGTTTTAGCAATTAAACAGTTAAAATTGCTTTTATTCTAAGCATTTATTTTCACAATGTGAATTTGAGTATGACAAGCATAAAGAATTTTGATGTTATAACACCAAGTTAACAGACACTAATTCTGAAAGTTTACCTCTGCATGATCACTGATGGTTCCATTATTTGCATACATCTGATAAAAATGTTAGGCATGGCCTCAGAATGACTCTTAATCTAAATGCCAATGTTAAATGGAGTAAATATAAGGAAAATTATATTCAGTTTGGTTTTTAAGCCAAAGAAAATTCACACCTGCAACGTGTTCTTTGAAGAGAACGCTTGCAAGTGGCAGGCTAACTTCTCTCTAGTCTCATCATTTAGGAAGGAAAAATTATCAAAACAGGCCAGGAGCGGTGGTTCACGCCTGTAATCCCAGCACTTTGGGAGGCTGAGGCGGGTGGATCACCTGAGGTCAGGAGTTCGAGACCAGCCTGGCCAACATGGTGAAACCCCGTCTCTACTAAAAATACAAAAATTAGCTGGGCATGGTGGAAGGTGCCTGTAATCCCAGCTACTCAGGAGGCTGAGGCAGGAGAATCGTTTGAACCCAGGAGGCGGAGGTTGTGGTGAGCCGAGATCGTGCCATTGCACTCCAGCCTGGGCGACAGAGCGAGACTCCGTCTCAAAAAAATAAAAAATTAAAAATAAATAAAAATCATCAAAATAATCCACTGATATTTAAGCATAATTTCAAATATTCTGAACATCATGCTGTAAAAGTGTTTTGTCTTTTTTGATGCCATAACAGCATATACTTTCTTATACATTCGGTCTTCAAGCTAAATATCATACCATTTTACAATTCATTTGTTAACACACTTGCTTTTCTTGACCCAATTATTTTAAAACTAAATATAGCCCATCACTAAATGAATGTGGAAAGTGAAATTTGTCTTAATAAATACTGAAGGGTACACTGAAATGATTATAGTACAATGTTTGAAACATGTTGATATGCAATAAAATATTTTAAAATCATTTCTTTCATACACCATGAAAAAATTTTAATTGATTTTTTTCTAAGGGAGTTTGTGAGATTATAGATTACTGTGAAAGGGGTTTGCAAACAAAAGTTGGCAGAGTTCCTATTTGTTTCTCCTGGTTTGGCATAAAAAGGAAATAGAAAGCTCAGTGCTGAAGGACAAGAGAGGACTCTTCAACTTGCTGAAGGAGTGGAAAAGAACTAAAAGGAATGGAAAGAACTTCTGTGAAACAATGATCCATTGGCATTATACCATATAAATCATGATGGCTTGACATAAAGGAGAGAGGCAGAAATAGGCAGGAGCTTGGAGGTAAAGGGTTTTGCATACTAAACTGAGACATTTGAACCACAGGTTCTTAAATCAACAATGACAATTTAAAGCATTGCAACTAGTTACTTTAAAAAGCAACAGCCTATGATAGACCCTCCTTGGGGCCCCCTGAATCATGATCCCCCCATCCTTGCTCCAGACATGCTACAGATTGCTTTGGAAAATCATGTTGGAAGACATCTGAGAATTTGGGAGTTTAAGGCTCCAAATTGTCCCACTGCTTATAAGCTTTATTTACGAGTTTGGTTGAGGTATAGAAAGCTTTGGGTAAGCAGCAGAGGGCACTCAATGTACAATAAATATTGCATATTCTAACTTGAGGGAAATGGTTTTTTGATTCAGAGTATGCAATTGGCTGGGTGTGGTGGCTCATGCCTGTAATCCCAGCACTTTGCGAGGCTGAGGCGGGTGGATCACCTGAGGTCAGGAGTTCGAGACTAGTCTGGCCAAAATGGCAAAACCCTGTCTCTACTAAAAATACAAAAGTTAGCTGGGTGTGGTGGTGTGTGCCTGTAGTCCCAGCTACTTGGGAGACTGAGGCATGAGAAGAGCTTGAAACCGGGAGGTGGAGGTTGCAGTGAGCCAAGATTGTGCCACTGCACTGTAGCCTGGGCAACAGAGTGAGGCTCTGTCTCAAAACAAACAAGAAAACAAAGAGTATGCAATCATTTTTCTTACAAGTATTATAGCATACAATCTAGTTGGTCACTATTGTTTATACTAGCTAAATTTATCTTTTAAATAAGCAAGATACTAAGCAGTGCTTGCCTTAGAAACGTAATGAGATTCACCCCCTACCACTGGAAGACTTTTATTAATTTCCTGTTGCTGCTGTAAAAAAGTGCCACAAATTTTGTGGCTTAGAACAGCATAAATTTATTTTACAGTTCTTACCCTTACAGTTCTTGAGGCTGGAAGTTTGAAATCTGTCTCACTGGGATAACGACAATGTGGTGGCATGGCTAGTTCTTTCGGGAAGCTCTAGGGGGAATCGTTCTCTTGCTTTTCTTTTTTCTTTTCTTTTTTTTTTTTTTTTTTAGCTTCTGGAGGCTGCCTGCATTCCCTTGGCAGGCTATGCTTTTCTTGAATCTCTCTAACCTGTTGCTTCCATCATCACATCTCTTGTTCTTCTGTAAGCAAGGGTTCCTCTTGTAAGGACACCTGTGATTACATTTAGAGCCCATCCAGATAATTCAGGTTGATCTCTCCATCTCAGAATCCTCAACTTAAGCACCTCTGCAAAGTTCCTTTTGCCACATAAGACAACATCAACAAGTCCTGGAATTAGTACATGGATATCTTGTGGGGGCATTATCCAGCCTATCACAAGACTCTACTACTGATACTAGAGGGAGGCAGGGAAGTGCTGGGTAGAGAAGGGTGGGGTCCCCAGGCGAGGGCTCCACGCTCGGGCCTGTGCCCACAGACCTAAGTGAGAACAGGGATTCCTGTTTTCGCACCCAAATGTTGCATTTCCCAAGACCACTATGGCCTGCCATGCCCCCATCCCGTGGCCCTAGAAACCTGAGACCTTAGCAGGCACAGACACAAGTGGCTGGACATTGAGAGGAGCAGAGAAAGAGAGTGGCAGAGAGTGACAAAGAGCAGGAGTGGCAGGGAGGCATGGCAGAGAAGGAAAGAGGCGTCCGTCTACCGAGAACAGCAGGACTCAAGGGGAAGATCACGTTCCCACTCCATCCCCCACTTCCGGTTCCGCATCCACCTCGCTGAGAGCCTCCACCACTCAATAAAACCTTGCACTCATCCTTCAAGCCCACGTGTCATCCGATTCTTCTTGTACACTGGGCAAGAACTTGGGATACAGAAAGCTGTTAAACTGGCCACTGCCCTTGCAATAAGGCAGAGGGTCTATCGAGCTGATTAACATAATCCTTCTGCAGACGGCAAAGCTGAAAGAGCACACTGTAAGACACGCCCACTAGGGATTCGGGAGTCACAGACAGCCATCCCTAGATGCTGCCGTGAGGTCAGAGCCCAGAAGCGCTCCCCACGGCCTCTGCACCTGCCCGTCTGCATGCTCCTCCTAGGGGTTTGAGCAACAGGGAAACCAAAAGAGTGAGCCATACCCATGTCGCATGCCCCGCAAGGGGGATAAGGGAATTCTCGTTTCACTAGTTATCTTGCGCTCTAATCAGAACCATTATCAATGGAAGTTAACGGTTAAAAACCATTATCTATTGTTATTAGGTTTTATCCATTTCCTTTAACATAGGGTCCTTCTTACAGCTGTCAGCTGTCCAATAAACCAAGAATTTGACTGACTTACTGTGTAACTACAGTAGGTTTCACTTCAGTGACCTCCAACGAGCCACACACATCCCAGTGTTGATGGCCACCCACAGGACTTTGGGTTAGCTATGTGACCTAATTTGGCCAATGGCATATTAGCAAGCATTATGCAAGCAGAGGTTTGAATGAGTACTTGCACAATGGGGCATGTCTTCTTGGAACAGTACTCTTGCGAGTAAGCCCCCATGCTAGACTACTGAATGAAGAGATGTCTGTGGATCAGGTGCAGTGGCTCATGCCTGTAATCCTAGCACTTTGGAGGCCAAGGCAGGTGGATCACCTGAGGTCAGGAGTTTGAGACCAGTCTGGCCAACATGGTGAAACCCAGTCTCTTAAAAATACGAAAAAAAAAAAAATATTAGCCAGGTGTGGTGGCACATGCCTCTAATCCTAGCTACTCAGGAGGCTGAGGTAGGAGAATTTCTTGAACCCAAGAGGCAGAGTTTGCAGTGAGCCAAAATCGCACTATTGTACTCCAGCCTGGGCGACAAGAGCAAAACTGTCTCAAAAAAAAAAAAAAAGAAAAAAAAAAAGAGATGACTATGGACAGAGGCTCTGGAGAAGGGGCCAGGAGAATCTCTAAAGGCCCAGATAGTAAATATTTTTGGCTTTGTGGGCCATGTGGTCTCTGTGATTGTCACAACCACTCAGCGCTGCCACTGTAGTGCAAAAGCAGCTGTAAATAATACATAAGTGAATAAGCTTGGTCGTGACTATGTTCCAATAAAACTTTGTGGACAATGAAATTTGAATTTCATATAATTTTCACATATCACAAAATATTTTTGTTTTGAATTCTTTTTCAACTATTAAAAAATGTAAAAGAGGTTTAATTACTGAAAATGTAAAAATTACTGCTCATGGCAGTACAAAAACTGAGCATGGGTTGGATTTGCACAGGGGCCTTTGGTTTGAAGCCTCCAGCTCTGGAGGATGGGAGGTCATCTTGACTGTCCAGTCACAGCCACACTCCCATCTGAATGCGGCCTCATGAGATACCCCAAGCAAGACTACCAGAAGAAACTCTTCAGCTAAGTTCAGCCAACCCACAACACTGTGAGGAAAAAGAAAAAAAAAAAAGGTTGTTATTTGAGCCACTGTGCTTTGGGGCTTTTCGGTTATCTAACACACGGAAACAGTAGCCAAACCTGTGGTTGTGCCTGTCATTCAGGTGTTTGGAATGTTGATAAAACTTTGCCTGCTGTTCATCAAGAGGTCTCAGGTAAGCAGCTTATCACAAAATACAGGCAGTACCTGCAGTTTATTATATGGTTGCTACTCTGGTTCTGATCAATATCTTGTTCAACTTGCTATGCCTGTATGTCAACTATTTAAGAGATTTCTGTTGAAAATTCTTCCTTTTCCAAGATCATGTGAGAAGGTTTGCCATTTTGGTTGCTGGAAATAAACCCATCAATTCCTGCCTCCTATTGATAGAGGCAGGAGAGAGCCAAATGCCTAGGCAGACAGGGAAGGGTCCCCAGAGAACCTCTGACCCATCCACGTCATTGTGCACAGGGGGCTTGCCTAAACACGCCCACGGTGAAAAATTCTGTCCCTTAACAGGTGCACAATATAGGAAATAAATCAATATGGAATGGCTCAGACTAAGGGCTCATATGCACACTGAGGGAATGGGGTGGAGCCACCAGGAATTCATGCCTTATGCAGGGGAGGAGCCTGGTCTCTTCAGCTTGTTTGTGGTGACCTGGTATTCAATTTGTGAGGTGGGAGCCTACTGGTGGGACCCCCCCCTTTTTTGGTGAGGGTTTTCTTTTCACTTAATAAATTCTGCCCTCTCCACCCTTCAATGTGCCCTTGTGCCTAACTTTTCCTGGCTGTGAGACAAGAACCCAGATTTAGCTGAACTAAGGAGCAAAAAATCCTGTGGCACTATTATTAACACTAGGGATGAGCTATTACATTTTCCAGCAAGGGCACAGTGTAGGCAGTCAGGCAGCACTGGCCTCTGAGGACACTGCCGATCCTGCCACTGCTGCACTTGGCATAGTCACCACAGTGGTCCCAGCATCTGACCTTCAGCACATAGCCAGAGAGACACTCAGGGACTGGTGATCTGCTGCTGAGAAAGCACTCAGCACTCAGCCTTCCTCTCCAAACTGGGCACCTGAGATTTGCTCTGAATGTCTCAGTTCTAAGTTGTTCTTGCCCTTCAGAATGGGCAGTCCCTGGCCTGGGCAGGGGCTAGAGTGACTTTCAATTGCTAACAAAGCAGGACATACTGAGGAAAGTGAGATACAAGGTGGACTTTATAACTCATTAAAGGTAGCAAATGTCTGAGACTAATTGCAAAAGGCAAGTGATTCTTTGTTGTTGGCATTAAAGAGGTGAAGAAGAAATAGAGGAGACACAGTAATGTATCATTTGGGCATGTTACCCAGAGAAGGGCACCCAGATAAGAGAGCAATGCTTGTTTTTTCTTGGACAAGCATTTCCCTGGCCAAAAGGGTTCACCTAACTACCCCAAGAGGCAGGGTGTACAGGTCATGATGGATAGTTTAAAAAGAAAAGGCCAGCTCTGCAAGTATAAGAGGAACTCAAAAATAAGAGTCTCAGCACACCCTGCTATGAAGCAAACTTGAGTTTCCATACTGGCAGACAATCACCCTGCTATGAAGCAAACTTGAGTTTCCATACTAGCAGACAATTTTAGGTTTTCTTAGAAAAATATTGATCTCTGTAACACTCAGTTTCCCTCATTTTTTTTTGTTTTGTTTGTCTTGCTGTGTCACCCAGGCTGGAGTGCAGTGGCAGGATCAGGGCTCACTGCAGCCTCAACCTCCTGGGTTCAAGCAATCCTCCCACCTCAGCCTCCTGAAAAGCTGGGCTCTCAGGTGTGCACCACCATGCCCAGATAATTTTTGTATTTTTTGTAGAGACAGCATTTCACCATGTTACCCAAGCTGGTCTCAAACTCTTGGGCTCAAGTGATCTGCCTGCCTTGGCCTCCTAAAGTGCTGGGATTACAGGTATGAGCCACCACACTGGCTGGTTTCCTTCATTTTCTGAAAAGGATTGCTGTCACAATTACCCTCACTATGCCCCCCACAAGTTTCTGCAGATGCTTCTAATCAGCATGATGGTGAAGTGCAGGTATGCATGTATAGTTTAATGATATAACCATATTACCATAATAAACACTAACAATTTTAACGCTAATATTTAATGTTAATTAATATATTACTATTAACATATCCTGCTGCTTATTAGATTTTCAAAGGCAACCGGTATAAAATCTTATTAGTGCTGACTGTGGTCTCCAATTTAAGAAGAGTAAATCATTCGAGGTGCAATTATAGGAGGAACACAAACAGAAAATCCCACTAGTCATAACTTATCTTCTGGTTGTCTTCCTCAGCTTTCCGTTTTTGTTTTCATGCTGCACCTACTCTTGGAACCTCTAAAGCCCAAGCTACAAATAGCTCATAAAAATCAGCATCTGTGCTTATGGAATACATCTTAAGACAGGCTACATCCTTTTCTGCTATGAGGGTAAAGCTCTGAAGAGGAAAGATTTATTTTGCTGCAGTAGATGATTTTTTAGAAAGTTCATCTCCAATGCTTTAGAATAATCCAAACAACTATTTGGAGGATGGAGTACTAGACGTTAGGCGTAATGGGGGAAATAGCTCATCTTTTGATTAAAAGGTGAGATCAACTCACCTAATTATTAAACATGTCAAGTATTTTCATTAAAATGTTTTAAAAACAACTGTTAACTTCAAACTCAATAAAAGCAGTATTTAAATCAGATTTTTTTTTTCTATAGTGAGGCAAGTCTGTTAGATAAATGGTAGTTCAGCCCATTTTCAAATAAACTGCTATCTGCACACAGGTCCTAATCTATGTACCTTCAACAGTATCTGTGGTCATGAGTATAATATTCATTTTTCTAGCTAAGGAAGTTAGAAACTAAAGACAGTTAGAAACTGAGGGTGTAATAATGATTTTAAAAAAATTCTAAAATTTCCATTTCAATGAGTTACACAAAAGCAATTAGAGCTATTTGACAATATTCATATTAATTATATTTTCTAATTCTAGAAAAAGAAATGGGACATTATAAATCAGTAATCATTTGAAAGATTCCAACTTGAGACTTTTTAAACCAAGACTAGAAACCAAGAAGCCATAAAAGAAATGTCAGACATATTGAAATACACATAAAGTAAAAGCTTCTATGGCAAACGATACCATAAAAAAGTAAACGAACACATTTTAGATTTGGAAAAAAACAGGATAGAAGTGACAAAGGGTTAAATTTCATGATATTAATCAGACTTTTTACACCCTGAGCTAGAAAAAGGGAGCCTAACAGAAAATAAGCAAAAGATATGACTAAGCAATTCACAGAACAGCAAATCAAAATAAACAGCAAGCATATAAAACGATACTTTAGGCTGGGCACAGTGGCTCACACCTGTAGTACCAGCATTTTGGGAGGCTGAGTTGGGCGAATTGCTTGAGCCCAGGAGTTTGGGACCAACCTGGGCAACATGGCAAAAACTCATCTCTACACAAAATATAAAAATTACCCAGGAGTGGTGGTATGCACCTGTGGTCCCAGGTACTCAGGAGGCTGAGGTAGGAGAATCGCTCGAGCCCAGGAGGTTGAGGTTGCAGCGAGCTGAGACTGCACTACGGCGCTGTAGCCTGGGCAACAGAGTGAGACCCCATCTCAAAAAAAAAAAAAAAGAACAAGAAAAGAAAAGATGCTTTAATTTACCAGTATTCCAGGAAACGCTAATAAATGTAATAATACTGGCAAAGATGTGAGGGAAATTAATTCTTTTTCATTTGCTGGTAAACATGTTAAGTGTTACAGATTTCCTGGGGAAAGGAATATAACAACATCTATTTAAAGGAAACATATAGCCCTATACTCAGCAATCCCACTTCTGGAAGTCAATCCCGAGGCCATAAAACCACCAATATATACCGCTATATAAGGACACATTACAAGGATGTCTGCTGCAGCACTGTTCATAGTGGTAGAAAATGACACCAAGTGAATGCCTATCAACAATGGAATAGTTGAATAAATGATGATGCATTCATATCATGAGATACTCTGCAGTCATCTAAAGGAATGACTTAGAGCTATACAAGTGACTCAGAGGGACTTCTACACAGTACTGCATAAAAAAGCGTGTATAATATGCCCACACTTTTATGTAACAATGACAATTCTAAAGTATATATGTGTTCATATATAATTATACAAACATGAAAAAAACAGACTACATACTGGGTAGCTGACAAAGGTTACCTGGAAGTTGGGTGGTGCATGGAAGACAGAGGGTAAGAAAATTTTAAAAAGGAACAGAAGGGGGTAAAAAGTTAAACAAAAACTCTCAGTATATACAATACGATTATTAATGTATTTATATAAAATCGTATGTGTATGCATACAGAAAGTTTCATTTAAAAAAATTTAATTACTTAGCATTTATTGAAGGGCCTACTGTGTTAGAATAGGCACTTGCAGTCGGGCGCAGTGGCTCACGCCTGTAATCCCAGCACCTTAGGAGGCCAAAGTAGTCAGATCATTTGAGGTCAGGAGTTCAAGACCAGCCTGGCCAACATGGTGAAACCCTGTCTTGGCTAAAAATACAAAATTAGCCAGGCGTGGTGGTGCATGCCTGTAATTCCAGCTACACGGGAGGCTGAGGCAGGAGAATCGCTTGAACCCGGGAGGCAGAGGTTGCAGTGAGCTGAGATCGTGCCACTGCACTCCAGCCTGGGCGACAGTGAAACTCCATCTCAAGAAAAAATAAACTAAGCACTTGAAAGTGTTAGTTTTTACTTTAGCAACAACATACTATTCTGGAAAAAGCATCATTTCTGGAGACAATTTTAGGTTCAAATCTTGGCTCTGGCTCTAACAATATGACCTGTTTATACGTCACTTTAACTTCTCTGAGTTGCTTTCCTCATGTCAAAACAAGGACAATACTACTTGCCTTGCAATGTTTTGAGGTTCAAATAAATTAGCACAAATGAAAATACTTCCTAAAATAATATAATTAAGGTTAACATAAAATCTGTCTTTTAACACATTCCAAAAATCAAGGCTTAATTTGTGCAAAGGCTTTATTCTTATGGCCCAATGATGGTGCATCCACTGCCGAAATGCAAGGGGCGTGTCCAGATTGCACTGGCCCGTGACGAAAGCTTCCAACATTGTGCAGTAAGTCATTTGGAATCAGAGGGCCTGGATTTAAGTCCAATAGCTGTGCAGCCTTGAGCAAGTAATTTAACCTTGAAAAGTCTGCTTCTGTGTTTATAAACTAATAATTGTGCATGCATTACAGGATTGTTGTGGAGAGCAAGCAAATATGCATAATTGTTTTGAAAACTATAAAGTGCTAGAAAATTGGCAGATTTTGTCATATTGTCTTTAGATTATACTTTCTTGGTGTATCTCCAGCAGGGAAGTATATATTTTGGACCCCAGGATGGCCTGTAAACTCCAAGGCCTGTAAATCTCACTACACATAAGTGTCACGTATATGTAAATAAAGATTCACAAGTAAAACATTTTTTGAAATTTTTTAGAAAAATAGAAAGCAAAGGAGCAATTACTGTAAGCACAAGTTGTCTACACATCTCAATTTCTTTCCTTTTTTTTTTTTTTGAGACACAGTTTCACTTTGTTGCCTAGGCTGAAGTGCAGTGGTGCAATCTCAGCTCACTGCAACCTCCGCCTCCTGGGCTCAAGTGATTCTTGTGCCTCAGCCTCCTGAGTAGCTGGGACTACAGGCACGTGCCACCATGCTCGGCTATTTTTTTTTCTTTTTTTGTATTATTAGTAGAGAAGGGGTTTCACCATGTTGGCCAGGCTGGTCTCAAATTCCTGACCTCACGTGATCCACCTCCTCAGCTTCCCAAAATGCTGGGATTACAGGCGTGAGCCACCATGCCTGGACATCAATTTCTAACAAGATTTTTTTTTTAGTTTGTAGTAAGAACAACATTTCTGAAAAGGTCATATACGCATGGTAAGAATTCAAGCAATATAAAAGATCATTTCAACAAAAGATTGTCTCCTGACTACTGAACCCTCTCATCCCACACCACCAGTGCCCCGATTTTCCTTTGTGGCAGTTTGGATTAGCTACACCTGAAGCAAAACATTATTCCATAGTTTTCTACTTTTTTTGTCTTGCCATTTTAAAAATCGTTTTCACAATGCTCCAGAGCTCTCTGTTTGATGAGCTGAAGCAAAATGCTTTGAGCTTCTCCTTGAGGTAGGTCCTCCCTGAGTGACTTTCCTGCCATTAAATCCTAAAGGCTTATTTAATTGCTCCAAATCAACTCTTCAAGCAGAAGCCTAATAGTCTAGGTGCTGAGCATTTCTAAGGGCCAAGTGTACTGATAAATATTATAGAATAAAAATTGGGGCTGTCACTAATCGAGTGTAATGAGTACTGCTCACTTCCTGAGTCCATAGATTCCTAGCTGAAATACCTTGTGCTCTCATTCTTCCGACACTTACACTGCAATGTCATAGGACCTCCAGTCTCCATTACCATTAGCCTCATTTCTTCTCTGCTTAGCTCAAACCTATTCCTAAAAGTCCTTTCAGAAGCATCCTAACGTCCTCATCCCTTACTTTCTTGCACCAAATGAACCCTACATCAACCCTATCATCTATGTTTCCTACTAATACAGATGGCTGAGCCCAGTGAAACAGCATCACATAACTGCAGATTGCCATTACAAATTCCTGGTTTCCAGTAGGCCAAGTCCTTAATGCCACTTGTCAATCCTTTTCCCTATAGTATTATTTAGAAAACAGATTTGGCTGGCTGTCACAATAACAACAACCGTGGTTATACCATCATCATAACTGGTAGAAACAATATACTCCATTTCTTTTTCCCATAGTAGTTGAAAGGGCATCCCATGCTAGTGTGGTGGCTCAGTTCCTTGAGGACAACCAGGGACACAGATTCCTTCTATTTTGTTACTCCGCCTTCCCCAGTGAATGACCCTCATTTGGTCCATAGATGGTCCATTGCTTTGTCCACATTCCCGGCAGCAGGATGGAGGAAGAGAGGAAATGGGCTGCCCCGGGCTGACATCTGGAAGTTGCACTTATCACCTGTGCTTACATCCCACTGGCCAGAATTTACTCATATGGCCACACTCAACTGCAGCGGTAGCTGAGAAAGTCTTAAAAAAATAAAATCAACTATTAAAAAAATTGAAGTGTAAAATACATACTGAAAAGTACAAAAATCATAAATGCATAGCGTGTTGAACTTTCACTAATAGAACACACATGCCTAACCAGCAACTGGAAAAGCAAGCATCTCTGGAACACCAGAAACCTCCTCAAGCCTCTAGACTGTATCCTGCTCCCACGGGTGTTTTATCCTGCTTCTCTGTTCTGACAGCATAGTTTCACCTGCTTTTCTACTTTACGTAAATAGAATCGTACACACGTCATTTGTATCTGGATTCCTTGGCATGGTATGTGAGAATCAGCTATATGGTTATATATGGCTATGTTCCCAACCCAAAATTCTACTATGAAAGAAGGGGAAAAATGCTCTCAGAGGACTACTAGTAGGCTACTAGCTACTAGGCATCTCTCTTTTTTATTTTTTTGAGGCAGTGTCTCACTCTGTTGTCCAGACTGGAGTACAGTAGTGCAATCGCAGCTCACTGCAGCCTCTGCCTCCTGGGTTCAAGCAATTCTCCTGCCTCAGCCACCCAAGTAGCTGAGATTACAGGCATGTGCCACCATGCCTGGCTAATTTTTTATTTTCAGTAGAGACAGGGTTTCACCACGTTAACCAAGCTGGTCTCAAACTCCTGACCTCAAGCGATCTGCCTGCCTAGGCCTCTCAAAGTGCTGGGACAACTTTGGTGAGCAATCGTCCCAGCCGCTACCAGCCGTCTCTTTCACTGACTTTAATGTATCTTCCTAATATTTTCTTTCTAAAGCCCCTTACTACTTCCTGCACCCCACATTATCATATGACTGATTTTCCAACTTTGCTGGAAAATGGAAGCTGTGAATTCCTTTATGTTCTTATTACTACAAATAGACATGTATATTTATCATATCGCCTCAAATGAACTGGCACAGAATCACTTGTGCCATATTTTGTTAGAGTAGTCATAAGCCTGCCCAGATTCAAAAGGATAGAAAAGAAAATTTATATCTTAATGGACAACAATGCATAAGAGCATGTGGGGTGAGAGATACTGTGCAGACATCTTTGAAAAATATGGTCTGCCACACCTAGCTTGAAAGCATTTGCACAGCTATTTTAAATCACAGTAATCATATACAGAACTGTGAGAAATAATAATGGTTTCACGACATCAAATTTTCAGGTGATTTGTTTTGCAACAATAAATAGCAGCTAGGTGTATCAGTTACCTACTGTCACAAAACTGCTGCATCTAACACACTACCCCAAAACTCTGTGGCTTACAATCATAATTTATAATTGCTCACAAATCTACAGGTCAATTTGGTGGCTCTGCAAATTTGGGCCAGGCTTGGCTGATCTCAGTTGGTTATCAAGTGTATCTGCGGTCAGCTGGCAGGCTGGCTGGACAGCTTATCTAGCATAGCCTCATTCACATGTGTGGCTGGTTGCGAGCTATTAGCTGGTACAATACAGGTGACTGGACTATGTGTCTCATTATCCAGGAAGCTAGGCTGGGCTTCTTACCATGGCAGCAGGGTAGGACTCTAAAAAAACAAGTGGAAATGTTCAAAACTCTCAGAAGTCTATTCAGAGATGGCATCTTGTTATGTCCTCTGCATTTTATTGGCAAAAACAAGTCACAAGGCCAGTCCTCTAGATTTAAGGGGTAGGTAAATAAACTCAAGCTCAATGGGTAGGATGAGCAGCAAAGTCACACGGCAAATGGCATGAGTAAACACAAGGATAAAAAACTGGAGACACACTGCAATACGTCTACCCAAAATAAACCTTATTGCTTTACTGATCATTTTATAAGGTAAAAAAATGTCTAATGTGGCAGACAAAAATTAAATTGTGTTGAATATTGTCCTATTATTCTTATCCAAATTCATGAACAGGCAGCTACCTTATCCTAAAAAACATCCTTGGTAAAGATTCTGAGCCTCTCAGTTATCTATCCCATGTCTGACAATTACTCATCATCACAAAGTTCTTACAAATATTTAAATTCAGTCCCTTTTCATTCAGCTCTCACTGGGCTATTATTTTCCCTCCTTTCCCATTTCCATCCATTTCCCATTTCCCTCCTTTCCCATTATTCCATCTAAAGAAGCATAAGCTAATGTTTTCCACCATAAAGGGTAACTTAAGCTTCAAAAAAACTCTCAACATCGTAATTATGAGAATAAACTAACAGTTAATAACAGACAGTAGATGAATTCCTCTGCATCTAGTAAGAATAAACTAAAGAACAGAATAAAGAAATCAGCTAACTCAAAGGTCAACAACTGGACTTTAATGAATTAATTTTGTTAAAAGTGTTTTGAACAGATATGCAAGTAAAAACACACACATTAAGAAATGAACAAAAACATTCTTGCTCTCCATAAGTACTTCTTAGAACAGCCATGATTAAGTTGAACTTTATATATAGAGTTTAAAAAACAAGTAACAAATTTTTGTAGAGTTAAACTTGAGACACATACATTTATATCCTAATATTGGATATACTCTCTTGACATTTAATTTGTTATTCCTATTGGTAGGTTTGCCTTTTTAAAGTTTTAAAGTTTTCCTAGGAGAAAGTATAAGAAAAAGGTATCCAGATTACCTATCATTTTTGAACATTACTTAGGAATAACAGTTTTCAGATAGCTCAATTGTGAAAAACAATGACAAAATACTGGAGTGTTAGTTTTATTTTCAGGATCACCTTTTTGAAAAGGATCTTTTTCATTTTGTTTAATAAAAAATAAGTATAAGAAAAATAATTTTGTCTTGGCATTGGTGGGCTGAGATCTATACTGTTCACAAATTCAACAAACAAGAAATGTCTGCTTTAAGAGATCAGCACTAACAGGTAACATCAAAGAGAGAAGCCAACTGTAGGAGACACATCCCAGTGTGCTTAGTTAATCCATCAGGTTTTACTAACACACCTCTGAAAAGAGATGCACATCCTAAATTCACAGATATTAAACAATAATCACTTTCCTTATGTCTATATAAAATGTGCTTACCTCTTTGACAGCTTCAGTCTTAACTGCAAAGAAAGGTTATTAAGAGAACCCAATTATAGGTGCCCCAACTACATGTTAGCACCACAAAATAGCCATCAACATTTCTTGGGAGTGTTATTGGCACTGCGGGTGAGACAATCTTTAGTATGTGGGACTACCCCTGACACTGCAGAACATTTAGCATTCCTGGCCACTCACTAAAAGCCGGTGGTTTTCAAGGTCACCATGACAATCAAATTGACCCTTGATGAGAACCACTGAGCTAGATGAGTCAAGATTAATATCTATTAACTTTATGACTTCCACAGAAAGTAACTGCTTCATTACCTTCAGTAACAATGACTGAAGAGGAATATATTTTTTAAAAAACATTATAATTAAATGTTATTTGGAAAGATAAGCTGACTTCTTCAAACTCACAGTAATCTGAAAGATTAGATGCACAAAGTGCAATACTTACTTATCCCCAAATGCACACATACATTTACAGGAAAATGTTTATGTTCTACAGGCATATATTATTACCCCATTTATGTCTGGTAAAAAAATATGCTCATCTATTACAGTAAGATAAAAACCATGTAGATGTTCTTGGTAAGTTCCCTCACATTGATGTTCCTGGAAACTGCTGTTGTCTTTGCTCCAAAACTTGCTGATTTAATAGCTGTTGCTGTTTCTGTAAAAATTGCACTACTTCTGGACTTCTTAGTAACGACTTAGAAAGAAAAGAAAAAAATTATTAATAGCATTAATCTATGTCATTAGACTGTTTTCATGCTATTTAATTACTCTGATGTGTCCCTACATATGATACAATATGTTCACAAGAATATGCCTGAATCAAAAGCACTTTTACATCTGATGCACTGCAACTAAGCTGCAAACTAAAAATAATGTGATGTCACACATCAAAATACTAAAACCTAAAAATAACGGGTGAAGTCTGTTATTGGTGACTTTGTGTTACAAGGAAACACCTTCTCTAATATGCCAGCAAATATACTCTCTTGAAATATGTAAGAACAAAGAGCTAAAAGTAGCACTGACCCAGGACTATAGCAAGAAAAAAAATGGAGATGAAAGGGGGCCACATGTGAAAATAGCAGCTAAATGCCAGTTTGTACATACATACAAACTAGTGCTAGAAGTCAAGTTTCTCATTAGCCAACTAAGTCTTCATAAAGAAATTAAAAATTGTGTGTATAGGTGTGTATATATATATATGTACATACATATCGGTATATACCAAAATTTCAGGAAAAAAACTAATATAACTGCTCTAAAACATCCAATACCTTTTTGTACACTCATCACTTTAAAATATAGTTGTAATAATATAACAAATATAACAGACTATGATTAACATATTATTATTAGAGACAGGGTCTCACTCTGTTCCCCACGCTGAAGTGCAGTGGCGTGAGCATAGCTCACTGCAGTCTTGAACTCCTAGGCTCAAGCAATCATCCTGCCACAGTCTCCTGTAATACGTTTTTATAATAAAATACTTACATAAATTTATAGAGAAAAAAATCTTTGGCCCCAAAAAGCTGCAAAAAGATAAACTGAATAAAGTGAACATACTATCATTAAATACTGACTTTCAGATTATATGTATCATATCTTAGTACATTTTCTATTTATTAAACAGTTTTATTTAAAAATCATCTTAGCTGTTATGACACTGTTGGACATTTAGGCTGTTTCAACTACCTTTTTTACTATTTATGATAAATATATTCCTGGCAATACCTTTATGTTTAACTCTATCCATATTTAGGATTTACATTCTGTAAATGTCTTCATATTAAATGTGATGTCTGAGTTGAAAGGGATGACTCCTGGTACATATTGCCCAACTGCTTTCTGAAAGTGCCATACCAATATATAATGCCATTAACTACTTGAGAATGTCCATTTCATGAAAGTCTCAACATCACTGCATCATTGTGCATAATCGTTTAAATAATTTTCACTTTTTGTTTATTTTTACTGATATTGAATACCTTTCCATATCATTTAATGGTATTCTGCCTTTTTTTTCTGTTTCTATCTTTTGCAATGTATTGAAGCCAAAGGTTTTCCTCATCAAATTACAGGAATTTTTGTAATAAACTTTCTTTGCAGTTAAGACTGAAGCTGTCAAAGAGGCAAACATATTTTATATATATGTAAGGAAACTGATCATGTTTAATGATTTATAGGGTGCTCTGTTGCCTAGGCTGGAGTACAGTGGTATGATCATAGCTCATTGCAGCCTCGAATTCCTGGACTCAAGCAATCCTCCTGTTTCAGCCTCTTGAGTAGCCAGGACTACAGCTACATACCATCACACTCGGCTAATTTTTAAATTTTTTTGTAGATGGGGTCTCGCTACGTTGCCCAGAATGGTCTCAAATTCCCAGCCTCAAGTGATCCTCCCACCTGGCCTCCCAAAGTGCTAGGATTACAGGCATGAACCACAATGCGCAACCAGGAATATTTTATGTGATAAAATACCAGACACATTAACCATAGTCTTTTATATTTGTTGTACATATTTTTGCTCTAGGTCATTGTGCAATTTGCCACCATTTTTGACTATAGCATTCATTTTTATGTAGTCAAGTTTATAATCTTTTCTCTGTGATTTTGTCTATATAAGCTAAAAAAAAATCTCATTACATTTTTGAGGTAAAGTTCCGATTCTTTTTTTAAAATTTTGACTTATTAGGAATTTATTTTGATGTATAGTGTGATGTCATGAGCTAAAAATCTCAAAAATCTCAATAGTTCCATTTATAACAAACAACGTTTGTTAACACATTTATAACTGATTTACAAACAGATATTTACCAGTCTTTTTTGATTTAACACTTGTTCTAAAAGAGTAGGTCTTGCAGGACGATCCCCAAAAGATCCTGTTCTTTGTTTAACAATGGAGAGTATGTTATCTGCACTTTCCTGGGATAAATGATAAAAATGCAAATAGATAAACAGTTAACGTAATAAGTCATGATTACAGGTATTTCAAAGATGTAATGAACAGGTCTTTGCATTTCTTCCTTCTTCTTGCCCAGTCTCTGGGCAACTCTGGGAAAGTTCTTCATTATCATAAGCAAAGTATCGGCAGTTAATTTAACGTAACATTCCTCCTCGCTCCCTCTCCCCCCAGATTTTCAGCCTGGGTTCTTTAGTCTCTTGGCAGGTCTCAAAATTAATAGTGTGTGTGAGAGAGTGTGATACAGTAATACTGTGAGAGGTGGGCCACTAAGATTGAGGCAGAGTTACTTGTGAGCTATTTTCAATATTACAAAAAATGCCAAGTGGAATTGACCAGTCTCTTTATATAATGCTATCCAGGCCAAAACATAATCTGCTTGCCTTTGGATGAAATATATGAACTCAGAGGCAAATTATATACTGCTCAATAAGATATCTGATAGCTTTTTACCCAATTGGCAACCAAAACAAATGGGGGAGTAGTAAAATATTGTTTAAAGAAGCAATTGATAACCAAAGCTTTCAAAATTTAGATAAACTTGCTTGAAAAAGCACTAGTATAAATAGTCTCCCGCCACCTGTATGAACAAAACAGGTAAGTCCTAAAATGATACCATTACCCTGAGATTTCACTGCCCAAAAAAAAAAATCAGCAGCACTTATTATTAAATACGTACCCCCAGTTACCTGACAGCATCTTAAATACTTGTAATTTTGCTGGCATAACAAAATATTGTTTAGTTGACTGAAATATTCTGACTCTTACAAAACTATGCCACAATACCACATCCAAAATTCTTACTGAAGTAGCAAATATAAAATTATAAATGTTTTACTGGAAAGCCATACCTTGCATGAATTTAACCTCTTTGTTCTTTACTTAGAATATTATCTATGCTGTTTTTTCTCTTGGCCTTCTTTCTACTGGCCTCTGAGTTATCTATGAGAATATCCCCTTAATCTCTTTCATTATGAGAAGTTTACCAACCTGATATTACAAAAATATTTCATCCCTAAACATTTTAGGCCTCAACACATAAAAACTGTAAAAAGAAAATTCTAATACCCAGAGGAAACAAAAATAATTTCTTCCTCCTCCAGCAACCCCCAAGTTGATTTTATTTATGAGAGTCTTTCATTTTTATGTGCAAGATAATGGAATGCTGAAATTGACTTGATGGTACAGTACCCTCTGCCCTCACAACCCCACTATGGAAATTCAAAAGGTTAATTCACAAAATATTAGATACTGAATTAGATAAAGAAGCTTGTAGTGAAAATAACCTTTAGTCATCTAGTCCAAACTTGTACAGATGTTGGAATTCTTTTTCAAAAACCTGCAATGCTTTTTGTCCTACAGAGTTTACCAACTTTTGCCACATTTCATTTGGTTTTGAATAGCTCTAACATTTCGGTAGAATGTTAGGTAGCTTTACTTAAGCTGAGCTGAAATACACACTCCTTGTGATTTATGCCTAAGAGTCCTAGTTACCTCAGAATCATGCCATATAAGTCTACTGCTTCTCTTAAATGATAGCTTTTTAGATATTTAGTAAGAACAATCCCACCAGCAGAGGTCAATTCATTTATCCCTAGTCCCTTTATGCGTCTCTCATATAGCATGGTTCTTAGATTGGTGGAGTAGACATTATACACACTTGTTCCTCATTTAACCTTGACTTGTGTAAGAAATATTAATTTTAGATACCTTAATTTCTTTAATTTTTTTTACCTTAATAAATTCTTCATTGGAATAGAGACCTTAATTTCTAATCTTGCTGCTCACAACATAGCAGAAGACACCGTCATCACCTGTCAGTCCTACTATAATAATCTTCGAAAGAGTCTCAAAATCTATAGGCTCTCAACTTTAACCCACTCCATCAGGGTAGGATCCTCTGCTGCTTCCTAATTAGATCACTTCATTTAAAGACTCCAAATCCAAATCCCATAGCCTGGCATTCAATACTATAAAAAACTGGCTTCAACCTATCTTTCCAAATTTCTCTCTCATGAATTTTCCACTCAACTATTTTAGCTAGAATAGTCCACTTGCTATCTTCACAAAAGTGTTTTCTGTATTCCTACTTCTCTTTCTTTACTAAAATGTGCTTCTCTTTCCTTTTATCTACCAGAATTCTAGGGAAGCAGTATAGTGAGGAGGTAAAAGTCAAAGCTCTAGAATAAGACTGTTTGTGTTTGAGTACAATACTTGCTGGCTGTATGACCTAGGCCAAATTCTTTAGCCTCTCTGTGCCTCAGTTTCCATGTATATAAAATATAGTATCTATCCCATTGCTGAAGGGTTGTGAGACTCCATTTATAGCTTAACACACTGCTTGACACATAAGAAACTCAGCTCATTAAGCGTAAACTATTGCCCATCCTTTCTGGTTTATACTGAGTCACATTTCCTCTGCAAAGCCTTTCTGGAGTATCTCAGCCTACAATGATCTATCCTCCTCTGAACTACTAAAACCGGACTATACAGTTGGCTCTTATTATATCCTGGCTGGCACTGTTATTTTCTTTACACTCAGTTTAACAAAGATAAAGACTTACAGATCTTGTTACCTCCTCAGAACTGATAAAGTATCCCACAATATAAGACAAACTGGATAGTAAACTATTAGTATTATTTGTTGCTTATAGCAATTAATTCCCTTCCATAAAAAGTCATGCAAATTATTTTAAAATAGTGAAGCTAGGTGCAGTGGTGAAATAATCCCAGTTGCTCGGAAGGCTGAGGCAGGAGGATCACTTGAGCCCAGGAATTCGAGGCCAGCCTGGGCAACACTGTGAGACCCATCTCTAAAAAATTAGATAAGTAAATAAATAACAAAATAGTAGTAAGGTTCTTTTCGTGGGAGGTGCAGAGGGAGACTCTAATTCACTATCTATCTGCCTTTTATACATTTTCCTCACTGTAGATGTAAATGTTACGTAGTTAAAAAAAAAAAAAAAAGTAAGCAGCCATAGGTTAACTACTTCTTTCTTGAAAATAAGTATTATTAGGCCAGCGTGGTGGGTCACACCTGTAATCCCAGCACTTCAGGAGGCTGAGGTGGGAGGATCAGGAGTTCGAGACCAGACTGGCCAACATGGCAAAACCCCGTCTCTACTAAAAATATAAAAATTAGCCGGGCGTGGTGGTGCATGCCTGTAATCCCAGCTACTCAGGAGGCTGAGGCACAAGAACTGCTTGAACCCAGGAGGTGGAAGTTGTAGTGGGCCGAGATCGCACCACTGCACTCCAGCCTGAGCGACACAGAGTAAGACTGTCTCAAAAAAAAAAAAAGAAAGAAAAAAAGTATTATTTTTCTCCCTCTCTAAAGAATTCTGAAGTGAATGAGCACCTGTGGAACATACTGAGGAAGAAACTTGATCACCTTTACTAACTTTCATTCTTTCCAGATGCTTATTTCCCTAAATCCCCGTAATCAGAGATTTGGTAAAACATATTATAAGAATATGGATTGAGGGGGTTTTTAAACTAAGATTACAGAAGTCCTGAGCCCATTAATTAGTATGCAAAATTAAAGTTACATAGTGGATTTTTCTAGGAAAAGTCTTCATTAAGTCACCAGACCCTCAAAGAAGTCCTCTTACTCCAAAAGAGTAAAACTTAAGGGAAAGAGAAGTCACTCAGTCCTAACCAGTGTGAATTAAGTATGACACACTGGCAACTGCAAATTTTAGAAATATTTAGAATATTATACTTTTTGTTTCTGAGACAAAGTCTTGCTCTGTCACCCAGGCTGGAGTGAAGTAGCACAACCATGGCTCACTGCAGCCTCAACCTCCTGGGCTCAATGATCCTTCCACCTCAGCCTCCCGAGTAGCTAGGACCACAGGCATGTGCCAACATACCTGGCTAATTTTCAAAATTTTTTTGTTGAGATGGGGTCTCCCTATGTTACCCAGGCTGGTCTCAAACTTCCGGGCTCAAGCGATCCTCCCTCCTAGGCCTCCCCAAGTTCTGGGCTTACAGGTATTAGCCACTGAGCCTGGCCTAGAAGATTACATTTGTAAACAATTACAAGGTCTAATATTTTAGTAATGGAGCACTTCAAGTTCAGCCTGAAACTAAGAAATTTAAAGACTTAGAATACATCCTAGGACCCTAAGACAGTTTGCAGTTAAAAAAAAATTTTTTTTATCACTTTTTTTTTTTTAAGGAGACAGGGTCTTACTATGTCATCCAGGCTGGAATGCAGTGATGCAAACAAGGCTCATGGCAGCCTCGAACCCCTGGTCTCAAGCAATCTTCCCACTTCACCCTCCCAAGTACAGCTGGGTATACAGGCACTTGCCACCATACCTGGCTTGGATCACTTGTAACAAAATTAATTTTTTCTCTACACTGAGGGATTATATAGCTCTCACAAGAAGAAACATCTGCTTATTTGTGACAGCCTCAAAGTATACCACTACCAATGACAATAATAATGGGTAAGGTTTGCAAACTTTAACCAGTTGCTGGACACTGTGTGAACACTCAATATGGAATGGCTCACATATTCACAGCAACACTATGAATGACACACGATTTTAATGCCCATTTTACAGAGTTTAATAACCTATTCAAGCCACAAGGCCAGCAAATGATGCAACAGGGATTTGCACCCAGAAGTCGAACTCCAGAACACTGGTTCTACCTTTGACTCAGTTCAAATCAAACAATCCAAAAGTTTTTTGAGACTTATACCCCATTATCATCCTTTTTTTTACCCCCTCAGGGGTGCTAAGAAAAGGGGTAGTGAGAACAGGGTCCTAAGAACAAGGACACTGAGAACAAAGTATATTAAGTATTGGGGTAGTGAGAACATGAGAACAAGGGACTAAACATAGGGGTACTGGGAACAGAGTTGTAAGAAAAGGGTACTAAGTACAGGGGTACTACAGACAGGCAACTGAGTATAGCAGTACTAAAAATAGGGTACTAGGAAGAGGGTTAACAGAACAGGACACTAAAAACAAAGTACTAAATACAGGAGTATTACAAATAGAGGTACTGAGAACTGGGTACTGAGAACTGGATACTGAGAATAGAGTAGTGAAAACAGAAAGAGATGACTTTCTCGGAAGTACCAACTTCATCTAGGTTCCTAAGTCTCCTTTAGCGATGAACCAGACCGATCGTTTACTCTATGTCCTTCCAGCCATATCCCAGATCTATGACAGCTCTGCCGATGTCACATTATTTTTACTGAAATTTCTGCACCTATCATGAGTTCAACAGAACTGTTATTGCTTTGCACATGTTGGTATAAACTTTAATTTAGGGCAAACACTCTAATTCTCAACCACTAACCCAGTCACTGCAACCCGGCCCATTTGGAAGTGGGGAGGGCAGGCCCTGGAGATGCGGTTTGCGTTAAGATTGGGTTTCTTCTTCCACCTCCCATCCCCAGGCCTCAGCTAAGTCTGATACCTCGAGTTTGACGTTTCCCGCGCTGCCAGTCGAGGCAGTCCCACCGCAGTTTAGGGCCTGGTCGCTCTTCTTCTTTTTATACTTGTCCTTGTACATCTTGTTGCGGTGTTTCTTGCACATCCACGGTTTGCGCTGCTTGGCCACCTGGCTCGTGGTCTCGCTGCAGCCTTCGTAGGTGCAGGTCTTGCTCATGCTGCCCCCACCGCTGCCCCGCCTCCGGGCGCCCCCGCTGCTGCCCTCGCCCCCCGAATGAGTCTCCTCGTCCTCTAGATCCTCCAAACTAGCCGCGCTCTCGCCTCCCCCCGGAGGGTCCGAAGTGTCTAACAGGTCCGCCTCGTCCTCCCCAGCCTCCTCTTCGCCATCCCCGGCCCCTTCGCACAGGTACCTAACGGGCTTGCCCGCCCCAACGCTGGCCCCGGGGGCCGCAGCCTCGTCCTGCCCAGCACAGGGTTGCATCACTAGCAGGGTGAATTGCGAGGCCGAGGCCGCGGCCGCCACCGAGGCTGGCGCCAAGGTGGGAGCCGCAGCCGGGGCTAGGGCCGCGGGGTGGGGCACGCCGCTGGCGGCGCCCGGCCCCGCGCCCTCCGCTACACCCTGCGCCTCCATGCTGCTAAGACCTGGCCGGGGTCCACGACCCCGGGCTTTTAGCACCTGCCTGGCCTAACGGTACTTCGCGAACCAAAGACTCAGGATACGCTGGGGTAAAAGGCGCCTATGCCGCGACGGCGCCCCGACTGCGCCTGCGCGACCGCAGCCTGCGCGTCAGCGTGTGTACGCCCGCGGGCTGTCAGGGAGCGCGGCGCCTCTGGGGGCGGGGCTGAGAGCACACCCAACGGGACTGACTGCGCATGTGCGGCCGCGGCCCCTTCGGCCAGCTGGGGGATTTGTAGACAGGGTCTGGGGGTTGTGTCAGGTGAAAACCTGCAGTGGTTGGCAAGGCAGCGCCGTTTTACCTGAACCTATTTTATCTAAAACGGTTCAAAGTATCTTCTACAGGAGTTCCAGTATGCAAATTAGGATTGTTCCTGAGCGGTCTCACGACTTGTAGTGTTAGGATGCTAATTTTATTATTTCCCCCCAAACTGCCTGCAAGGGGAGATTTGAAGCTGGGATGCAGTGGTGTCACAGCCTAGAGCCACTAGCTCGCAGTCCATGAAGGCAGAGGTGGCTTATTTGAAAATAGTGGAGCGGAGAGGGATGGGCCACACCTTTGGCCGAGTTGTATTTGTATTGAGGGATAACTTTGTTTTTTTTCTCCTGGAAACTCACTTGATTGTTAATACTTGCTCTTTGCTGTGGCTGCTGAGATAAGTCTTAACGTTTTCGTTTAACACAGTGAAAATGTGTGAAAAGGAATACTGAATGGCAAACGTTTAAAAAAACAATGAATGTTCTACCAGTTCTATCAGTTGCTGGGCAATTGCTGGTTGTTAAATCTTGGCTTGCCCAAATCCCAGGAGAGAAAATATCCTGCCGTATCCTGAACTGTTAAGTAGATGTTCTTTTTCCCTTCATCCTATTCTTTCGCCTAGTCAGATTTCCCATCCCACCTACCGGAAAGCAATGACTTTATTCAACAAACTATAAATCCATTCACACTAAGATGTTTGGGTGCTGACATATAGGTAGATCAGTTATGTTTTAAAGAGAGGCATGTGGAAGGGAGAAGGTTTGGAATTAGAGCAACCTAGGTAGTACTGTCCTGTGTGACTACAGCAAGTTCGTGACAGCCTCTCCGAGCCTCAGTTTCCTCATCAGTAAAGCCTGCAGTCGGTGGTGTGCTAGGGCCAACTGATGGTAACTGGTTGCTAAAATTTCAGGAATATAATTAGCAGAAAAATTAAACACTGCTATTATTAAAAGTCTTACTACATAAACTTACAATAAGATTATATTAAAAACAAAGGGTACAAATCTCAAAACTCTTCATTTTCTAATTATTTTATTATGTTTTATCATTATCTGTGCTTTTAAGGTTATTTATGTCTATTGTATCTGTATGCGGAAATATTATTTAGTGGTGTGTTACTGCACATTTTCCCAACTCTGCCTTCAGTATGTCATGTTGATTGCTTGAAATCAGCCACTTTTGGAGTATTACACCAGGGAAATGATCAAATGCTACGAAGCAGGTTTACATTTATTGTTGATTGTCTCTGCACTTAAGAAAGTGACAGTGAAAATGTTAATGAAGATTAAATTTAAGGCCAGGCTCAGTGGCTCCCACCTGTAATCCCAGTGCTTTGGGAGGCTGAGGCAGGTGGATCACGAGGTCAGGAGTTCGAGACCAGCCTGACCAACATGGTGAAACCCCGTCTCTACTAAAAATACAAAAATCAGTCAGGTGTGGTGGTCCACACCTATAATCCCAGCTATTCAGGAGGCTGAGGCATGAGAATCGCTCGAACCCAGGAGGAAGAGATTGCAGTAAGCCAAGACTGTGCCACTGCACTCCAGCCTGGGCAACAGAGTGAGACTCCATCAAAAAAGAAAAAGATTAAACTGAAAATGTATTCTATCTGCAGCTCTCACATTGTGAATATCCAACCCCCCCAACTGAGAAAATATTCTTTCAGTATTTGAAAACTATCATGCAATTCAGCAAAGAAACAGTTTACATCACATCATTGAACAAGTGAAAACCTTACATACATCTTCATTGTTTCACTTTTGTTTTTTCTCAATATAAACAAAAATATCTATCAACATTCGTGTCAAAACTTTATGTCCTTGCCATCATCAAAAAAAAGGAAAAGAACAAAAAGTACACTTTACTTCTTTACTGAATTGGACAGAAACCAAACATTTATTCCTTTTTTTAAATGAAAAAATATAACTTTATTCATAAATAATGTTACTTTTTTTCTTCAACTTTTATTTTAAGCTCAGGGATACATGTGCAGGATGTGCAGGTTTGGTACATAGATAAACATGTGCCATAGTAGTTTACTGCACAGATCATCCCATCACCTAGGTATTAGGCCCAGCATTCATCAGCTATTCTTCCTGATGCTCTCCCTCCCCCACACCCACCTTTAACAGGCCCCAGTGTGTGTTGTTCCCCATTGTGTCCATGTGTTTTTATCATTCAGCTCTCACTTATCAGTGAGAAGATGTGGCGTTTGGTTTTCTGTTTCTGTGTTAGTTTGCTGAGGATAATGGCTTCCAACTCCATCCATGTCACTGTGAAGGACATGGTATCATTCCTTTTTATGGCTGCATAGTATTCCATGGTGTATATGTATCATATTTTCTTTATTTAGTCTACCATTGATGGGCATTTAGGTTGCTTCCATGTCTTTGCTATTGTGAATAGTCAAGCATTTATTCTTTTTTTTTTTTTTTTGGAGACAGAGTTTCACTCTTGTTGCCCAGGCTGGAATGCAGTGGCATGGTCTTGGCTGACTGCAACCTCTGCCTCCTGGGTTCAAGTGATTCTCCTGCCTCAGCCTCCTGAGTAGCTGGGATTACAGGCACCTGCCACCACGCCTGGCTAATTTTTGAGTTTTTAGTAGAGACGGGGTTTCACCGTGTTGGCCAGGCTGGTCTCGAACTCCTGACTTCAAGCGATCTGCCCACCTCAGCCTCCCAAAGTGCTGGGATTACAGGCGTGAGCCACCTCGTCTGGCTGCATTTATTCTTATTTTGAATTTGGGACACTATTGTTGGTGAATTCATAAAAACTGGTAGTGATTTTCATAAGAAATAGTAAGTGACCTTGAAGTTATGGATGTATAGAATTTACAGTATTGAGTATTGTATAGTTTATCAATGTTTGTGAATCATGTGCTAACATTCTTTATCTCAGGTAGTGACACACACAGAACCCCAGAATTGGCATAAAGATTATTTTAAGCTGAGGACACTTGAGATTCAATTGATACAGAAAGAAGCCTTCTCAGAGCTTCCTCTATCTGACTAAAAGCTGAAACTTCTGATAAATGAAGACCATCATAAATTCCCTCTTGAGGAAAGCTACTACCAGGAGAGAGACCAAGAGTAAATCTACCATAAATACCCCATGACCATGAGTTCAGAAAACCTACATAAACATATATTATCACAAAATGCCTTATTTCTCATTTGTTCTCCTAAAACCACATTTGTTTTTCCTAAAGGAACCTATTTGTTCATCCCATAGGAACATTTACTCCGTCTTCCCTTTCCTTACTAATTTAGGTATATAAGCCTCAAATTCTAACCATCCATTTCAGTAACTCATCTCTGAGCCCTCCTATGTACATGTAGTTCTTGTAAATAAACTCTTTTCTTTTACTAATCTATCTTTTGTGAGTTTAGTTTACAAGCTCCCAGGCAAGAAACCTAAGCAGGTGGGAGAAAAGTTTTGTTTCATTTCCAGCCATCAGTTAACTGGTTAAAATTTTTTTTACCAGCATATTACTTGGAGCAGTATTATTTAAATCTTAGTACAAATACCTGTTATGGTGTTCAATAAGTGGCAGTAAGCTTAAAAAATAAACCTACTTTTTTTTGAGGTATGATTTTGCTGCGGTTTGAACACGTCCCTCAAAAGTTAATGTGTTGGAAACAATTGCCATTGTTAACAGTATTAATAAGTGGGGCCTTTAAGAGGTGGTTAGCCCTCATGAATGGATTAATGCCGTTATGGCTTAGTTATCACAGGAGTGGGCTCCTGATAAACAGATAAATTCAGTGTCATATACTCTGTCTATGCTTGCTTCTGCCCTCTGCCCTTCAACTTTGATATTACCCTGATCAGATGCCAGGGCTGTGCTCTTGGACTTTTCAGCCACTAGAACGGTGAGCCACATAAACTTCTGTTCTTTGTAAATTACCCAGTGTGTGGTATTCTATTACAGTGACAGAAGATGAACTAAGACAAATTTACACACCATAAAGTCCACTTATTGTAAGTATACAATTTAAAGATTTTTAGTAAATTTGTAGAGTTGCAATCATTTTTACAAAAAGGTTTTAGAACATTTCCATCTCTCCACAAAAGACCCTTATTATCCATTCTCAGTCAATCCCTGCTCCTACTTCCAGCCCCAGGAATCCACTAATCTTTGTCTCCATAGATTTGCCTTTTCTAGACATTTTGTTAGGAGCAATGAATCCGTACCGGTCTGCAGCGACCTCAATTCTTGCCTCCTTACAAGAAAGAATTTGACCGAGGGGCCTAAGGCAGAGTGAGAGACTGAGCCAAGTTTTTGAGCGGGAGTGAAAGTTCATTTAAATGCCTTAGAGCAGGAAAGAAAGGAAGTGAAGTACACTTGGAAGAAGGCCAAGCGGGTGACTTGAGAGATCTAGTGCGTGGTTTGACTTTGACTTGGGGTTTTATCTGTTGGCATGCTTCCAGGGAGTTGTGTCCCTTCTCCCCTGATTCTTCCCTTGGGGTGGGCTGTCCGCATGCACAGTGGCCTGCCAGCGCTTGGTAGGGGCTGCATGTGCAGTGTGTTTACCAAAACTGTGCACCTGTTCACTTGAGGCATTCTTCCCTTAGCAGTTGAGTGTTTCTAGAGGAAGGTCATATACCAGTTAAACTCTGCCATTTTGTCTCTTAGTGTGCATGCTTGAGGCACTTGGCCAACTCCTGAGATCTTACTGGGAAGCTGCTGATCACCAATTTTAGGTGTTTCTATCTATAGGGAGACTGCCTTTCCCTGGCGCGGGCTGCGACAAATTATTACTTTAGAGAAGCAGTTTAACCACTGCCTGACCATGAGCTTCTGATGGTTGCCCTCCTAAGGGGGACACTCTCCTGCCCTGTTCACGTCTGACTAAGTACCTACTGTAACAGTTTCATATCAGTGTAATCATGTAATATATGGTCTTTTGCACCTGGCTTCTTTTATTTAGCATAATGTTTTTGAAATTCATTTACTTTGTTTCTTATATCAGTAGTTTGTTCCTTTTTATTGCTGAATATTATTTCATTGTATTGTTTATCCATCTACCAGACCATGGACATTTGGATTGTTTTATGGTTTTGGCTATCACAAATAATGGCAATAGATTTTATTATCTAGTGCTTAGCACACAATAGGTCTCAAAAGTATTTTCTGAATGACTATTAACAAAAGAGTCAGGTTAAGGGAAGGAGCTTGAGTGAATGCAGGACTTTCGGGTTCTAAGCCTGGCTTTGTTCCTACGTGTCAGTGAAACTGATCAGGCAGGGGCCAGGAATCTCTGAGCTTAAGACTTCCCCTATACCCTCTGAGGGTTTGATAAACAGTCTAGGAAATAAGCTGACCGCAGGCAGATAAACAGGAGAAAAGGTATACACATTTGTTACTTGCACAGGGGCATAACAGAAAAGTGAATACCCCCAAATCCAGTGAGATCTAGAAGCTTATATACCTTCTTCACAGCGCAGAGCGAAGTGGGGATGTAGGTAATTCAGGGGAGAGTAAATAATTTCTGGGAAAAATGAATGGGCTCTTAGAAGAATAGATGACAGTTTGTGACAAATGTTGTCTGGGTATGGTACTGACTTCTAGTCTTCCTCTCCTGTGATAAGAGTTAATCTTCCTAGTTGATAAACCCCCCAGTGATGGGATTGGAGTTCCTTTTGGAGGATCTGTCTTTAGGGAGATAAGAGATGTTCAGAGAATGCCTCTGTCTGCACCCAATGCCTCCCAAGTGCTCTCACTTCAAAGTAGTCAGTATAACAAGGTAACTTGGGGTGGCCTATCCTGAGCCTCCTTAATGATGAAGTTGGTCTAAATGATCTGTAAGCTCTTTCCTAAGTTTAGAATGTAATATACTGTAATGACCTTTTATGCGCCTGTCACTTGGGATTTTGATTTAATTGGTCTGGCGAGGGGCCAAGGCATCCATATTATTAAAAAGCTCTCCAGGTAATTCTAATATGCAATCAGGGTTGAGAATCACTGAATTATCTATAATATACTAAGAAGTAATCTAGTATACTTAGATGTACAAACGGATATCCTAGCTCAGGGATTCGTAAACATAGTATATTTGTCATCAACCAGTAAGATTTTGCACATATGGTATTTTTTAAGTGGTAGGAACTCAGATTATTGTCAAAGCAAAATTTTAGCATTATTACTATTGCCATTATTTCATTTAGATTCCATCCATTTACTCTTTAAAGACTTACTAGAAAGACAAGGCATTGTGTAAATTCTGCATGGGCTTCCTCATCTCCTCTATTTATTTCCTTACTAATCCTTCTATTTTCCTATAGCCACGCACATTCCTTCTTTTGTGTTTTTGAAAATGGTGCTTATCAATTACCAAAGGAGTAGTCTTTCTCTCTCTCTGTCTTTTTTTTTTCTTTTTTGAGATGGAATCTCACTCTCTCACCAGGCTGGAGTGCAGTGGCGCGATCTCGGCTCACTACAACCTCTGCCTCCTGGGTTCAAGCGATTCTCCTGCTTCAGCCTCATGAGTAGCTGGTGCACGCCACCATGCCCAACTAATCTTTGTATTTTTAGTAGACACGGAGTTTCACTGTGTTGGCCAGGATGGTCTCGATCTCTTGACCTCATGATCCACTCACCTCGGCCTCCCAAAGTCCTGAAGTGATTACAGGCGTGAGCCACAGCGCCCTGCCGGGAGTAGTCTCTTTAAGTGGGAAACAGTGAGATGAAAAAGTGCTTATTCTTTTTTGATAATCTGGCTTATTTTTCTGACAAGGAAGCAAGGTCTATTAAAGGGGCCTCAAGCTCTGGGGGTCAGGGTGGGGCATTGCAGTGAGTGGACAGAACTAGAACAGAATGGCATCAGAATTGAGGCAGGTCTAGGGACCAGCTGCTCTCCCCAGCTCTCTTTCTCTCAGGTCACCTACTTTTTTCTGGACAGTTTTCCTTTGTCTACCAGCTTTCTTCAGATCCTTCATAACTTGGGCTTGCACATGGCTTTCTGGTTGGTCTCTGTTTGACCCGTAGATGTACTTTGCTTGCTGTCCCCTGTTCTTTTCTGTGCTAGGGGTGGAGGCAGGCTGGACTGAACCATACCAGAATTCCCATGGTCTCTGGATTCCGACTGGGTTTGACTAACTCATTAAGTGGGCCACCAGAGCAAGGGGAAAGTGAGAGATGAGGATACTGCCTACACTCTGCTTCTCTCCTCCACTTTGCCTGTCTGGCAGTCTCTATATCCCTCTGAGGCTACAGCTCCTGCTGAGGGGCGCTCTTCCACATTACTAGGTCTTGCTGAGCACCAGTAACCCTATTTCTGCCCCCTGCTCCTTCATGCCCAGGTAGTAATGGCTTCCTGCTGCTGCTACGTTCTGGATGGCTTTACCATCCTTTGTGTGTTCTCTTAACCCTGCTTACATTTCTGCAAACAGTCTTGGCTAAAGTCTCTTTCTTTGAACCATCTATATCTTCTGTTTCTTGCCGGGACTTTAAGATATAGTGGCCATGAATGGGATTCATGTTCTTCAGTTCCTTAGGACCTTTCCATCTTAATTCTCACTGCTCACTGGTGCCATTTCTCCAGGGTTTCCATTTCAGACTCCAGATAGTAAGACTTTGTTTTGCCTAATTTGTCTTCCTATTGCTGGGTTGGTTGGAGCTCATGGAAAAGCCATGGATGGTCTACACCTGGGTAAGGTGCCCATTCTTGATCCAGTCAGTCATTGGAGGAGGAATCCTTTCACATAGAACAGGGGCTGTGGCAGTGCAGTTTCCCTTAAAGGGGGATGCAGGCTGGTAGGGACGAATCAATTTCAATCTACTGCTTTAATTCTACTTTCTCAACATTCGAGTAATTTAACCCTGACTTGGCCTTCTGCCTTTAGTAAAGAAAATGATATATGGTTAATTTTTATTTAACTTTAATGAAAGTTAAGAATTATTTTCTAGAACCAAAGGGCTATGCCTTTTCTCCTCTATTTCCAACTCTATACTCCATTTCCCCTTTTCTAGCTTATTTTTCTTTTTTTCTTATTTCCATAAAGCAGCATCATGTTTTCCTGAGAAGTAATTTATGCGGTGAGTTGGGAGCTGAGGAAAAGAACCATTCTAATTTTCTTTTGCCAATCACCTTTTCTTCAATCCTTTTCCAATCACCTATAAAGCTTGGTGTCCACAGAGTACCAATTCTCACCAAAACAGAACTTCACCATTGTTATTATAGCATAGGAATCACAATGAAGAATTCTGATATGAGAAATTTGTTTATGACAATCTGTATTACACATTATATCATGTATCACTATTTTATTTAATTAAAATTTATTTAAAAAAAACAACTCATCTTGTGCTTCCAGGAGAGTGGGAAGAATATTGGGAAAATAAAAATGAACATAGAGTTCATTTTTAAGCCTCTATTTATGTTTCTTGCATTCCTCAGTTTGTAGATAATGCATGAACAAAAAAGAGACTGTGCTCAGAATTTCAGAAATACTGTTCTGATTTTGTTTAGAACAGCCAGGAGATGACCTCCTTTGAAGGAAGATTCTAAAGAATTGTTGGATACATAACACTTTTATATTTATCTCATCGTGAAAGGTGAAGCAGTTTTAGGGCTTACATATTCTTAGATAGTCATGCCTCATATGTTCACTTCAGTCAGAGGCTGAGTGCCTATGTTTTTTATCTTTTACATCCCAAATCATTCTTGAATCTGGCCTAACACAGATGTCACAAGATGTATTGCTCATATGTTAATACAACGTAGGATAGCACAGAAATATCCCCAAGCATGACCTTCTGTGGTTCCTTTACAAGAACAGTTCTTTTATCAACACATGTGTGTTAGTCTGTTTTGTGATGCTATAATAGAATACCTGACGCTGGCTAATTTATAAAGGAAAGAGATTTATTTAGCTCACAAGAAGCATGGCACCAGCATCTGCTTGGCTTCAGGTGAGGGCCAGACATGGTGGAGGTCAAAACATAGTGGAGAAGGTCACAGGGAAAGTGGTCACGTGTGAAGAGGGGACAAAACAGGAGGAGGAGCCTCACGTTACAACAGCTAGCTTTCATGGGAACTAATCCATTCCTGAGAGAACTATTCCAGTCTCGACAGAGCAAAAACTTACTGCCTTGAGAATGGCACCAAGCCATTCATGAAGGATCTGCCCCCATGACCCAAACACCTCCCACTAATCCGCATCATCCAATATTGCCACACTGGGGCTCAAATTTCCATGAGTTTTGGTGGGGACAAACCACGTCCGAGCCATAGCAACATGACATATATTCATAATCATTGTGATGTTATCAGATACTCACACACCAAGCTGACTCCTGATTTGAACATGAGTAGGGAAATTTATTTTAAAAATTATTTTTCAGTAATCTACATAAGTCTGGTCCCAGACAAATAGTGTGACTGGAAGGGCAATAAGAAGCAGTCCCTGATTCACATATAAACATAGAGCTGGCAACTGGATCCATTTGCCATGGCAGCAAAAGTCTGAGTCTGGATGAGACATAGGTGATGCTCTCATCTTTCTTGCTATAAGTAGACATGGTGGGCGGGGGGTAGCATTTTTTATTTTTTTTTGAGATGGGCACTCTTGTTGCCCAGGCTTGAGTGCAATGGTGCAATCTCGGCTCACTGTAACCTCTGCCTCCTGGGTTCAAGCGATTCTTCTGCCTCAGCCTCCCAAGTAGCTGAATTACAGGCGCCCGCCACCACACCCAGCTAATTTTTGTATTTTTAGTAGAGATGGGGTTTCGCCATGTTGGCCAGGCTGGTCTTGAACTACTGACCTCGTGGTCCACCTGCCTCAGCCTCCCAAAGTGCTAGGATTACAGGCATGAGCCACTGTGCCCGGCCAGGGGTGGTATTTTTAAAAAAACTTGTTAAATTGTTGGTTTAACTAAGTTGCTTATTTATTAAGATGCTCTTGTTTTGACTAAGATGAACTGTAATGAGGCATTAAACCCCATCAGTTTATAGCAACATTAATTTTTCCAACGATGGGAGATTTACAGAAATGTGAGTAGGTTACTTTATCAAAGGTCCATTTCTAATTAGGCAAAAAAGGCTTCTAATGACAGAGTAAAGATGATGACTTTCGTAGCCCAATATGTGAAGTAGTATTTGTTCTGGGCCATTGCAATCTGGGAAGACCAGTGCCCTAACTATATTTTAGACCACTCTCGCCTTTATACCTTCATCAAGGGACTCTGAGAAGATCTCAAAGGACAGAGATATAGAACAGGGAGCCAGGGAAAGATGCCTAATTATATAATACATAAAACATGCAATTCCCCTACAGATGTACTTCCGGCTTGTGTACTGCTGTATTTGTGTTTAAAAGCACAAACATTCTGGTAAATTCTATTTGGCACAATTTCCATCAAAAAAGGAAAGAAATACATGGTACATAATGTATTTACATATTTTTATTGTATGTGCTATATTCCTAACAGAAGAAGACTTCTTTTTGAGTAAGCATCGATGAGAAACAAATCTTCTCCTTATAATTTTACACATTCGATTACTAGAATAATTTTATTTTTTTCTTTTTTCTGTCTTTCTTTCTTTTTTTTTTTTTTGAGACAGGGTCTAGCTCTGTTGCCCAGGCTGGAGTGCAGTGGCGCAATCTCAGCTCAATGCAGCCTTGACCTCTAGGGCTCAAGTGATCCTGTACCTCAGCCTCCGAAGTACCTGGGACCACAGGCACACGCTATCATCCCCAGCTAACTTTTTTTTTTTACTGCACTCCCAGGCTGGAGTGCAATAGCACAATCTCAGCTCACTGCAACCTCTGTCTTCCAGGTTCAAGTGATTCTCCTGGCTCAGCCTCCCGAGTAGCTGGGATTACAGGCGCAGGCCACCATGCCCAGCTAGTTTTTGTATTTTTAGTGGAGATGGGGTTTCACCAGGTTGCCCAGGCTGGTCTTGAACTCTTGAGCTCAGGCAATCTGCCTGCCTTGGTCTCCCAAAGTTCTGGGATTACAGGCACGAGCCACCATGCCTGGCCTCAGCGTTTATTTTTAATAAGCCCCAAGGGAATCTTATCCCTAAATTAGCAAGAGACTGTGAGAACTGGCCTACCTTATAGATTTGCTGTTATTATTGATGGGGTCCAGGACACGCTACCCCAAATATGGAAACTTGGAGGCCACTGTCTGACCTTCTCCTATCTTTATGTGTGAGAGCTGGCTGTAAAAGAATTCTTTGACATACCTCTCCTGAAAGTAGGTCATAAGAACCTCATGTGACAGGTGTCCTGCCCTAAACTCAGAGGAAAGGAATGAGGACATAGTGATGCTAAGAAGAGTCTGAACAAACAGGCCTTGCTAAGTCCCCTCAGTTTATTACTGCTAGATCATATCCCCTTTGTCCAATTATACTTTTATATGACTATCCACTCTTTATCAAACCTAGGCGTGAAAACAGTTTTCTCTGTTTCTTTGAGTGTTTATTTCTGAAGGCTCTCGTTTCAAGTAAAACTTTTGTTAAATAAATTTGTTAAGCTTTTCTCTCATTAATCTGTCTTTTGTTATAGGAGTATTAGCCAGGACCCTTGTGATGGATGAGGAAAAGAAGTTACTTTTCCCCTCTACAGTATTAAATGAGACAATATGCCAGCACTTAGAAAGGGCTCAATTAAGGGTAATGGCAGGGCAATCAGTTTATTGAATGAGCTGGATTGGTAGGATCTAGGAAATAACTATTTTCTTCTACCACTTTCTTCAGACCTGATGTGTCTGCTTTTTCTTTCCCAACTCTGGAGAATATTTTGGGACGATCCCTTAGTTTCTCTATTCACTTTTATGAATTAATAAGCAATCTCATTTTCAGGCTACAAAAAGCCTTGGAAAACAATAATATCAAACTTCATTTTTTTTCATGTACTTTGGAGCTTCTCTCCTTTATAATTCAAGTCTGAAAATTAACTAATGGGGTGGTAGGCAGACAGCATGCCCAGTTTCTTCATTCTCCTGTCCTCCGCTTTCTCCCCTATTTACTTTTGTGATTTTTTTTTCTTTTTGAGATGGAGTTTTGCTCTTGTTGTCCAGGCCAGAGTGCAATGGCACGATCTCGGCTCACTGCAGACTCCACCTCCCAGGTTCAAGTGATTCTCCTGCCTCAGCCTCCTGAGTAGCTGGGATTACAGGTGCATGCCACCACCACGCCTGGCTATGTTGCTATTTTTGACTCCTTCAATTAAGGCACAGGGATGGGGAGAGCTAAAGTTGAAGAGGGAATCATAGATGGTGGGTGCTACTGGAATCTGTAGTTGGGGATTTTCATGTGACAGATGTCCTAATGATGGCTTCCTTTCTGGGGGCTTCTATGACTTCTGTTCCCCTGATTTAAGTGATACCCATTACTTAGCATCTTTCTGCTGGTGGATCGCCATACTGCCACATGTGCTCCTCCTGGACAAAGTCCTTTTGGGATAACTAAATCCAACCATCTTGCCCTACCAGAGATAAAAGAGAAGCTGGCTTCTATAGCTACTGGTGTCCCTAGCTTTTTACATTTTTTATCAAGACAGCTTTAGCTAGTCCCTTGCTTTTAGATGTATTTTAGAAAGATTCAGGCAACATTCCTTGTTACCCTGCAAACTCTACGGTATGTGTGTGCGATTTCTCTATAATATTTTTTCTAAGTCCTACTCATTTATCTTGAAAGGAAGAAGGGTGTTAAATTTATGAGAGTCCATTGATTTAGACTGAGCTCCTACACCAGGTTCCTGCAGACCAAACCAGAATGCAGTCACTCATGCTCAAGTTTCACATCCCCAAACTGAAAATAGGTTGTTTAATCTGACCTTCTGAGAAATCAGGAAAGAGATGATAGCCAAATCTCCGATCAGCCCAGTTTTAGCCTATATAATAAGGAAGTCCCCTCTGCTCTAACCCTTACAACGAAAGTAATCTGACACTAACCAATCTGCTTTTTTGCATTATACTATTTCCTTGTTCCTGCTCAAGCTACCTTTAAAAAACGGACTGTTTTTCCATGTCCAGCAGAATGCCTGTCCAAATCTTGTCCAAGATGGGGTGCTGCTTGATTCATGAATTGCTAATAAAATCCAATTACATTTTAAATTGAATTTGTTGAGATTTTGTTTTTTGACAAAGGAAACACACAGTTCACTTGCCACTGTCTTAGAAGAAATCCTCTCTTTGCATTTTATTTGGTTTTGCCACTCTCAGCTTCTCTTAGATGAAGATGTGGGCTGAAGAGGGGGAATGAGTTTCAGAATACAAAACCAGTTTGGGACCACACTGGTGCTCTGGGAGCTGGTGTTCTCTTCCTTGGGGACTTACTCAGAACTATGAGACAACAGGAAGAAAAGTAGTTATTGTTATAATTTGTGTAGTCATGGTTTGGGCCACTTAGATCTTCAACTTTTTTCATAATATACTGTTGTTTTCTCATTCGTCCTTGCCATTTTTCATGCAGAAGAGCTCTAATGCTAAGGTACCTCGATTGCTAAGTTACCCTACCATCAGTCGAGGTGGTATATCAATGTGTACCCCCACAACCACGTTCCCAATCTCTTCAGTTTATGTTACTATCACTATTATCATGGTATCTATGCAGTCAATTGTTCATGATATGCACTAAAGCAGGAAGGTAATAGTTTGGGATAATACTGAATTTCCACGTAATAGCAGTATACAAAAAAATGTTTTAGGTTCCTTATTGCTGTCAATGAGAGTCCTCACCTGCTGAGCCTGGAAACCATACCACAAGAAGACTAATTTCCTCACTAGTTTATGTGTTGGAGGAATTCAGGAAGACGGACTTCATCTCAGAAGAAGACTCTACCTTTTAGAGAGATCTGCTATAACATATGAGCAGAATGCAGTGACTAGGGGGAAAGATAGGAATACAAAGTTGGATTGGAAAAACAGCTAGAACAAATTAAACTGGGAACAGGAACCTTCTGACTAAAAGTACCAGACTCTATATGGAGGTATACATGGCCAAAGAAAATTCACAATGCAACATTCTTAAGGCTTCCCAGAGATCTGAGCATTAGAGGATGGTCTAGCATAGGCTAAAGTGATTAAAGATCAATTACAGAAATCTGTCAGGGAACTGAGTACAAACAAGTTATGCTTTGGAAAGAGCATAAATGCCATGATCATTACTTTGGGAGACAGAGAAGCACTGAATCAAGCCATCAAAAGAAATGTCTTCCTGGAGAGCAAACTTAATTAAACAGAAGGCGAGGCTCCTGGAATCTGTCCAGCATCAGAAAAGAACTGGTCCTGCAATATCCAAGCCAAGAGGATGGACACTGACTTCATGCCATCCATGGATCCGGTTCCAATCCAGACACACCTCGTGCTGGGTGTGGTGGCTCATGCCTGTAATCTCAACACTTTGGGAGGCCAAGGTGGTCAGATCACTTGAGCTCAGGAGTTCAAGACCAGCCTGGGCAACCTCATCTCTACAAAAAAATCAACAAAAAATAAGCTGGGTGTGGTAGCGCACACCTGTAGTCCCAGGCTGAGGTGGGAAGATCATTTGAGCCCAAGGAGGTCAAGGCTGTGGTGAACTGAGATTATGCCACTGCATTCCAGCCTGGGTGAGAGAGCCAGACCCTGTCTCCAAATAAATAAATAAATAAATAAATAAAATAAATAACCAAAACACAAATACAACTCACATGTTCTTGTGAGGTATCGGAAATCTTTTCATTCTGTGAACCAAATAGTCTGCCTTCAAAATTAAAGGGAACTTGCTGCAAAAAGTAGGGCAGTGGGAAACAAGCTGACATCCTTTTGAATATTTGCGTAGGCTCAGTTCCTGAGCTAAGCAAATGCCACAGACTCCCTGGGGGGTGGCAAGGACAGAGAGGACAGAGACACAGAGCTAAGCAGCACTAGTGTACTTTTAGATGACAAAGGACTAGTAGATGGTTAAAATTAAGGAAACTACATTTAAATATTTGTTCACCATTATTGTGGTCATTGGAGGGTAGAGTATAGATGCTGCTTGTTTTGCATCATTACTTATTTCCTCTTCTTACACTAGTCTTTTTCAATTAATGTGAGCAAAATAACAGTAAGATGTCACCATCATTAGTTCTATGATTTGTGGGCCAAGCCAATTTTTGGTGGCTATCCTCCATGGCCTTTGGTGTTTATCCTCTTGAAGAGTATTTTGGTACCTGCTATGATGTGTGCACCAAGACAAGCCAGTATTTTGGGTGGGGATGGCTCTAAAGTTTGAATGTAATCAATCATGTGGCCAGAGTCTGGGTCATCCCAAGAGTTCTGATGAGTGTGAAGGGCTCCTGGATGTCCAGTGACTCCTTAAATATGTGTCAGCCTATTTTATTGGCTTACTGTGTCCTTTAAAGTGCTCAGAATGTGTGCTAGGCATGGTGGCTCACACTCGTAATCCCAACACTTTGGGAGGCTGAGGCGGGAGGATCACTTGAGCCCAGGAGTTTGAGGCCAGCCTAGGCAGCATGGTGAAATCCCATCTCTACAAAAAAATAATAATAAAAAAATTGGCCAGGTGTTGTGGCACGTGCCTGTGTTCCAACTACTTGGGAGGCTGAGGCAGGAGGATCACTTGAGCCCAGGAGATCGAGGCTACAGTGAGCTGTGATTATGCCACTGCACTCTAGCCTGGGTGACAGAGTGAGACCCTATCTCAAAAAAAAAAAAAAAAAATCAAGTGTTCAGAATACAACAGACAGATGACAGTTTGTCATTTTTTTTTTCTATAACAAAAACGTCTAGAACTTTATCGACACCTTGTGGATCAGGATGCTTACTTCATTTTTAGAACTATAGTTACAACTTCCAAATGCTACTTTTTACAAAATTGTGGCCATAATTGTGGCCAGTTTTTACCTGTCTTGACAAGAAGTTATTTTAGATTTGCTATATGAGCCTAGTGGACTCTTAGGGAAGATTTTGTTTTGATCAAAGTCTGTGGAAGTCTACATAATTGAAAGTCTACATAATATAGAATAATCTATAGGACAATTTGCCTCCCCTGGTGTGGGGTTAATTTCCATTTCATGGGAGCTATCTAGACAGCTTGTAATGCAGTCCCAGGGAACAGGACTTTTCTTAAAATCATGTTGAATCAATCAAGGAGTCATGAAAATAAAGTTGAAAAGCAAGAATTGTTATTGGAACTGATTTTTATTTTTTTTTTTGAGACCGTGTCTTGCTCTTGTTGCCCAGGCTCGAGTGCAGTGGCCCGAATTTGGCTCACTGCAACCTCCACCTCCCAGGTTCAAGCAATTTTCCTGCCTCAGCCTCCCAAGTAGCTGGGATTACAGGCATGTGCCATCACACCCAGCTAATTTTTGTATTTTTAGTAGAGATGGGGTTTTGCCATGTTGACCAGGCTGGTCTTGAACTCCTGACCTTAGGTGATTCGCTCGCCTCAGCCTCCCAAAGTGCTAGGATTACAGGCATGAGCCAACATGCCTGGCCTGGAAATGACTTTTCAAACAAGGTTAAAAACAGAGCTTTCATACCCTCTCTATTACGTATACTTATCACTGTTTTGTTATGAACTACAGTTGATCCTTGAAAAACAGGGGTTTGAACTATGTATGTCCACTTATATGTGGATTTTCTTCTGACTCTGCCACTCCTAAGACAGCAAGACCAACCTCTTCTCTTTGTTCTCCTCATCCTACTGAATGTGGAGACAACAAGGATGAAAATCTTTATAATGATCCACTTAATGAATAGTAAATATATTTTGTATTCCTTATGATTCTCTTAATACAATTTTCTTTTCTCTAGCTTACTTTATTGTAAGAACACAGTATGTGATATGTATAACATACAAAATATACTGTTTATGTTCTCAGTAAGGCTTCCAGTTAAGAGGAGACTATTAATATTGAAGTTTTTTGGGAGTCAAAAGTTATATGAGGATTTTCAATTGCACAGGGGTCAGTGCCCCTAACCCCTGTGTTGTTCAAGGGGTCAACTGCATTGTCTCACATTGTCGGACAAGAGAAAAAGAATATGTTAACATCAGGGCTATATCCTCTGGAAGAACAACAAAAATGCTTTTGAGTTGAGAAAATAAATTTAAATGCTACTGAAATTCCTCAGAAGAATTAAGCTAGAGTGCCAGGTATGTTAATCAAGTATCAGTTATGGGAGTACTGAAGTTTTCTAAAAGGAAAGAAAAGAAAAGCAATGATGAAGTAGTTTTTAGTTGGCAGTTAGGTAAACACTCCATGGCCATATTTAACAGTAAATATTGGGGAGACACCTAATCTAGGCCCTGGTGCAGGGGGGCTTTAATGTGCAAGCACAGGAAAGAATCAGCCCCTCCCTGGCACAGGAAGGATCATAATCTAAGATTCAAATGTTAACTCCACGGTGGCTCACACCTGCAATTGCAGCACTTTGGGATGCCAAGGTGGGCGAATCACCTGAGGTCAGGAGTTCGAGACCAGCCTGGCCAACATAGTGAAACCCTGTCTTTACTAAAAATACAAAAATTAGCCAGGCGTGGTGGCACACGCCTGTAGTCCCAGCTACTCGGAAGGCTGAGGGAGGAGAATCACTTGAACCCAGGAGGTGTAGGTTGCAGTGAGCCAAGATTGCACCAGTGCACTCCAGCCTGGGTGACAGAGTGAGACTCTATCTCAAAAAATAAAAATAAAAAAATAAAGATTACCTCGACAGAACCTTGACTCCAGCCTCATTCTGCCAGCTCAGCACCATGGGTGGGGAAGCACCCACTTCTCCTCAGGTGAGATCAAGGGTCTAATCCTCATGAGCAGGATTTATTCTTCATACACTTGGCTGTAAGAGGTTTCCATGGCACTCTGCCCACAGGGGATCCACCATGGATGAGTAAGCTTACTTCTTCAGTGTCATTTGCTTGTTTAATTTTGTTTAATCTGTTACCAATACAGAAGGAAGCAATTCCATAGTTCCCGTCCCTTGAGTTTACACTATACTGCTGAGTTGGTTGAATACAGTTTGTTCTGAATGATTTAATAAAATAAAATAATAATTTGTATTTTACTTTGGACAGAAGATGTAATTGTACATCTGATATTCTGAGAATACTTAGCATTTCAAATGAAAGCATAAAATCATAATCGGTTGAACTTTTGGTGAAGTCCTAAAGGACTTGTTAAGGATGGTGACTATAGGTTTTTAGGATGTATTCAATCAATTCTTTAAAAGAATTTATTGAGATATAATTTATGTACCGTAAAGGTTACCCATTTTAAGTGTACAATTCAATTTTTTTTTTAGTATATTTCCAGAGTTGTGTAACCTTAACCTAACTTTGGATTTTCTTCCACTCAGAAAGAAACCCTGTACCTATCAGCAGTCATTCCCATTCTTCCTCCCGAGTCTTTTCCTTTCCCACCCCTAGGCAACCACGAATCTGCTTTCTGTCTCTGTCTTGATAGATTTGCTTATCCTGGGCATTTCATTGACTGATATCATACAACACGTGATCTTTTGTGAGTGATAGTGGTTTCTCTTGCTTAACTTTTCTTTTTCTCCTTTCTTTCCTTTTCTTCCCTTCCTTCCTTCCTCTCTCTTTCCCTTTTTCTTTTCTTTTCTTTTTTCTCCTTCCTTCCTTTCTTTCTTTCTTCTTTCTTTCTTTCTTTCTTTCTTTCTTTCTTTCTTTCTTTCTTTCTTACTTTCTTACTTTCTTTCTTCTCTTTCTTTTCTTTCTTGTTTTTTTTTGACAGGGTCTTGCTCTGTCACCCAGGCTGGATGCAGTGGTACAATCATAGCTCACTGCAGTTTAAACTCCTGGCCTCAAGTGATCTTCCTGCCTCAGCTTCCCTTGTAGCCAGGACTACATGTCAGTACCACCACACCCAGCTACTTAAATTAATTAATTAGTTAATTAATTTATTTATTTTGTAGAGATGGGGTTTTGCCATTTTGCCCAGGCCGGTCTTGAACTCCTGGCCTCAAGTAATCCTCTTACCTCGGCCGCCCAAAGAACTGGGATTGTAGGTATGAGTCACTATGCTTGGCTTCGCTTAGCTTTCCAATCACTCATTCTTTCAATATATATTTATTGAGCTTCTATTATTTACGCCGTGGTAGGCCCTGGAAATACCAAGGTAAATAAAACACTCTTCCTTCAAGGAGCTTAGAGTGGTGGTTCTTGATTCTGTTAGACCCAAAGGTCCCTCATTTTTTTAAACAAACATTTTGTAAAATTTCTTTCACAATCTCAAAATAAAATTCGCATTTAAAATGACATGCTTATGCAAAGAATTTAAAAATCAACATTATCCTCAGGAGCTGGAAGGAGGGGAAAATAGAGAGTTGTTTAAGGGGTATAGAGTTGCAGTTTAACTAGATGAAAAGTTCTGGAGATTGGTTGCACAACAATGTAAATATACTTAGCACTATTGAGCTGTATATTTTAAAATGGTCAATATGGTAGATTTGGGAATGTTTATTTTTATCACAATTTAAAATATTCCACATTGTCCTAAATGTAATATAAAGGAGATACAAAGAAGAAAGTAATTTATAATCTAATAATATGTGTATCTAACGTGTTAATTTCCAGGCACAATTAGGCAGAACTATAATGATGTAGTCAAATGTGCTCATCTGATAAAATAAATAAGAAATAGATAGAGGTCATTTTAAAATAAGAGGTATAAGAAAAGGAAAGAACAGAGGCATATGTAAACACCTGAATAGAAATAGTTTAGGAGAAACCAAAACCACACTAGTTTGTATATGATAAGAGAACAAGATGAAAACCTTTAATTGAAGTAGGGAAAACATCCAAGACAAATTATGGGCATTGAAGGGAGAAAATGAGTTGGGCATTATTTAAAAATGAAGGATAAAATAATTCTATTGTGACACATGGTATGGATAACAGTATCTCACATAATGTCTTAAAATCCCACAATTTATTTAGTTATACAACCAGTCTCTAAAGCTTAAAAACACATGGGTGACCATTCTCTGATAAGCAATGGTGAATAGAGTAGACTGGAAAAAGAAACCATCGGACAAGAGGCTCTAAGAGATTGTGCTCTGGGGATTCCAAATGGTAGAGAAAAAAACAAGTAGTCAAAAAATAAATATACAGATGATATAGTTTGGCTGTGTCCCAACTCAAATCTTATCTTGATTTGTAGCTCCCATAATTCCCACGTGTTGTGGGAGGGACACAGTGGGAAATAATTGAATTACAGGGATGGTTTCCCCCATATTCTCTTGGTTTCCCCCTTGTTCTCTTGGTGGTGAATAAGTCTCATGAGATCTGATGATTTTATAAGGGGTTTCTCCTTTCATTTAGCTCTCATTCTCTCTTGCCTGCCTCCATGTAAGACGTGGCTTTCGCCTTTGGCCGTGATTGTGAGGCCTCCCCAGCCACGTGGAATTGTGAGTCCATTAAACCTCTTTCTTTATAAATTACCCAGTCTCGGGTATGTCTTTATTAGTAGCATGAGAACAGACTAATAACAACAGTTTCAAAATGTAATTATCAGAACATATATATCTTATCATAGTACTTTCAACTTAAACAAATATATGCTAATGATATGAAATATTTGAAAACAATATCTTGTATTAAAATTCAATGACATGTCTGTTTCCTAGGTCTATGGTTCAATATTTTGTAAAGAGTCTATGAAAGTTAGCTTAAAATCTCCTGTCACCGGTTTGCAATTGATTTTCATGACACTCACAGTAAGCATTTTGAAACCATCCTCAGCTATATGTGTAGTAGGAATGTTGCCATTTGGCCATACCACCCTGAACCCACCTGATCTCATCTGATTTCAGAAACTAAGCAGGGTCAGGCCTGGTTAGTACTTGGATGGGAGGAATGCTGCCATAATTTAGATTATTTTCGAACAAGTGGGTGAGAAAGTCTTAGCTGGATCCGAGATCTTTTTATTATGACAGATTAAATCATATGTTGTCCTCAAAGTCCAATTAAGTTTTTTTTTATATGAGAGGCACCATACTGAAATCAATTAACTTTTCTTGAAAATGCTGGCAAAGATATTCCACATCTGTTTGAAACCACCCAATCTGGTATTGTAAAATGTTAATGGATCTTTAAACCTAATCATCACAGCATCCAAATGAGAGCAATATATTTCTGAGTCAGTATCTTTTAACCTACCGTTATGTTAGATTATGCGACAAAGCTGAAAACTGTAAAAATTAGCATTGAGCAAGTGCAATGGATTGAATGTTTATGTGCCCTTAAAATTTAAATGTTAAAATCTTAACACCCCTGGTGATGGTATTAGGAGGTGGGTCCTTTGGGGGTGATTAGACTATGAGGGCAGAGCCCTCATGAATGTGATTAGTGCTCTTATAAAAGAGACTCCAGGGAGATTCTTCACCCTTTCTGCCATGAGAGGACACAGCAAAAAGACAACTATCTGTGAATCCGGAATAGGGCCCTCACCAGACACAGAATCTACTGGCACCTTGATCTTGGACTTCCCACTCTCTAGAATGGTGAGAAATAAATATTTGTTGTTTTTATGAGTCACCCAGTCTGTGGTATTCTGTTAGTAGCCTGTAAAGACTAATCTGGCAAGCTTATTTAAAAAATATTATGTTTATTGATTAAGTCATGATAATTCCCTATACTATAATGAGATTGAGCTCCTTTCCTTAAAATGTAAGAAGGACCTCATTTGCGCTGTAGCTCTACCTTTGCAGTGGAGAGATAGGACTGTGCCCTCCTTAGCATTAGTTATAGGAGGAAACCTGACATCTGCTACCTCCTGATGTGAGGAAATATGAAGTATAAGCATTACATATGATTCTTGCCAAAAATGTTTGATGTGAATCTAATGAAGTCTATAGAGCTCATTTCGTATTTATAGGGATGAGAGGGAGGAATAAGTTAAATGGCACCATGAAGAGTCAGTCAGAAAAATTCAGAATGCGGAAATTCGAAAGGACAACTGGCTTAGTAAAAAAGGTCAATTTTATAAAAATTATATTAAAAAATAGGGCCAAGAAATTTTCTAGCTTAAAATAGAGTCATGATGCACAAATGCAATTGATTTTTGCTATTGTCAAAAGGTATTTTGGGGACAGTTGGAGACATTTGAAAATGAACTGAGTATTAGATGACATTAAATAATGATTCTGAATTTTTTTTTACTCATGGTACAAAAGCATTTAATAAGTGATGCATCAGTATAGAAAAACACATCACTTGTAGCTTGTCCTTTAAAAGTAAGATAGCCAAGTGAAAAGTCGGTACAGATTCTTATTTTTAATTTTAAAAAATCAAAGGTACACGTTGAGACTGGAACTGCTGTGATTTTTCTTCTTTCCGGAGATGACATACATGTTTTCTGATAAGTAATATTCTACCATACATTGCACTAAACCAAAGCAGACAGATGACTGGTAAGGGTGTTTACTATTTCCTACTCATGCAGAGCTAGACTGGCAGTGGAACATCATCTCCATAGGAGAGATTTTGACAGTCAGAAATGGCAGAGTCCCTACCTAACCCTGAGAACCCAGCAAACTTGTTTATACAGAAAGGATTTTCAGCAAACATGCAAACAAACAAACATGCTATAAGAACGGATACCTTTTAGTGTATTTCTAGCACACAGCATGCATTCATAGGTGCCCAGTAAAATAAGAATGAATGCCAACGTAGAAAGCATTTTTGCCTTCGTAACATTCACTAAAAAGCACACGGTATATAATACTTTGATCTTTAAGTGGGTAATCATGGAAGTTCCAAAATCATATCCAGTGGAAATGATACTTTTAATGGCGGTCTTGCAAGATCAGGTGTCTGATAGGCAGGCACACCCAGGGCAATCATAGCAGGTAATTTATCTCCTAGCATGCAAGTCCCTCCCCAAGTTCCTCATTGGTCGAGTACTATGGGGTTACAATCTTTCTGGATATTGCCTAAGTTGCATTATCCCCTTATAAGGTCATACCCCACCCTCTTCCCTGCTTAAGTTTTGATTTCCCTTACTGCAAGGCTACTCAGAAAACTAGGTTAGCCTGAGAATTCATCTATACAAATATTTTCCAAAAATAACACTTCAAAGAGACTTCTGAAAATAGTGGGACTACATCAGGGCCAGCAGAAGACATAGTCACACAAGGACTTCAAATGTTAAGACCAGGAATTTTCACATGTAGCTTTTAGATAAAGGATATCTCTTTCAGTTGATTCCTCCAGCCAGGACAAGCTGTGATCACAGGAGATTCAAAAATCTCAAGATGGACAGCTGGCTGGAGTAACACCCTAGATAAATATAAAAAACCTCATGGGGGCTGAAGAACTGAAACTCTAATCCATGTCAAGAATGAGATGCAAGTGCACAAAAAATTTATGCAAACGCTGCTGGGATAAAGAGGGTTCATGATGATGGGTTTTGATACACAAACATGAATGCTGGGGTGAGGAAAGGCCCCCCACAGGGTGGAATGCTTGACATGGGCTTGCTCACAAGCTGCCTGAGTCAGAAGCACCTGAGAGAGGTACCTACTTGGGGAGGGGAGGAGTATTAGGGTTAATGAATACAAGAAGGTGATTCGGCTGGGGGAGGGGTGGGTATGTTGGCTCACACCTGTAATCCTAGCACTTTGGGAGGCTGAGGCAGGCGGATCACTTGAGGTCACGAGTTCAAAACCAGCCTGGCCAACATGGTGAAGCCCCGTCTCTACTAAAAATACAAAAAAATTAGCTGGGCGTGGTGGTGGGTGCCTGTAATTCCAGCTACTTGGGAGGCTGAGACAGGAGAATCATTTGAACCAGGGAGGTGGAAGCTGCAGTGAGCCGAGATTGGGCCACTACAGTACAGCCTGGGCGACAGAGCGAGACCCTGTCTCAAAACAAAAACAAAAACAAAAACAAAACCCAACAAGATGTTTCAGGATAAATAGGTCCAGGAGGATTAGATCATTTTGGCTTTTACCCCATCAATATTTAATGCGAATGAAGAGTTGCAGAACAGAATCAATTTTTCCAGGATACGTTCTGTCATCATGAGCTGAGCCTATTGAACTACTGAGCCCATGAAATTGAGAATGATCCCATTCATTGTCTGGAGGTAGGTCCTACTGCTGCAGATTGTTCTGAGAAGCTGTCATAGAAGATGATTTGCACAATGAAGTCTCCACTAAACCATGGCTTAAGTCCAGTCTCTGGGCTTCTTTTTCTGCTCTGCAGTCCAGAAACATTTCTTTAAAAGCCAGAAAATCTGTAAATTTGAGCAGCATTTGGAGTATGTCACCAAGCACTTCATCTTTGTGGTGCTATAACGTTGTGAAAGTTGCCATGGTAAAGCCAAGAATTTGCTCCAGCAACTGTTCTTCTATATACTTTCCTGCCAAAGAAATATATTCATTAAAAATAGGTGTGTTCTTCTGTATACTTTCTTCTATATACTGTTCTTCTATATACTTTCCTGCCAAAGAAATATATTCATTAAAAATAGGTGTTTAGGTGAGTTTATTCTCTTCGGTGTCCTCAAACTCCTGGTAGTAGTTGTTGATGAAATTTCTCTGTAATAACTGGAAATCTTCATCCATGATAACGTCCTCTAAATATCCAACCGCAGCATCAAAATGTGCATCAGAGTCAGAGGAGAAGGGCACAATGAAGCCTTCTTCTAAAGCGCCCATGGTTGGTGCCACCGCACCCACCCAAGTGAGCTGACCCATTGGGTCCCTACGGTTTCTAGGGCACAGAGGTCAGCTGGGGGAAGCCTTGTCGCCCAGGCTGCAGCCCACTCCTGAATTTTTAAAGGTATAGCAATAAAATTGTGGTTATGCAAGAGAATATCCTTATATTTAGGAGATTCATGATTAAGAACTCAGAGGTGAAATAGCATGGTCACTGTATTTTACTTTGAAATGTTTTAGTCAAATATACAAACATATAGGAAGCAATTACAGCAAAATACTTGCAATTGCTGAATGTAGGTGGCAGGCATATGGGTGTTCCTTGCTCTAATCCAAGAGTGTCCAATCTTTTGGCTTCCCTGGGCCACATTGGAAGAAGAACTGTCTTGGGCCACACGTAAAATACACTGACACTAACTATAGCAGATGAGTTAAAAAGAGAATCACAAAAAAACTCATAATATTTTAAGAAAGTTTATGAATTTGGGTTGGGCCGCATTCAAAGCTGTCCTGGTCCACATGTGACCCATGGGCTGTGAGTTGGACAAGCATGTCCTAGTCTTTCAACTTTTCTGTATATTTGAAAATAAATATATTAATATACAAAATATAAATTAAAAATTATAATTTGAATAAGGAAGACCTTTTCAAATATGCTTGAAGGCTATATCTCATCAATTTGCAGTATTTCCAATTATATATATGTTTTTATTGATCATGTTAAAGATCCATAAAGGTCCATAATGTGAGCCAAACCTTTTAAAAATATTTGCTTGGTGAACCATCTTATTTGGACATGACATTCAAACACTTAAATGACATTTGAAAGATTATGAATAATCTGTCAGTGAAGGGATTATTTTTAAACATTCATTGATGATTATCTTGTTCTCTGAGACTTGGTAATTAAGTTGTTGATGAATAATAAAATGACTTGTTAAAACACCCGGTACCTCTTTTTAAAGTTGGCTCTAAACTTACGTTATTGGTGCTCCATCTGTTAAATAAGCGATGATGTTGGAAAAGGAAATTTTTTTCCCTTTAATTAATTTTAGGGTTTCAAATATTGACAAATTTTTTGTATTCACTGTTAGTAATTTTGAAAATAATCTTTTCTACATAATTTTTCTGTCCTTGCACACTTTATAGATGCAAATATTAAAGTCTTATGATTATTCAGGTTACTTTTGCCCACTCATAATCAAGGTTATTTGCACTATGCAATTGATTTCAATATCTTTTACTGTCTTCTTAAAGCAGTATTAAATGGGATAGAGAAATTATTTGGTTTGGATTTCTTTTTATCCTCTTTGTACTAATCTCTTATATAGCTCATAAAACTAATTTTCTTAGAATACTGTATGATGTACCATATTGCATGATCTTTTATGTTGTTCTGTAAGAACCAATGAGACTCACCTCCTTTTGCAGAGAACATTCTTGAACATTCCAGTGACAGTATAGCAATTTTCAGTTTTCCTTAAATATCAGAAGTATATATATATATATATATGTATATATATGTACATATCTTTGCCAATGTGATCAACATGTTCCTTTGTAAAATGTTCACTTACTCTAGATGGGTTCGTTGGCTTAATTAGAAAAAAATGTGTTGGCGGAATAGACATATTGGTGACTGTTCATTTGTGCATAAAAGCTGTAAAACCCAATTTAATATACTGGACTGAATATTTGCCCACATTTAAAATTTATATTTGACATTTTGACCATAAGAGCTAAATGAGGAAATTTGTACATCCACTTACAGTCACCATGAATGCCTCATCGACAAATGCAGATGGATACAGGAGTGTTGTGTTGGTGACTCAAATACCACCCTCAGTGGTGCCCATAGTGATGTGATTTCTGAAATGGGAAACAACTCTTGATAAAGTTCTGAACATAAACCAAGTACATTCTTTCCTCAGTTTATGGTAGTTATATTCCTGTGAAATTCAATATGTAACACCATGCAAAAATACTTTTGATTTTATATAAAACAGATATGAATCTTTTTTTTTTTTTTTGAGGCAGAGTTTTCGTTCTTGTTGCCCAGGCTGGAGTGCGGTGGTGTGATCTCGGCTCACCGCAACCTCTGCCTCCTGGGTTTAAGCAATTCTCCTGCCTCAGCCTCCTGAGTAACTGGGATTACAGGCATGCGCCACCACGCCTGGCTAATTTTTTTTGTATTTTTAGTAGAGATGGGGTCTCATCATGTTGGCCAGGCTGGTCTCGAACTCCTGACCTCAGGTGATCTGCCCGCCTCAGCCTCCCAAAGTGCTGGGATTACAGGTGTGAGCCACTGCACCTGGCCCAGAGCTTGAGTCTTAACTCAGATAATTATAAACAAGTTTTTCACCTACAGAAAGGCCTGTGGAACATTCCAAAGTTGAACATGATGCATTTAGTTCTTTTTTGTAGTGAACTGTATGGATATTGCAAGGTGTCTAGCTTCCTGGCTTGTCCATTGAATATCTGTTGTGTTCTCCCAACCCCTAAACTCATTACAACTAGAAATGCCCCTTACATTTTTAAAATGTCTCCTGGGAGCTATATCACCTCTTTTGAGAACCACTGGCTTAGAGTTGAAAAAGAATCAATAAATATATAAGAAAAATAAAACATTGTAAGTGCTCTGTATTCACTGGTAATTCTAATGTAGAAAGGCTCCTAGGAGAAGGGATATGTAAGCTGAGTCTCGTAAAATCCATGTGGACTAGGATAAAAGGACATGGTAGGCAGAATGAATATGTCATAAAGTTTACAAATACTCAAGACTTGCAAATAGTTTGGTACAACTGGAATCTAGGATGCAGAGGTGGAGTTTATCAGGAAACATTTCAGGGAGGTACATAGAATCCAGGTCACAGAAAGACTGTCTTCCATGCTAAGGTGCAAAGGTGCATGGGCTGTGTGTGTGTGCATGTGTGTTTGTGTGTGTGTGTGTGTGCGCGTATGTAGTTTATGGCAAGGGACTGACATAATCAGGTGTGCTTCTTAGAAATGAATGGATTACCAGGGTGCAGGAAGGAAGGCAAGAAAATCAGTTGCTTTTACTATAGACTTTCCAGTAATAATTTTAAGAATCTACCATTTAATAGTTTCCTGGATCTTAGCCCTCTTGAATGTCATTTTAGTGTACTCTTGTTTTTATTCTCCTTTTAAAAAAGAAACTCTGAAACTTTTGGAATCACTGTTTCTGTTCTAGTAATAACTACACACTTTCCCTGCATCTAACACCCTCCCTCATACAAGTTAGACCTTATTGCATTTTCCTTTCCCTTTTATTTATTTATTTTTATTTTTTTGAGACGGAGTCTTGCTCTGTCACCCAGGCTGGAGTGCAATGGTGCAATCTCAGCTCACTGCAACCTCCACCTCCCGGGAGGCGGAGCAATTCTCTGCCTCAGCCTCCCGAGTAGGTGGGATTACAGGCATCTGCCACCATGCCCGGCTAATTTTGTATTTTAGTAGAGACGGGGTTTCACCGTGTTGCCCAGGCTGGTCTTGAACCCCTGAGCTCAGGCAATCCACCCGCCTCGGCCTCTCAAAGTGCTAGGATTACAGGTGTGAGCCACCGTGCCTGGCCCCCTTCCTTTCCCTTTTATATACGTTGGCTTTTGAGATCTCATTTTAGTTTAATTTCTCTTTAATATGTTCTCTAATATTTCAACCTTACTCCTAAGGAAATTTTCCTCTAGCTTAATCTGTCTCTTTATTTTCAATTTTCCTCTGCTTATGTTCGGATATTAAGACCAACATGTTTTTCATACAACTCCAGTTTTTCTGTGACATTTTAAGCAATCATGTTCCTCAGAGACCGTATTTGAAAAATTATCTGTCTTTTTATTGGGAGAGTGATAGTTTCTTTCAGTTATTTTTCTAGCGTTATCTAAGAAGATAGCATTTTTTCAATGAGGGTGCCCATTTATTCTTATAGTTTTATTAATAAAATGTACTTCCCTTTTAGGTTGAATGCATAATTTTAGTCTGAAATCCAAAGCCTTGGTTTGAATTCATGAAATTAACAAATTCAGGGCCAACTTGAGTTTACATGATTGGTGGTGACTCAACACTGTTTATCAGTCACATGAATTGAAGATGAATTCCTCTAAAGTTTCCTCCTTGGCTCTAAATGTGGAATAGAATTTGGGTCTACTCAAAGTGAGATCGTGTACTACCTATTTGAACCTAACGCTAATAAGTTAAAGCTAGAATCTCACATGCTATTGCTCTGTGACCCATGTGGAACCTAACTTCTTTATAGACCTGGATGAAAATCCTGGTAAAAGCCAAACAGTAATGCTGAAACTCTGCCTCTTTCAAGGCAAAACCTCAGTGGGACTCTAAAGACTCTTTCCGGATTTATTTATTCCCTCTATCAGTCCTGGCCGCAATCACAGGCCTATTTGTACTTGTGTTATTCAAGGCCATCTGCAGCTGCCCACAGACTAAGTTATTTTTCAATTTAAACCCAAGTTTGCTTGCTAAAGCCTTTGTGGCTAGTTTTGCTAATGCCACCGAAATCACTGAAGTGGTCAGTGCCTGCAGCCCAGGCAATATAGAAAGAGCCTCTTGGTTGTGTATTCAACCACTAGGTCAGAATCTTTCAGAAGCTTGAGACTTAAACTCACTTGTCCAGGCTGAAGCAGCTAAAAGCCGTCTTCATAAAAATGAGGCATAAGGTGCAATATTGGCTGCAGAAAACTCAATGTTTAAGATTCCTGCATGGCTCAAGCTTGGCATAGTTTCCCCAAAGGTTATATCACACCAATCAATTCCTCTAGCCTCCAGAAGCCTTAATCTCTATGTGTTCTAGTTTTGGTTCCTAAATTCACTCAGGTATGTGGCAACAATGGAATTTCTGACACTAAACCCCAGAAGTAGATAGGTTTTCCCATCAGGTATAAGCCCAGCATTCCCCTGGCCCTCTTTCCTACCAGAAGCAGAGCTTTTTCACTAAGCCTACACGAAGGCTAAGAGAGGCTCACAGTGCTAAGCAGGCAGGCCGACCCCCAAAAATAAGAGGACGGGAAAAGGATGGGCTAGAGCTCTCAAGTCTGCCACTTGGATTCTTCACTCCTCTTCCTCCATGAATGAGAAGCAAGGTTCATGGTTGAATAAGTCCTCCAAAGGTACGTGCTGGAAACTTCATCCCCACTGCAGCAGTGTCGAGGGGGTGGGGCCTTTAAAAAGTGATTAGGTCATGGGGGCTCCACCCTGTTGGGTGGATTAATGCCATTGTCACAGCAGTAGGTTAGTCAGAAAGGCACATTCACTCTCTTGCTTTCTCTGTCGCATGCACTCTCTTGCCCTTCCACCTAGTTTCCATGTTATGATGCAGCAAGAAGGCCTTGCCAGATGTGGCTCCTGGATTGTGGACTTTTCAGCCTCCAGAACTGTGAGCCAAACAAACTTCTTTTGTTCATAACTTCCCCAGTCTGTGATATCCTGTTACAGCAGCAGAAAATGGACTAAGACACCCAGGGATGTACCTGGAACCTGGAAAAAGGTATGAAGTGAAGAAAAGTAGACCTGACATGTGTACTCAATTTAGGGGATTCTAAAAGTGTTCCTAGCTTTTTCATATTATAATCTTCTGAGAGAAAATCTTTAATACAGAAGGGAGGGTTTATGCCTTATTTATTTATGTATTTATTTATTTATTTATTTATTTATTTATTTATTTATGTTGAGACGGAGTTTCTCTCTTTTCACCCCAGCTGCAGTGCAGTGGCACGATCTCGGCTCACTGCAACCTCTGCCTCCTGGGTTCAAGCGATTCTCCTGCCTCGGCCTCCCGAGTAGCTGGGATTACAGGAGTGCGCCACCACGCCTGGCTAAGTTTTGTATTTTTAGTAGAGACGGGGTTTTGCCATGTTGGCCAGGCTGGTCTCAAACTCCTGACCTCAGGTGATCCACCCACCTTGGCCTCCCAAAGTGCTGGGATTACAGGCATATGCCACTGGCCAATGCCTAATTTATTAGCATTGGTGAATCATCGGAGTTTTAAAGCAGAAAAGTAATATAATTGGAATTTAACTTGGCAGTGGTGCGTAGTCAGAGGGCAAGGAGAGACTGTTAGGAAGCTGATGGAAGGTTTAAGCAAGAGGAAAAGGGAGATTTCACTCGAAGCAAGGAAAGATGAAAAGCAGGGCACTGATTCAAAAACTTTTTCATGTACAGAAGATCTGAAAGTGGGCAACAGAGGACAGGCAGGAGGGAGTGGTTCTGATACTTGAGGTTTCCAAGCTCCAGGTACAGGGGAAATGGTGGAGCCATTAGCAAATTATGAAGACAGGGAAATGGTTTTGATTGAGGATATGGGCATGATGAGTTTTTGTTTGTTTATTTTGTAGTTTTGAGTTTTTTAAGGACACTTTACCAAAAAAGGATACGTACACAGCGTAACAGTAAAATAAATACAGATGGAAAAAGTCAGGATCAAGGAAAAAAAGATCACAGAAGACAAGAGTCCACACTGCTGATGTGAATCAGATGCAAATTTGGTTGTGAGCCAAATGATGGGTTACATAGTTCTCATTAATGGATCGCACATAGCACATCAATTATTTGGAGAAGGGGGAACACAGTTTTCCATTATCAAATTGTTTCTTATTTGTTGTTTACTGTTATTACGTTATTATTGCTTATGATGATGATGATGATGAATAATCTAATCATAATAAGATTGGTAACTCAGTTACCAAAATCTGTTGGTTCTATGTTGCTTTATTCTCTCTAGACAGACTGCACGTGTTTTTCTGCAGTCCATAGTTAATAAGTTGGGCCACATCCTGTTCTACCTGGATTACTGCAACAGTCTCCAGTTAGTCCCCTCCCGTTTCCTCTTCACATTGCTGCCAGAGCCATCTTTCTAAAATGGAAATCAAATCTATTACTTTCCTGCTCCAAACCTTTCATTTATGCCCCATTTTCATTTGGAAAAATGTCCACATTTCTTAGCATGACTTAAAGGCTCTTTGTGATAGGTTTCTGCTGCCCTCCCCAGCCTCAGTCCCCCTGGAGTGAGCATTCATTATTTTGGAGTTGCCTAGCAGCCGTTCTTCTCCTATGGGTAACAGCATTTCAGTTTCCTTCCTGTGGCTCCTATGGACTGTGAGCTGTCTCTGTGGGGCCATCAGGGACAGTCTTGCCTTCCTCTGGCCAGCAACAGGCCTGAGCTTGTTCAATCTGGCTCTCTCTTCAGGGACTTTGAGTCTCACAAGGAATAACGCACAGGCAGAAACATGGTTAGGGCTCATTATCTCGGAGGCAGTGCCTGACAAGCTTATTGCATCTCCTGTGTCACTGTGTCTGTCTCGTTCTGAATCTAACCTTCCTGCCCTTTAACTGCATCCGTGAACTTCTGACATTTTTCCCATAAACTGATTTCTATTTTCCTCAGCCAGAGTGGGCTTCTGCTGTTGCCACCAGAATATCCCCCATTCTCCTGGCCAACTCCGACTGTTCTTTCAGGCCTTAGCTTACATATAATTTTTATGCTGCCTTGTGCAGGAGGCTTCTGCCTTGGCTTCTATTACTTTCTTCCCTGACTTCCCAGGCTTCCTGTGGTTAAACAGAAGAGCGGACCCATGTTACTTACACGTAATTATTCATTTTCTTTACCCTGTGTTCCCTTATGTTCAATGGTTTTGTTTTTACATTGAGTTTTGTGATTATATTTACAGGAGTTATTTATATGTAAGCTTCTATACTTAATTTATTTTGGCTTTCCTACTTTTTAGTTCTTTATTTTGAATTCCTTCAGTCAGCCACGTATCCATGAGTAGTTTCCTTTCTCAGTCTTTGCCTTCGCACGTGAACACCACTTTGGCTGGGAATGAAATTCTTGATTATGCTTCCCCTCTGAAAGTCTTTACAAATTTTTCGTTATCTTTAGGAACTCAGTGTTGTAAAGAAGTCTGAGGAAGCAGGCCAAGTGTGGTGGCTCCCGCCTATAATTGGAGCACATTGGGAGGCTGAGGCAGGAGGATTGCTTGAGCTCAGGAGTTCGAGGCCAGCCTGGGCAACATAGCAAGACCCTGTCTCTACAAAAAAAAAAATGAAAAAAAATTAGCCGGGTGTGATGATGCACGCCTGTAGTCCAAGTTACTCAGGAAGCTGAGGTGGGAGGATTGCTTGAACACAGGAGGTCAAGGCTGGAATGAGCTGTGATTGCACCACTGCACTCCAGCCTGGGTGACAGGGCAAGACCCTGTCTCTAAAAAAAAAAAAAAAGAGATTTTGCCCCTTTTTAAGAAAGTTGTTTTTCCTCCTCCCTATTTGGATATTTGCAGAAATGTATAAATATTCTTGAAATTTTAACTTTTGACAAGGTATGTCTAGTATGAATATTATTTAGATTAATTTAGAATTTGCTTGGAATATAATAAAACATTTTTCCAAATTCACTGTTTTTTTGGCATATTAAAATGTCTACTATTATAGCTCCAGTACCAGTCAGGATATGATCAGAGACGTAAAACCAGTAGGAATATCATTTATTTTAGGGAATTAAATATGGAAGCCAGTCTTCAAGACAGCTCACCCAATGATCCCTACCTCCGTGTATCTACACCCTGTGTGAACCCCTGCCACAATGTAGCGCTCTTGGTCTGCGTGACCAATAGAAGTAATCAAAGGGATAATATACTCACTCCAGGAGGAGCCAGCCACAATGCTGTGGGGACACTCAAGCAAGAGAGATGAGGAACTGTAGACCTCTGCCAATTGCCTGCACTAAATTTTAGTAACATTAACTCCAGCCGCTATTAAACTTTTAGATCAGGAATCAGCAAACTATGACCCTCTCTTGGCCAGCCAGTCTACTGTTTTTGTAAAGAAAGCTTGTTGGAGCATGGACAAGACCATTTCTTTACATATTGCCTGTGGCTGCTCTCAAACTATAAAGGGAGTTGAATGATTGCAACAGAGACTGTATGGCCCACAAAGCCTGAAATATTTGCTATCTGACCTTTATAGAGAAAGTTTGCAGACCCCCTGTTAGCATCTTTTTTTTTTTTTTTCTTGAGATGGAGTCTTGCTCTGTCGCCCAGGCTGGAGTGCATTGGTGTGATCTTGGCTCACTGCAAACTCTGCCTCCCGGGTTCAAGTGATTCTCCTGCTTCAGCCTCCTGAGTAGCTGGGATTACAGGCATGTGCCATCATGCCTGGCTAATTTTTGTATTTTTAGTAGAGATGGGGTTTTGCCATGTTGGCCAGGCTGGTCTCAAACTCCTGACCTCAGGTGATCCACCTGCCTCGGCCTCCCAAAGTGCTGGGATTACAGGCTTGAGCCACCGCTCCTGGCCCCTGCTAGCATTTTGATTGCAACCTCATGAAAGGCCATGAGTTAGAATCATTTAGTTAATCCACTGTCAAATTGCTGACCTACAGAAACTGTGTGAAATAATAAATGTTTATGTTGTTTTGAAGTAATTTGTTGTGCAACCATAGATAGCAAATATGTTGACCTTATATAATTTTGGGAGCTGGTTAGGCAGTCTATGTGAGTCTATATTGTTTCTGTATCTGGTGCTGGAGCCTGAAATCTACAGGGCAGGTAGTTGGAAAGGGAAGATGGATGCGAATTGAAACCTGTAGCCCACAGGGAAGGAATTGAGCACGCACTAGTCTCTCACCTCTTCCAAACCTGCAACCTTGGTGATGAGGGTGTCCCAAAGGAGGTATCGGTGCCCTTTGCCAGGAGCTAACCATACACCTGGCTCAGAGGTTGCAGAAGCTGAAGAAGGATCCAGTAGGAGCTGGATGCTGGTGGCCCAGCTGCTGCCCCCACCAACTAGGTGAGACAAAGTGCCCGAGCTGCCACAGCACCTTGTTCCCTGACACAACCTTTTGAGCATAAAAAGATGGCTGCAAATTCACTTCTGCCTTGGAAATCTGTAGCAAACTGTCTCTTCTTGCCCATGCTAACATGAAATTAGGAAGGGAAGGGAATCTAGTTCTAGCTTATCTATCCACCACTTTAAGGATTTCATATCCTTAAAGGGTGAAGCACTTTTATTTAATTAGCATCATTGTTAAGTGATATATCCTTCTGCCATCCTCACCAAAAATTATAAATTGCTACCAATAGGTCTGACCCAGTCTGCAGTTCTTCAAGGGCTTCAAAGAGCGTAAGACACAGTCCATCTCCTCAGTGGCTCTAACATGACCATGTGAGGGCCTTATGTGTTAAGAGAATGAAATGTTTTCAATATGGCTAGGCTGCTTCTATGCTTACAGAAGGAAGAAAAAAACAATAGAGGCAGCTGTGTGCCAAGATTCTTGGTCCAAATCCTGCAGAACCCCAGGTATCTAAGCAAAGATCATGGGATCTTGGGATCTGAGTTGCACGAGGTAATGGAATGTTACAGCAATGACTTTTAAATAGTTCATGCCTTCCTTTATCCACACACTAGGATAGTCTCCTCCTTCATGGACTCTGACCTTGGGCACGTAACAGCTATGCCCAATGGGACAAGAGCAAATGTAACACAATTAGATTTGAAAAGTGCTTGTGAATTAGCTTTTTATACTGTTATGAAAATATTCCCAGACTATAATGTTAAGCAACAGTAAATGAACAAGGTGAAGATAAGTATGCACAGTACACTGCCAACTATGAAACAATGATAGCAAATACTATATTAATTCATATACGCATACACATGTTGGAAACGATGCACAAGTAAATTTAAAAATTCAAATATTGCTCATATCATCCCTTCTGGCACCTCATATTCTCTTTTTAAAAGTATACCTTTTGGAAGTTTTTAGTAACAGTAAGCTGAAAACTTTCTGGGTTATCTGAGGATGTCTTTGTTTTGTTCCCATTCTTAAAAGATGATCTAGCTGGTCATATGTTTTAGATTAGCAATTATTTTCTTTCAGAACTTTGAGGATATTATTCTATTGTGTTTTGGATTCTTATAATTACTGTTGAGAAGTCAGTTGTCAAACTATCTGTTGTTTTTTTTTTTTGTAAGTAACTTGTTTTTTTCTCTCTGAACATTTAAGTATTCAGAGTCTTCTCTGGTGTTCTGCAGTTCTCCTATGAAATGTCTGCATAGAGATTTCTTCAGTTTGTCTCAGCTAAGAATTATCGTGCTTTCTGAACCTAAGGATTTCTATTTTTTCATCAACTTTGAAAGTCTTAGTCATTGCTCATTCAAATAAATACCTATCTCACATAATGTCTGTTCAGTTGATAACTTTTTACCTTAATAACTCTTCAAAAAGCATACCTCTTTCAATTATTCTTTCTTTTCCCAGAATAATGTCTCCTTTGCCCAATGTCGTATTATTGTGATTTTCTTTTCCTTCCTCCCTCTCTGCCTTCTCTCCTTCTTTTCTTCCCTCCTTTCTTCCTTTTTCCTCCTTCCCTCGCTCCCTTTCTTTGTTAATTTGCTCCTTTATAGTAGGCAGGTCTTTATTTTAATAATGTATTCTTCGCCTTTTTAGCCATTTACTTATTGTAACCAGACCAGAATTAACACAGGATTCTGCATCAGTACAGTACTTGATTACTTCTGTTCTGCCTGAAGGACCACTTTAGGTTTTTTAAAACAACCAAATTACTTATAAAAACAATTACATTATTTCTTCTCTCTTTATCTCTTTTTGCCTATATACAATAAAGGGTCTTGATATCTGAGTTTAAATTCATTCCAGAATTTAACTACCTGTGAGTGAAAATTATCTCTTACTTTCCCTTCTTTCTCTCAGGTTTTAACTAATCAAATGCGGAAATTCTCCATGGTCATATTTAAGCTTATGGGGAATAAAGAAGGGATTATTTAACAAATGTCTTAGAATGAGACACACTGTCTTCAGAGACCCCATCCACTCCTTTCTTAGAGTACCTTGAGTGCCACAGTTTTGATAAATCCTACTCTTCCCATTTAGAGAGGGTCTCTGGAGGTAGTATGGTTAGTGGTTAAGGACATGGGGGCTCTGAAGCCAGAGTTCCCAGCTATAAATCCCGGCTTCACTTTCTAAGTGGGAAACAGGCAAAATCATCTTACTGTGCCTCTGTAAAGTGGAGATCATCTCGATACATAGAGCTGTTGTGAGGATTACATAAATTCATAAAGTTATAATGGTTATGACTATACCTACTACAAAACAAATATTCAGTGTATGTCAGCAATGATTTCTCTTATTCAAATAAATGCAAATTGTAGGTACATTGCTTCAAAAGTGATACCTGTTTATGTATTATCTATGCAAGTCATTTTTACTTCATGCCTCACAATTTCATGTTAATGACTTCTCATATAGAAGATGATATAGTTTGGATGTTTTGTCCTTTCCAAATCTTATGTTGAAATGTGACCTCTAATTTTGAGGTGGGCCTAGTGGGAGGTGTTTGGGTCATGGGGACGGATCCCTCATGAATGGCTTGGTGTGCTCTCCCTAAGGTAGTTAGTTCATATGAGGTCTGGTTGTTTACAAGAACCTGGTATCTCCTCTCTCTCTCTCTTGCTTCCTCTCTCTTTTGCTCTGTCGCTTGCCATGTGACACACTGGCTTCCCCTTTTGCCTTCTGCCATGAGTGGAAGATTCCTGAGGCCCTCACCAGAAGCAGATGCCAGTCCCCTGAAATATTTTCAGGAGAGGAATCAAAGCAGGCTGTGGACAAACTAGTTGCTAGAGAGATTTAATGACTAAATGGGAGCCAAGTGCTAATAGTCAAGACAATGGAAAAAAGGCCTTGCAGGCCTTTCAGAGGTCTTTGAGGAAGCCCCTCCCATCACAGGCCCAGAGGCCTAGGATTAAAGAATGGTTTCAGTGGCCAGACCCAGGGTCCTGCTGTCTTGCACAGCCTTGGGACACTGCTCCCTACACCTCAGCAGCTCCAGCTCCAGCTCCAGCCCCAGCCCTGGGTCAAAAGGACCCAGGTGTAGTTTGGGCTACCACTCTGGAGGGCACAAGCCATAAACCTTGGCAGCTTCTACATCCTGTTGAGCCTGCAGACATTCAGAGTGCAAGAGTGAAGGAGGCTTGGCTGCCTCCACCTAGATTTCAGAGGATCCATGAGAAAGCCTGGATGCCCAGATAGAAGCCTGTTGCAGGAGTGGAGCCCTCACAGAGCACCTCTACTAGGGCAGTGTGGAGGGGAAATTTGGGGTTGGAGGCCCCACACAGACTTCCCACTGGGATACTGCCTAGTAGAGCTGTGGGAAGGAGGCCACCACCCTCCACACCCAAGAATGGTAGAGCCACTGGCAGCTTGCACCCTGAACTTGGAAAAGATGCAGGCACTCAATTCCAACCTGTGAGAGTAGCCACGGGGGGCTGCACCCTGTAAAGCCAAAGGGGTAGAGCTACCTGAGGCCTTGGGAGCCCACACCCCATACCAGTGTGCCCAGAATGCAGGACATGGAGTCAAATGAGTCTTTTCTTTATAAATTACCCAGTCTTAGGTATTCCTTTATAGCAATGGAAAAGGACAAACACAGAAGGTGTTTTTACATATATTTACATTTTGTGACCATTTTTGTGTTTGTGTTTTTGCACCTGTGACTCACAAGTATGGGTGAGGAGTGCCATAAGAATCCACATAAAATGGCTTTTTTGGACTGGAATCAGCATTCCTTTGCATTTTGTTCACATTATAAAATAATAATGGAGTTGATTCTTAGTTACAAGTGTGAAAAACTTGCTGCAATTGAGAAATTATTCATGTATAAATACTTTTTAGAGTTGGAAAGGACTTTATACAATGCTTAAAGGGGTTTTAGGATAGTCATAAATGAAGAAAGGGCAACTCTCACTCATACATATATATATATTGTCATTGTCTTCTTTGTTCTTTGAGTTCTAAAGTTCTTTAAAGCTAAAGATGTATAAGATATTCCTATCTCTATATAAGGTTTTTCTACTTATTCAGTGATTCAATAAATACAATTGTTTATTAGATTCTTGCCTGATTTAAATGCTTTATGGGAAATAAAGAAGGAATAAAGAATAAGCATTTGTGACTTGCAATTTTAGCTTACAAAATACTAATGAACAGACTGTTGACCTAGTTTACCTGAGAAAACATTCTGGGACAGTTTGCATGGAGTTGTGATTTTATGTCTTTCTACATCTGCATACATAGTTACAATCATGGGGAAAGTATCTGCTGTACCATGTGGCAGAGAGTGCATTCTCTTCCAAGAATACCCAAACTGTTCTACTCAAACCTTTCTTGCTCACCATATTCGATAATATCTTCAATATAGTATGAGGTTTTATAATTTCTAAAGCACTTCAATACACCTCATTTAGTTCTGATAAAATCCTTTCGAATAATAATAATAATTATTATTTTTATTTCCAACTTTTATTTTAGATTCAGGGACACATGTGCAGTATGTGTAGCTTTGTTACATAGGCAAATGTGTGCCATGGTGGTTTGCTGCACAGATCATCCCATCACCCAGGTATTAAGCCCAGCATCCATTAGCTATTCTTTCTGATCCTCTCCCTCCTCCCAACCCCCACCCTCTGACAGGCCCCAGTGTGTGTTGTTCCCCTCAGTGTGTCCATGTATTTTCATTATTCGGCTCCCACTTACAAGTGAGAACATGCATTGTTTTATTATGATTCTTAGCTTCTTTGCATTGGGCTACAACATGATCCTTTAGCTCAGTGAAGTTCGCTTTTCTCACATTCTGAAGCCTACTTCTGTCATTTCAGCTATCTCAGCCTCTGCCCAGCTCTGAACCCTTGCTGGAGAGGTGTTGCGGTCATTTGAAGGAAAGGTGGCACTCCGGCTTTTTGAGTTTTCAGCGTTTTTGCACTGATTCTTTCTCACCTTTGTGGGCTTATCTACCTTTAAGCTTTGAGGTTGCTGACCTTCGGATGGGTTTTTTGTGTGTGTGGTTTTTATTGTTGTTGCTTTTGGTTTGTTTTTCTTTTAACTGTCTGGCCACTCTTGCATAGGGCTGCTGCAGTTTGCTGAGGGTGCCCTTCAGACCCTAGTCACCTTGGTTTTTCTCATACCCGGAGGTATCACCAGTGAAGGCTGTGAAACAGCAAAGATGACAGCTTGCCTCTTCCTCTGAAAGCTCTATCCCAGGATGGTAATGACCTGTTGCCTGCCTGAATGTGTCAGTAGGATGGGGCTGGAGACCCTGGTTGGTAGGTCTCGCCTTGTCAGGAGGAATGGGATCAGGGACCCACTTAGGGAAGCAATCTGGCTGCTTTTTGGTAGAGCAAGTGTGCTGTGTTGGGGATCTCTTCAGTCCCCAGTTTGGCATCTCCAAGACCTACAGGCTGGACCGGCCGAGATGCCCAAACGGTGAAGATGGTGGCCTGCTCCCCCACAACCCCACACTGGCACTCCGTCCCAGGGAGAAATTAGAACTCTGTCGGCCGTAGAACATGGGGGGTGTGGTTGGCGGCCTCAGCTGGGAGGATCCACCCAGCCAGGAGGAATGGATCTGGGTCCTGTTTAAAGAAGCAATCTGGCCATGCTGTGCTGGGGACAAAACAGCCGAGCTGTGCTGGGGAACCACCTCTGCCCCACTCGGCTTGGACTCTCCAAAGCCTGCAGGCTGGAGTGGCTGATTTGCCCAAACTGCAAAGATGGCGGTCTGCACCTCTCTATGGGCACTACGTCAGAGGGAGAAATCAAAACTCTGTCCATAGAACAGGGGCAGGGGTAGCCGGAGGTCCCGGCTGGGAAGACCTGCCCCATCAGGAGGAGTGGATTGGGGTCCTGTTTAAAGAAGCAGTCTGGCCACTTCTGGCAAAGCAACTGTGCTGTGCAGGGAGTGGGGTGGGGGGTGGGAGGTAGAGGGAAGGGGGCGGAGGGAGGGTGGGGTGTGGGGGTGGGGATGAGGGATGTTGGGGAGGGGTGGGGGGTTCTTCCTTGTCCGGACCGTTTGAACTCTCTAAAGTCTGCAGGCTGGAATGTCTGAGTCAACCAAATGATAGAGTTGGTGGCTTGCCCCTCCCCCTTGGGGGCTCCGTCCTGTTTCAGGGTGGCTCCACCCTGTTGCTGGTGGCTGGCTGGAATTCCAAGCCAGTGGGTATTTTCTTGTGAGGTGCTGTGGAAGTGGGATTTGCAAACTGGTGCTGCTCAGTCCCCTGGATTCAGCCCCCTTGCTAGGGGTGTGTACGGACCTCCTGCCTTGCCTGAGTTGCAGTCCCCTTTGTCAGAGATCCCAGCTGGAGTCTGTAAGCTCCTAGGTTACAGCTGGAATCTGTAAGCTCCTGGGTCTGTGTGCATGCCTGAGCAGCTGCTCCGCCTAGCCTCCACATAGCTCTGTGTGTCAGACCCAAAGCTGTGGTGGCATGGGCTCACAAGGGGATCTCCTGATCTAAGGGTTGAAAATACCCGTGGGAGAAGCATGGTTTCCCAGGGTCACACATTCACTCACCACTTCCCTTGGCTGGAGGTGGGGGTTGCTTGGCTCCATGCTGTTCCTGGATGGGCCGTCAGCCCACCCTGCTTTTCTTCCTTCTCCATGGGTTCAAGTTGTTTCCCTGATCAGTTCCAATGCTAGTACCTGATTATTTTGGTTGAAGGTGCTGTATTCACTCACCCCTTTTATTCCTCTGTGAGTGTTGTGGACCGCAGCTGCTTCTAATTGGCCACCTTGGCCTATCTCTGAATATAAATTATTATCTCCTTTGGATAGATGAGGAAACTGAGGTAAAGAGGTTATGTACCTTATCCAAAACCACAGAATTAGTAAAGAGAATGGCTAGAGATCACCCTCAGCCTTCTTACTCTGACTCCAGGGCTCTGTTTACCTACTGCCTTTCAGCTGTCCTTCCCTCTTTACATTAAGGACAGTTTTATATAGTCCCTGCAGCATCAAACTAATACTCAATTAATATGGAGGTGTGTGTTCAGGAAGAAAGACAGTGGTGGAGACTGCTGAGGATTCTGGAAGAAATAAGCTTGATGAGAAAGAGTACAGGGAACCTTGAGAGTGGTGAGAACTCTTTATTGATCTTTGTCATACTGAAATAAATTTTGGAATGAAGGAACAAAGCATGTGCCTCCTCTATTGAGGATATCTCCCATGTCTTCTCAGCTATCCACTGACCACCGCCTCTCTTTCTCTACTCTCGTCAATTACTGTTAATTGTCTTCTGGGCATCCAGATGGGATACCTGATATACCTTCCATAGGTTTCAAAGAAGCCAATGTGGTAGACAAAATCAGTTTTATAAAAACATGCCACAATAGTGATTGAAGAGGGAAAAAGTAACCCTAAGGGCACAGAAAGAATGTGCAAAGGCTTAGGACTGTTAGTCTCTATTCATACCATTCCTGGATTAACCATTCTGAGGATAAATTATCACTAACTGTCTCTTCTACTTCTCACCATTTTATATGAGGAAGCAATGAAATTCAGCCAGGAAACTAGGAGGTACAGCCCCTACCTCCATACCCCATCCAGGTCCAATACCACATGGGATACCAAGTCCATTCTGACACCCACACAACCTGTGCCTGCATTGGTATATTTGCAGCCAATAAGTTCCACCCCTGCTTCTTGTCAAGCTCCTCCATGTCCCATCTCCATCATCCATTGTCTCTTCTAGACATACCCTCTACTCTTCAGCTCAGCGTTTTATCTCTGACTCTCCCACTTGAATGACCCACACAACTTTGACCAGGTCTTTTGGAATCATGTTCTATTTTAAAGAGCGCCTGTGTTTCTTCAGTATCTCCATAGAACATTCTTTTCACCCTTCCTATATAATATCATTTCTCTTTCAGCTCTCTTCTGTGGGGAGGGCTTATTCGCCCACACCCACAACATTTCAGGCCTGCTGGTGGTGGTGGAGGGTGAGGTTGCTTAGGATTAACTAGGTTCTTCATTGCAATGTGACCACACTATTCTCCATCCCTGTTTCCTTGCTGTGTTTTTGGGGCTGGGGGAGGGTGAGGGTGGGCAGTTACTTACACAATCCACCGCAGACATCTGCACCTCATTGATCCACTCCTTCCCACACAAACAACCATCCTGGGATACTTTAACAACTCATCTAGTTTTATGTTCTTTGATCTCAACTCTATTGATCTTTACTTTCTTTCCATTTCAGTATTTTATTCTTTAGGCATACCCCTCTTTCCACTGGATTGCATCATCATCTGAATTTTCTACTTCAAATTTCATAAACTCCAACACTCCACACACTCTATCAAGCTGCCCTCAGTAAGGTTCCCATCAGCCTCTGAATTTCAAAGGATACCTTTCAGTCATTTGCTTACTGGTTACCTCTGCTGAATGTGAATGTCTTTTCCTTTATATCACAGAAGTGGCTTTTCTTCTTTCTCTTGAGCCTTCCCCTACCATTTCTGTTGTGGCCTGATATGGTTTGGCTCTGTGTTCTCACCCAAATCTCATCTCAAATTGTAATCCTCATCATCTCCACGTGTTGAGGGAGGGACCTGGTGGGAGGTGATTGGATCACGGAGGCAGATTCCCCCATGCTGTTCTCATGATAGTGAGTGAGTTCTCACGAGATCTGATGGTTTTATAAGTGTTTGACAGTTCCTCCTTCATATGCTCTCTCTCTCGCCTGCCACCACGTAAAATTTGCCTGCTTCCCCTTCTGCCATGATTGTAAGTTTCCTGAGGCCTCTGAAGCCATGTAGAAATGTGAGCCAATTAAACTTCTTTCCTTCATAAATAATCCAGTCTCAGGTATTCTTTATAGCAATGTGAAAACAGACTAATACATGGCCTTTCCTTGGTATTCCTCAGAATTCCACCCGACACCTTCCTCTCTTCTCACACTACACAATCTCTGGCTGCTCCCATGGTTCTAATATACACATGGACACTGATGAGAAAGAGATCATGGTGACTCGCGAGTATCTTTAACTCAAATAGAGCTTTCCTGTGGACATCAGACTCACTCACTCTACTGCCAGGTCGCCATCTCTCCAGGGATGTTTCACAGCCACTCAAGCTAAGTATATCCTGAACTACATTTATCACGTTCCCCCACAAACTCACTTCTCCCCTACATCCCTTATCTCATTTGTTGGCAAATACTCAGACCATAGGACTTAAAACCTAGAAATCATTGTTTCTCTTTCTTTCTCCTTCTTCTCACTCTTATAAACAGGAAATCATAAAAGCCATAATGTTTTACTTATATATTTCTCTATTATTTCTTTGTCTCTTCTTTTCCTTCTTATCGATTCTCTACACCGTTCTCTTTACTCCCCTGTGCCCCCAACTCCAACCTAAGTGTTTCCTGTGCTTTTCCTGTTTTACATAGCAGGCTGTTCAGTTTTATTTTGTTGCTGTCTTCTGTGCAACAACTGCATGTTTTGGTCGGCTCCAGCTGACCAGATAGAAGACAGCCGCTGAACAAAACTGAACAGCAGGCTAAGTCAAAGAGGAAAAGCCGAGCTCTTGCTCTTAATTACTTCAGCATTCACTATCCCCAGAGACCAGGATCTGCCCTGAAGCCTTGGATTTGTTTCATCATAGCTTGTTCATTCCTACTAAGTTCAGGAATCTTACCTAGGAAGGGGCCTAGTTTCCTTTAATCTGGGTTTCTATGATGAAACTTTATGTAGCTTTTTTAGATCATAGGTTTGATATTAGCCCAGATGCTTATAGATATTTGTTTACATTATAATACTTATATATTATACAGGAAATAATAAATACTATGTAGAATAAGGAAAAAAATAAATGCAGTAATAAATATTTAATATAACCAAAGAAATTTGGTCCTTTCTTTAAACACAAAATTAAATAGAAACCCAACCATGTCAAAAAACCAAGAAACAGATGACTATTTTGGGTGAAGTACAAATACTATTGCCTCATCTTCATGGACCCCCAATGGGGTTCTCAGAGGGTAGTTTGATAGCTGACCTGGTGAAAAGAGTGCTAAGGCAGAAAGCAAGACTTTTAGTCTTATCTCTGCAGCTTAACTCCGCGTTATCCCACTGCCTGACCTATGAAGTGTACATAATACTGCTTTCCCCATCTGCATCATAGGCTATTGCAGGAATTTAAAATCATATTAGTACAAGCACTTTACAAAAAAAATCTAGGTAAATATAAGGCTAAAAGTAATGACTTATTAATTAGAAACATAGATAGGAAGATTTGTTTTCTGTATGCCACCTTTGGAGAAATGGGAAAACAAGCAAATGAATTAGTTTTTATATATTTGGTGATTAAAGGAACTTCAAGAGTTAAGAATACATGACCCAGGTAGAATTGTATGCAAAAACTTTATCTGGGTATATGATTTGGCAGGAATAGGATTCATGTTTTATCAGATCACTTAAAGACTTTATGGCCATGAAAAGGTCGCTCCCTTTCTCCTTCTTCCCATACCTTAGAGCCTTTGAGTTTGAAGGCATCCTCTGCTTCTAGTCTGTACTCCCATAACTGCCTGTAAAATACTCACACGGATACTGTCACCCTATTCTTCCTGTAAACCATGCAAACTTGTCATAGAGTAGCTTTAATATGCCATACTCATTAACGTAGGAAAACGACTAAAACAGTGTAGAAATATGTAAAACAACAAGCATTTAAACAGATGCTTTTCTGCTAAATCTTCATTTAGCCAGAAAGTATAAAAACCAAAGCAATTCATCACCCAAGTAGTTTCTTTTAACCATTTTATTAATTTGACCCATGATGTTTCCTGTCCCTCACTCTCACGAGGAATCTTTCATTCCCAGGTGATACAGCTAAACGTTTTGGGACTTGGCCTGACCCTCACCTGAGTCTACAAATGTGTGAAATAGAAGCTTGAGAACTGATCTCAGCATCCTATTGATTTCGTAAATGAATATGCACAGCTGGGTTGTTGATTGTCTTTCCTTTCAAAGGGTAAAATTATATCTGCTTTTTAATGCCAGGCAATCAATGGGATATGCTTAAACTTAAGTTCTTCAGGGTGAAATCTCAACAGATAATGCAATGCTATTGGGCTTCTTCTCATCTTTGTGCAGGAGAAAGTGGGCCATCATTTTGTGAAAGAAATGTAATGGGGAATAAGGCTATATTTCCACTTCGGTGTTTGCCTAGAGCTTGCTATGCCATTATACATAAAATTTTATGAAAAGGGTTAAAACCTGAACTTTCTGGGCCTCTTGAGTGGCCATTCTATTTCTCAGCATGCTTTATACTCTATCCTCTCTCTGTCCAGCACTATAATATTAAAGTCTGAGGTCTAGAAATAGCTTGATTAAGCAGTGTGCTCATTTGGAACCTTCAGATCTTTGATAAAAATTTCCTCTGTGGTAAGGAGAATGAAGCTTCTTTTTTCTGATTGCTGTATTTTTCCTCCTACATTAGATCTTACTGAGGGAAGGACACACAATCTGTATGACATATCTCATAGATCTCTGAAGCAATTTTTGCCAAATTACATTCCCCCCTACTCATTCCCAGCCCACAGCTGCACAGCTCCATGTGATTCATTGAGATTCTCAACAAGGAGTAGCTTCCAGGAATGAAACAATGGAACAGTCTGTTTTGAAATGTAAAATTTAAACCTTTGCTGGAGAAGACCCAAGGGAGACAGAGAGAGAGATAGAGACAAGAGAATTTCTAGGAATTAATCATAATGAACATCATTTCAGTACATTTCCTTGGAATCTGGAACTAACATTTCCACATGTGCATGAGAGGAGGTGTGATTACTTATAAATTTATATTAGATGTGACAATTAGCTTAAACTTCTCTTGTGTTACTAAGAGAAGAGGAGGGAGCGTGATGCTGTGAAAGGGGACAGTGGACCAAAGTGATAGGTTCAAGTCAGATCCTTCTAGCAATTCAAGCGTGAGCAATCCCTTAAAATAAATTGTGATTGATTCATTGATTCATTCAGTTATACATATCCAGTTTGCATCAGCACTGTGCTATAAGCCTGATTTCTCATCTCTAATAAGGGACAGTAATCTGACAAACAAATGATATAATAAATGTGACAACTCTATTGAATACCATTTATTTTGAGTCATACAGTGAAAATGAAATTGAGTCAAAATACTTTCAATAAAAATGGACTATTATAATGTAGTGTCATCAAATGATGTCATTTTATTTATAAGAAAATATTAATAGAATACATTTTTTAAAACGTTGCTTTCTGAGATGATAATACCTTCTTTAGAGGTTGGACATATTTGACATATTTATAGCAGCGCAATTCACTTTGGTGATCCTGGATACCATTTTTTGAAGTTATGTTAATTCAGCTTTTTTACTCCAGTGATAGATACACAATCAGAGCCAATCTTGGATAACATGAAAAATGTATATCTATTATTGGAATCATCATTTGACTTAAAAGGATAACTATGTAATCCCAGAATATTTGAAAACTTAATTCAGGGGTTTCAATTGAAGCTTATTAGGTTTTACAAGGGGTCTTCAAAGATTCATGAATAATGCATATTGTGAAAAAACTATGCATGGATTTCAAAATTTTTTTGCACCAAAACAAACTTATACCAATTTGTTATGACATATCTGAGCAGGATCTAGTTTAAGGCACTAAGAAGGATAAGACATCAGTTTGAAAAGATCCTCTATCAGAGCAACATGAATTCTGCTAAAATTTAAGAACAAGCATCAAATTTATGGTAAAGCTTGGGTGGAAGAATGGTGAAATCATTGATGCTTTATGAAAAGTTTATGGGACAATGCCTCAAAAGATAAAAATGGATAACTCACTTTAAGAAGGGGTGAGATGGCTGGGTGCGGTATCTCATAGCTGTAATCTCAGCACATTGGGAGGCTGAGGAGGGTGGATCACCTGAGGTCAGGAGCTTGAAACCAGCCTGGCCAACATGGTGAAACTCTGTCTCTACTAAAAATATAAAAATTAGCCGAGCATGGTGATGGAAGCCAGTAATCCTAGCTACTTGGGAGGCTGAGGCAGGAGAATCGCTTGAACCCAGGAGGTGGAGGTTGCAGTGAGTGGAGGTCGCGCTATTGCACTTGAGCCTGGGCTACAAGAGGGCAACTCTGTCTCAAAAAAGGATGAATTCATGTCCTTTGCAGGGACATGGATGAGGTTAGAAACCATCATTCTCAGCAAACTAACACAGGAACAGAAAACCAAAAACTGCATGTTCTCACTCATAAGTGGGAGTTGAACAATGAGAACACATGGACATAGGGAGGGGAACACCACACACCGGAGCCTGTCGCGGGGTTGGGGGCTAGGGGAGGGATAGCATTAGGAGAAATACCTAATATAGGTGATGGGTTGATGGGTGCAGCACACCACCATGGCATGTGTATACCTGTGTAACAAACCTGCACATTCTGCACATGCATCCCAAAACTTACAGTATAATAAAAACAAATAAATAAATAAATAAATAAAAGAGAAGGGGTGAGATGATGTTGAAGATGAAACCCACAGCGGCAGGCCATTTACATCAATGTGTAAGGAAAAAATTCATCTCGTTTGTGCTCTAACTGAAAAGGACTCAGGATTAATAGCACAAAAAATAGTCAACACTATAGACATTTCAATTGATTCAGCTTACAAAATTTTGCCTGAAAATTTGAAGGTGAGCAAACTTTCCACTCGATGGGTGCCAAAACTCATGTATCCAGATCAGCTGCAGACAAGGGTAGAGCTTTCAATGAAAATTTTCAACAAGGGAGATCATGATCCTGAAGCATTTTTTTTTTTCCCAAAGAATTGTAAGAGGAAATGGAACATGGCTTCACCAGTGTAATCCTCAAGACAAAGCACAGTCAGAGCCATGGCTACCAAAAGATGGAAGTGGTTCAGTTAAAGCAAAAGTGCATCAATCCATCAACAGCAGAGGTCATGGCAACAGTTTTTTGAGATGCTCAAGACATTTTGTTTGTTGACTTTCTGGAGGGCCAAAAAATGGTAACATGTGCCTATGATAAGAGTGTTTTGAGAAAGCCAAAGCTTTAGCAGAAAAATGCCTGGAAAAGCTTTACCACAGAATCCTTCTCCACCATGACAATGTCCTGCTCATTCCTCTCGTCAAACAAGGACACTTTTGCTAGAGTTTTGATGGGAAATCAGTAGGCATCCACCTTACAGTCCCGATTTGGCTTCTTCTGATTTTTTCTTTCCAAACCTTAAAAAACCTGTGCATTTATTCAGTTAAATGCAGTAAAAAACCTGCATCCATTTATTCAGTTAATATATAAAAAAAGACTTCACTGACATGGTTAAATCCCCAGGCCCCTTGATTCTTTATGGTTGAACTCAATGGCTGGTATCATTGCTTACAAAAGCATTTTGAACTTGATGGAGCTTATGTTGAAAAATACAATTTATATATTTTTCTTTCATGTTTTAATCTAATTTTTCCATGAACTTTTTGAAGTTCTCTCAAATAGGGGTAACAGCGTGACCTTTTGGGAGAAAAAAATTCCCGAACATACTCTGTACTGCTCCTCTACTCTTGAACTGGGATTGGCATCATATCAGGTCCCATAATGGGATGGAAGTGTGCACTGACTTAATAAGTACATTAGACAAAATTAGGAGTCCTTTGATCATTTAGGGAGATAGTAAAATGTCATATTTTTGTTTGACTTGATTATTTCTTTTGTCGAACAGGAATCATCCAATGTTTCCTTGTAAAATAGTATCTGCTTTGTTATATACAGGATCAAAATATGCTTAAAATTACCACTGTTGCAATTTTGGTAATTCTAAAAATTAAGGCTCCAGAATAGTCACTTGAAACTACCCCAGCAAGCTAGCCCAAGTGCCAGCAAGCCTCATCTGGAGATACCGGAATGTCAGGACAGGCTTGCAGGTAATGGGGCTGGCACCTGCCTCCATGCACCTGTGTTCTTTCACAGACCCAGCAGAGCAGCAGTGATGACAGCTCCATGGCAGGTGAGAAACTGGGTCAGAGGAAAAGTTTTGCATGTTTTGAGAGGACAGCACTGAGGTTGCTCAGCTTCGTCTTCTCTCTCACAACAAGTCGTAGGTCATAGAGTGGTTTGCAAAGTGCTCTTCTGTCGACTATTTCTTTTCCTTCTTCACAGCAACCCAACATCACACATTGATCACTCAGGTTTTATTAACTTTTACAGAGGAATACATTTGGCTTCTGATGAGGCGATAGCTAAACATCACACAGCAATAAATGGAAAGAGAAGGACTTGCAGCCAGTCTCCTGAACCCTAAATCCCACAGTTCATTGGCTGCCCAATTGCCTCTCCTACAACACAATCTCATGTGGGAAGTGAAAGAAGGAAGTGACTCCATCCTCTTAGAGGGCAGCTCAGAGTTTTAGAGGAGAAGCAGGGGCTTTTAGGAGGAAAGGAAACAAGTGGCTACCTACAAATTTACCACAGTGGACAACTAGTTACTGATGGTGGGTGGTTTGGTTTTGATAACAATGGATTGGAATGGCATTGACACACCTCTGGAATAATCCATATTCTAACAAACCTCTGCCGTTTTAGGAGCACTTTCAGTCTAATCAGATCTAAGCATCTTTTGGAGTATTCAAAAGGAGTGACAAGATACTAAAGACTTGGAGCTGAACAAATTAACCGTGTGAGCATTTTTATGAAGATCAAAGCAATAGAAATGTCCTCCTCCTCATACTGCATCGTTTTAGAGTATATGAGAATGCTTGTCAATGTTTCTGAGCTTTGTGGTGGGAGGTGTAAAATCAATGTACAGACAACTAGAAATTCTGAATAGGACAGAATAAAAGAACACATTATAATGAACATGTTGACAGGAAGATGTATCAGACAACATAATACATCTTTTAATATCAAATTTCTACAGTCTTCATTATGTGTGCTTATATTTTCTGTTCCTTTAGCTCAAGAATTGGCAGAAGTTATTTTGTCTCAAAATATATAATGTGTAATCACAACTTTCCATCTAGTGCATTGTGCTAAACATCCTGAGGGGCCCAAGCAATACAGTCAAATTAATACCCAATTTGCCCGCTGGGTAAAACCCCTAAATTTATGGCTCATTCTTTTCTCACATTTCTCATATTGAGAACTAACTTTATCAGGTAGTGAAAGGTCTTGACATTTTCAGACTGTTTGGCACTGAGGAATTATTATTATTATTATTATTATTATTATTATTATTATTATTATTATTTTGAGACGGAGTCTCGCTCTGTCGCCCAGGCTGGAGTGCAATGGTGCGATCTCAGCTCACTGCAAGCTCTGCCTCCCGGGTTCATGCCATTCTCCTGCCTCAGCCTCCCTAGTAGCTGGGACTACAGGCGCCCGCCACCATGCCCGGCTAATTTTTTGTATTTTTAGTACAGACCGGGTTTCACCGTATTAGCCAGGATGGTCTCGATCTCCTGACCTCGTGATCCGCCCACCTTGGCCTCCCAAAGTGCTGGGATTACAGGCGTGAGCCACCGTGCCCGGCCGGCACTAAGGAATTTTTTTAAATCATGTTAGAAATTGGTCACATTTTTTTCTTTTGAAATAGAAATTTCAATGCTTTGTCCCTGACAGCAGACCTTGACTCAGGAAGGAACACTGCAGGATGACTGTTTATTAGGAATTATTTGTTTTTAGAGACTCTGATGTCCTTGAAGGTCCAAATCCCTGCCTCTCATTGGATCTTTAAATTTCATACCATGACCACCCTTGTGCCTTGAACATAGTATTAGAACAGATACACAATGTAAATGTTGGACACTACCTTAGCTGTCGTTTCATCCAACTTCTTCATTTTGGGGGAATAAGTCTCCCAAATGGTGCCTTCATTATGAAGAGCTAATTTGGTAAAGAGTTAAATCTGGACTCCAAGTCTCCTGTCTTGGGATGTTGAAACCATCCCTATAAATTATAAAATTAATCAAGGAAGAAGGGAGAGGCAGAAATGAAAATAAATCAAGCTGCAAGGCATTCAGCATTAATCATTAGGTGAGCTTGCTCTCTGATCTGCTTCCTCATAGTTGTTTACTTATTGCCCCAGAATCAGTAGATCCTGTTACAAGACTCTATGTAACTTGAACATCGTAAAATCTTAGTTTTCCCTTTGAGATATCCTTTCAGGTCCTGCATACCAGTGAAACTACCGACATCAGCTGGTCTGAAGGAGACTGGTCTGAAGTAAGAAACTGACTGAGTAAAGAATGTAGTTTCCACATCCTGAGGATTTCATCCCTCTTACCCTGACCGATCAATGACTCAATTTTTTTCGGCCTCTTGTCCCCTACAATCTCCTTAAAAACTCCAACCCAGAACTCCTCAGGAGATGATTGTGGGGGGGAGGTCTCCTCGCATCTCCTCATTCAGCTGCCCTTCAATCATTAATCTCTTTCTCTGCTGCAAATCCTGCTGTCTTGGTATATTGGTCTGTTACTGTGCAGGAGGCGTATGAACCTGTTGGTCCTGTAACAAGGTCCTGTCTAGTGCTCCATTCACCAGGATTATAAATATTTGTTGGCTGAAGGAAGCATTAAACCTGCCCTTGCAGAGATCACAAATGACCTTCCAATTGCCAAATCCGATAACATTTTCTCATTTCTAATATTCCTCAGTTTATATTCCTGGGAAACAAAGAAAGGTATCCCAGGCAGAGCCACATTCAACTTCTTGAATTCTGATTGGTAAAATTATTTGTCACATCCTTACTGCTTTCTCTTTAGCCAGTGGACATCTGTCCAAGACCAATCCTTTTCCCTAAGAACAATCTCACTCTTTCTAGGTTCTTTAAAAACTTTATTTAGTGTATGCCTTTGTCTGCCATTAGCAATATCTGTACCTTTAAACTCTCCTTCTGGACTTACTATTTACCTTCAAGGTAGAAACACAAGTCTGACACCTCACAAAAGCCTCCCTCCACCTTCCATTATTTCCTCTCATCCCTGTCAACAATAATCTTCTGAAAGAACAGAATCTTCTTTCTTCTTAATGAAAGAATCTTCTTTCTGTGTACACCTCCCCTCCCCCCATGCATGCCTCAGCTCCCTGCTTTGTGGCCTTTTCCTGTCAGTCCACTGGTACTGATCTTGCTGGTTGCTGGCTGTTTTTTTTTTTTTGTCAGAGTCTCTCCATTTCCCAGGCTGGAGTGTAGTGTTGTAATCATGACTCACTACATTCCTGACCTCCTGGACTCAAGTGATCCTTCCACCTCAGCCTCCTGAGTACCTGGGACCACAGGCATGCATCACCATGTCCAGCTAATTAAAAAAAATGTATTGTAGAGCTAGGATCTCCCTATGTTGCCCAGGCTGGTCTTGAACTCCTGGGCTCAAGCAATCCTCTTGCTTTGGCCTCTCAAAGTGCTGGGTTTATAGACATGTGCCACCATACTTGGTCTGTAGTGCTTTCTAATTACCAAACTCGGTGGATGTTTTTCATCCTTTACTTCATCTCTCAGTGGCATTTGACATTATTGATCTATTGTGGACAGCTGTCATCTGTTTTGGCAGCCCAGCTGTAAATGTAATTCAGGGAATTTTCTACCTTATGAGGAGGAGTCTGTTTCCCAAATGCCGGATAGCTGCTCTCGCTCTCTTCTTCATCAACCTCTGTCTTGCAAGGTAGATATTCCATAAGGACTTGTTTTTAGCCTACTTATCTCTCTGTATCAGGGCTACTGAATCTTTTAAAAAAATATCATGGCACACACAGGAAACATAATAATATGGCACTGAAGGTAAACTGGAGGAAATTTGGGGGTGATTATGTGACAGGTTTTGTGAAAAACAACTCTATATTTTCTTAATATTATATCAAATATTCTTCTGCAAAATAGATAGAATTAATTGGAATTGAATGTGTGAAAAATGTTGATTGTGTCTTAGAAACATGGCCCCAGGGTAATAAAGTGAGCAATTCCTGATCCTGGGATAATGCAGACAAACTGCACTGAAAGAAGCAAATTGGGTTTGATTTTGCTTTGAACATAAAGACAGTGCTTGGGACTGGTTTGTCAGACACCATATCTCCATACTAGATTCTGAACTGAATATTGAATTAGGAATAATATTTGCCTTGTATGCATTGATTAAACCCTAATCCTCTCTTTCTATATTGCCAAACCTGAGGCAAACCAAAGTATTCCTCACTGAAAACATCACTCATGATTCTTAAGGAAACACTCAGATATTACAGTAGGCTGAAAAATGTCCCCTTCTTCCCAAAATATTCATGTGCTAATCTCCAGAAGCTGTGAATGTTACCTTATTTGGAGAAAGGGTCTTTGTAGGTGTGATTAATTTAAGGATCTGAAGATGAGGAGGTTATCCTGGATTAACCAGTTGGGCCCTAAATGCAATCACATGTATCTTAGTAAGAGAGAGGCAGAGGGAGATTAAAGACTGACACAGGAGGAGATAATGACGTGAAGATGGAGGCAGAGATTGGAGGAATGCAGCCATGAGCCAAGGAATGCCAACTGCCACTAGAAGCTAGAGGAGGCAAGCGAGAATTCTTCCCTAAGAGCCTGCAGAGGGAGCATGGCCCTACCAATATTTTGATTTCAGACCTCTGGCCTCCAGAATGGTGAGAGAATAAATTTGTGTTGTTTTTAGCCACCAAGTTTGTGGAAATTTATTACAGCAGCCACAAGAAATGAATATAGATGCCTTTAGACATTTCTTTAGTATTTATTGATTGCAACTTCATAAAGTCAAGATAATTTCAAGGCTAAGTTTTATGGCTGTATTATTCAAAGCAGTTCTATCACTAACCAAATTATGAAGTTTTGAGTGGGGCACGGTCTTCTTTTTACAAAATAATTTGACTGTTTAGGTACCTAGCACCTTCATGCAAGTGTGACTCAGTGTATACATAGGGGAGTTATGTCAACGTAATTTTAATATGAATGCTTTGCATTGCACAAGGCCAAACCCAATAGAACTTTCCAGGAAGACAAGTCTTATCTTAGATTCTATTTCTCAATTTTTCAGGTTAGATGAGAGTGGTAATCTTTTTGAGAAGGAAAGCACAACATATAGGTGGTCATACAAGATAGATGGTTACCTTCTCCGTGCATACATACAGCCCTGATTCTCATGAACATAATTCATATAAATAGTAAGTTAAGACATGTCTTAACTTTGAAGTTGGGATTATATTAAACTCAAGGGGGACACCAAAACGATTGGATGAGCAAGTGAAAAGCAGACCTCCTGGTGTGTGATTTCAGACAATTATTGCAGTCCTTGTTTATTGCCTCTTACTAATTAGAAGTTTCAGCACACAATCTTTCAGCTGTACTTGAGCAGAGGGGCAGGAAAAATTCATTAGCAGTTCAGTACTGGTGATGGCAGCCCTGTGGGATTGCAGTACAGGATAAAGTGAAGTGACGGAGCCTGTGAGGATTTGGAAGCTTCATGTAGGCATGGAGACACAGATTATTGGTGATATGGGTTCATTTGCATAGAGCAATTTTCCAGTTCCTAAATCCTGAATGCAGAATACCCATTTGGACCTGTATGTCCTGCTTTGTAGGCATACACCTTCCACTCTACCATGGGCTGACATTTTGTTGGAATAGTTTTTTCCCCTTACCCTTAAAAAAAATTTCTGTGGTACTGAAAAAAAATCAGCTTCTCATTAATTAGAGTGCTCATGTGTCAAGAAAGAGAATCTAGTAGTAATAGAAAAGTTGATTCATAGAAGAACGAGTCACGGGTGGGAGGAAGAATATATTTGTATAGATTTTATGCTGTAGGATATTTACAAGTCTAATAGAGTTAAAAATAAAAGTAAAATTTTCTCTTTACCATAAGCAGGTAGGGTTTTGGCCTGTTCCTTAGTGATTTAATCAGGACGCATAATGTATCACATGAAAAACCAAGAGCTGAAGAGCATAGTTAAGAGTTTTTCTTTAATATTCCATTGATATTAAGCCCCTGCCTTCCTCATCCCCATCCTTCTGTTACGTGAAAGGCTTCATTCATTCATCCATTTCTTCAACAAACATTTCTATAGTAGTAGTGTGAGGCATGTGAGGGACAGAAGTTGAAGAGTCAGGAGAATTGAGCTATGGTGGAAGCACAGACATGCAGAACCTGGGTGGGACTTGGCAGAGTGACAGCAGCCAGGCCAGTGTGCAGGGAGGCGCCAACTCGAAGGTGCTGAGAGCTGATGGGTTCTGGAAGTTTAAGTGGGAGGAATTCAGGGACAGGCTACAGATTCAGGCAGCAGCCAGATTATAAACCCAAATCAGGATTTCATGTCATAACCCTGAAATATCCTAAAGTGTTTTACATTTTTCTTTAAGACTCTCGAGCTTTTTAATAACAAGTTTTGTTTTTCTAGTAGCATCTATTAACATTCTTTGTAATTCTCAAGGGATATAACTTGGAAATGATTGGACAGTGTAATAGTCTTTGCTGTAAAAAGAGAGTAAGATCACGCCTGTAATCCCAGCACTTTGGGAGGCTGATGCAGGCAGATCACTGGAGGTCAGGAGTTCGATACCAGCCTGGCCAACATGGTGAAACCCCATCTCTACTAAAACTACAAAAATTAGCCAGGTGTGGTGGTGCACACCTGTAGTCCCAGCTACTCAGGCGGGAGACTAAGGCAGGAGAATTGCTTGAACTCAGGAGGTGGAGATTGCAGTGAGTCGAGATCACACCACTGCACTCCAGCCTGGGTGATAGAGTAAGACTCCGTCTCCAAAAAAAAGAGAGAGAGTTAAGAGCCATCTACCCCAGGTGGAGAAAACACCAATAAACATTATTGCATAGATTTTGAGAGAGGGGCATTGGATTTTCTATTGAGTGTGCAACAAGCCATTTCCCTGGAAGTAACTCTCATTTTCACTTTGTACCAAAAATAAATTCTAAGCCCTCCAACCAACTGAATGAACCCCTCCTATTGATATGGGAGTTAAAAAGAAATTACTTAGGCAGATAGTGACGCTATGGAAGTCCTCGGTAAGGTTTTCCTTTTAATGAAAAGCAGCCCAAAAACATTTTCCTTTCTAACTAAGAGCAGCCTGTAAAATCGAGCTGCAGACATAGATGCTGGCAGTTGTGCCAATCATGTTCAAAATGGCGGCTCCATCTTCCCTTTTCTTTGTCAGCCACGTGTATAGTAAGGAGCAGACAAGGTGGCACTGGCTGGGGGAAGTCCATTTGCATAATAAGATTAGGGTGGAGTGGCCAGTCTTTCCCGTGTGCTATGTAAATGTCACACCTGATTGAACCAATCTGTGGGCCCTATGTAAATCAGACACTGCCTCCTCAAGCCTGCCTATAAAATCTGGTGAACTCCTTGGCTGGTGGCCTTTTCGTCTGGGAACCCTGTCTCTCACTAGAGAGAGAGCTGTTTTCCTTCTCTTTCTTCTGCCTATTAAACCTCTGCTCCTAAATCCCTTGTGTGTGTGTCTGTGCCCTAAATTTTCTTGTCGTGAAGCTATGAACCCCTGGTATTTACCCCAGACAACAAAGCTGCTTCACTATGGCCAAGGAGATTCCAAAGAAACCTGAAAATCTAGTTCAAGACATGACAGGAAAAGGAGGTGGACTTGCCTCACTATGCCCTCCTCCCTTTGGAATTCAGGCACAACGGACTAGCATTAACATAAAAATAGAGATCTTGGCAGGGCACAGTGGCTCACACCTGTTATACCAGCACTTTGGGAGGCTAAGGCGGGTGGATCACTTGAGGTCAGGAGTTCGAGATCAGCCTGGCCATCATGGTGAAACCCCGTTTCTACTAAAAATACAAAAAATTAGCGGGGTGTGGTGGCGCGCGCCTGTAATCCTAGCTACTCAGAAGACTGAGGCAGGAGAATCACTTGAACCTAGAAGGCAGAGGTTGCAGTGAGCCGAGATAGTGCCACTGCACTCCAGCCTGGGCAACAGAGCGAGACTCTGTCTCAAAAAAAAAAAAAAAAAGAGAGATCTTAAGACTGACAAACAGACTCTTTGTAGCAATAAGATACCAAATAGATACAAAATTCCAACCTGACTCTAGTAGAGCATCACAGGACAGATAGCAGGCTCTGAAAGAAATCACAGTATTTTGTCCCAAATATAATCCTTTGCTATATTTTGAAATGGCCCTGCAAAGCTGTCTCTTGTGGGGAAAACTTACATTCTGTAGAGAATCCATTTTTCTTTATAGGTCTTTTTCTGATCCTGAAGAGATTAGCTGGCAGTCTAATACCTTTTAAGGGTCTGAATAGGAAACATTTGCCATCTATTGCCTCTAAGGGTGGCCACCTATCAGATTTCATGTACATAATAAGAACTTTGGTCTCCACAGCCCCTTATCTTAACCCAGACACTTCTTTCTATTGATTACAGGTCTTTAGACAATAACTTAACTTGTTCAACCAATTGCTAATTAGAAAAACTTTGAAACCACCTATGACCTGGAAGCCCCCACTGCGAGTTGTCTTGCCTTTCTCGACCAAACCAATTTATATCTTACATGTATTGACGGATGCCTTATGTCTCCGTAAAATACATAAAACCAAGCTGTAAGCCAACCACCTTGGGGGCACATATTTTCAGGACCTCCTGAGGCTGTGTCATGGGTCATGGTGCTCACATTTGGCTCAGAATAGATCTCTCTAAATATTTTACAGAGTTTGGCTTTTGTGTCAACAACTTACAGCCCTTCCACCTCCCCCAGCCCATAAAAATTACTATGAAGAATAAAAAAACCATGACATAAAAGGGCAATGCTCCTACGTTCTTCCCTGATGCCTGAACCCTGCTTATTTTCATGACTGAACTAGGAAATCCTACATCTCTGGGTTTGGGTAATCTGCTGATGACAATTACATCATTAGCTCTACTAAAGCTAAAGAGCGTATTGCTTTTCTACCATGTGTACTAACAACTGCTTTCTCATTAAATCATCTCTTTTTATAATTTATTGAAAAACAAATAAAATATTCCAATTTTCTTTAAGGTTTAAATATTATCTGTGTTTTACAATTGGTTTCCTTCCCCCTCACATGCCTTTGAATAAAAATTGAAACTTTCATTTAATTTTTTTCCAGTAAAGTAAAAATCATCTAGTCTTTTCAGTAAGCTGTGGAATGTACTATATCTGTTAGTCAAGAAGTATGTAGTTGGGAAAAAGAAAAACACCTAATTCATATGGGATGTTATTTTCAGCTTGGTGTTTAAGCTGTGCATCTCCTTTAGGCTCAATAATATGATAGACATTGTCTGTAGAAAAAAAATTAGGTTTTTTTTGACATTTAGGATTTTATTTAGTTCTTTGGTATTGAAAGTTAGTACTGAGAAGGGTCCCAGAGAACATTAATTCAAAGGAAATGAAGCAAATTGTGAAACTTGGGTCCAATCCTCTCATTACATTAGAATGATTGTTCTTGGACCCCTCTCCTCCTCTTCTTTCCTCTTCCAAGATCTGCTCCCTCTTCCATTTAAGCTTTGCCCTCCTCTTTTCTTCCTGGTGGGCTTAAGAAGCTTGAGGTGTTCAACCTTGGCTTTCCTATTTCCTATTGCAGCTGTTGGAAGGTAGCTAGAGAAGAGCTCATCACAGCAGTATAAGGACAATCTCTGCTCTTGTACACTCAGGTAATTTTGTTTGTTTTTGTTTTGAGACAACCTCGCTCTGTTGCCCAGGCTGGAATGCAGTGGCGTGATCTTGGCTCACTGCAACCTCTGCCTCCCAGTTTCAAGCGATTCTCATGCCTCAGCCTCCCAAGTAGCTGGGATTACAGGTGTGTACCACCAGGCCCAGCTAATTTTTTTATTTTTATTTTTAGTAGAGACAGGGTTTTGCCATGTTGGCCAGGCTGGTCTTGAACTCCTGACCTCAAGTGATCCACCCACCTTGGCCTCCCAAAGTACTGAGATTGCAGGCATGAGTCACGGCAGCCGGCCAGCTCAGGTAATTTTAGTACAAATTCCAGAGGACAGAAATGAAGAGATTAGTCTAAATTTAAACTCTGCTACTAACTAGCCATATGCCAAGCAAGTCATTCCATTGAAAGGGAGTTTGATCTCTGTCACTAAACAATTGTGTGGCCTGCTTTTGGTAATTTCCCTTTGAGATAAATTTAATGGCTGCCTAACTTCATTCATTTATTTATCCATTGAACAAGTACCTATAAAATAACTATTATGTCCCAGGCGTGGTTGAAAAGTTCTGGGGATGCAAAAATGAGTAAAAACAATATAGTTCTGCCTCCAAGAAGTTACTTTCTAGAGAGGAGACTTTAAAATATTGGCAAACAAGGGTTTTCCCATTCGTTCCCATTACATTTTATCGCCTCGCTGTGGTTTTAAATTTTGTATCTTAGCAAGCACAGCTGCTGACATTGACTTTTTAAAAGTAAATGAATTAATATTAATATAAGAATTTACTTTTGGAATACCTTCTTTTTTTTAAGGAAGAATTCCTATAACTTCTATATCTGGAGATTAGCATTCTTGCTTTACATATGAAATGGTATTTTATTTTGTTTAAACATTGAGATATCACAGATATCTGTGTGTTTAAACAGTGGAACATCACAGATTCTGAGAACAGTCTTTTGGTGTTTCTTTTTCTTTGTAGATTTGTCATCACACATATTAAATATTATCCATCTTCTATGTAATGCTTAATAAAAGGAGATGATTGTCTTTGACATTTGCCCTGGCATAGAATAATATTTTAAGCTGAAATCATGACAAGGTTTTACAGTTCATTATATTTTACAAGAACTATCCCATATTGTATGTATCACTGTCTATAACATTTAATTCCAAAGATTTCAATTCAAATAAGATCCTAAACATAGAGACTTGGGGAAGAAAACCAAACAGGCACAAAAGAGTTTGATTATTGTAATTCATCATAATTAGGTTTTGGATAGTGGCTCAGCAAATCCAAAGACACTTCCTTGAGCCTGACCATTACTCCTGAGTGGTGTGACATACAGGGACAGACCCTCCTTCTCTTCTACCCCCAAATGTCAAGGGAGGGTCATATGAATGTAGCTCCTTTTGCATTCTTTGGAAAGGTGGCATGGGTTTTCCTACTGCCTTCTCTGAAGTGGGCTTATCAGTTGGCAGCAGTCCCATCTTGCATTTGCAAATTTGGCAGCTGCTGTGAAGTCATACAATGTCATGATTGTTTAGTGACAGAACTCGAACCCCCTCTCACCAGAGTGACTTGCTTGGCACATGGCTAATTAGTAGCAGAGTTTAAACTTAGACTAATCTCTTTATTTCTGTCCTTGGAATTTGTACTAAAATTACTTGAGCTTATAAGAGCAGAGTATAGACTGTCCATTATATTGCTGTCTTTTCTACAGAGAAGACAGAATTAGGACAGAATTAGGAAAGCTTGAGAAGAACAGGATAGATGTTAAGAAAAATCTCCAGGTTCTAGCAGAATAGCTGGTTGGTGTCCATCTTCCCTGATATCCATCAGTTGTTTGTACAAAGTCATCAAAAGGACCAGCATTTGATATATTTTTACAGATGGGTCCAGACTCACTGAAATTCCATATGTGGAAGATTTAAAAACTGTTTTGAAACATTTATTTTCAACTTTTAAGACAGGATCATATAGGAGAGTTGTTACAGGTGGCATACATTATTTTCAGTTGTATGATCATACAATGATGGAAATAATTCCACACATCCATTTTTCAAAATATTCTCCCCATAGTTTGATTCTTCCAACAAGCAGTTATTTTCTCATTCATTATTAAAATGGTGGCTTTACCCTGAAGGAAGTGATTAAGGGTGTTTCTATATTTGAAAACATCTTCCAAACACTTGTCATCACAGACAAAGACAGCACATTTGGAGCATGATGTATTGCATAATAAATATATATAATGCCTTTATACTAAGCAAATATTCAGCATACATTGCCACAAATAGCCAAAAAGACCTATGTCATTCAAAAGATTACCAAGATTATTCTCTATTCTGTTGCAAAGTATTGTAAAAGAGTCTACTATATTTTTTTGACTGGGTGTGGTGGCTCCCACCTGCAATCCCAGTACTTTGGGAGGCTGAGATGGGCGAATCCCTTGAGGTCAGGTGGTCGAGACCAGCCTGGCCAACATGGTGAAACCCCATTTCTACTAAAAATACAAAAATTAGCTGAGTGTGGTAGTGTGTGCCTGTAATCCCAGCTACTCAAGAGGCTGAGGCAGAACAATCACTTGAACCCAGGAGGAGGAGGTCACAGTGAGCAGAGATACTGCCACTGCACTCCAGCCTGGGCAACAGAGCCAGAGTCCATCTGAAAAAATAAATAAATAAATAAAGAGCCTACTATATATTTTAAACTGATGTATAGTAGAGTACATAGTTTTGGGGTACTTGTGATTATTTAATGCATTCATGTAATTTGTAAAGATCACATCAGTCTCATTGCTTCTCAAAGAGGGGAGGTACAAGTCAGTCAGTCAGTCACAGAGTCTCCTCAAGATAGTTACCAGTTGTGATTTCCTAAAATACTTAAGGTAAGATAGTGAAATAAGCTACAATTTCTGCACTGGGACTGGTCCTGAGACTCTAATTGGCATTTATACCTTCTCTCCTCTATTACCCATTCTGTATTTCCCGCATCAGACAACTCTCAGGTGGTCTAATTTGCTTTCCTGGTGCAGTGATTCAGAACTTCAAGTGGTCTGATGCTTTATTTGTCCTGTATATTTTAGGTTGTGATTGCTGCATTTTTCCATTCACCATTATCAGGGGGCATGGAAGTACTGAGAGAGACCCGGTGATTCCCCTAGGTGGTTTCAGTCGTCATCCTCTGTGACTCCATTCCGTGGTGGTAACACCAACTCCTTAATTATTTCAATAAAACAGCAAATTATTTCCTTGCCAGTTGAACTACTATCAGGAAAGCCCAAAGTGAACACGTGGTAGTCACAAGTTCAAGTTCAATGCAACTCTTAGATACACTGGCAGACGTGTTCTTTCCCTGAGAACTAGGACCTCTAATTGGGCAGGATCTTAGATTGTAGGGAGGAGAAACACAATTGCTGTAAATGGGCCTTTGTGCTTGATGGTGAGGTGGGGTCACTTCTACTTCCCTTGCTTCCTGGACCTAATATTCTAAGTATTGGAGGTAAAGTACTATATCATCAGCTGTTGATTTAGTCCGTATGTCACTCCTCAAAGATAACAAAGGTGTCAGACGCTGCAAGACGTCAGACCCACAGCTGAGCCTTCAACAGGCTGTTCATCATTTTATGGGCTGACTGTTTCCAGATGATGGCATGCATGGTATTATTAGGGAGTTTGCTGGTCTGAAGTCCATTTTTGCAGCACCTTTGCTGTAGAAAATTGCACCGCTGAAGGGAACACTGTGTGGAAAACATGTTGAATGATAAAGCATTCTATAAGTGCTTTGGCGGGGGTGCTAATAGAGACACTGCAGCTAGGAAAGGCAATCCAACATTCAGAGTATGTATCAATTTCAGTATGAATTAATGCTCACTGTCCGCTCCAGTGTGTAAGTGGCCTGATATAATTGACTTGCCACTAGGTAGGTAGTTGGCAGATACCTCAAAGAATGGTGTGGGGTTGAGGGCACAGCTTCAGTCCCTGCAGTTGGCACACTGGCCACTGCTAAGTAGCCATAATGCCAAGAAGCCCTGGTTATTAGGCCCAGGCTGGTCTTCATTCCTTCCATCTTGGCCACTCTGTTCATGGACCCATTGCACAAGCACTGGGCTAGATGAGGAGACCATTCAGGGTCATCTCACCAGAACATCTTTCAGGGTCTCTTACAACTGAAGATATAATACAACAACTGTCAATTTTTAGCATACCAGCATAGTACTCTGTACCTGTGAGCCAGGCTTGTCTTTTCTTCCTCTGTGAGTTGGTCAGCAGAAACCCATGGGTTGAAGGTGAGGCGCTGGTGCAGTAGAAGTAGTTCGTATGCAGTCTGATCAGCAGTTAATGGTAATTTACTCATAATTTTGGACCTGGCCCAGCCCCCTTTTAAGTGTGCCAGTTCTGTCATCTGGTGGGTTGCTGCCATGTCTGGCTAACAGTCTCACTTGATGATCTGAAAATATGCAACACCGTAGAGACCATGCTTCCTTCTGCCCGCTCTCAGTGACTGAACAGAGCAGAGATACTAAAGCAGGTCTGTTCCTAAGAGACAGGAGACTTTAGCTTGGGAACTTTCCAATGACCCTGCCAAACTTCCCTTAGAATTGCACCACAGTCTAAGATGCTTCCACTCACTCTCCCTTCTTTCTTTTTCTCTTTCTCTTTCAGTCAGGGGCAGATCTGCATCACGGGCTTGCATGTCCAATTTCACCTTGGCACTTGCTTCTCCGAGGGCCTGGACGTGGGGCTTCGTTTGAGTCTGGAAGCAGTGGAGAGAGGCCAGAAGCTCCAGGCCTTGGCTTGGAGATCTCTACAGGTGTGCATGGAGATGTTTGAAGTGCTAATGGCTGAGACAGAGCAAGTGGCAGAGGCCTAGGAGACGGAGGCTGAAAGAGTCTGAGGAGGTACATATGAAATGCCCAATATGGAGAGGTTTCAGTGACAGATTGACACTTGCAACTTCAGTCAGATCACTCTGGCAGAAGTAAGATAAATGAACTGGCAGAGAGCAAATATGACAGGGAGCCTAGTTAGGAAATAAATATCAGGCAAGAGACAATAAGCATATGAACTGCAGCAGTGACAATGAAAATAGAGAGAAAGGGACACATATGGTAGGGGTAGGGTAGTCCTGTAAATTTACAGGACTTAGTGATATCAAGGTCAGTCACTGGGGAGAAGGAGACAAAGCTGATTCGTTGATTACTGTTTGGAAAAACTGAGAGGATAAAGGACACAGAAGGAAAAACTTTTCTGCTTTGAAGTAAAACCTTTTTGGTCACATTGAGTTTGAGGTATCATTGGAACTTCCATGTGAGCTGTAGGAGGTGCCGTTCTAAAGCTGAGGAGAAAGTTTAAAGCGCTGATATAGATTTTGAATTCTCAGCCATAAGGGGAAGCTGTGATCAAGGATAAAATCGCCCAGGCAAGGCATGCAGCGCAGCTGCCTCATGCTGGAAGTCTGGGGCTCACCAATGTTTAAGGGGAGAACAGACCAAAAGGTGACAGAGGAAGAGACTGATTCTGAAATGCAGCGGGAGAAATGGAGTGTAGAGACCAAGGGAATAAAGAACTTCAAGAAGAGAGGGAGTTATCAACGGCGCCAGGTGCACCAAAGAGGTCAAACTAGGTAAAAGCTTAAGTAAAGCCCCTATGTAGCTGTTAGTGATCTTAGCATGAGGAATATCAGAGCTGAATTGGAGCAGAAGCCAGATTATAATAGGTTGGAGAATGAAAACAAAGTATAAAAGTGAAGACAGCCGTGGGAAGGCACTACTTTTTCAGTGAGTTGAATGTGAAGGAAGAGGGTGAGAAACTGAGAAACTTGCCGCCAAATGGATAGGCAGAATTCGAAAAGGATTTTCTTTGTTTTCTGTTAATTACTTTTTTAAGACGGCAGAGACATGTACATGTTATAGGCTAATAGAAAAGAGCGAGCAAAAAGGGAGAGGTTGAAGTTACAGGAGAGAGAAGAGAGTGATGCGAAGGTAAGGCTTGGGTCAAGATAGTTTCTGTTTTTTTTTTGAGGGTTTTTAGATGGAGAGAAAGAGAGAGAGAGGGAGAGAGGAAAAAAAAAAGAATCTCTTCTAAATTGCCTTCTTGATGTAAATAAACCAGTGCATGATTGTCAGGTACCAGTCTTCAGCTCCCAGATGATCTTGTGCCTCTATGCAAATCATGGCAATGGCTGACTCCAGTGGAGCATCTGTAACCTCTGCTAAGCATCAGTGAACTAATCAGGTTGAATCTGCATAACTCATCCATAAAAAATCTCTGCAGGGTGAGGAACATCACACACCAGGGCCTGTCATGGGTCGGGGGTTGCAGGGAGGGATAGCACTGGGAGAAACACCTAATGTAAATGACGGGTTGATGGGTGCAGCGGGCCAGCATGGTACATGTATACCTATGTAACGAGCCTGCACGTTGTGCACATGTACCCTAGAACTTAAAGTATAATAATAAAAAAAAATCTCCACAACAGTCTGATCTTATTTCCAACGAAGTCTCAGTGCAAACATTTCAAACAATTGAACATTTCATTAATCAGAGAAAAAGTTTATCCAAAAACTCACTGTAAGAAAGGCTTTAGTTTAATCTCCCGTGTCACATTTCATTATGACAGATGTGTCTCATTTTGAGTTCTTATTTACATAGCACACAGACATATTATCATTACAGATAATTAGCCTTAAAAGCATTAGCTTTTACAACACTGAGGTTTTAAATTTCCCATTCATCCATCAGCATATTAAGAAATATGCCCCCTCCCCTCATTAGGTTCCGGGTCTAACTTTATTTCTACTCAAGCCCTTTGTCCATTTCCTATTTTCCAGGAAAGGAGGCACTGAGGGACTCACATGAAGCTACTCTGTCAGCATTCTAAAACTTCTGACATTCTTTTCTATGAAGATAATTGAATCACCAAATTTGATGAAAGTTTCCCCAAATATCAGGTAATAGGTTTTCTGTGGGGGTCTATGGATACACTTTAAAGTCACGGGGAAAATTTTTGGATTGTTTTCCAGCATGGACTATTTCTTCACTGACAAGCATTTAAAAACAATAAAACATTGTACATCGACAGAAAACATGACACATGTGGACCTTTCTGTAGAAGAACACATTGCAATCTGAAAATCTAGAGAATATAAACTTGTCTTGAACATTGTCCAAGAAATTTTACTTAACAAATATACTGAAGAGTCTGAGTCATTCCATGTTACAGCATATCTTTGGTGATACTCTTATAGTAAGGCTTAAGAGCATTATAGTAACAGTAAAAATGTTGTACTATTTTTGTAAGAAGTTCTGTCCCATTTCTGGGATTAGTAATGTGTGTGGGTCACTGAGTATTTGTTGGATACATTCTTAAATTGAGTTAAATTTCTGCAGGTGTAGTCCCTTACAGACATTCCTATTCAAAAATTTTTCTTCCCATTAAAAATAGCATTAGGGACCTTAGTGTATAGGGATCTACGTTTAAAAACACAGAAAAGGAAAAATGAAAATGTTTTAAGTTCACGTTATTGGGATTAAGGCAGAGAAAATGTGAGAAAGTCAATATTTGATGAAATAATGCCTGGTGATTTCCTAGAATTATTGAAAAGTATGAATCCTCAGATTTAAGAATAATAATAATCCCAAAGCAAGATAAATAAAACAAATCTATATCTACACACATCATCGTGTCTTCAAGATCTGAAGGAAGAGATAAAAGCAAGTTGCCTGCGCATACTCTAAGGTTCTCAACTTCTAATGACCTATCCAGAAAGCAAGTAAACAAACATGTAGATTCCTGGGCCCTACCACTTTAAGATTTGGATTCAGTTGATCTAGGGTGAAGTCTAAGAGCTACATTGCTAACCAACTCCATAGGCCACACTTTTGGGCGGCACTCAGTGAGTTTAAGAGCAGACTTCTCAACATCAGCAGTAGAGGCCCTAAGATGGAAAATAATATTTTCAAAATGCTGAAAGAAAATAATTATCTAATTGGTAAAATACACTTGGCTAAAATTGCATTTAAGAAGGAGAGTAAAATGAGATATTTTTGGACAACTAAGAATTAAGGGTTTATTACAAACAGATCCTCAGAAAGGAACTTCTAAAGGACTTACTTTAGGAAGAAGAAGAAATAAACAAAGAATGTGTCTGAGATTCAACAAGGATTGATGAGCAAAGGTTAATGTGTGGGTACATCTAAAATGTTGAGCCTACTTAATATTTACTTTTGCAGGTGAAAAAAATGAAATTAGTATTGAAAAGTGGTAAAAATATCTGGTGAGCTAGGTGATTTTAGATAAAGCTTTCTAAGAGCCTTTGTTTCTTTGAGATATTTTATTTCTTAGGTAGAGCTTTTATTTCTTAGAGATATTGATTAATTTTTAGTTATATATGAATATTAGCTTATTAAGGTTTATTCCTAAAGGAATAAGAATAGAATGAATAACTTTCAAAATTTTGAAATTAAAAGGTTAAAAAATAGAATCAATCAAAAGACAAAAAGAAAGGAGGAGAAAAGCATAAAATTGTAGGACAAATAGAAAACACAAAATGGGACAATAGAAATATTTTAAAGTATATCAGCAATAAAAATAGATTTAAATGAACCAAACTTGTGATTCTCAAAGAAAGAGTGTTAAATTAGATAAAAAGAGACCCAGTTTATTCTCTTTATCTCACATGATTGAAATATAGGAATGCAGAATCTATAAAAGAATGGAAAGATAGATACCATTGCATTAATTTCCTAGGTCTGTCCACTATAACAAATTACCCCAAACTGAGTGGCTTATGATCAGAAATTTATTCTCTCACAGTTCTGAGGTCAGAAGTTCAAATTCAGGCATTGTAAGTGTTGGTTCCTCCTGGAGGCTCTAGGGGGAAATTCATTCCATGACTCTCTCTCCCGGCTTCCGATGGCTGCTAGCAATTCTTGGTGTTCTTGGCTTGTAGACACATCACTCTAATCTTTACCTCCATCTTAACATTGTCTTCCTCCAAATCTCTCTGTCAAATCTCCCTCTCCCTCCTCTTATGAGGACACCAGTCATTGGATTTACGGCCCACCTGAAATCCAGGATGATCTCATCCTTAGATCATTAACTTAATTATGTTGTTGAAGACTCTATTCTAAGTAAGGTCACAGTCACAAGTACCAGGAAATAGGATGAGGAATAACCGTAATTGTCCTCTGGTCCCCTAAAATTCATGTCTGTTCCACATAAAAATACATGAATTCCAGTCCAAGATTACCCAAAGTCTTCACTAATTCCAGCATCAACTCTAAATTCAAAATACTTTCTAAATATTGTCCACACCAAAAGTTCCTAACCTTGTCATGTAAGTCACTGATCTGCAGGATGGGGAGATTCTGGGTATGATTCATCCTGGGTAAAATTCCTCTCCATCTGTGGACTTGTGAACTAGACAACACGTTATCTGCTTTCAAAACACAGCAGCAAGGCAGGCATAGGATAGACATTCCCATTCAAAAATGCAGAAATTGGAAGAAATAAAAGGGTCCCTGGTCCCAAGCAGGTTCGAAACCCAGGAGGGTAAACTCCATTAAGTTTCAAGCTGTGAGAATATCCCCTTTGTCTGAAGGTACCACTTCTGGGTCCACAGAGGCTCAGAGTTAACTCTATCAGCTCTTTCCTGCCTGTAGAATCCTGGGAGGCTGATGACTTTCTTCTATTTTATCCAGTCTCTTCCCTTTCACTTCAAGACAACAATGTTTCTACTTGTATAACATTCTCAGAAACCTTGTGGGCCTGTGGTGTGTGTCATGGGGATTCATACCATTAGATAAGAAGATCTGCTACGTATCTTTCCTGTCTAACCACATTTCTAATCCTGGCTTCTCCTTCGAGGACTGACTGAATCCATAAGTCACCTGCCTGATCTCTTCAGCAAAAGATTTTCCATCCACACATTTGCCCCATCAACACACTTGAATTCACCTAAGAACATATCTTTATAATACATAAAACAAAACATGACAGAATTACTAACGGAAAATCCATTCACCGTTAGAGTAGGTGATCTTAACATACTTCTCACGGTAATTTGTAGCTAAAGCAGAGAAGTGTAACTATAAAAATGATTTGAATGATATAATTAACAAAACTAGATTTAAGAAACAGTCAAACTCTTGAACCCAACAGTTAAAGAATATACATTTTTTCTTAAACACATATATAATAGGTATAAATATTAACCACACAGTCAAAATATGTGAAAATTTAAGTGAAATAGATATGTTTATATAACTGTTGATATTTATTTATAGAAATGAATTAAGAATTGAAAACCTTGACTATACCTATAACCATTAAAGAAATAATTATGACTTTGACACCCAATAAATATCAGGCTAAGAGAATTTTATAAGTGAATTCTTTTACCACATTTAAGGAATAGGTAATTTAGGAAATAGATCTCCTCCATAGAATAGCAAAAGAGGAGAAATTCCTCCAAATACTTTATGGAGCTTGTATAACTTTGATACTCAATCCAGAACTTTTGAGAAAAATTACTTGCCAATCTTAAGAACATAAATGTGAAAATACTAAATAAAATATTATCAAAGAGAATCATGCAATTAGTAATACTTAGTAACTAAGTTTATGCCAGGAATGCAAAGATGGTTCTACATAAGAAAAGTATGTTAGTATAATTCTCCATTTTAAGACTGAATAAGAAAATCTATGGTCATCTCAAAAGATTTTAAAAATGCATTCAAGTTCAATATATTTTCAAGATAAATCTCTTAGCAAACTGGGAATAGAAAAAACCATCATTAACCTGATCAAATGTATCTATTAATACCAAAAACCTACAGCAAATATCATCCTTATTGGTAAATTACTAGAAACATCCAATTTAAAATCAAGATGAGACAAGGATGCCTTTATAACACATCTTTTCAACATTGAATTGGAGGTCACAGTCAGTAAGTAAAAAATAAGAAAATTGTATAAAAGATACAAAGATAAGAAAGGAAGAATAAAGATGTATTACTCATAGATAACAATTATTTACATTAAAAAAGAAAATACATAATCATCACAAAAAGAATAAAATACCTAGGAATACAGCTAACCAGGGAGGTGAAAATCTCTACAATAAGAATTACAAAATACTGCTTAAAGAAATCAGAGATGACACAAACATATGGAAGACCATTCCATGTTCATGGATAGGAAGAATAAATATTGTTAAAATGACCTTATGACCCAAAGTAATTTATAGATTCAAAGCTATTCCTATTAAACTACCAATGACATTCTTCACAGAACTAGAAAAAACTATTTTAAAATTTGTATGGAACAATGAAAGAGCCTGAACAGCCAAGGAAATCCTAAACAAAATGAACAAAGCTGGAGGCATCATGCTACCTGACTTCAAACTGTACTACAGGGCTACAGTAACAAAAACAGCATGGTACTGGTACAAAAACAGACAAAGACCAATGGAACATAATAGAGAGCCCAGAAATAAGGCTGCACACCTACAACCATATGACCTTTGACAAAGTGGGCAAAAACAAGGAATGAGGAAAGGACACCCTATTCAATAAATGGTGCTGGGATAACTAGTTAGCCACATGCAAAATATTAAAACTGGACCTCTTCCTTATACCATATGTAAAAATCAACTCAAGATGGATCAAAGACAAATGTAAAACCAAAAACTACAAAAACTCTGAAGACAACCTAGGCAATACCATTCTGGACATAGGAACTGGCAAAGATTTCATGATGAAGATGCCAAAAACAATTGCAACAAAAGCAAAATTTTTCAAATGGGATGTAATTAAACTTAAGACTTCTGCATAGCAAAGGAAACTATCAGGAGGAAACTATCAAGATAGTAAATAGACAACCTACAAAATGGGAGAAAATTTTTGCAAATTATGCATCTGACAATGGTCTAATATCCAGCATCTATAAGGAACTTAAATTTATAAGAAAACCAAACAACCCTATTGAAAAGGGGGCAAAGGACATGAACAGACACTTTGCAAAAGAAGACATACATGTGGTCAACAAGTCTATGAAAAAAAGCTCAATATCACTGATCATTAGGGAAATGCAAATCAAAACCACAATACCGTCTCACATCAGTCAGAATGACTGTTATTAAAAAGTCAAAAAATAACAGATGCTGGCAAGGTTGCAGAGGAAAGGGACTGCTTATACGCTGTTGGTAGGAGTATGAATTAGTTCAACCATTGTGGAAAGCAGTGTGGCAATTCCTCAAAGAGCTGAAAGCAGAACTACCATTCCACCCAACAATCCCATTACTGAGTGTATATTCAAAGTAATATAAATTGTTCTATCATAAAGACACATGCACGTGTATGTTCATTGCAGCACTATTCACAATAACCAAGACATGGAATCAACCTAAATGCCCATCAATGATATACTGGATAAAGAAAATATGGTACATATACACCATGGAATACTATGTAGCCATAAAAAGAGAACAAGATCATGTCCTTTGCAGAAACATGGTTGAAGCTGGAGGCCATTATCCCTAGCAAACTAATGTAGGAACAGAAAACCAAATACGGCAGGTTCTCACTTATAAGTGGGAGTGAAATGATGAGAACACACGGACACAAAGAGGGGAAAAACAGACGCTGGGGCCTACCTGAGGGTGGAGGGTGGGTGGAGGGGGAGGAGCAGAAAAAATAACTATTTGGAACTAGGCATAGTACCTGGGTGATGAAATAATCTGTACAACAAACCCCCATGACATGAGTTTAACTACACAAAAAACTTGCACATGTATTCTTGAACCTAAAATAAAAGTTTAAAAAAAAGGGGCATTATTATAATTTTAAAAAGACATTAGCAAATGCACTAGATACATATATACAATGAACACGTATTTAATATAAAAAAATCAATCACATTATGTACACAACAAATATGTAGAAAATGTTAAACAGGTTAAAAGAGCAGCAAAATAAGAATTAGAAAAAAATCAAACAAAACATGGCCATGACTTAATTCATACTAAGTCATAGTGTACTTGCTTGTATTAAGACTTACCTAATTCCCAGCTGGGTGCGGTGGCTCATGCCTGTAATCCCAGCATTTTAGGAGGCCTTGGTGGGTGGATCACTTGAAGCCAGCCTAGCCCACATGGTGCAACTCTGTCTCTATTAAAAATACAAAAATTAACCAGGCGTGGTGGTGCATGCCTGTAATCCCAGCTACCTAAGAGGCTGAGGCATGAGAATTGCTCAAACTCGGCAGGCAGAGGTTGCAGTGAGCCAAGATCACACCACTGCACTCCAGCCTGGGCAACAGAGCAAGTGTCCATCTCAAAAAAGAGGAAAAAAAAAGACATATAATTCTTAGTTGTTTGCTTTGCTTAAGATTGGTTGTCTATCCAAATGAAACTTTCTCCAAGTCAGAAATTGTGCCTTCTACTCATCACACTATCCCATTTAATAATATGCAATACTAAAACATTAAAAAGTACACCTTGAATGAGTTATTACTTTGAAAAGTTTCAAGTATGTTAATCCAATTGGGTTTGTGCATATTTGGTGAAAATAGTGGAACAAAAGTAAGCTATCTAACATTTTGGGTACAAGCTTTCTATTACATTACACATAAATAATTTGGAAAGATAGCCATACTTCAGCACATGACACAAAGCTATCTGAAAAAAAACAAGAAAGTTAATATAAATACAGTGGTTAATATAGATAGAGCATCCAAGATCAGCAAACAGAATAAACACTTTCAAAGATATCTCGTCAAATGCCATTTGGAACCCACTGGAATGCACACCACCAACAAAACCCTCATTACTGCCCCACGTATAACCTTGAATAGTAAGACTTCTTGATGATGGCTAAACTTTTCATGAGATTTGAGGCCTTGCCTATGAGGATCAGTCTTTACTACTTTAGTTTCTTCATTAAACAGAGTTTTGGCGATAGAGGCTACATTAAAAATGAAGCTCTTTCAACCAATAATAGGCAATTAGCGGTTTTGGTTTTGGTTTGTTTGATCTTTGCTAAGCTATTTTTCAGTCATCTGGAGTACAACTTAAAATTTTATGAAGGTGACAAATAAGATAATAAATCATTTTGAATGCCATAAATTGTAATTGGAAAGTAAAGATTATTAGTCTAGAAAAAGAGAAGTGAAATTTATTTTCCTCTTGTGATCCTCTCCTGTGGGATTCCATGAGATGCTGAGATGTTGTTGGAGAGAAGGGCTGGGGTCTTTTGGGTTCTCTCCTGGACCTGTGGTGTCCTATGCATCTCTCTTGCTGATGGGGCTGAGCTAAAAGCCACCATGATATTGAATGCATCTGCCTGCCACGTGGTGAGAGTGGCTAGCGGGCCTTGGTTGAGGTTAGTTTTATCTGAGGTCCTTGACCTATCCTGGAGAGTTGCAGCAGCTCTTTAATGACCAGCAGTTCCTTGTGGGCTTGGAGAGGTTGAGGGATAGATAAGCTTTGAAGGCATAGCAATCATAAACCTACATAGTGTAGTGACCTTCCCTGGCTAGGATTCCCCAGGAAGAGGCCACTGTGAGGAGTGGGCAGAGGGGCTTGGCCAGTGGCCTCAGATTAACCCATCCTTACCAATATTTCCCTCTTTCACAACTCCTACTGAAACATGAACTTTTGAATTGCTTTTCATTTTTATCTTATAGAACCAAAATTTCATAGCTTACATTTCCTTTACTCAAACTCTGAGACTACTTGGAAAAAAATAAATAGGGTAGCCTCCTAGGTAATTTGAATAAAACTTAGTGCTTGAGAGAAAATGGAAATGAAAAATTGTTATTCATTTCTGACCAGTTTCCATTTTCATTTTTTCTTTAATTACTAAGCTTCCTTTCTCTGAAATCAAGTCTCTAAAACAGACTTTAATTATTCATTTTTAACTGTAGGAAGATTTATTATTCAAAGAGCAGCCAGCATTCCAGAATAGATGTTGTTTTGTTCATATTTTAAAGGGTTAGTCAGAAATATTTCTTCCAATGGGAATATTTTGTACAAAAAGGCAGTAGTCCAAAAGGTAAAAAGCTTTAAAAATATGGAATTAAAGTAAATCTATAACAGAAGAAAATGACTAAATCTTTCAAAATCTTTAGTAGCATGATCCCCATGGAGGAAATGATTTAAATTAACATAATTAGAATAGAAATAATCTTTGTACTCATACAACATCTATTTTTCCAAGATCTTGTTTTGCTTTCTATCTTAAATAAATGATCCCTCGAAAATACTCTTAAGCCTAACTTGTCTTTTAAGAATCCATCTAACACTCTCTATGTGCTTCCCTAGAAATGATTTTCATTGTAAAATGAGCCTTTTTTGACCCATAGCTTTAAATTACACAACTATGTCTATCTTAAGGTGTAAAAGCATCATAATTTTCCCTTTAGTTCTCTGTAGCCTGTTTTATAAAGTTTATTTGCCAAAGGGCCTTAGGAAATTATTATTTCTGGAAGCCTTTTAAAGTAGGAGAGGTCTTACGGAGGCTAAAGCAACTCCATCTTGGATGCTAATCCATCAAGTTGACTTCAGATTAACCCCAGTTCTGGGAAAGCCTCTAAGATTTCCATTTTATCTACTGTTCCTTGTATAAGAGCTTGTACTTATGCAGATTCCCGTAGTACTCTTTCCTTTCCCTGTAAGTTCTGTTCCTTCCCTGTGGTACATAAACCCTGGATCTAGTGGGTATGGGTGTGGGAATCCACCATCTTGTCTTGCCTGGGTCCAGGACATAAAGCCTTCTGTTTTTAAGTCTCTATTAAATCTTTCTTTCTGAGAAACTGAATTTGTCAGCCTCTTTCTTCCACTCAGCTTCTTTGGATCTTGGGTGTAGGTTTGCATAGGCCTGCTCATCGCAGAACAGATCTTTACTTTTGTTCGTGAATTAATGTGGTTCTACTTGAAGGAAAAAATAATTGATAGACCCAATGTTACCTCTGGAAAAGAGCTGATGCAAATTAGTTGTAGACATGTTGTCCCAAGGCTTGATGGTACCTGTAGGTGGAGGCCTAGGCAGATGGAAATCAGAACCAGGGCTTGGCAGAGAGGTGAAGACTTTCATGAGACTCATCCATGCAGGAATGCTGGTGAAAGTTGTGAAAGAGTGACATTCAATAAAAGAGAAGAGGAACAAAGACATACCTATGATGAGGGAGGAGAAGAAAAGGACGAATCCATATGGGAGTCTGGAGGGGTGCACTTGGAAAGGCTGGAGGAAAACTAAATAGAAATTGTGGCATCGCAGGAGGGGAACATTGCAAAAGCTAAGACAGGTCAGCTATGTTAAATGGAAACTGAAAATAATGCCACTGTATTTGGCATCTCATCTATGATGAAAATAATTTCTTATAGTTAGATAACCTTGAAAGAACTGCAGTAAAAGAATAGTCAAGAAAGAAGGAAGCCAGCTGGGCATGGTGGCTCACGCCTGTAATCCCAGGAATTTGGAAGGCCAAGGCTGGTGGATCACCTGAGGTCAGGAGTTTGAGACCAGCCTGGCCAACATGGTGAAACCTCGTCTCTACTAAAATACAAAAATTAGGCAGGCGTGGTGGCAGATGCCTATAATCCCAGCTACTCGGGAGGCTAAGGCAGGAGAATTGCTTGAACCTGGGGGGTGGAGGTTGCAGTGAGCCAAGATCGTGCCACTGTACTCCAGTCTGGGCGACAGAGAGAGACTCCATCTCAAAAGAAAAAAAAAAGAAGGAAGCTAAAAGGCGCTGTGGACAAATAAATGCCTTAGTAACAACATGGAGGCAAGATAGGTATGGTGCTCCCTGGAACTGCTGGATGATAAAGGCTAGAAATAGGATACTAGCTAAAAGGGCACTGAGATCAGTGATTTAGGGTAGGGACATCTATGCAAATCTGTGGGCAGACTGGCAGACTTCAGAACAGAGGGAAAGGATGAAGGTACTGTTACAAGAAGAACCCAAGAAACAAAGTCCTAGAACAGGCTGGAAGGGATGGGATCAAATTTGTACACAGGAGCAAACCTTAGAAATGAGAATGTGAATCCAGGTGTCTTCTACCCTTCCTCCCCCAGGTCGGCCTCAATCTACTCTGGTCCTTGGGTTCCTAATTGTATCAGTCCATTCTTGCATTGCTGTAAAGGACTGCCTGAGACTGGGTAATTTATAAAGAAAATAAGTTCAATTGGCTCATGGTTCTATAGGCTGTGTGGGAAGCATGGCTGGGGAGGCCTTAGGAAACTTACAATCATGGTGGAAGGTGAAGAGGAAGGGGGCGTGTCTTACATTGCTGGGTCAAAAGGAAGAGAGTGAAGGGGGAGGTGCTACATACTTTTTAAAACAAACAGGTGTTATGAGAACTCACTATCACAAAAACAGCAAGGGGGAATCTGCCCCCATGATCCAATCACCTCCCACTAGGTTCCTCCTTCAACGTTGGGGAATACATTTGGATGTGAGATTTGGATGGGGACACAAATCCAAACCGTATCACTAATGGTGGCTCCAGGTGCTTTCTGGTCCGTATATCTATTGTTCCCACACATGGGTAGGCTAGACAGAAAGGCAGAACCTGTCCCCAATTCCCACAGATAAGGAAAGGGAGAGGAAGCCTCAACATGGAAAAACTCTACCATGACAATGAAGGAAAGCCTGTGAACCAAGGAAAGGGAAAATGAAGAACAAGCACAGGAGGAAGGAAAGCTGGAAGCAGCTTGTACCTTGGAAAACCAGGAAAAATTAGAAAATGATGGAAAGATAGAAAACAAGAGAAAGGCGGAAGATGAGGAAAATGCTAAAGAATAAGGAGAAGCCAGAGAGCAAAGCAAAGCCAAAAGGAGGAGAGTCAGAGGGGGAAACAAAGGCTGCAGGAAAGCCCCCCACTGAGGACATTGTACCCAGGAAAGCCAAAAGAAAGCCAACCGGGGGCTGGCTCATGCCTCAAGGAATATAAGGAGGCCATACATGATATGCATTTGAGCAATGGGAAGATGATCAGAGAATTTGATGAGATGGCTAGGGTGGAGGATGAGGTGAAAAAAATCAGACAAATATTGGGGGTAGGCCTTATGTCGGTGTAAAGAAGTTTACAGAACCCCTTCCACCTGAAGGACCCAAGAGAACTCAGCATGGCTGTGAGGTCCTACAAAGGGGAATTGAGGACATTTCTTACGCGTCTGCCCCTGACAGGCATTTACGAGGCCCTGTGCTTAACCTTCTGCCAATACTTTGCTTTAAGTTGCCCTTCTGTTACCACAGCCTTTGGGCACAACTGCAGTGCTCTATGGTTGGGCACAACTGCAATGCTCTATGGTTCAGTATCAGATTTTCATCCATTGCATGGAAGAAATGGTGCATTGTAAAATTAAGAAGCACAATTTGAAGAACCATTAAAAAAAGAAATGAGAATGGAAAATGAAAGAACTCATAAATGATGGCCTTGGTTTTCTCACGAAAGTAGAGGAAGAAATAATTAATTTTGGCAGGAAGATATTTTTGGGGGAGGTGGAGAAATAGGGCGGAGAAAACACTGGAGAAAAAGTGACATTTGGGTCATGTCTCTCAGGTAGCATCATGTGTTTAGCTATTTCACAACCAACAATCATCAGTGATTTACTTATCCGTGGGTAATTACATGCTACTAACTTCTTATTATCAAGGCCTTTCTCCACTACCCCATTTTCAAGATTATCTATCATTTATCAGGCTTGCCAGTATGAGAGAAAGAACATTAGAACAAAGGAAACAGTAGTCACCAAGGCAGAGTTGATAAAATACAGCAAGTAGCCCAGTATGGCTGATATATATGGTGCTGGGTTGCATAAGTGGTTAGTGGTGAGGACAGAAGACCTGAGATTAACTAGAAAGGGATAGGCCATACTAGAGAGCTCAGAAGTGATTCTCAGTGGGGTGCTCATGTAGATTTCCCTCATCTGAGTGTAGAGTATGGTATTAATGGTCCTGATGGTACACGACAAGGTAGGGTTTTTCAGGGGCTTGGAGTGGAAACTGTGTTGAGGATGGGAGTTTCTCAGTGTATTGGGGGGTGGAGGCAAGGCAAAGACTTCCCAGTGATGGAATCTCTCTCTCTTTGTACCTCAAGGATATTGGACTTGTTTCAATAGCCTTGAAACAAGGCTATCTTACTCCTTGGGAGACCTGATTACTATAATCAAATTCATACTAAAAAGCTTAACAAAGTGGTCATTGAGGGTGAAGCCAGGCCCTGCATCCACAGCATTACACTATTAGAGCCATGGGAGACAATCTAGTCTTCAATGTTGCTCAGGAGGCTCTTTGGAAGCCCCCATCACCTGCTTCACCACATTCTTGATGTCATTGTACTTGGCAATGTTCTCAAGGTGGCAAGTCAGATTCATGACAGAGTCTTGGCCGTGCCAGTGATGGTGAGGATGCTGCTCTGGGCAGCACGATGACCACTGCACCATGGTTTGCCAGAAGGACCATCCACAGTCTCTGGGCGGCACTGATGGCATTGTTTATAACAGTGAGTTCCTCCCTGATGGGAGAGTTCCATGGATGTTCTTGGGGAGGAGGGCTGCACAGTTGGTGGTTCAGGTGTTGTTGCTGATAGTCTTGAGGGAATGCTTATGTTTCTCATGGTTCACTCTCCTTGCACACATGGGGGAATCAGCAGAAGAAGCAGCGATGAGGACTTTTGTGACTTCACCTTTAAGTGAATCCCAATCTTCTTGAAGATAGTGATGACACCAGGGGCCCCCATACCAACATCACCCCATTGGAGGTTGGTGGGACCTGTTTCCTGGAAGATACAAATGGGCTTCCCACTGATGATGAGCGTCCCATTCCTATCCTTAAAGATTCCATTGAACTTGACATAGTGGAATCAACTTGGAACATGAAGACCATGTAGTTGAAAACAATGAAGGGATCATTGGTGGCAATAATGTTCATTTTGCCAGTGTTGAAAGGAGCCCTGTAACCAGACACCTAATACTGCCAAATCTATTGACTTCAACCTTTACAATGGTGTTACATGAATGCGGCTGGCACTGCACAAAAAGCTGCAACTGTCTGTCCAGTGGAGAGTAGCAGAAAGTGCAGTGGGGAGTTATTGTCCCAATTTATAGAAAGGGGTTGAGGCCTAAGAGACATTTTACATTTAGTATACATAGGACACAACTAATGTATTCTATGAAATTATTCATGAGAGTGACATCCTTGGCATGTAATGGATGAGAAGGAAACTTGCCTAGAAGGGCAGGAGTGGGGTTGGGCTTGTGGCTGAAGCATGGGAGTATAATGTTATCACCTGGGAAGACTGGTATGGTCAAGGGCCTATCCTTGACTTTAGGATAGGCCTGTGGAAACCCTGAGAGCACCAGCCAGAACCAGGTCACCATCCAACCCTTCTGTCCTACAACCCTTCCTTCTTCCTGGTCCCATTACTCCCCAAAGCTGCCCACCCCCAACCGAAATGCCCTGACTTAAATTTAAGGGGCTTTCTTTGCTGCATCCCTCCTGCGCTTTATACCTTGGGAATATAGCTGTCGGCCTTGATCCTCCCTGGTCATCGCCTGGTTGAGAACAAACATGTCTCAATAGCAACCTAATTATTATGTAGGTAAGTCAAGAGATATTTTTGAGAATTTAAAGGGGTATAAATGATGGAGGTGGTAGTTTCCTCCATGGCCTTTCTCACAAACTAGAGATAATGAGGTTCTATAGATTACATTTCCTCATGTATTTGACGAGGAAGTAAAGACTTGCTAATGTCTAGCATTTACCATTATCGCTTTGAATTCACACACTATCCTTTTGCTTTAAGTTTAAAACACTCTGTATGACATTTTCTCAGTTTTGAAACCAGACTCTTAACTCTCAAGGAATTTTGTTAGGTTGCAATAAGACTTGTACTTTGCATTCTAAGTTGAATGAGAAGTGGTGCAGAAAGAGAACATGTTCACATCCAGTCATTTAAAAAATTAATCTTGGGCATAATCCTTCTAAACAAGCATCCCAGTACAACACTTAAATGCTATCCAAACCTTAGATAAAACAAAATATGATTTTGACCAGGCATAATGAATTAGTAAAATGTCAGTCTGTGTTATTTTCAAATGAGATAGGAAATGCATAATGGCTGGTAAATTGCCTTTCATTAGAAAACCACAGAATAAAACTATAAGCTTTTTCTAAGTATTTATTTCTGAATTTACATAGTTTTGATATATTTACCAACCATGCTTATGCTTCCTGAGTTATTAAATAGATAAGCTGCTTTACAGAATGAACCAAACTATAAACCAATTAAACTTTACTAAGGGGCAAAATTCCCTGCATTTTTCTATGTTTTTGAGTTTCACGGCTGTGTGACTATCCCACTCTCCCCATCCTACCAACCTTCATTTATTGAAGATTTTGCCATCTAATTCACAGAAGGCCTGGCTTCCAGAACTCCTGCCATAATTATAGATAGTATTAATATTCTGGTGAAGAATCCATCCAGACTTTAACTTGGTCTCCTTAACGTTTCACTTTTACTTCTATTCTACATGAGCTATCCATCCTCAACTTCATTCTCACCAAGAACAACTTCATTTCTGAAGTTGCAAAGGTCAATATGAAAATAACCTGTGACCACAGCCTTTTGGTTCTCCAGCTTTCACCCACCATGCCCAACGAGTCCTTTGGTTCCCAAGCTCCCATTCCCCTCATTGCTTCGCTTCCTTCTATTCCATCCCTGGCTAGAAACAAGGGAGCATCTCTCAAACTGTTCTCCTGCCTGGGCCTTCATTTCTGCCAGTGGTATCACCCTGCTGTGTTCTGACCATGGTTAATGTAAAATTGGCCTTTTCTGTCCCTTGAAGCAGGTACTGAATGTTGTTGGAGGAAATCACAGGTTGTTGTCACCACATACTTTTGGTCTCCAATCTCAGTGAAATGCTCAAAGCTATCCTTTGGTGATTCTCCAGGGAACACCCTCTTGCTGTCTTCCCAGGGATTCTTCCCTCTTCCTTAAGCCTCAACCTTCCTGATGACATTTCCTTTCTCTCGGCAGATGACACTGCCTCATGCTTCATTCACAGTGAAAGGCAGAAGCTTTCAGGCACAAATATCACCACTTCTATTCCTCAGGGTTCCTGCTTTTCCCGTGAGGCCACTTGGTGGACACATATACTGAGATCTCAGCTAGACAGAAGGGATTTGTGTTAAACTGAGGCAGAGTCAGGGTCATTATATCAGGATGTCGGAAAACATCTTTTTGCAGCTACCTTTGTTCTGTTTCATAGCAACTAGCTTTCCAGCTCACAGATAATGAAAATCAGGACTAGGTAAGAGAGTGGGTTATTTACTCCATGGGTATTTGTTGAGCACACATTACGGAAATAGCCCTTAGGCCCCATGGACCCAATGATATCAACAGTGTCTCATTCACGTTTCATAGATGCTCACTGAATGAGTGAATTAGATAAATGAATGAATAAATGTGGTAAACAATCCCTGAAGTGAAGTAATGAATGAAAAATGAAGTGCAAGTTGAGTATCCCTTATCTAAAATGCTTGTGACTGTGTTTCAGATTTCAGTATTTTCAGATTTTGAGTATTTGCATATACATAATATCTTGGAGATCGGACTTAAATCTAAACACAAAATTTATTTACATTTCATATACACCTTATATGCATAGCCTGAAGGTAATTTTATATGATATGTTTAGTGTTTTGTGCATAAAACAAAGCTCGTGCTAAGTACTTACGTGTGGAACTTTCCACTTGTGGTGTCAAGTCAGTGCCCAAGAACATTCAGATTTTGGAGTGTTTCAGATTTTGGGTCTTCAGATTAGGCATGCACAACCCGTATAAGATGTGTAAGAAATTTTTCTGCTCAGAAGGAGCATACACTCTAATTTAGAAATACCTTAATATGACAGTATATAATAAAGTTTTGAAATGTGTGGAATTAAAAATTAGAGACAAGATAATGTATAAGAAAGTGCTAATTATATAGTCCAGGCAGGGTAATTCAGGCAGAAAAGTTCTTTTTCTTTTTTTAATACGGGAGAGATCACATTATTCAGCTTTGCATGTTCTAGGTTCACAATATATCTCAGGAAAGAGAAAGAATAAATACTCCATGTTGTTAGAGAAAGGGGATGTTGGACCATGAAATCTAAGGCAATATAGAAAGAAAAAGGGAATTTCTTCTAGAGAGCACGGCTAAAGGAAGACCATAAAAAAGGCAATGTGAAAATTGTGGGCAGTGAAAATTGTATCTGGGGAATGACAAGATCAGTTTACCTTGTCCATCAAATTTGATAGAACGTGTGTGTGTGTGTGTGTGTGTGTGTTACAGAAATTCCAACTTAGGGACTAGTTTGTTAGAAATTTAGTAATACTATTGGGACTCACCTTAGAGCACAGTTATGATGGTGCACTCATATTGGAAGAAAAACACTTTTGCTTATGATTATATCCTAGGAGCTTGCAAGAATAAGTCATTTATTCTTGTTCAATAGTTAGTAAAGAGTTGATGTCCCTAATAATTACACAGAAAACTTGCAGAGCCTCTTTCGGATGCGAGCTAATGCCCTAAAAGCTTTGGGACATATAAATATTTACAAGAAAATCTTGTAAATATTCAGGGTGGGCAAACGAAGGCATGCATAAGCAGTTTGTAACACATAAAAACTCGATTTATAAATATTTCATGTTAATATGTGGTCACCACCAGGGGGCGAATTCCTTTCCACTTGCAAAAATAGCTGCCAGAGGAAAGGAAAACTGCTTCCACCAGAGCTGGTGGAGAACAAAAATCCCTTCTCTGCTTTACAGAGTCATAGAAGATAGTGAAGGTCTCCTCTTTTGCCAGGGGTAGGTTTATATAGGTTTCTAACATTAATTGCATTTCCCCCATAAAAATGTCATAAATAATGGTTAGGTTTGCAGGATGATTCCAAAAGCAAAAAATTAAAATATATTTTAATAATTGTTAAAAGCCACATATACACACATATATGAATGTATTTATATGAATATAGATAATTATGTATAACATAAAATTATTTATAATTTTATGGAAAATTTTATTTGCCTAAGTACAAACTTTCAGAACTCAATGCATTTATATGAGAATGCCTATTCTTTCAAGGCATTAAATAAATGCCAAATGAACAGCAGGTATGTAGTCACCCTTAAATATTTTCCTATCTTCTTAAATGTAGAATTACTTATTAAAGAAACAATAAAGAATTACCAATACATTTCAAGATAACCTATTTTTTCCTTTTATGAAGGAATAAATGTTTAGCTTTCTTTCTGCAGCTTGATAAAAAGAGACCAGCCTCCTCGCCTTCATCCCCATCCCCAAGCACTTGATCGCCATTGTCTGAGACTAAATTATAAATGTTCCAGCTAAAGTTAACAGTGAGCTGTGCTGTGCTTATCAAACAGCTTCAGGCTCTGCCAATACCCTCTGTACTACAAACACAAAGGGACATTCATTATATGTCAATTTTTTCAGCCTAATTTGCTCCCAAAGCTATCACAGGTAGAAATTACTGTTATTAGTATCATCTTCAAACAGGAAAGACAGACGGTATTAGCAAGGTCCTTTACCTGTTTTGTAGCAGTGCTTTGACATTACTGCTCAGTGTGACCAATGTCTGTGGCCCTCCCTTCCCATGGAGACCCTGCCCTTTGCAGATTTCAAAATCAGTCTGGTGCCTGCTACTCCCTCCACTTAGAGCCAGTTGGGTTATAAGCCACTAATGAGTATTTTGTTCCTTCTTAAGCAAACAGAAGAAACATAGTTCTCATCCATCTGCTACGGACTGAATTTTATCTCCCTAAATTCATATGTCAAAGCTCTAACCCCCAATGCATTTGGAGATGGGGGCTGTGGGTGATCTCTAGGTTTAGATGAGGTCATAAAAGTGGGCCTCCTGATGGATTATGTCCTCATGAGAAGAGGAAGAGGCCCCAGAGCTTGCTCTCTGCCATGTGAGGACACAGCAAGAAGTGTACCAACTGCCACCAGGCAGGTAGCCTTCACCAGAACCTGACCATGCTGGCTCCAGGATCTCAGACTTCCAGCCTCCAGAACCGTGAGGAACAAATGTCTGTTGTTAAGCCACCCAGTTTACGGCATTTGGTTATGGCAGCTAAGACAATAATATCTGTAATATCTCAGATCAACTTTTTTCCTTCAGTATATGTTTAGTAGGAAGCATTAGACACATGAAACCCTATTCGTGTAAGGAGTACTACTTCACTATGAAGAGTGACTCATCATCCAGTCTGGAGCTCTCAATTAGGCATGATAAAATTGGCTGCAGGCAGAACCTCCAATGGGTCAGGGGGCAGCCTGAAACTGTATCAGTGTTGTATAAAAGTGCATTTTTGCAGGGAGGCAACTAGAGCGTCCTCAAATTTTCTGGTTAGAGTCCCTGTGAAGTTTAACAGCCACTTATCTAGATTTGTTTCTCCTCTGACTTTTTGTTTTTCTCACTGAGCTGACATCTGATAAAGAGTATGAACTCTAGGATTATAAACATTGGGGTTGAAAGCTTGATTTCTTTGCCACTTAATAGCTGTGTAATAAGGGCAAGTTTCTTTCTTTCTTTCTTTATCACGCAGTTTCCTCACATGTTGTATTGGCTGTTCTTGCATTGCTATAAAGAAATACCTGGGCCGGGCGGGGTGGCTCACGCCTGTAATCCCAGCACTTTGGGAGGCCGAGGCGGGTGGATCACGAGGTCAGGAGATAGAGACCATCCTGGCTAACACGGTGAAACCCCGTCTCTATTAAAAATACAAAAAATTAGCCGGGCGTGGTGGTGGGCACCTGTAGTCCCAGCTACTCGGGAGGCTGAGGCAGGAGAATGGTGTGAACCCAGGAGGCGGAGCTTGCAGTGAGCCGAGATCGCGCCACTGCACTCCAGCCTCGGCGACAGAGCAAGACTCTGTCTCAGAAAAAAAAAAAAAAAAAAAAAAGAAAGAAATATCTGAGACTGGGTAATTTATAAAGAAAAGAGGTTTAATTGGCTCACGGTTCACAGGCTGTACAGATAGTATAGAACTGCCATCTGCTTCTGATTAGGCCTCAGGGAGCTTGTACTCATGGCAGAAGGTGAAGGGGGAGCAGGCACGTCACATGGCGAGAGCAGGAGCAAGAGAAAGGTAGGGGGAGGTGCTACACACCTTTAAGCAACCAGATCTCATGTGAACTCACTTATCACCAAGCGGATGGCCTAAGCCACTCATCAGGGATCCACCCCCATGATCCAAACACTTCCCACCAGGCCCCACCTCCAACATGAGGGTCTACATTTCAACATGAGACTTGAGTGGGGACAAACATCCAAACTATATCACCTGTGAAATGGAGTGTTAACTAATTCCAACCTACAGGGCAGGTGGGATTTTCAATGAGCTATAACAGGTGTTCTAAAATTTGAGGGTGCATCAGAATCACCTAGAGGGCTTGTTAAACCCCACACTACTGGCTCCCACCCTCAGAATTTCTGACTCGGTGGAGGACGAAGCCTGAGGATTGGCATGTCCGACCAGTTCCATGGTGATGCTCAGTGAGTCCATGAGCAACGCTGCTGGTCTAAAGACCACACTTTCAGAACCACAGCTTTCCTCCTGAAACACTCATGGAAACCTGGCCCTCGTGATTTATTTGTCTGTTTCTTTGCCTGATACCTGGATAAATCCTTCTGTTGCTCTGTGGTGCAACCCTTCATTTCAGTATCCAACATCTGAAGTTCCAGCTCAGACCTTCTGAGCCAGCAAGACTGCTGGGTTCAGTCTGACCTCACTGGTAAAGAACAGAGTGGGTTTTCAATGTCTGGTAGAAATACACTGCATGGCACATGTAATTCTAAATTTTCTAGTGGCCACGTTAAAAAAAGACTAGTAAAATGAATTTTAGTTACATATTTTATTTAACCTAATGTATCATCAATGATAGGATATTATCATATTAACATATTATTGATATGGACATTATTAATAAAATATTTTTATTTTTTTGAACAGTCTTAGAAATCTGGTATGTTCTGGTATGTATTTTACCTTTCTAGCGCATCTTCATTCAGACTAGCCCCATTTCAGGTGATTAAGAGTCATATGTGGTTCGTGGCTACCAGGCTGGGTGGCACAGTCTTAGAGTATTTGTAAGTGGGAGAAAACTGCTGTGTATTCTCAGAGTAAAAAACTCCCCAGAGAGTACTGGGTTCTTTATGTTATAGACTCTTCTGTCACCAGAGTACCATAACCTCTCCAAAGGCCAGGTGTCCTTGCATGAGAAAACTGAAGGCCTGGGCCTGGGATATTTTTATAGGAAGTTGCACATTTCACTAGGCAAAGAAAACATCCTTAGATTTCTGTTTTAATGCCCCTAAAATAGTCACATTTCCAAAATAAGGCTTTTCTGCTTTGAAATTGAACTCATAACATACCCACTGATTCTGAGATTTCAGTCGGGTCCAGGAATGGTGAATTCACTGCTTTTAATTCTTCCTGGGAGAAATTCTGGGAGACCATTTTGAATAGGCAATTGCCACGTAGGTAAATTAGAGTCACTGTCTTCGAATTCAGCTTCCCCCAGACAGCAATAGCCAGCGCTTACCCCCAGGAAGTTAGAGCCTACCCACCCCAGAGAATTTTCACAGCAGATGTGGCTGAGTACTTCATAATGAAGATGCTCAGTCTAAATTTACGTTTTCTTCTTAGACAACACTGAAACTTATTTTTGCCATTTTTTCTCATTTCTGCGAAAGCAGTTCTTAACCCATAATATTACCTTTGTAAATATCTCAAACTGAAAATCATTTAAATTTTGTTTCTACAGAAAAGTGTTGGCGATTCATAAAAGAATAGTTGTATTTTCTAAGCTTTCCAGTATTACTGAAATCCATTTGGAAAATGTGACTATATTTTATAGACAGAATGTCAGATGTTTTAGATTTGCTGTGGAATTGCTAAAATTATGCCAGTAGTTAAGAATAAGTTGCCTCTAATTTTTTCTACCTGAACCTGTAACCACATCTAGGCATTTTTCAGGCACATAGTTTATCAGGGAAAAATAATATTATTATCCTATTGAACCATACAAGACTACCGTTTTTGTAGGTCAAAAATTGTTGAATAGTGACAATGTCATGTATGTAATCATAACTAGAGAGGACATCATTTTTCTTTTCTGTTCATTTTCCATGCCATTTAAAATTGAGTGGTAAGAAAAAAATGTAAAAGCTATGAATTTCAAATTTGCACTATTTCTAGTGGAAAAGAAATAGAGCAAAATGCTTTAGAGCTGTGATTCTCAATCTTGATGGTGCATTAAAATCACCTGTGTGACAAATACACTTTAAGGTGACCCCTAATGAGTCATGCCCAGTGGAATATGGAAAAGGCATTGAGATGTCACTCCCTTAGTTAGGTTACATTTTATGGTGAAGTTGACATGAATCACTTCTATGATTACATTGTGTTGTATAAGACTCCTTCTTAAGGGAACTGTGGGCAGCTTCCAGGAGTAAAGAGTCCCTTAGTCCCTGAGGGAGCTTAAACAGAGATCATTTCACTATGAAATCTCTGATGAGACCGCAGCCCTGGCTGACAATTGAATCACAGCCTTGTGCAGAGGACTCTATTAGGCTGTGCTCAGATTCCTAGCCCACAAAAACTGTTGGATAGTAGATCTGCTATTATTTTAATCCATTAAGTCTGTGGTAATTCATTTTGCAGCAACAGATTACTGATACAGCTGGGGAGCTTTAGCAAATCGGGATATACGAGACCAATGGCATCAGAATCTCTGGGGCTAGGACCCAGGCATCATTGTTTATATAGTTCCTCAGTGATTCTGATGCACAGACAGAGCTAAGAACCACTGCTGGGGAGTCAGACTGGTTTGAATTTTGGCTTCGTTCACCATTTCCCAGCTAGATGACCCTACACAAGTGACTGACAGTCATCTTTCGTTGCCTCTGTTTCCTCACTTGTAAATGTAGACAGTGATGTTACTTTCTGAGGCTCTGTGAGGACGAAATGAGATCACATTTCTTAAATATGCAGTAGGGTCTAGGATACAAGAAACCCTCAATAAAATGTAACTCATAGATGCTAAGAACAGCCCCCTTGCTAAATAATGTAATTGAACCCTCTATTAGTCAGCTTGGATTCCATACAAAATACCACAGGCAGGTGGCTTAAAAAAACAATAGGAATTTATTTCCTCACAGTCTTGGAGGCTCGAAGTCCAAGGTCAAGGTGCTGGCAGATGGGTTTCTGGTGAGTCTGGTCTTCCTGGCTTGCAGCTGGTGCTTTTTGCTGTGCTCTCACATGGTCTTTTCTCTGTGCCCACCCCTTGTGTTTCTTCCTCTTCTTGTAAGGACACCAGTCCTATAGGATCAGGGCCTCACTCTCATGACATCATTTAACCTTAATTGTCTCCCTAAAGGCCCTGTCTCCAAATATTGTACATTGGGAGTTAGGGATTTAACATATGAATTTTTGAGGGCCACAATTCAGTCCCTAAGAGACCCATACCCAACAAATAACATCAATATTTCAGGAGGACATTTTACAGCAATGGCACTGATGTTCCCATGGGGTACAGAACATCTTCTGTAGCAGAAAACTATGATACCAGAAAGTGAATTCACTGAACATAGGCCAAAGTTTCATAGGAAGTAGTGGAGAAAAGATTTTATTGGAATTTTATTCTGAAAAGTGAAGCTAAAACATGTAAAAATAAGTTGATTTCTATTTTTAAACACAATTTAATTAAAACTAGAACTACATGCTGATTTTTAGAATAATAAAGAAGGAATCTAGTGTTGATTTTTTAAGGTGTAAATATTCTAACAAAGTAGTATGATAGTAAATATAATTTTCTTCATTTCTAGTTTGACTTTGAAAGCACAATTATAATGAAGATCATTTTTGCAAAACTTATTCAGCTCTCTCCCAGGCCTTCCTAAGTTTTTGCATGTAAATGGCTAAGGATGTACCTCTTGTGCCACCACTTCTGGTCCATTTTCCACGGCTAACAGTACAACTCACCTCACCCTCATTTGTCAGAGTCTATGATTCTAACAAAGTCCTCAACACATTTTCATGGACTTGATGAAATTCTGCATTTCTCCAGGTATTTAAAATTTCAATTTGCAATGGCTTGGCCTTGTATTTCCAGATATTTACAATATCTGATCATCTGCAAGAGGCTAATCTACAAATGTGTAATGCAAGAAAGACTATTTGAATAGGGACTAATATTGTAAGTAGTAGGTTCATTAGTGAATTACTTCATGATTGTTTCCATACCATGAAAGATGAGCTCTGACTATTCTTTTGTTGATCTAGCCCGAATAACCTAAACTTGAGGAAATTTGCTGCTGGGAGTGAGTGCAGGTGGGTCTAAGCTCTGTGCAAGGGAAAAGCTTTCTCTGAAGTGGTGTGGAGCCATGCTGTGTGAGGCTGGAAAGAAGAACTGCTCTCCAGGGGACATTGGTCTGAGAATCAAGAACACAGGAGTTGGTGTGCCATATAGGGAACTCAGTTGAGAGTTTAATAGTGGAATGATTTTTCCTTGGGCAATGGGAAGGTCAGGTTTGGTGAGTGTTAATAATTCCTTTCCTTCACACATTTTTGTTTATGTTAAATAAAGTTTCTGCATGGTCTACATTTGGGGAAGTGCAGTGTTTCAAAGAATGGACAGCTCTGCAAGACTGCAAAAGACACTCAAGAGAGGAATCAGTAGGTGAAAGCCATCCCCTGCCATCCCCAGGGAAAGTGGGAGGAAGCTGGATATCTCACTATCAATTTTATTTGAAGGGCAAGATAGCTGGCATCTGAGCTGCTGATTGACTGTACTTTTTAAATTAAAGATATTCTGGAAGATTCCTCTTTAGTGACATTTTAGAATCCAAAAGACATTTTACCAAAAGCAGTAGAGGTGGTCCTGAAAAATTTTATGCAGATTAAAATCTTGTAAACCAAATCACAGGCGTCAATTTCATGCATGAGGATTGCAGTGTTATTTTATCTTAATGTTTTTCTGCTCTTTAATTATTTGCCTTTTATTTTCTTTTGCTGAGTAAATCTTTTTAGCTAAGCGGCATCCAAACTATTTTAGTTATAAACAAACATTTTAATCTACCCAAAGTGAAGTTATTTAAAATAACCCTTTCATAACCTTTTGGTAAAGCCAAGACGGCTTTGTAGCAGGAATGAAACCCTTTATTTCATCTGTTTTGTAGTTTGGATGCCAAAGTATCAGGTTAGTATACATAATCACTTTGTTCAAAGGCCTTTAATGGACCTAAAGCTAAAAGTTAAGCTCTTTTGTCTAAATTTGACCTATTTATTAGGTTGGTGCAAAAGTAATTGCAGTTTTTGCCATTAAAAGTAATGACAATATATTAATATTAATATTATAAATAAAAGTAGTGGGATTAATATCAACATAAATATTAATCCCACTACTTCCCTATAGATATCACCATTCAACTATACCAGTGTTCTGATGTACTCAAGTTTGCTGTGCCCACTATTCTATTCCTTCAGCCAGTGCTATCCTCCCTGTGTTCTCTGGAACACATCCTATTCTTCCTTCTAGGTTCATTTTCATCTCAGCCCTTTCCCTCAAGATGCTAATTGTAACAATTTCCACTCCAGGCTGGTGTTTCCGTCCTTTCATTTCACATGGCAGCTATCGTCTGGCCCTCAGCTATGCCACTTTGAAGTGCTTTTAGGCAATTGCTATTTATATCACTAATTAAGTTACTCACTCCACAGATATTTATGGAGACCCCCACTCTGTACCAGGCACTGTGTCAGGGCTAGAGATAGAGTGGTAAACAAAATCATTTGCCCTTGTGGAATTTGCAGCCTAGTTGAGGAGATTATCATTACGTAACATCAGCTCTCCTCCCTACACGCCTCCCATCTCACAAATATCTGTATGATAACAATTTTTATAGATTCATTGAAGGAGTGCACAGAGCTCTAGAAGAAAGTCTAATGAGGGATTCAGCCTTAGAGAGACAGGACATGTCCCCTCTGCTCCCAGGTTCTGGTTAAGTGGTATTTAAGCCAAGAATCAATGATAGATTGGAGTTTGCCAAATCAGAGGGCTGGGAAAGCTATGGAAAGTGAAAAAGAATGGCGTGGCCAAAGGCCCTAAGGCAGGCAGGAGCCACGCTGATTGCAGTATTAGGAAGAGGGTTGTAAACTCCTTGACAGCATAGACCATGCCTTAGATCTCTTTGTACCTCACTACGTCCTAATGGGAACGTGATTACCATTAACATAGTAATGTTGGTAAATTACACAGCATTTCTTGACCTGAGAATTAGTATATAATTTTCTATTTCAGCTATTTTTTCAACCCTGGGAATAAGAAGACATGTGACAACTTTTCTAAACTCATCCTTTCATCTCTTGACCAGCCTGTGTTCAGTTTAAAGCATAGTAATAGAATTTCACAAGAAGCCACACCCAAAGTAATTGACTTATTGTGTGAAATCCTAACTATAGTATATAGATTTTATTTAACGGCTATGAAAGAAAAGGTACAACATTGAAAATGGTTGCCAAATAAGTTATTTCCATTTTTTATTCACTAAACTGTAACAGCATTGCTTTAGAAGACAATGGGAAAAAATATTTCTGTGATTACTTTCATTACTTTCAACAAAACACTTGACACTCAATTTTATTGCTAAAAAAATGTCCTCTGGAGTGACAGCAGTATCTCTCCTCAGAGTCCCTGGGAATGTTTCTGTTATTGTGGAGGGAACAGGGGATATGAGGACAAGGTGTGATGCACCAGGGAGACTGGGTGGTCACAGAAAACACACACATGCACACACACACACACACACACACACACAACCAAAAGCCACAGCCACCAAAATAACCAGCATCATTTTGGAAGATCCATCTGCCCAATGGGGGGTAGAATTCTCCGTGATGACCTGTGACCTGTTCCCTGAGACAGGGAAGGCCAGGAAGGTCCTGGGTGGGAAGGCAGCAGGACAGTATTTCACCATCTTGCTGTTTCCTAGCCTTGAGTTGGGCACATGTGTTGAGAACTGGGGAAATGTGGGGAGTCACCATCATAGACACATGAACACCTGTACTCCAGCAGTCAGGCATTCCAGATCTCCCGTGCAGAAAGGGGCCAGGGCTCCTGGCTCTCTGGAGTGTACAGGGGGGCCCCCAGAACCCTAGCTCATCCTGGTTTGTACCAGATATTCTACTGATAGTGATTATGCTAGTTATTAGAAAAGAGAATCCATGGCCAGACACAGTGCCTCACGCCTGTAATCCCAGCACTTTGGGAGGCCGAGGTGGGTGGATCACAAAGTCAGGAGTTCGAGACCAGCCTGGCCAACATAGTGAAACCCTGTCTCTTAGTAGAGACGGGGTTAGTAAAATACAAAAAAAATTAGCCAGGCATGGTGGCAGGCACCTGTAGTCCCAGGTACTTGGGAGGCTGAGGCAGGAGAATCACTTGAACCCAGAAGGGCGGAGGCTCCAGTGAGCTGAGATCATGCCACTGCACACCAGCCTGGGTAACAGAGTGAGAAACCATCTCAAAAAAAAAAAAAAAAGAAAAAAAAGAAAAGAAAAGAGAAGAGAAGAGAATCCATGTTTATCTGTGAATATTTCCCAAGGCCATCTGTAGGAATAGGTAGCATTCAAGACAGAAAACCATGAGGTACCAAAGTACTACTTACTGCAGGCTTACTGTCATAAGAGTTTGTTTGTGTTTGGAAGAGATCACTTGGAGGCTTCTACATTGAGTTAGTGCAGAAAAATACATCATGCCCAGCTTTACAATCAGAATTCTCACTTAGTCACTCATATTGCACTGGACTTCCTGACATCTTTCTTAAACCTTTTGATAACTGCTCTGGGCAGTCAGTAAGAATCTTTCACTATGTCAAAGCAAGTCATCATTTTTCTCATGCCAACATCAGTGCAGTTCAATGCACGAAGTCTTTTTGATTTCTTTGTGCCTTCCCAGAAATAATTTCTAATTCAAGTGGAAAACTTTAAGTGGGTCTCACAGATGATTTTACTCATGGAGAGGGATGCCTTTAATGGATCCAAGCAATATCTTTCTCTCAAGGCCTGGGAGTTCTCAGAAGCTCAAGAAGGCATCAGGAGTCACAACCCTGGGAGGGCGATAGTGAATGGGCTGTGAAGCCTTCTTTCCCTTTGGTCCTCTTTGATTCTTCCCCTGCCCTTAACCAATATATCCAGTGCATTAGCAAGTCCTGTTGATTCTATCTGTAAAAACATGTCTCACCTCTATTCACTCTTCCGCCTAATTTGGGCCACCATCATCTCTTGCCTGGACTGTTGTATCAGCTTTTGTCTCTTTATGGCCACTCTTGTCCACCTACAGCCCATTTTCCAGAGTAGCAAGCGCTTCCTAAATGCATGCTGGAGTGTAATCCCCGACTTCATACCTGGGAGGATTTTTCATTTCATTTTGAATAAACTCCAAAGCCATGATTTACTATCGACATGCTCTGTTCCCTACCTCTCTCTTTAAGCTTATTTTGTGTCCCTCTCCCCATTGTCAGCAAGCTCTAGCCTTATTGTTCTTCTTTCCCTTCCTTGAATGTGCTAAACTCTTCCAGCACTTTGGCACAGGCTGTTCCCTCTGCCTGGAACACTGTTTCCCACCTCTTTGCATGGCTGACAGCTTTCATTTTTGAATCTTAGCTTAAATGTTTGCACCTTACAGAAGGCTTTCCTGACACTGTCTTAGTACAACTCCAACCTGCTTTACAGATTTTGTTTGTCTGTTCACATCTATTTTTGGTTTGCCTCCCCATTAGAATGTAAGTTCCATGAGGGCAGCAACATATCTATGTTGTTTTTCTTTATTTTATTATTTATTTTTTTTTTTTGAGACAGGGCCTCACTGTGTTGCTCAGGCTGGAGTGCAGTGGTGTGATCTCAGCTCACTGCAACCTCTGCCTCCCGGGCTCAAGCGATCCTCCCACCTCAGCTTCCTGAGTAGCTGGGACTACAGGCACAGGTCACCATGCCTGGATAATTTTTGTATTTTTTGTAGAGATGGAGTTTCACCATGTTGCCCAGGCTGGTTTCAAACTCCTGGGCTCAAGTGATCTGCCCACCTTGGCCTTCCAAAGTGCTGGGATTATAGGCGTGAGCCACGGTGCCCAGCCTGTTATTTACTTTATATTTCTAGCACCTAGCACAGGGCCTCATATAATAGGCCTCTCATTAATGTTTGTTACATGACTCTGTGAAAAATTAAACAAATGATGCGGAATTCTTCACCGCTACAGGTTTTCCATATGTAAGCAGGACATCAGATACTTACCTCTGAGAAACCCTGCAAGGACTTCCCTACCTAAAGGTATCTATTCCTTCACATCTATTAGGGTTCTGCTATCCCTTTTACATCACTGGGAATACTTCTCCATCAGAATTACTTCTTTTCTAAGGCATTGCTTCTGGAAGGTCACTGTTAGAAAGCAAAATAATCTCCAAAGAGTCATGATCTTATGGGAGTTCCATTAGCTTCTTCTATGTATTTATTAGTGCAGGTGAAGATAATTTGGTGAGTTAGCTAGCTCCTCCCCTTGGAAAACCCAGGGCATGTAGGCCAAGAATGTACCTGCAGGACAGGGAAGATCCATGAGAGGGGACAGAAGAACAGGACTTCAGGGCCAGGGTGGCATGAGACTTAGGCCCAGAGAGAGTTTGGTAGGGATTAAGACACTGAAAAGGGAGCCCAAACTTCTCCAGATGCACATTTTGCCTTTGGAACAGTCCTATTCATGAATCCACTCATCTGTGATCAGAATGTGACTAGGAAGTTCACCTTGATAATTTGAATTGGCTTTAGCTTCAATCTGCTTCTGCAGAGAGGATTCCCAAGGCCAGGGAACCCTGAGGCAATTTCTTCTGGGAAGACGAAGAACCAACACATACTTAGCCTTACCCTTAGCCTAACTATCCTCCACAGTCCTCTCTCAATGACTGGCAATGTCAAAGAAGATGGTGCAAAGGGAATTTTCGCCTCAGTTTGTAGGTTTTGTGCTTTGGATTGGAAAATGAGGTTTCAAAAGCAAGAGTCCTCATCAATTACTTTTTGGCTTCTTTTAAATGTTCATTGACTTCAGACACTTTTATCAGTGCTAACCTATTCTATTTCTAGATAAATCTTCCTTCTTTTATTGCTTTTCATCTGAGGAATCCAGGAAGAAATAATCTCATAAGAACCAAACTAAAGGAGTTAGAAGTGGAAAGGTAGGGGGACTGAGGAAGGGAAAACTCTAAGAAGGATTTGGCATGATGAGCTTGCACACTTGTAACTAACTGAAGTTATTTAAAGCCTGATTAGAATATGTTTACTCAAAGATATTAATTTTGTGGAGGGCCAGCGTGAGCCTGGATGAAGAGTTAGATATCAAGGACTTCAGTCTTTGGCACTCTACTTGAGGACACTCCACTGTATACCTCAAGCATGAGGTCTCCCACCAGCAAAGCTGATCTTAAGTTCTCTCTGTAATGGGCCCCCGCCCCAACATTTCAGGTGCACAGAGGATTCGACAGCTTTGACTTCATGTATATTAAATCACTGTAGTGCCTTTAATGAGTCACACTCTTGCTTACTGTAGACCAGATGATACTTGGAGGATACCTGCAAGATAACTCTTGATGCATAAGGTCTGGTACAGAGCCTAAGGGGATTTCCACTCTCTCATTTATGCCATCGGGCCCTGCTGAAAACTGGAGGATTGGCTCCTGGGCTTATCCCAGGGATGCCATTTCTTGTTTTTCCACTCTGTGAAAATCTATCCATTTGGTACTTGATTTTGCCTTGCTAGGCCTGGAACAGCTGAAACTCTCCCCGGACCATGAGATCCCATGGGACTGGAGCAACGGCCAAGGAAGTGGAGCTGTGATAGCCCAGCTGGAGCATGAATGTCCAGGTTTACAGAGATCTGCCCGAACCTCAGCTGTGGCATGGAGGTCTGTGGCAGAAAAGCGTGTGGCCCATCTCTAGCACACCCACAAAAGTTCACAAAGTTCTGCCAAGGAAACCTAAAGAAACCTTGACCTTGCTCTGACTAGAATGCTACTCTAAGTATGCAGATGGTGATAAATGGAGTGCGGTGCCTTTAAGAAATGTGTATAGCTGGCAACCTGGAACAAGGCGTATTCATGGCTTAATATCCTGAACTGCCCAGTCTCACCTGCTCCACTCTGTGCTTTGTTTGCTTGATGCTTCAAGTCACCATCCTCACTGCCCATCAGTGGCCTCATCTTGCCCTTTCACCCTAATGCCCCATCCTGTCTCTTCTGTGTTTGAGCTGTTTCCTTCCTGAATATAATTTTGTCTTTTTTCTTGCCTCTGCATTCAAGATAGCTCTTGGGATAACACTCAATCTAATTCTACCTCATTTGCCGCATATTATCAATTCCCTTTTAGTAAATTATCTTTAAGCTAATTGTATATTTCATTACTTTATTTTCCATTTTACTTTTTAAGCAGGAAGAAGTGGTAACGGTTGCAGGGGTAGCTAAAAGTATAATTGATGTCATAAACTTTAGAATTAACGGAAAGAGATACTTTTCATTCTAATATAAGCTTATGAGGAAAGATTGAGAGGCTTAAAAATTCCCTAAACCTACTCATGTAATTATTTTTTTTTTTAGATGGAGTCTCACTCATTCTTGCCCAGGCTGGAGTGCAGTGGCACAATCTTGGCTCACTGCAACCTCTGCCTCCCAGGTTCAATCAATTCTCGTGCCTCAGGCTCCCGTGTAGCTGGGATTACAGGTGCGAGCCACCATGCCCAGCTAATTTTTGTATTTTTAGTAGAGATGCAGTTTCGCCATGTTGGCCAGGGTGGTCTTGAACTCCTGACCTCAGGTGATTCACCCACTTTGGCCTCCCAAAGTGCTGGGATTACAGGCATGAGCCACCGCCCCCAGCCTACTCTACTGTAACTTAGAAAAAGCCCATGCTCAAATTATCATCTTTCCCTTCAGGATAATGGTGAGCTCTGTCCCAGTGACAACTCAGGAGAATTGCTGGAGCATTGATATTACTGTGTAGAATGAGTCAGGCACTAAATGAGGAACACTGATGTGTGGTGTTGAACCTAGGAAGCAACCTGGCTTTCTGTGATTTGTATAAACTGTGCATAATACAGAAGAAGGAAAATCTGGGTAGAAAGATCTGCCTAAAAACGGGCTTCTCAATATAGAAACGTAAGGTTGAACCTAAGATAATCCTTATAAAGTACTGATCCCTGCCATGAAACCCACAGAGGAAGATTCAACTAAGAATCCATAATTATCATTAGAATGTGAAATATACTAGATGGGCTTTATGAAGGCTGAAAAATTAAATAATTTCCAAAAAGTAGGACTTTCATATGTTAAGGTTAATGTGCAAGTCTTCATAGCAAAAAAATATTTTTCATGTCCCCACTGAATGGCAAATATGGGGCTAAGCTCTGGGTACACAAAGGTGCATAAGACATAGTCTCTGCCTTCAATGAACTCACATTTCTGGGAAAAAGACAGACGCATAAGCAAATGATGACAATATATAAGGTGAAGGGTGCTTTGGGAAGTGTAAGAAGGAATGACAAATTCTAGTTGGGAATTAAAGGGGACTCTAAGGAGGACATGACAGTGAAGCTAAATTTTGGAGGATACATACATAAAAGTTAATCATGTGTACAAAATTGATGAGAACTATTCCAAGCAAAGAGAACAGAGGCACAGAAGCATGAAAGAGAAATGCTTGAAGAAATGCAATAATTTGGAATGGCAAGAGTGCAGAGCCTGGTAGAAGTGGAGTAGAAGGTGAGGATGGAAAGGGTCCAAGTCATGAAGGACTTTTTTCTTCTCACAAAGGAATCTAAACGTTATCCCTCAGTTGATGGGATTCACCAGTCAGGGGAGTGATACTCCTGGACATATTTTGGAAACATCACTAAGAGGAGAAATGATTGAAGGAGAGCAAGACTAAAGGCATAGAAACTAGAAGAATATTGTAATAGTCAAGGTTAGAGATGATAGCGACCTGAACTAAGTAGTAGAAAAGAAAATATTAGGAAAGTTTTAAAGAAATGAACCAACAACTTGAAGATTGATTAGACATGGGATGTGAGAAAGAAGGAAGAGTCTAGAATGGCATTTTCACCCACTTTATTCCTTGATGTAATTCTGCACCCCCATTTCTTTCAATCCTTTATTAATTTGTACAGTTAACATGTATTGAGGGTCTATTATGTGGCAGGTATCATACTAAATGCTGAGGAGACAAATGCCACAGCAAACAGTTAACGGGCACCTGCTTTATGTCACACACTGTTCTAGACTCTGGGAAAATAGCAGTGGATAAAACAGACAAAACCATTGAAACAAGCAAAAAAGGGAGAGTCTGTGTTGTTTGCTGCTGTAACACAATACTGCGGACTGGGTAATTTACAAACAATACAAGTTTATTTGGCTTGTGGTTCTGGAGGCTAAGCAGCCCAAGAGCACGGTGCTGACATCTGGTGAGGGTTCTTCCATGGCAAAAGGCATCACATGGTGAGAAAATGTATTCCAGGAACAGAGAAAAAATGAGGACTGAACTCAGCCTTTTATTAGGAGACTGCTCCTGAGATAACTAACCCACTCTCCTAATAACAGCATTAGTAATCCATTGGTGAGGGTGAAGCCGTGATGGCCTAATCATTTCTTTTTTTTTGAGAGGGAAGCTCACTCTGTCACCCAGGCTGGAGTGCAATGGCGCTGTCTCGGCTCACTGAAACCTCCATCTCCTGGGTTCAAGCGATTCTCCTGCCTCAGTCTCCTGAGTAGCTGGGACTACAGGCGTGTGCCACCACACCCGGCTAATTTTTGTATTTTTAGTAGAGACAGGGTTTCACTATGTTGGCCAGGCTGGTCTCGAATTCCTGACCTGGTGATCCGCCCACCTCGGCCTCCCAAAGTGCTGGATTACAGCCGTGAGCCACCGCACTCAGCCTCTAATCATTTCTTAAAAGCCTAATCATCTCTTAATACTGTTACAAGAGCATTTGAGTTTCCAACACATGAAATTTGGAGGACACATTCAAACTATAGCAAGGAGGAACAAAAGTTTCCATTAACCAACTTGATGGGCAGCAGGGAAGACAGCCTCTAAAGCAGCTACTTCGAAATGACTAAACCATGGGAGTATTTTGTAGGGTTAGGAGAAGAAGTCAGTCTGAGAACAGGTAGCAGAAATTCTGACAACAGAAACCAGAGCAAACTTTTGAGCATTCTAGTGGACAAATTCTGGGAAAACAGGATCATGGTGATATTGGTGGGCGTGAACAATAACAAAAGGACTCCTGCAGTTTCTCTGAGAAAGGTACATGTGGTTATTTTTTAGTAACTCAATCTTAACTTAGGGCTGAGTAGAATAGAAAAATCAGTATCAGACCAGGGAAATTCAAGACAGTTCAAAAAAAAAATACAGGCTTTCAAATTCTTGCCCTCATGCAGTTTACATGAAATGAAGGAGATGGAAGAAAAACAAAATAAATAAATTATATAGTTTATTAGAAAGTGATGAGTGCTATGGAGAGAACTATAAAGTAGAGAATAAGAATAGGAAACATGGTGTGTGTGTGTGTGTGTGTGTGTGTCCACACACGTGTGTGTTATTTTAAGTGGGATGGTCAGGGAAACACTCACTTAGACATTGACCGATACAAATAAGAAATGCCTACTCTCAAGAAACTCAGTGTCCTGGAGGAGTCAGACAGTGTGCACCACATGAGAAGTTCCAAGACAGGGGAATGCATAGGATTGTATGGGAGAGCGCGCACTGGGTACCTCACCCCAGTAGGGAGTGGAGAGTGGTTCAGGAAACCATCTCAGATTGAGGTGGCACTTTAGCAATAACCTGAAGTTGAGGCAGAGGTAAGCAAATTGAGTAAGACAAAATATATGAAGGATTTTGTAACAGCAAGGAGCATCATATACCAAGGCACAAAGGTCTCATGGTTAGGACCATTCAGGGAGCTTCCAGTAGTTTAACATAACGGAGAGCAGGGTGTGTGTGGAGGAGTGACGAAAAGGAAGGGCTGAATCATGCATGGACCTTGAACATTACAACAAGGATTCTGGATTTCAGAATGAAGCAATGTGTATGTGCATTTGCCTGTGTGTGTGTGTGTGTGTGTGTGTGTGTGTGCAAGCGTGTGTGTGATCACTGAAAGGATTTTAAGCACTGAAAGGATTTTAAGCAAACAAATACTGGATTTGTTTTTAGAAAGTTCAGGCTGGAGGTCATGTCGAAGATAGATAAGAGGAGACTACGGCGGAAAAGAATACTATAAGGAACCTAGGGAGACCAATTTGAGGTTATTAGTAAATTCAGGCAAGAAACGAGGAATACCTGAAAAAGTTGGGGGCAGTGGTAATAGAGAGGTAATAGAAGCACATTCAGGAGCTATTTTGGTGGTTCCTGTTGATGGCTCAAACTCTCTGGCCAGCAACCCATTTCCTCATCCATTCCATTCTCTCCGTTCCCTGTGGTTAGAATCCCAGACAAACTCTTCCACTTCAAAAGCTCAGCCTACATGAATCAATCTGCCTATCTTTGGTGATATTACTCAAGCAGCTGCTCAGGAACCACCAGCCTCCTGTGGCCTTTTATACAAATCATCCCACTGAGCCTCTGCTGTGTGCTAGGCATTGTGCAGAATATACAAACATGAGTAAGACGTAGCACTCACCATGAGCAATTTGAGTGAGAAAGGAAGACAGTTCCATTGATAAAGTCTGTAAAGTACATTATGACAAGGGCACTGAGTCATGGAAAGTGGATGCTCAATAAAGTGTTTGATTCCTTGAACTCACAAAGAATTAAACACAAGCTGCTGGAATATAAAGAAGGGATGTTAAACTCTGCCAGGGGAGCTGGGGAAGGCTTCACAGAGCGAAGTTTGAACTGGGTCTTAAAGAATGAATATGTGGTTTGCCAGGAAGTGCACAGACAGCATTCAATTAAGATGAACTAGTAATGGCAATAGAGACATGCATAGTCAGCTGTGAAATTATTTTTCTTTCTTGAAATCTAGCTTAGGTCCACAGCTATATTCTGTTACCTAAATTCAGGCTGATTAGGCAGGAAGGAAATGATTTCATTCTGAAGGCAGAGACATAAATAATCACAGAAAACCAAAAATATAAATGCTATTTATTTCTAGTTCTTCTGTTAATGTATAATTAACATTTAGAGTAAAAATCTCAGGGGAAGCTAATTCTAATAATTGAAATGATTGACAAAAGGGATTTTTGAGGGTCTAGGAAAGGTCTGGATCTTCTGTAAGCATCTGAGGAACAGGGTTTTAAGAGTTAAACCAAGAATTCCCAGTTCCATTTCTGTGTACATCAGCCACCATGTCGCTCCTCAATGAGTCAAAAGTATTGAAACAGACACTAAATGTAAGTAGCCCTGAAATGGTGCCATTTGAAATCATAAAAAGGTTTTCAAGCAATGTGAATATGTGATCTTGGTCCCGGCTAGCAGATGACATAAAGGAGCTGAGGATGACCAAAGGAAGCTTAGTTTCCATAGCCATAAGCTCCCCCATCAATTACTCTCTTTAGCTTCTTATCACATTTCAAATAGGACACAGATTTGAAACCAACTGCACATATCTGAGAAAGCAGTGAAAACCCGCCAGAGGCTAACATTAAAATTTGGTTAACACTGAATGAATTTATAGAAGCTTCTCTCTGACTCAACCAGTAAAGATTTGCATTTGCTAAAGAGGTAATATGAGAATTGGGTTTGTAGTAAGAATGTTAATACCTGGCTCCCCAGCTGCAGACATTCAACTAGAGATAAATCCCTGTGGCCTCAGGGCAAGAAGACAAATAGGGGCTCTACAATCAAGGGCCCAGTAAGTATGTATGCCTACTATTGGCTTTGCCTTTCCCTAGTTATAGAGGGAATGTAGAAATAAGTCTAAGATATATTTCCAAGGGAGCCCCCACAAACAAAATACAATTAAGTGTATCCTTGTTTGGACTGTCTGCCTCAGGCAGAAAGATTCCTCTCTTTCTGCCAGTATCACCAGCAGGGAACTCCCCAGAGAGTGGGGCTTAACCTGGCCCTGGAGAGACAGCAAGGAGTTGGGAAAGGGGTGGTGTGGGGAGGCACTCCCACTGGTGGAGGAATGGAGACAGGCCAGGGTAGGCAGTGGGGCAGAGATGAGAATGGCCCTGTGCAGAAAGGAGGTGGTTTTATCCAGGAGGAGGGTGACTTGGAGGGCAGGAGTGTGAACAAGTAGGAATGGAGCCAAATTCTGAAGGTCTTCAAAGCTGCCTGAAGGGAGACTTGACCTGGAAGGCAACAGGAGCCATTGCATGTTCTTGAACATGGCTTCAAAATGGAAAATCACTTATGTGCTCAGAAAATGTATCTGCCAGCGTGGCTCAGCATGGATCACATATGGGAGACAGCAATGTGGAGATTGTAGCAGTTTTCCAAGTTGTTTCAGTCATTCAATCCCAGTTGTCCATGTGGCAACAATGGGAATGGGGAGGAAAGGAAATTACTTTATCATGTTTTATTATCCAAACTTCATTCCTTGAGGAAAACATTGGGGTTGGGAGGAGTTTGGAGAAAATTGGTGTCCCCTTAGGAATCTAGGACAAGAGCTACACAAGTTTACCCATTGAACAATGGGAGAAGCTGCCATGATTCTCCAGTGTTCCATAACCCATAGGGGCAGTCAGATCATTTGAAAATGGCTGGCTTTGTAATCCTGTCAGTGGAGGGCTAGACAGGCAGCCACATGATCTTTCAACTGGAGTATGGAAGCCTGCATGTGGAAATGCAGACTTTCCAAGTCAGGGAAGAAAATGCAAATGCAGAGGGAACTGAGACAGTCAGCATTTCTGTGACAGAGGTCACTGACTCTGGCACAGGCTCTGCTCTTATCTGGGAGCCAGGGTCACAGTGCTGCCTCGGATGGCATTTGGAGAACACAAATGGAAAAGATAAACCCTCCTGAGCCATTTCTCAATTCTCCACACATTTACATTTCTTTTGACATAGCCTATGAGATTCTAGGCTTGTCTGATTATCTTTTTAAAAGAGTTTCTTAACATTTTACCTCTTTTTCTCCTATGGTCTCTTTGCTCATCCATTGGATTAGTACCAAGTTAGAAAGGCAAATTTCTAGACATCATTCTTATTTGTATGCATCTCATATTTTATTTATCCATGAATATTCAAGGATAAATCCTATATTATAGTAGCATGAGAATCTTCATCAGATTTGAAAATAACCTAATTTCCACAATGCTCAATAACCAGTTTCCTTTGTCAAATGTAATATTAAACTATCAACAGCAAAGGGCTTATGTCATTCATAATTAAAAATCAAGAGAAGGCCATTTTAGCGTGTCTACTAAAAATCATTGAATCATTGTTGGTGACCAAAGTCCAACTTAGTTTACTGGACTTAAGTTTTTCAATAAAACCTTCTAACCATGAAATTAAGGAACATGGATGAGTTATAATGCTCTGAGCAGAATTCATTGATTTGGTTCACAAACATGAGTGTCTCCTCTATTCTGAGCAGAATGCTTGGTGTTGGTGACTCTAGTTTCAAAGGAAGAGGTGAACCTCCTCTTGTCCAGCGCTGAGGTCACCATCCTCGCTCTGGATTTTATTTCCTCCCCTCTTCTCTAGGACCTCACACCTTTAAGCATTAGTTGATTAAATCATTCATTCAGTCATTCAACAAGCATTTCTGAGACTATGGATAGCCCTATTCTAGATCTAGAAGTAAGGAGTGAAAAGACAAGGCTGGCCAGATGTGCTGGGTGGAGCTTGCCATCTAGAGGGAGAAGATGGCCCCCTTCCTGTTCATCTCTTGCCTCTGCATGCCATGGGCTACCTCCTAGGTCATAACACAACCCAGGCCTTCCCATATTAACAGCAAAATTCAATAATTCAATGCAGGCCTCCTCTGACACCTGCTCCTCTTTTGCAGCTTTTACTCCATGATGCTATGTTCTCCTGCTTCTTATTAGTCTTTTTGGTGGATTCCTCTTCTTTATGTTTTTTTTTTTTTTTTTTTTTGAGACAGGGTCTCATTCTGTCACACAGGCTGAGTGCAGAGGCATGATCTTGGCTCCCTACAGCCTCAGCTTCCTAGGCTCAATCTATCCTTCCATCTCATCCTCTCAGGGTAGCTGGGACTACATGCACACACCTCCCTGCCTGTCTAATTTTTGTATTTTTCTGTAAAGACGTCTTGCAATGTTGCCCCCAGGCTGGTATCCAATTCCTGGCCTGAAGTGATCCTCCTGCCTTGGCCTTCCAAAATGCAGGGATTACAGGTGTGAGCCATCATGTCCAGCCTATGTACCGCTTAAGTACTGTTTTCTTAAAAGCCACAGAGTTCAATCCTCAGGCTTTTTTCTTTTGGATTTGTACATAATCCCAAAGGATCTCATTCGTGCCTTCAGCTTTGGCTCTCTTCTGACCTCCAGACCCATTTATCCAGCTGTCTAAAGCACATCTTCTCAGGAATAACTTAGATGTCAAAACCAGAATCTTTAAACTCATGCTGTCCAACAAAGCAAAGCTCCTTCTCACTTTCCTATTTGTTCTCACTGTACTTATCACATGGGCAACCTCCTTCTCTGGCTAGTGCAGCTCTTATCGCATTGCTCTGCAGCAAGTTACAAGCTGTGTGATCTTGGGGAATGTATCTCTCTGAACCTCTGTTTCTTTCTCTGGAAGACAGAGATAATAATCCAAACCACATGGGATTTTCGTGGAGATTCAGTGAAATGTATATATCATCTCATGTAGTGCCTGACACACAGCAGACATCCAGCACATGTTTGTTTCTTCTTCTTTTTCTTTTCTACTTCTCCTTCTGCCCCCAACCAGACTGTGAGTAACCTGAGGACAGTCTGTGCTTTCCTAATACTCAATGCTGAGTAATTGTTTAGTGAATCACAGAACCTATAGAACTACAGGACCTATAATAGCAGACATTCCAGATATGTATTTAAAATTCTTTGAGGCTGCTAATCTTTCAGTTTCTGTATTCAGTCTCTAAGGAGGTGCAAAGAAGTAAAAATTTAGGATAAACTCTATACTGTGATTACAATAAATATTCATTAAGCTATTTACAAAAAGTCCGTCTTCATACACATTAGGAACAGATCATGTATACACCCTGTATTAGCACATTCAGGGCACAATCTGAAACCTGCACTTCTAAAATTCACCAAAGTTCTCAGTCTGCATATTGTGTGAGCTAAAGGATTTCATGTTCTTGGTTTTTTACTTTTGCTTAATTTTAAAAATGTATAATGGATACAATAATTGTACATATTTACAGGATACAATGTGATATTTTGACGTGTGTATGCATAATATAATGATCAAATTGGGGTAATTACCATATCCGCCACTTTAAACATTTCTCATTTCTTCTAGCTATCTTAAAAGATTCACTGCATTGTTATTTGCTATAGTGGTTAACAGAGGCTGGGGAGGATGGAGGGAGGGAACCAGAAGAGTTTGGTCAATGGGTACAAAGTTACAGTTAAACAGGAAGAATAAGTTTTGGTGTCCTCATGTCTCTAATTTTAACAGAGTTTTATATTTTTATCAAATTTGCATTACACTGGATGCCAAGGTATAAGTTATTTTTGATAAAATACATCTTTATTCTGTGGGCGGGGGGGAAACTGGAGCACCGAGGACTAATAACATGCTTCCTTCACTAGAAATTACTTGTAGTTTAGCATTCACTATGACAACGTGGCTGAGCATGGTCGAATTGTGATCTTGCCTTGAAAAAAAAGATTCTAGCTACTTGCAGTTTATAAGCAGGTACCTTCTGATTATGCAGAGATCTGTTCAATGTTTCTCTAATTTAATTGCCACGTAGTATGCGGTCGTTCATTGTGTTCAGTCTGCTTTGAGCAAAAAGGTCTAACTTATTTACAAGCTGCTGAGTCACAGGGGCTCCTTCAACAAGGAGAAAGTGGTTCCAGAAGAGAATTAGTAACAGCTGGGGGCTGCACAGTCCACAGCAAGGGCATGGGGTGGAGAGCACAGTACTCCCACTCCTGCCTTACAAGAAACTGAAAGGAACGGGTCCAAAGCCTGGGGCAAGCCAGAGATCGGGACCTGCAAACACTGAAAGAGGCTGTGCTGAGCTTTACGCAGTACGTGACTTGGAAAAAACGTTTAAACTAAGATTTTTTTTTCTGTTTTCATTTGTTTTATGGGACATTGTGTAGCTTATAGACAAACATCTAAAAGTGAAAATTCTTTTGTTAATTTAAATGGATTCCTTATGGAAACACTGATGCACATGAGGAAATTTTACTTCTATTTTTCTTAGGTTATCACTCATTCATGTGTGTTCTCTTTATTGAGGGGGTTTCATGTGCTTCACACTGGGCTGCAAGATAGCCTGCAGCCTTGCCTGCAGGAGCTCAGAGTACCATGTGGGAGGGGAGACAGATGAATCCCTCCAGGGGTGAGTGCTGCATGTTCCATTAACAGCAGGTGATAGGAAACCTGTAGGAGATACCCTGCCTGGAAACATCACAGATGATTCCCTGGAGAAATTGATGTCTCAGTGAAAAGCACGGATGTGTATGATCTAGCCAGGCATTAGGGATGAGGGAGGAATTGGTGTCCCAGACAAAGAGAGCAGCGTGTATAAAGATGGATGTGGGTGCGTTGAAGGAAGTTAGGAGAGTGGTAAGATTCGAAGTATTGAGGGGTGGTGCCCCAAGGCCTTGGACCCACTGGAGAAATTTTATCTTTATTCTTAGCTCAATGGAAAGCCACTGAAGGATGGCACATGATGGGTCAGATTTTCTTTTTAGAAAAATGTCTTTGGCTGTAGATGGGAGATTGGATTGCAGGAAGATGAGCTTAGAAGCCAGAAAACCAGTTAAGGATCCTAGCTATGTGGCCCGAAACAGGGCAGTGATATTAGGGAGAGGTGTGTGAATTCACGAACTCTAGGGAGGCCTGAAGGTGAGGATGTTGTGGTTGTTTGAATGGAAGTGAGGCAGTCGGTGGAGGCACGTGTCAGCAGAGTCAGCAAGAGAAGGAGAAGGTTGGGGGCATCATGGCAGGAAGATGAGGAACTTAGTTTCGGATGTGCTGAGTTTGGGGCAGAAGGTAGTTAGACTGTAAGTCGGCAGAGAGTCAACAGCATGTGGATGGAAATGAGGCCATGGGAGTGGACATGATTATGTGAAGTGAAAAAAAAGATAGCCAAGGACAAGTATCTGGGGAACACGGACATTTAAAAGAAGAATTGTAGGCCAGGCGCAGAGGCTTAGGCCTATAATCCCAGCACTTTGGGAGCCCAAGGTGGGTGGATCACCTGAGGTCAGGAGTTCAAGATCAGCCTGGCCAACATGGTGAAACCCCGTCTTTACAAAAATACAAAAAAAAAAAAAAGTTAGCTGGGCATGGTGGCGGGCACCTGTAATCCAAGCTACTCAGGAGGCTGAGACAGGAGAATCGCTTGAACCTGGGAGTTGGAGATTGCAGTGAGCCAATTTCACGCCTCTGCACGCCAGCCTGGGCGACAGAGAAAGACTCCATCTCAAAAAAAATAATAATAAAAATAAAAGAAGAGTTGAGAAAAAAGATGCAGAGAAAGGTATTGGAAAGGAATGGCCAGAGGAATACCAGAGAAGTATGGGGTCTTTGAAAGCTACGGGAAGAGCACATTTTGATGAGGGAATATTCAACAGTGTGTTAAGTGCTGCAGGGAGTTCAGACAAGGAAAGGACAGAAGTAACGTCCTTCAAAGAACACAGCAATTTCAGTCGCAGTTGTGTGTGTGAGTATGTGTTTGTGTGTGCCAGTGTGTGTGTGTGCATAGCAGAAACCAGACTGCAGTAAGTAAAGGAGCAAACACAGACTGAGGAAGTGTAGGCAACTTATTCAGAAAATCGACATGACAAGGAAGGAGAGAGTGATGGCTGAGGTCCCCGCTGCTTTGGACATTGGCATTGGCTCACTCAAGTGCCTTCCTAAAGACCCGCCTTTATAAACCAGACTATTTCCCCCCATAACTGCTCTGGCTGTTTTTGGTGACCTTGGTCTCTCCCCAATTCCTGAACCCTGTTCCTAAGGTCTTGACAGTCTCCCTACTTGCTCTCTCTCCCCCAGCTCAAGTTAGAACCATGGAGGTTTACGTAGAGAAAAAAGTGTATTATAAGGAAATAAACACCTGTAAAAATGCTATCCTTTGCCGGGTGCAGTGGCTCATGCCTGTAATCAAAGCCCTTTGGGAGGCCAAGGTGGGAGGATTGCTTGAGCCCAGGAGTTCAAAACCAGCCTGGGCAACATAATGAGATCCCATCTCTACAAAAAATGCAAAATTAGCTGTGTGTGGTAACACATGCCTGTGATCTCAGCTACTTGGGAGGCTGAGGCAGGAGGATTGCTTGAGCCCAGAAGGTTGCGGCTCAGCGAGCTATGATCACATCACTGCACTTCAGCCTGAGCGACAGAGTGAGACTCAGTTTCAAAACAAAATAAAAATGCTATTCTTCATACACAATGACCACATTACTCATCTAAATTATTGCATCGAATTTGAGATACTAAATGTGGCATTCATATAGGAAAAAAGAACAGTGTCAAGATTACAGTAAAATAATCCCACATATTGTAGTTATATTTTGGAACAGAGGTAGTAAGAAAAAGCTATTCCATCACCAATGCAAAACTGATCATTCTAAATGATTTTGAAAAATTTATATCTGATAGTTAGCTCTGTCACAAATCATTTCAGCATGCATATTGATTTCATAAATGAATTTCCTCCTTCAGCACTTTCTCATGACAATGTAATTGAAAATCAAATCCTATGGAGAGACTTTTATAGATTGGAGTATGAATGTCTCTAAGACCTTAGCTTTGCTGGGATTACTGGTCAAGACAGTTTGAAGTAGCCCAGGGTGCAGAAGAATAAGCCAGCAGGCATTGCTGACTCTGAACACAGCCTAGAGCTTGTTCCTGGAAGAAAAGTTGAAGAGACCAGGGGAAATTTTGGAGAAGAGGAACTTTGGGACTTTGGGGCTAATGAAGCATAACATCAGAAGGAAGGGGTAGAGTGCAACAAATTATTCTTACAAGTCAAAGGAAGCCCAAACCAGGAGGCAGCCAAACCTTTAAAGGGGAAAGAAAGAATTCAGACAGAACTGTGGATTTCATACAGCCTTGTAAACAGTGTGGGATAAATTGTCTGCAGGGTCACTGAAGCAGAGAGTACAAACAAGCTTGAAATACTTCCATATTTATATAGAACAGTTGATTGAGAGCTGCAAGAGCATAGTCAGAGAGAGGTTTAAAGTTTCAAAGAGGCTGAGTTCACTGAACCAAATAAGATCCTTTTTCCTGTTCAGCATTTTTTTGTGTGTTCTTTGGCTTATTACCACTTTCCTCATGTCCCCATGAATATTTTCATGGCATATAGTATGCCCTGCTTTACTAAACGACTACTCAATTCAAAAACTCAGTGACCCAATTTGTTACATGTCTTGCAGTCTCACTTCTTTCCACTGACTTTTCTAAGCAAAAGAATATTTGCTATAGCTGGCATGATGCAACAGACACATGGAAAACTCCTCAGATGATCCTCAGAAAGTCAAGTTGCTTGTATTGATTTTTCAGATGGTGCCAGTAAAATCACTGTGAGTCAGTTCTCCTCTCAAGTTTAAGGATTCAAATGCTGTCCTTCTCAGGGAGTGGAGGGAATTTGTTTCTTCCTGCTTGGTCTGTCTTGTACTCCCTCATTCATCCTACAAACATCACAAAGCCATCATATGTTTCAAGAACTGGAAAAGCAGTACTTCAAAGGGACCACTTATATGCTGCTGGTGGGAATGCAATTTAGTACAACCTTTATGGAAAACTCTAAGGAGATTTCTCAAAGAACTAAAAGTAGATCTACCATTCCATCCAGCAATCCCACTACTGGGTATCTACCCAAAGGAAAAGACATCATTATACAAAAAAGACAACTGTGCTTGTATGTTTATTGCAGCACAATTTACAAATGCAAAGATATGGAGTCAACCTAAATGTCCGTCAATTGATGAGCTGATAAAGAAAATGTGGTGTATATAAACCATGTAATAATGCTTCTCAGCCATAAAGAAGAATAAAATAATGTCTTTTGCAGTAACTTGCTTGGAACTGGGGGCCATTAATCTAAGTAAAGTAACTCAGGAATGGAAAACCAAATACCACATGTCTTCACTTACAAATGGGAGCTAAGATATGGGCATGCAAAGTCATACAGAGAGCAGTAATGCACACTGGAGACTCAGAAGGGGGAAAGATGGGAGGTGAGGGATGAAACATCACCTATTGGATACAATGTACACTACTCGGGCAAAGGGTACACCCAAAGCCCAGACTTCACCACTAAACAATTCATCCATGGAACCAAAAACCACTTGTACCACTAAAGCTGTTGAGATTTAAATAATAATAATAATGATGCTAATAAATATTATGCCCTCTACTTTAAAATAAACTTGTTGAGAATGATGGTTTCCAGCTTCATCCATGTCCCTACAAAGGACATGAACTCATCATTTTTTATGGCTTCATAGTATTCCATGGTGTATATGTGCCACATTTTCTTAATCCAGTCTATCATTGTTGGACATTTGGGTTGGTTCCAAGTCTTTGCTATTGTGAACAGTGCCACAATAAACATATGTGTGCATGTGTCTTTATAGCAGCATGATTTCTAATCCTTTGGGTATATACCCAGTAATGGGATGGCTGGGTCAAATGGTATTTCTACTTCTAGATCCCTGAGGAATTGCCACACTGACTTCCACAATAGTTGAACTAGTTTACAGTCCCACCAACAGTGTAAAAGTGTTCCTATTTCTCCACATCCTCTCCAGCACCTGTTGTTTCCTGACTTTTTAATGATTGCCATTCTAACTGGTGTGAGATGGTATCTCACCGTGGTTTTGATGTGCATTTCTCTGATGGCCAGTGATGATGAGCATTTTTTCATGTGTCTTTTAGCTGCATAAATGTCTTCTTTTGAGAAGTGTCTGTTCATATCCTTTGCCCACTTTTTGATGGGGTTGTTTGTTTTTTTCTTGTAAATTTGTTTGAGTTCATTGTAGATTCCGGATACTAGCCCTTTGTCAGATGAGTAGATTGCAAAAATTTTCTCCCATTCTGTAGGTTGCCTGTTCACTCTGATGGTAGTTTCTTTTGCAAGGACAAAAAACCAAACACCGTGTGTTCTCACTCATAGGTGGGAATGAACAATGAGAACACATGGACACAGGAAGGGGAACATCACACACTGGGGCCTGTTGTGGAGTAGGGGGAGGGGGGAGGGATAGCATTAGGAGATATACCTAATGTTAAATGACGAGTTAATGGGTGCAGCACACCAACATGGCACATGTATACATATGTAACAAACCTGCACGTTGTGCACATGTACCCTAAAACTTAAAGTATAATAAAAAAAAATAAACTTGTGAAGCAGAAGATCACGTCATTCCCTTGTTTAGGAGGTCTCAGCAGCAACCCCCAGCCACACGATAATGCTCAAATCTAACGTGGCCTAAAAGGGAGTCCTGGATGGCTGAGTCCTGGCTCACCCCGGCTCCCACCACTGCCTGGAAGCGCCGTAATGAGTGTTTTATCATCCTGGGGTCATCAGCAGGAAACACACCCTCAGATCTGCAGAGATGGAAGTGCAGCCTTCTCAGGCAGGGCCGCTGTCCTTCATCCTGGGTTTTCAGTTCCCCCTCCCCACCCCCTTAAAGTGCTGCATACAGTATCTAGCTACAAGCTTTGAGATTCTGTTCAACCACCAGAACACTGGGAATTAAGATGCTGCACTAGGAGTGAAAGGTGGGGCACTTTGAAGGTGGTTCTGCATTGATCTGTTTCCCTGCTTTTGCATTGTGTGCTGAGAATATGGAATGCCCAGTGATTCCTTGCACATCCTAAGCATTCTCAGCCTGCATGCCTTTGGACTTGCTGTTGCTACTGGAATGCTTTCTTTGGCACTCATCTATATGGTCAAGAGCTGGCTCATGCATCCCCAATTTAGGAGCAAACTTCTTCCTCTGTCTCTGCCATACCTCATACTTACTTCCAGTAGAGCTAGTTTTCCGACTAGAAAATTCTAATAGCAGTTTATTTTGCTTCTAGCCATTTAGCTGAGGCTGAATTGGCAGGACATTAAAGTATTTATTCATTCCAATTAGGTGAAAAAAACTCATCTAAACCCTTGGGCTTGGAATTGCCCACATAGACCACATCAGCAATGGAAGACAGAGCAAATAACATGTCGGTTCAATGTATGAAAGAGCTTTTCTTTCCCCCGCCCCAACCCCCAGACATGTAAATCTGTGAAAGCTCTATTTTGATTCTTTTTAAATTATTTGTTTTACATGTTTTGTGTTTTATGTTGGCTGATTCCAAATGGTTGAAATAGTGGAGGTCCAACAACCATTTTCACAGTGTAATCTTCAGAAGTTCATCCTTTGGGTTGTAATTTCATGATGAGGAGGAGCAAAAAGATGCTTTTTGTAACTCAAATAGCATCTTCTGAGAAAGGTCTCTATTTTCACTTCTGTCTTAACTTGCAACTGCGTTCAACACTATTTCCTTTCCTTGCTTTACATTTTTTCCTATGCACCTATAATTATCCAATTTACTATATATTTTATATTTGTCTGTTATTGTCTGTTTTCTCCACTAAAACATAAACTTCTTGCAGGATTTTTGTCTGTTTTTCTCACTGTCAAATCCCAAAAGCAAAGAAGAATACCTAGCATAGAGTAAGTGTTCAAGAAACATTTGCTAAATGGATGAACACCTCTTCATTTTATGAGAAATGAATCTTCCCCAAGAAGGGGCTCCCGGGTGCATCTTGTGTGTAGACATCTCTATGTCCCCAGGCTGCTGTAGAGCTGAGTCATCTTTGTGCCCACACCTGGGAAGCAGGACACTTGTTCATGTTTCTTTGGCCTTGGGCATGTCAGTGAGTAAGGAGGATGTGTGGGATCTGTGTCCATATTTACATAAGAAAGCAATATAGCCTAGTGCCCCTTTCATTTTCAGCAAGTGTGTGTTTACACTGGCCTGGGATCTACTATAAAGTTTAATGTTTGGTTATACATTTATTTCTCAGCTACTTTTGTGAATAAACATTTTCTAAAACATATCTATTTTAAAAGTGACAATGTTTGAATGAAAGAAAGAGGAGGAGTGAAGCCTGGTAGTTAATTTGCAGAACTTAGAGCCTGAATTTTTTGGGTTGGATCTTTGATTTTACCATTCATTAGTTTTGTGATCTTCCTCAGTTTCCCAATCTGTAAAATGGAAATAATAATAGTACCTACCTCATGGGATGTCAAGAGTAAATATAAAAAAGTGTGTGACACCCAGCAATGACTATATAAGTACTAGCAGTTAATATTATTTATTATTATTATTCCTGCTTGAATAATCACCTTGAGCTAAACCACTTTGTTTTTACTACTAGCAATAAGCATGCTTAAATACTTTTAATGTTATTATAATTTGTATTATAGTAGACTAATCTGGAATTTTATTAAGCAGAATTCCCTCTAGACAGGCATCTATGCATATGGAGCAAAAAATGATGTATATAATAATAAGTTTGAGGCACTGAAAGATCTTGAATGAGCTTCTGAATCATCAGTTACTATATCTTTGGGGGTGAGTGAATTTTATTACAAAGAAACTTTTTTTTCTTTTTTTGAAATTTGGTAATCCTTAAGTAACAATGTGCAAATTTCTTTCAAGAAGTGCTGTTGAATGCTAGGGATGAGTAGTGTGATGACTACTCTATATTAAGAAAATAAGGCCAGTTTGACAATCAGCAATGTGCTGTGCAGCTGAACTGGAGGCACAGTGGTGCTGGTGAATTGGGCCAGCTCTGGAGAATTTGAACATATAGACAGAGGGAATGATGTCTGACTTCTCCAGGCACTATTGCATCCCAGTCCGACTTTCCTAGGATCACTTCAAGTTTGATCATAACCCCAAATCCCTCAGCACCTTCATTATCCCTCATAAGCCACAGGGCACTTGCCGGCAGCCCTTGTTTCTGATCTGTTTCTCCACCACTGTTACTTGTATTATGGCACGTGACTCTGTTCCCAACACCCTCAGGCCTTGGGAAGGGGATAGGCTGAAATAAGTAGATATTGCTGTTGAAAGAAACAATTTCAATGAGGTCTCCCCCCATGCATCCTTGCTGAGGTCATGGCGAGACATAGATGGAGGGTAGGCAAAAGCAGGAAGATGACAGCAGAGCAGTAAGGGCTCAGCAAACGAGAGACTAGGGCAGGTGTGTGAAGAAGGGAGAATGGAAGAGGAATTGGATGCATGAAGGCAGAGAAAGTAGGTGGTGGGCAGAAATAATGGGAAAATGTGAATCTTCAGAAGTCAAAATTTAATGATGTTTGCTTAACATTTGCATATATGATACTACTCCCCAAGTATGTGAACTAGACAGTTTACATATAAGGCAGGAAAATAGGGTCTGGAGGCAGGGAACATAAGGCCAATTCACACTTCAGCTATGACAGAAAATATCTTCTCCATAGGGCGTAGTTGCTAGGGCCACTCAGAGAGAGAGAATCCTGAAACCTAGCATGCCAGCTAAAGGGTAAGAATTTCTTACTAGCCAGTCTCTGGCCTCTTTCTCTCTGTGCAAACTGGCTAATCTCCTCTGTAAAGTTTTAAATTAATTGGTTTAATAATAATAGGAGCTTAAATCAAATATTTCATCAGGAAAGTAGAAAGCGTAATGCCTTTTAGTTCACGTGACTTTAGCAATTTTTGGGAAATAAAGAGGGTTTTAAAGATTATTGGTAAAATACAATGTCTTTAAAATGGAAACATGTGGTCTAAATTATGTTCCAATATTAGGTTTGCTAAATGCTTTAAGGTCATAAACTGCTTATTTGGCTTTTGAAAATTGTTTAACTTGCCTGCTTTCCAGCTAGGTAAGGCCTGGGAACATGTGAAGTTGGCCATGCCCCTAGCTATGCTGCAAACAGTCAAACCTTATCAGAACATAACTTACCAGGTTTTACATTAAAGTAAAAATTGCTAAGAGTCACCATTGTAACATGCAATTAAGACTACTAGAAACAGTTTTACATGCACGGTGTGTAAGAACCGTAGAATGTATGTCTCTGTGTGTGTTCTGTAAAAGGTTTTTACTTCTTTAAAATTTCTGAGTCATTATTTTGGCAAAATAAATAATCTGGAATTCCAAAATCAAACTTCAGTTTCAAAATTGTCTTTCCTAATGCCTGGCTTTCTGGATGGATCAGAGGGCCCCTGAAAACATCCAGAAAGGAGGTAAACAGGATTATTTGATGTGTTTATTTAGGTACATGGGATTGCCAAAATGATGTTCAGTCTTCTTTAAGTTTTTTTTTGTGAATAATACTAATATATGTTCCAAAATTGTATGGGATTCCTAAAATAGTACATGCTATCAATTATAATTATGGTTATTATGTTAAGTTATTGTAAACCACACAAATAACCAAATTTCCTTGTATAAAGCTACTAACCCAAGTAGAACAAAAATTAATTAAATACCAATAAAATACTTTGTCAGACTTTCATGTTAAACCAGCTGATACTGAAATTTTTAAAATAGTTTATAACCAATGCTTGGTCCCATATTCCTGGGAAGACAATTAAAGCTTCATGTACATTTGGTCACCTTGTGGGCCATTTAAACATTTTATAAAGGGATTTCATTCAATTGTTATTTCCAATGCATGCTTTCTGGTTGTATAAAAGCTTTCCCATGTGAGAGGGCTGATGTTATCACAGTAGATTATTATGCTACAGTGTATCTGCACCAGGTAAAAAGCTTTTTATGGTTTGAATCTTCTGAGAACACCAGAGAAAGACTCTCCTTACCATCCTCACTGCAACTAAACTTCGGGACCCTGGGCTTTGGGTTCATGGTCTCGCAACTGAAAAGGTTCCCTCCACACTTTTGGAATTGTGCACCCAATGGAACCCTTGAGGTAAAGCTAACCAGAGAAATTTCTCCCAAGAAGAAGAAGATGGCATCCTTGAAGTGAACAGCTTTTCCCAAGTTCACAGAGTAAGACTTCTACTATCATGAAACTCTTATCTTTGAATATTTTTTCTTGCTTATATCTCTACTAACAATAGAAGTGGAAAAAGGGTCTGTTATGTGCACTTATGGGGTATACTTTTATTTGTGAAGAAGTTTGTAGCCAGCCTTATACATGGATAACCTTCTACTTTGATAGAGATGAAGGCCCAATGCAGGTAAGAAACTTTAGTGGTACATATGTTGCCCCATAATCACTCAAAAACAAAATATTGGTTCATCCCTCTTAACCCACATCATGGGTTAAAGAGAACATTGCCAGGGGGTCTTCACTCTCCTAGAAGGGCATCATTTGTTAAGTCCTTTTTCCATGGCTTAAAGTAAAAGAAGCAATGATTAGAAATGTATCCCTCATGATAGGCTCTATAGCAAATCTACTTTAAACGCTATCGTTACACAACAGATTTTAAATTCTCTTTGAAAGTTATGCTAAATAGAATTGGCTAAACAAAGAAGTTCTTCTGCAGCTGCTGACACTTGCGGCCTATGGAGAAACAGGTCAAATGCAGATTATAAAAATTCAGTGTAGGGGATTAATGAAAAGACCACTTAGTCAAGTGAGTAGACTCTTCATCTAGCTCATTCTTTAAACTATTTAAGTGTAGGTGGTTTGATTTCTAGGGACCCTGGTTAAGGAGCATACTCTGAACTCTGGGTATTTTCCTTCCAGTAGTGATAATAATAGTCTCCCTGATGCACTGTATTCTCTCAAAGGTTTTAAATGCTTGCATGCAGCCATCTCTAGAACATCAAATGGTCTCTCTTCAACTGGAATGACAACAGCTGAAAGAAATGTTCAACCATGAGGACACCATACCTATAAATGATGTGCTGAGACTGGAAACCCAAAATGTTGGTAACTGAGAAGTGGCGCTAAGGCCCTAAGTTTTGGTCGCACACTCACCTAAGTGAGAACCTGACCAAAAAGGGGGAATTTTTAAAACAAAACTCTGTGAGGCCATTGTTTTGGACTAAGCTCATGCACTCATGCCCTGGGCCCCAGCAGACCAAACCAAACACAGATGGAGTCATTTGTGCTAAGACTTTAAGGAAACACATGGATTCTACAACAGACTAGCTTTTGTTTTTTTCTTCTGCAAATCTCTATAACAAACATTTCTGACAACATAGGTATCCACCCCCTGAAGTTCCCATTAAATCTTTTAACCAAATTCATTTCCTCTCACCTAGAGACCATCAAACTTCAGATGATGATGCAACAAAGGTTTCAGCCAGTTCCAGGTGAAGACACCACCCTTGGACATCAAGAAGCTACCCTGCCTCCACCAGATAGAGCAGGGAGAGTTCTGTGATCTCCGATAGGTAAGGACTATGCCCCAAGCCAGCATGAAGCAGTTACCAAAAAAGATCATCGGTCCCTCTGCCTCCCATAAAGATTTATGGGATCACATCTCTCAGGGAGGAGATGAGGCAGGAAAATACGGTCTAGAGGCAGGAAACATAAGGACAATTCACACTTCAGCTATGACAGGAAATATCCTCTCCACAGGGCATAGGCCAAGTAAATGACTTTGCAACTTTACTTCATCCTCTTCATTTAATGTAGTATGTGTCCCAATCCTCTAGAGGATATTGAAACTCCCCAAAATTCTAAATAGTGCGGACTTTGAGCCCCTATGCTCAGGCCCGCTCCCACACTATGGAGTGTACTTTCCTTTACAATAAAACCCTCCATTTCTTCCTTGCTTTGTTTGTGCATTTTGTCCAATTCTTTGTTCAAGACTCCAAGAACCTGGACACCCTCCACTGTTAACACAAATGGTTTCTTAATTCTCACAACATTGTAAGGAGGTTATTATTCTCTTCTAGTTACCAATATCTGGAGTCTCAGAAGGTTGCCTAAGGTTGTAGAGTTAACATTTAGGTCTTGGTCTGAATCCAAATTCTATGTCTTATGGCATGTAGTGTTAGCTAAACAGGGCAGATAGATAACCAAGGAGAAACCACCCAAAAATGTTAACTCTCCACAAGAGCCTGGAATCATAGGAATGAGCCATATCGTGCATCAAGAATAATAGCTGTTTTGAGAATGGAATTTTAAAAAATTTTAAAAGGAGCAACAATTTTAAATGCTTCAACTTTGCTGCAGTATTAGAGTTTCATTACAATATTAGTCACATATCATGTTAAAAGTACTGGAGTAATAGTTACATGGACTGAAACATGATTGAAATACTTTAAACAAGGGCCAAATGGGGACACATTAGGTAAGGAGAGAAGAATCTGAGAAGGGGTGTGTGTGTGTGTGTGTGTGTGTGTGTGTGTGTGTGTGTGTGTATGAGAGAGAGAGAGAGACAGACAGACAGACAGAGACAGAGAGACCAGGAGAGGGAGAGAGGGAGGTGAGAGCGTGGTAGAAACGGGAGGAGGAGGGAGGGGGGTGTGTGGCAACACTCATTCTCAGCTCAGGCCGTTTCCATGGCTAGAAGATGAGCAGATATTTGTAGCTGGGAGAACAACTCACCACCCACTCCCATACCCCACCCAGGGTGGATCTGAATAGGACTTTTTGTCCGTCTCTGGTTTATTTTCTACAAAGCATCTACAGTCATCTTTCTGAAACAAAAATTCAATTATATAACTTACCTGTTTAAAATCCTTCAATGGATTCTTGTCACCCTCCGAATAAAATCCAAGTTACTACTTTAACCTACCAGTTCCTACATAGCCTATCCTGCCCACCTCTCCAGACTCATGCTCTGGATCCCGGTACTCTGACTTTTCTGTTCACAAGCCTAGCCCTTCTCTGCCACAGGGCCTTTGTAGACGCTATCCCTTTGTGGAGAAGACTCTCCTCAACACCCTTCAAATACTATGATCTCATCAGGAAGGCCCTCCCTGACCACCTATGTCTGGTGAGTTTCCCTTGTTGCTTATTATTTCACAATTTTATTCTCTTCATAGTGCTAATGGCAATTGCAATTATACATATTGTTTGTTCATTTGTTTTTATATCTTCCTTATTAGATTATAAGCTCCGTGAGGGCAGGAACTATATCTGTCTGTTTTATCTAGTGCCAAAGGATGTATTCATTTATTTTATTTTATTATTTTAATTTTAATTCTTATTTTAAATTCTGAGGTACATGTGCAGGACGTGCAGGTTTGTTAGATAGGTAAGGAATCAACCCAAATGCCCATCAATAATAGACTGGATAAAGAAAATGTGGTACGTATACACCATGGAATACTATGCAGCTATAAAAAGAAATGAGATCGTGTCCTTTGCCAGGACATGGATGGAGCTGGAAGCCATTATCCTCTGTAAACTAACGCAGGAACAGAAACCCAAACACCACTTCTATTCATTTATTTAATAAATTCCCATTGATAATAATGTCTTATTACAGTGTCCAGGGTGGCAAACACCCTAACCCAGAGTGGACCCAATCCAACATAAAGAAAAGCTATACTTGCAATGGTCTGATGAGGTCTCTGCATAGTCAGAAGTGACTACAGGGGCTAGTGAGCGCTGTTGCTATGAAAAGCACTATTAGTAGGAAATGTTTCTTACTAAGTGGTAGATGTTTAGGCATGGTTTTGAATGAGAAGGTTGAGTGAGAGGGAGTTACTGTGCTCAGCTCATCACTGAAGGCAGGGTGAAATTGAAGAAAGTGGACTTTGAAAACTGAGGTGCTGTCTTCGAACACTGGGGATGATGGTTTGTTCTTGGATGGTGTATGTGTGGGTGAAGGAGAGCGTATGTCTGAGTTAATGTGTGTGTGTGTATGTGTGTTCATGCACACAGATGCATGCTTGGGCTGGCTGGATAACCAGGAAGCAAGAGAAGCACAGTTGTCCTCTCACTGATGGAGAGATACTGCAGAGAGCTGGTCCTGGGAGATCCAGAGCCTACCGTGAACTCCTCTGCTACAGACCTCGCTCCAGGACTCCATCCATACCACACCCATCCACACACAGCCTGGGAGTATTCTCTCTTGAATAACTCAGGCTCTCTGAAGTCTTAGGTCCAGGGTGTTGGACTGATAGGAACGTATCCCAGGGGACTTTCTAACAGACAGTCGGAAAGTGGGACCTGGCATTAGATTGAAGTGGCAGCCTCTCTCAGACGGGTGGGAGGCTGACTTCAAGACAGGGGAGCAAGGATAGAAACTGGTGCTTCTCCTAGATAATGTTTTCCTTGTTATGCTGTTGTTTTCCTTTGGACTGTGGGAATAGTCTTACTTAGTACTCAATGTAAAATATTTTCTCTCATCTTATAAATCCTGTCAGCTACCCCCAGTCCTCTAACCTAGTCTGTTATATGCATATCATCTTGTGGGGAATTAAGAGACAGGACAAGAAAGACATGTGACTTTTTGCACTTCCCTCTTCCACCAAGTTTATTACAATAGCAGCAGCAGCAGCTTTCCATTGAGGAGAAGGGTGGCTGGATTCAGACTGGAGCAGGAAAGTAGGTCCCAGTGGGGATTTTGAGCTGTGCGGGGGATGCTCAGCTTGGAGCAACTGCAGTTACAAGGGCAGTGGCCGAGAGGTGAGACCCCTGTCCTCTGCAAATACATAAGCACAATATATGCGATCCTTCCTCTGCCAGTTTCCCCGCTGATCATCAGCATCACCTGAAGTCCTTGTTAAAAATATCCAGAAGTACTCTGGCTCCACTCCTGAAGGTCTGGGGTGTGGCGTGGGATTCTCTATATTGTCAAAGCACCCAGATCGTTCTTCTCATCTGGGAAATGTGGGACTCACTGTCGCAGAAGGAGGTGATCCTTGCAGGGCTGGGGAGAGGCTGACATTTGGGTCACACATTACTGACCCTGCTTCAGACAGAACGTACAGAAAAGGAGTGATATATTTATATGTAAATATATGTCTATACATCTCTGTGTGTGTGTGGTGTATGCTTAAAACTCCTAGGAAAAGCTTCTTCTCTAGAAGAGATTATAAATCACCTCACTGGAAAAGAATCAAAGAACCAGGCTTTCAATGGACTCCACTTCTTTATTTATAAACCCATCTTCCAACCTTTCTGAACTTCTTAAACAACATGAATTCATCTCAAGTTGTACAATCTGTTACCTTGGCAAGCTTCTAATGACAAATCTTATTTCCCATCTTTGAATGTGGCTCTTAATTTCTCTACTAAACATTGAGAGCAAGAACCATTGCGGCAGGGGAGGAATGGGAGTGTGCTTGTGGATTTGATTTGATTTGATTTTTAAAGTAGTTTTGCTGTCAGAATTCTTTATATCTCTTTCACAAGGAAAGGATATAAAGATACCCTGAGGACAGATCATACTCAGATTGTTCTGTTGTGTGGCAAATTTGTCCGTTTATTTAAAAAAAAATGACTTCACCCATGTCCTTGTTTCTCTCTATAACCAAAACAGCATAGGATTAGTCAAAGAGCAAAAGTGATAATATAGATGCCTCTGTAATCCTGTGTAGCTTTCACACGACTCTTAATTGGGAGTATGTGAGTTTATATATATATATACACATATATGTGTGTGTGTGTGTGTGTGTATATGTATATATACATATATTCAGAGAATGCTAATAATGCTCTAAAATAGCAGTTTATCTAGTCCAGTTTTTATACTACATAATGACACCCAACCCACTGCCATGCTTTAAATGGAAGCAGAGGTAAATTTTTCACTAATTATACATTTTAGGGCAGCAACTCTGTGCTGGTCTTATGGTGTTTGGGGATGTTTTTGATATATAAATAGTTAAATGTGGTCTGATTTAAGTGAGGCTTATGAATTAAAAGAAGAAGAAGACTTCTGATTTTCATTCCCAGACCTCCACTCACTCAGCATTTTAGTATGATAAAGATAAATCCTGTGCAAATAGTGGATTCTTTCCCCCATTCTAATCACTGGAGAGTGCTGACTGCACAATCTAACCAAAGGGTGTGTTGAAGCCCCACTGCTTAAGATGATTAAATGTTTTGCACAAGGAATGATTCAGTTGCCATGGGAAGACCGTGGCATGTTGATGCAGTGGCCTCCTGTAGGTTGAATAAGTTCAGTGTTTACCCTGTGGGCCATTTATTTTAAAAATTAAATTAAAATTCTTACTCTTAAGGAGCTGCAGTTTGATTGTTTTGTTTTTAGGGGCAGCTTGAGTTTCTCCACATTCCATGTCTGAGCTCACATGTGTGCCTAATTTCACAGATAGCCCCTGCCACCCGCCGGCCGAGTTCAGACATACTCTGCTGCCTGCAGCACGGCAGCTCCTAGGATCCCTAAAGCTCCCAGCAGCTACACAACTTGAGTGCCTACAATTTTTAATACAAACTCACATCCTGAAATCCTAATGTAGAGTATTATGTTAACATACAACAACTAATTATCAGAGACGCAACATTCGTGGAGTATATAATAACACATATATTTGCAATTTAGTTTCTAAGTTTTGCAACCTAATGTGAGTGAACAAATATCAGACATCTTGGAGGCTTAATATAATTCTGCACTAAAATTATAAAGACTATGAAACCGAATAAAGGAACTTACACGACAGCTAAGAGTTATTACTGTATAAAATACAACTAAATGAATATTTTCCATATGCTTAATTCTCACTGATAGAAATTATTCATATAAAAACTTCTTGGCATCTCTTCTGGTGCTTCTCTTATACTAGTAACAGCAATTAATCACAAAAATTCCACAACTTTGTGGCATTATGACTAAAACAAAAGCAGAAAAACAAAATAAAACTCCAGGAGGCAGAAATACATTACAAGCTCCATCATAATACATGTTTGTCTTGCTATTAAAATGTAAACTCTTCCAAAACTTTCCCAAATGACTTACATTCATCAATAAGTGTGATTTTTCCTTGTTAAAGTGAAGTTAAAGAAAATATTTAGCATATATTTACCCTCAGTTTTAGAAATGTCATACATTAAATCTAAATTGACTCTCTTCCTTTTTAAATTTGGTGTCTCCACTTTATCTTTTAAATATGGAAAATAACTTCTACATAGGTCAGACTTGATTTTGCCAGTTTCTGCAGGCTCAGTTGATTTCACGGTTTTGTAAAAGAAATGAAGTGCGAGTCCATGTCCAGCATCCACGGAGAGGCCACCTCAGATGAGTCTACGGCGTCCAACAAAGTAGAATGAACTGACCTACCTGAAGAAGCCCAGTCTAGATTCATCAAGCCATTTGTGTGAAATTCTGCACCTTGGGGTTTGCACACATTTCCACCAACATCGGTGTCTCCATCCCCAAATGAAAAGCATCATGAACAGAAAAGAAATCAGAGAAAAAGGAGAAGGAGAAGCAGGTCTACACCAAAAGGATCATTTCTTTCATGAGGCAATGCCTCACGGGACACTTCCGTAAGGGGATGTCAAAACTGCTGCCACACTCAAGGACTCTTCCATTTTCCTCAGGATGAAAGGTTTGAAAAAGTGGACCTCTGAGAGGAAATGCTGCAGACTTCCAAATTGGTGAAAGAACTTCCAGCGTCGCTTGGATACTCTGGGTAGGAGGAACTGGAGGAGATGATATTTTTGAGCCTCTGGAGGGCAATGATTAAAAGCAGAAGCAGAAACGCTAAAAGGCTGAGGAATATGGACACATAGATGTAGACGTTTGACAGGTGGCCTGAGGATGGGTCCACTGACGTGGACAGGGATGTGGGAAACAGCTCAAGAAAAGTTCCATTCTCCACACTTCCCGAAAATCCTGAGGAAGTGTCAGGTTCAGACATCTTTATGGAGGGTGAAGGAGTGATCTGGTAGATTAAAGTCAAAACTTCACACAGGGCTTACACAGGACAGATTGGCATTTTTTCACGATCGTGTTTGCAGAATTCACAGGCTGTTAAATCAGCACAACAAAACTTGTTTCTCAGAGGCAGCAGGTATCAGATGTGCATTGAGACTGAAAAAAAAAAGCAAGTCAGTGCATTCTTCAGAAAAATCACATTTAAATTCCATTTTTAGGTTTTATTTCAGTAAGGATTAGTTAGAAAACTCAGCATGGAGGAAACAAGATGATATAACTCCCCTAGGAATCAGTCATGTCTATGTCTTTATATTACAAATGATGATATAAAAATGAACGTTTATTTTCTGTCTACAGTACCCTAGGTGCTATGTTTCTACAAGGAGCTGAAGATAAAATAAAAGGGAAAATACATCTATGATGTGCTCCGTCTGCTGTGATTTCAATAGATGCTCCAAGTATACACTCTGAGATGAGAACACAGAAAGTTAGTTCCAAACCTCTCTCCCCCAGAAAATTAATTCCATACATTCACCAGCTCATTAGCATAATTCCTGACCAGTAAATCCCTCTAGCACACTTTGGAAAATCACTGCACATGTGAGTTTGCTTTTTATCGAATGTTTGTAAGATGCTGATTTGTTTATGAAAATTCTATCTCCTTGAAATCAGGTGCCATTTCTATGTAACTGTTTTCCTTAAATGTACCTAGGTACTTTGTTTTACATGCTTTAGGCATTTAATTTAAAAACTTCAGATTCATTTAGAAGAAGAACAAAGGTTAGATTCTCTCTGAATGGTAGAGAGAGTATCAGGTTGGCTGTCAAGAGACTTAGGTTTGAGGCCTGAGTTCTCCATTATCTTTGGGAAACTGGGCAAATTACCTACGTTTTCTGAGCATCACTTTTCTTATTTGTAAAATGGTCCAACACCAGCTTCATCTTCCCATGGTGTTATGCACTGACCAACATAATAGACATGGAAGTATGCTGAACTGTAAAGCATTGGAGAAAAAAATGACTTTAGTGTGTGGTGGGAGATAATGGGACTTGGTGGATGGGTGGGTGTAGGGTATTGTGTTTTAAGGAGTGTGGAGGGGGGACCATTTCTTCTTAGCCAGGTGCAAAGAAAAGCTCTTCATTGTGTTCAGGTTGTGAGACAAGAGGATCCCTCCGGATAGATAAGTATTTCTTCTAGTCCAGAAAAGATGCTCTTCCTATCTCTGTATGGCTCTAGATAATTTTGCTGTACATTTCTAAATCTTGCTTCCATTGTGGTGCAAAACTAACAGGAAAACACTCACTCTGCCTCTAGCTTTCTCTTCCTAAACTCTGCCCTGCATTTTACCTGGAGAACTTGCCTTTTCCTTCTGTTCTCCAAATCTAATTAAGCAGCTGATTCTTGGAGGGGTTGACATTTGCCACTGTGGCTGGAGCTGAACAGCACTAATGATCCTTGTTAAGGTGGGGACACTTCAGAGAGGGCTGTCCCTGTTGGGTGACAGGCAGTCTAATGAGTCCTAGTGAGTTCTTGAGTAGGCTAGGGATGGTGTCTTAGTAGTTCCTAAAATAATTTGACTCCTACTCCTCATTTTGCATTGCCTGGTGATTTTAATTCCATTAGGCTGCTACAGGTTCCTAACCAACCTTAAGGAAAAAAAAAAAAAAAGAAGAAGAAGAAGAATCGCAGTGGGACTGCAAATGTGTTACACTGTTTTGGCAATACCTAGCTTTTTTACAGCACATAAATGTTCCAGCCGTTCATCTTTGGGGAATATAGCAAAGAGTCGCAGAGGTAGCATAGAAAAGAAAACTAGGATAGAAGCCTCACAGATTGGATGGGAAAAACTATTTAAAATGTTCAAGTACAACCTCCTAAGTGTAGCAGAGGAAATAGAGAAATAAAGAAGCTAATTGATTTGACAAAAGTCACATGTCTAATTAGAAGACAAGCAAGGGCTTTTGGCTTCTCCCCACCCTCACCCCCTATAACATCTGGTCTCAATTTCTCTAAGGTTTTGGTGGGAAGGATCAAATGTAAACATAATTTCTTTTCTGCATGGGCAGATAAGGCAAAGACTATGCATCTTGTGTGTTCCTCATGACTACTTTGCCGGGCAGGTAAAGCAGGAATGATTCCCATTTTGGAGATGAGAAAACTGACATGCAAAGACATCGCGATTTACTCAGGGTACATAGCTAGACAGTGACAGAAAAGTGACTAGAATCCATGCCTGAACTGTGTTCTTGGTTTTCTCAACTGTGGTAGGAAGAGAAAAATTATGCTTTGGGTAATTAGTTCCTATCTGCCACTTACTTTGGGCAAGCCCACCGTTTAGTCCCGATCTTTTATTTTTCTCATTTGCACAACAGTGATGCCTACCTTTCCTACTTCTCCAGGAGGTCTTGAGTTAAGATGTGATAACATTTTCCATAATCATACTTAGAAAATCATAAAAGGCCATCCCAAGTAAAGTACCAGTAGATAGAGAGTTCCTTCTAGAAAGTCTAGGGGAACTTTCAAGGTCTCTCTTAGTCCTACAGTTTTGACAGGTGCAGCTGAAGTTGGCTGATTTTTCTAAAGCTACCTTCTCTGCTACCCAAGTCTGTATCATTTTCTAGGGATGGGGCTGGAGGCACAGGCAAATGTCACTCTGGTATCAGCAATTCAGTTGGTAAAGCTTACAGCTGGCTACCAGACCTCTTGTTAATATCATTTTACAGGGTAAATATTCTAAGAGTAGGTTTTTACTTCCAGAAGATTGCCTTCTTTCAGAGCAAAACCCCACCATGAGCCTCAACTGTTGACAGGAGAGTTTATAGGAAATGAGACTCAGAAGGTTTGGTCAAAGCATCTGATCTTTTAAGTGGCCTTGGAAGAATAGGAGAAAACAAGGAAATGAAACCTTGTGTCCTTATTTGACATTTCACAACTAAATATCTTCTTCCTTAAGTATTCCCCCCAAATATTATTGATTTAATACCATTTCCGGGGTACTTCTTAATTTAAAATCACAGCTACACAAATTTCATTTCATACTCTGAAACAACAGAGTATGTGCACTGTTAGAAAGAATTTTAATTTGGATGTTAATTCTCGTTTCCTTATTGAAGTTTTAAAAACTGGAATATCTTCTTTCTCTCTGGTTTTATTTAATAGTAGCTGTATAATGCTCAGGGTGACCTAGCCTGTATGTGTTTAGGCATTGTGACAGTGTGGAAACAGGCTGGAGGTTGCACTGCGGAAATGAAATCAAATGAGTGTGTTTCAAGATGATGCTTCTTGGGCTGTTGCTCCCAAACAGATAAGGTTTGAGGAAAAGAAGAAAGAGACTTCATCTTAAATGCATAGCCTTGACCTGTCTCGGGGCAGCGCCAGCAGACTCTCATTTCAGGTGAGACCTAAAGCCACATGGGGATTTTGATGCTTTTTTTCCGCTCAGAATCACTGTCCTCAGAAGGTGATTTTTGAGAAAGGAAAATGAGACAGTTGGATCACAACATTATAAATGAAGACCTGTGGAAATGTTTTAGCTCATGGTCAACCAGCTTTCCCTTTGTCTCTTGGAATAAAAGCCTGGGCTGGGAAAAAATCTACAAAAAAGCAGTCCCCTAGTGAAGTGAGGAAGGAGGGATGTGCAGTCTCTCACCATGTGCCCAGTGGGGTGGGGAAAGAGAGAGACAACGTAAGACAGCGCACACCTGTGGTCTCTGGTTCCCAGTCATTTAGCACCACAGCCCTGGGACCCCTTTTAAAGAACTTCCTTCCCACGGAAGGATTATGAGGACTATAATGTTTGGGAAGAAGAAAAACATACTCTCTAGCACGTACCTTCATTCTCCGTAAATGAAGAAGAGTTGACCAGCTCTCATCTCTGAGTGCTCTCACATAAGCATTGCAGGACCCATGGCAGTCAGCGCATGGGCCCAGCCTGTGCCACATCCTTGACTTCTACGACACAATAGTTTGTAAAACTCAGGCTACCAGTCAGCCTCAAATATGGCACAGCAATTTTAAATTTCATGACCTTTATTCAAATACATTTCTATGTGAATAATGACTATTTGAAAGGTTTTTGTTGTTGTTGTGGAAAACTGGGACAAGCTGCTTTGTTCCCTTGCAGACTTTATATTTAAAGAGTGGCCTGGCTGTTAGATGCCATATCAATGTTCCATCATTATCAGGTTCTGCTGTCCTACTCCAAAAGGTGATCCTCTCAAAACCATGAGGAAAGTGGCCATAAAGTATTAACACAACATAATAAAATGCTTTTTCCAGTACACAAAAGGAAGATTTGATAGTCGAATGGAATTAATGGTTTTAGATGATGTATTAGATCTTTTCCTCTGTAGAACACCTAAAAATGAATATTTCCAGAATCCAGAAGGGAACTTATCATATCTGAGCAAAGCTGTTTTTCATTCTGTTTAGAAAATGCATGTTTTATATAAGACCTTGCAGCCATTCCTTTACCCTTTGCATGATTATCTTCTCTTTTAATGCTTTCTCTCTCCTTAGTGGCCTTTTAGGTCATGCTAGCTGAGAGAAGATTACTGCTGACAATACACACTTCCCACCACCCTTCTCTAAATGTAAATCTTCACTTGCATTCAAAGGCAAACATTTACCCCTGGGCCTTGCAGTAATAGAAATAAAGTTTACTATCTTACGTGCTACCCTTACTCAAAGCTGACTCAGCCATCCATAGAGTTGCCTATTTGAGAACCGCCTTTACTTATCAGTACAATGCTTTGGGAGAGTAGAGTTTTGTGTGAACTCTCATTATGAGTCCTTCAATTGGCATGATAAAAACCAAAGCCACGTTAAGGAAATAAACTGCATCTATCTGCTATCGCACATTGAGAACATTGAATTAGAGGGCCATGTTATGCGAAGAAAGGTGGGGAGATGGAGATTCTGAATCGTCCATTGGGTGATGTGAGACAAAAGATAAAAACGAACAATCTTTTTAATTTACTATTTAATCTAAATGAATGATCAGAAAATACACTCAGAATTTTTCCATAGTACTTTGGTGGATAAAAATTATAGAAATGACAAATTAATAGCTTGGTATCAGTGCTTTATTTTAAGAATCAATTCCAGCGCAGGCCATTAGGTTGCTTTGGGTTCGGCCCAGTCTCTCCGTCTCTCCCTTAGTGATGGTTTTTGTCTACCTGGATTACTCTTAGGCTTTGTAAAATATTTCCTCAGCAAAAATAAAAATAAATATAAATTATACTCAGAATATTTTTACTTTAGAGAACTTATTTTGCACTAATTCTTTAAAAATTAGTTATCTATGTAAGGTATAATTCTCAGAATATTCACAATATATCTTTCTTGATATATAAAACAGAGTTGATTGAGGGAAGCTAAAAAAAAAACCACAGGAGAATCTTTCAAAAAAGGATATGAACTTAACTGTTTTGATCATCTACCTCATACAGTCTCAAAAGTAATTATAGGTATAAGTCCCTTGCATTTATTTAGCTTTGTTTTTCTGCGGGAAAAAAACTTATTATTATTATTATTATTATTATTATTATTATTATTATTATTATTTTGAGACAGAGTCTCACTCTGTCTCCCAGGCTGGAGTGCAGTGGCATGATCTCGGCTCACTGCAACCTCTGCCTCCCGGGTTTAAGCGATGCTCCCACCTCAGCCTCCCTAGTAGCGGGGATTACAGGCACCTGCCACCATGCCCCGCTAATTTTTGTATTTTAGTAGAGATGGGGTTTCGTCATGTTGGCCAGGCTAGTCTCGGACTCCTGACCTCAGGTGATCTGCCCATCTCGGCCTCCCAAACTGCTGGGATTACAGGCATGAGCCACCACGCCTGGATGTAACTATTATTCTTAATAAATTTTTTAGTATGTTTACATCCATGGGAGGATTTTATATCCAAATCACTGCCTTAGCAAGAATAACTATTTAAAAAGATACTCTCTTAGAATAAAATGTATAGCTAAATGGGTAATTTTCTAGATAAAATGGTCAAGTACAAAACCAGGTCCAGGCATAGCATTTTCATGATTCTTTTATGGTGTTTACAAAAGACCAAGGAGTAGAATTCCTGCACTTCAGGGAGACTGGACCCATCTTGGCTAACATAATTGGCCTAAATCAAAACAAGAAAAGGAGTAACCTGCGGGTTGAAGAAAACACTAACTGGTTAAGAAGCAGCAGAATGATGAAAGCCACTTTTAGAGAGCAGGAGAAAAGGTCATTGGCTATATACTTGATTGACAGAAAAAACCAACAGCCAGAGAAATAATGACTTGAAGATCATAAGCAAGATCATAATGAATCAATGGGAAGAAAGAAGGTAAAAAAAAGATTGGCTTTTCAAGATGTTACAGCATTTTAAATGAGAGCTTTTGGGATCAATTCTTTCCCCCCATCCTGCTCTGATCATTTCCAATATTTTAGAAGTATATTAAGAAAAACATCTTTTAATCTCAGAGCAGCTAAAATTGGTTAAATCATGGCATTAGTAAAGTAAAAAGTCTTGCTTATTTTTAGCAAAACTAGACAACCTTTCAGAAAATTCTCAGGCTGGGCATGGTGACTTATGCCTGTAATCCCAGCACTTTGGGAGGCTGAGGCAGGAGGATCGCTTGAGCCCAGGAGTTCAAGACCAGCCTGGGCAACATGAAGAAAACCTATCTCTACAAAAAATACAAAAATTATGCAGGCATGATGGCATGTGCCTGTAGTCCCAGTTACTTGGAGGCTGAGGTGGGAGCATTGCTTGAGCCTGGGAGGTCAAGTCTACAGTGAGCCATGATCGTGCCACTGCATTCCAGCCAGGGTGACAGAGTGAGACCCTGTCTAAAAAAAAAAAAAATACATGAAATAAAATAGAATTCTCATAAAACCATGCCGTGCTAGGACAATGGAATGGTGCCTGTTCCTTTTCTTTTGTGTCTCATTTTGTCTCTATAGTAAAATAATTTGTATCCAATATATATTTTTTTGTCCAACCAGAAAATGTTCATAACAGTCTCCATATAGAGAGTGATATTTAGAAAGATTTTGTGCTTGTAAAATAAATTTGTGATTGTCACAAATCCCTGGGAATAAGTCAGCCAGAGCTTCTTTTTTTTGTTTTTAATCCTTTGCATGTAAACTACTAGGTATCCTCAGGCCTCAGGGGCCTTTGTGGGCCTCTAAAACTGTCCTAAGAGAGCAGGGAAGAACTTGAAACTCCATCTCTCACAGGCATCCAGGCTAACGAGTTTAATGAGAACCTTTTCGTTGGTCTCTGTCCTGTAAATGTCTTATTACTGTTGTTGTTGTTGTTGTTGTTGTGTGTGTGTGTGTGTGTATTTTTAATTTATAAGAATGGATATACAGTAAATATTTTATTCACTCTATAACACAGACCCCAAACTTCTTTGCCACTTAGAATATCTTGATAGTTGAAGCTTGATGCATAGAAAGAGAGCAATGTAAACTAACCAATGTGTCAAGTTCTCTATTTTTGCACATAAGAATACAACAAGGAATAACAACCATTATCTATCCATAAGATCATGTGTATAGGCACAATTTGGAGAAAAAAAAAAAGTAAAGATTCCCCATTAAGGAGATACTTTTCCCCTTAATGTAATGCAAGACCATTGGTAGATTTTGGATCCACTGTCTGAAAAAAAAATTCAGCATTAGCAAAATAATTACACAGGTCACTATTTATATCTATCCCTATTGACAACCGTAGTCATGTATTTGTTTAAACTAGGGTGCTTTATATAATATCCTATTCCCTAAAAATGGATTAGAACATCACAAATATGCATAAATGTTATGTGTCTTGCATTTCCCAATAGGAATTCAAGCTAACAGAGTCTTTCACTTAATGACATTTTTAATTCACATTTCCTTGAATTAATGAACCATTGTTTCTCATAACACAACTACAGATAGAACCCTAGTTGATTACATAGTCTGTAAATTGCCCATCTCATCCAGATATTAGCCAAGTGTTTGGCATAACATATACATATGAATTTTGCCAAATAAATTATCTCATTCTTCCAGTCCTCTATGGCTGACAGTCAAAGTATGATAATGCTTTCAACGTAAAATGGCTATTTAAAAAGAATAATGCCTATTAATTGGCAGCTTAGGCAGGCTAAGTTTTGGATACATCCAGTTTTGGCCATATTATATTGTTTAGTAGTCAGCTGAATACTCAGAGAAAAAAAGTAGGATTCAGACTTCAAGATTTCTTCCCTTACAAGGATCCTCAATGTAAGATCCTTGGTGGATTTTGGATCAATTTAAAAAACCAGCTTTGTTATAAAGCACATTATTAGGACCACTGGGGAAATTTGAATATAGACTGTACCTTAGATAATTATACCAATATTAAATTTCCTAGTTGTAACATAGGAGAATATTCTTGCTCTTAGGAAATGCGTATTAAAGTATCTAGCCATAAAGCTTCATATTATCAGCAACTAACCCTCAAGTGGTTCAGCCAAAATAGCAAAAAAAGTACACACACATATGCATATACACGCATACATACATAAAACAAGTGTGTCAAAATGTTAACTGGTTAATCTAGTTGACAGATATATAGGTATTTATTGTTATTATTCTTGCAAGTTTTCAACAGTTTTAGAAATCTGCAACGTGCAAGTTGAGGAAGAAAATAATTTGTCCCAAGGAACTTAAGAAAATATGCTTGGAAAAATATGCGCTAAGTCAGCCAAAATGTTAGAAGCTTCTAAGGAAATACAATGATAGAAGCCAGATTCTTCTGTGGGCATTAGAAAAGCTCAACTACTTGCTGCTACCATCAGCTCATGATGCCCAGTAAGCCACAAACACTTGCAGTGAAGCATCAGAGGATGAACTAGAGGGAGCTGAATATGACCAGGAAACTGTGCCTGTGGTGGTGGGAGAGGCTGCCTGAAGACCAAGAATGGTGACTCACTAGTAAGCCTTATTCACAATTCTACTCCTGCCACCACCCACTGGACTGAATCTCATCTGGGCCTCCAGGAGCAAGTAATCCTGTTATGTGCATCTTACATCATCAGTCATCTTCAGAGGCAGCCAAGGATATCTCTCCTGCAGTTTAAACACCCAGTCAAAGCTTGGGACTAGCAGTTTTCTAATGAGGACCAATGAATAGGTGATCTGTGAGAAGATCAGGGAGAACCCACAAGAGCCAGCGTGGTCCAGGTTCAAAGTAGGGACTTCAGGAAACAGAAGCAGCAGATAAACTAAACAGAAGCAGAGACTTCACTTGGGCAGCTAAGTGAAAGAGGCTGCAAGTAGCAAGTTCCACAGATAAAAAAGCTCACACTCCTTACAACTCTTATAACTATCAACCACCTCCTTAATCACCTTGGTTTGGGTGAGTTCTCTAGTGTAGCAAGAGTCTAAACTTGATCCCATGAACTCACTTACAGTCCAGGGCAGAGTCTTTTGTCATAGGGGCCAATGAACTGTTCAGAAATTGAAGCTAGTCATGGCAAAACGCAGCTGCAATTTTAAAAAATAGGAAACATTGATATGAATAGTGCTTTTCCCCAGTCATCACCAATCATATGACTGAGGATACAGGTAGGGACCTGAAATTGTCAGTGCCAGATGAATCTGATATTAGACAGAGGTTACATAAAAACATGATCTATACAAGGAGACTAAGTGCTCTCTCATGGCTGCAAAATTACTCATCTACCTGGATTTCCAAGGACACCTGGGAAGGGAGAAAACAGAAAGAGGACGTTGTGTCCTTCATTAGGAAAGCACCTTCCCATGTGGGTTTCCCGTGGTCCTGCTAATCCTCAGTGTGAACACAGCAGCCGAGCCTGCCAATGCTCTCTCTTTCTCTCACAGGCGGCACAGCAAACTCAAAAGTCTGGTTAATAAAGAAAATGTCTACATGTTCCTCATAACATGGAACAAAATGATATGGCAGGCTATCAAGTGTGGGTGGAAATCAAGTCTTCAGCAGCCTGTTGTCATTTTAGATAACGATTCAAGACCAGAGCCTGTCAAAGACAATATGGAAGCAATAGACAAGTGTAGGCTCAAATTCTCCCAGAGCATATTTCAATTTGAAAATGTAAGAAGGTGAAACTGAAAAATAATTAGGAATTATTTGTGGAAAACAGACTGCCAAAGTAGTGACCTATAGAAGATAGTTACGCATTCTTTTAAAAATATAAATAAATATGTTTTCACTCAAGGAAATCATGGATAATCTTTAGTACAAGATTTAAGTGACTTTGACAGTCCTTTATCAAGGCTGAGCTCTTCACCTTACTTTTAGATGATGTGAGCTCTGCATTTTTAATTCATTTGTAGAAATAGCCTACACTTTCACCCATTATTCACTATTCTTACATCTAGTATCAGTTCTCTTTCGTTTCAATGGTTTGAGCTGGGATGCAGGGACACATCACGGCAGAAGAGTGATGAGAGGTACAGGAGAGAGGAAAGAGGTAGTGAGGGCATCCCCAAGTCATTGAGGAGTAGCAGTCTGTCTTCAGAGCATGATTGGCAGAGGAAGGCAAACCCAGGATGCTTGTGGAGGAGAAAGAATGTGCAGACAAATCAGTTTGAGAAAAAAGAACCAGGGTAACATAAATGATGGCTGCTAGTATTTATCAAATAAAAGCATGTACCAACTTTGGATGTGTGTCTGTATATGTATGTGTGTTTTCTTTAATTGCCATGACTCATTAAGTCAGTTAGTATTATCTCCCATCATCTTTTTTAGCAAATGAGAAAATTAAAGCTCAGAGAATTTTTTTTTTTTTTGACAGAGTCTCGCTCTGTCGCCCAGGCTGGAGTGCAGTGGTGCGATCTCAGCTCACCGCAACATCTGCCTCCTGGGTTCAAGCGATTCTCGTGCCTCAGCCTCCCCAGTATCTGGGAGTAGAGGCACCCACCACCACGTCTGGCTAATTTTTGTATTTTAGTAGAGACGGGGTTTCACCATGTTGCCCAGGGTGGTCTCAAACTCCTGAGCTCAGGAAATATGCCTGCCTCAGCCTCCCAAAGTGCTGGGATTCCAGGCGTAAGCCACTGTGCCCCGCAAGCTCAGAGAATTTAAAGGCTTGTCCAAGCTCACCCAACCACTTAGAGGCAGGGCTGGAATTCAAACTACATCTCTCCGTCTCCAAATTGTATGTTCATTCCGTTCCTTCTCTCTGGGGAGACTGTGGGTTGAGGAGGAATGTATTTGAGACTTGTAGTCACTAGTGCTGTTCACAAAATATTTCTGATGTCCCTTCTCGTAGGCCTGTCATAGGATTTCATGTTCCCACTCCCTCTGAATTTAGGGTGACTGTATGACTTATTTTGACCAATGAAATGTATGAAAGGTGACATGTCCCTTCTGGATAGAAAATGTAAGACCTAGTGTGAGATTTGCCACACCCCTCCCCTCTGCTGCAGTTATTGTGTAATGGTGTAAGTACCTGCCAATGTCTATCAGTCTCCATCCTTGAGTGACCACAGTGAGTATCTTCACCCCTTGCTGGCCCCATTGACACTTATGTCAACATTAATAAACTTTTTTTGTTTTAAGCCACTGAGATTTGGGGCTTATTTGTTACTGTAGCATCATTCTCCTTCTACTAACTAACATAAGGTCTCACTATACTTTGATGGCTGAGTTTATTATGGGTCTGTAAGAATTTGACCATAAATAAGTCAAATTATGAATAACTGAGAGTTGTATGAATTGTATATGTAATATATTAAAACTCTCTTTTGGCACTGGTGAGAGAGAAGGTTTTAAAAGCTGTTTTGGTTAGCTTTAATTTCATAGAAGTGTTAGGTTTAAGGGCATGAGATTTAGCTACTGGTAGTGCCAAAGACATGTTCCTTAACAAGCTCAAATATGATGAGCTGCTACTGTATAAGGATAATCCTGACCAGCTGTCACTTAAACAGGCCAAATGGTTTCAAATGGGAACCGGTGAGAGGCAATAAGGATATTAAGACTAACTCATGACTCCTAGTGGGAAAAAAACTCATCGTACAAGGGTCAGTGGTATTGTTTTTGGTTAAGAAAAACTAGCTACTTGGGAGGCTGAGGCAGGATAATCATTTGAACCCAGGAGGCAGAGATTGCAGTGAGCAGAGATCATGCCATTGCACTCCAGCCCGGGCGACAGTGTGAGACTCCATCTCAACAAATAAAGAAAGAGAGAAAGAAAGAAGAAAAAGAAAAACTATAGTATTTGCTGCATTCAATCATACATTGAACAAATATTTCTTAACAATGTACAGGAAGGGGTAGAATATTATCATTATGTGCATGAGTCTAATGCATCTATAATTTGTATAGTTGCCAGCTACAGTGAGAAATCTAAGACTTCTCTTATATGGTCTGTCCCTTATGATCTGGCCACAGGCTACTTTTCCAGTCTCGTTTTTACCATTGTACCTAAGATTCGCGTTCCAGGCATAACATGCTGTTTTCAATTCTCCAGTTAAAAAAATACTTATGTTCAATCCTTATATGTGTACATATCCTCTCCCTAAATTGAACCCAAATCCAATTTATTCACTGCAGGTCTCTACTCAAGCCATCCGTCCTCTGTCTCATCTGCTTATTATTCACCTAATAGAAATCCCTACCTACTTTCTCTATGCAAATTTCTGGCTCCCTCCTCTGCATTCTCAGCATACCTTCTGTACCTTTCTACACTAGCATTTCTCACATTTTATTATACTTACTACATTTATTTACCTATCTGCTTTAACAAACTGGGAAGTCCTAGAATAAAGAAATAACAATTCACCTATCTTATATCCACAGACTAGTACAGAATGTGGCATAAAGATGATCAATCAGCATTTGTTAGATGGCTGCATGAATGAAAGAATAAGGGAATAAAGAAACTTGAAGCTTCTTGGAGAGATAGCTCATGTTTCTTCTGTCTTTACAGGCAAAAGAATGTTTATGTAACAAATGAATAAATGATCTTGTGTAAATTCATAAAGATTACTCAAAGGGGGTAAGCATCAACAGTAAAGAATAATGATGATGAACGCTCTCTAAATTTTAGAAGTGTTTCAATTATGGCAATAAAATTAATAGTTTCTGGTTCCAGGGCAAACTATGCCCATACTTTTAAAAATCATCCAATTGTGTCTTTCAACAATGTCTAAGAAAGCTAAGATTTTATTTGGTCAACTGTTCACCAGGATAATTGAGGAAAGGATGGATGAGTGTGCTGGAAATACTGAAATACATTCTTGTGAACAAGCTGGAGGGTTGTAACAAATGTATTCTGAAGGACACAATAAAAATCAAGAGAGTTTACCATAGTGAGACTATGAAGCTCTGGCTGAATATGACCAAGAATGCATTTTTAAAAGAATTTCTTAAACTCCATGATAATTCCATCCTTTGAAAATCACAAATCCTTTATCATCACAACCTATGACACTGTGCTCATCTGTGGGAATAAAAAGGGTCAAGGAAAATCCCCACTTCATGATCATTGTAGGGGAAGCTTATTATAACTCACTACATTCAGGAATATCACATACCATAGGATTGTTAGCTACTCCATCTCAATGCTAAACCAAACAAAACCAAAATGAAACAAAAACAGCTTGAAAAATTCAATAGCAAATCAGCACAGAAAAAGAAAATGTTTACATTTTTATAAAAATGTTCAATTTGACTACAAAGTGCTACTTTGGAGATCTGGGCTACTCAAAGTAGCCACCTGGCTCCCTCAGTGGCATGTTGGTTACAGGTCCCTGTGAGATGAGGAAACTGCAACAAATACAAGTGCTTCCTTCATCAAGAAAGTCTTGCTACAAAAGAAGAAAAAGAAAGAAAGGAAATAGTTAAACTAAAAAGTATGCCTAGTACCTTATTTGATTTATGTTCTGGCACGAGTTCTGTATCTCATGACGAATAAGTAATAATTCAAATGGGCGCTGGTGCATGGACTGTGCTTCGAGTAGTACTTGACGCAGATCATAGCCATGGTGATGTGAGCAGCAATCTCCTTACCAGCACTATGCCAGGGAACTAATCCAAAAACCTCAGCTTCTTAGGAAAATAATAAGAGGAGTGAAAACAGATGAGCACAAGAGAAGCAAATATTCTCTTTTTTCATTCATCGTACAACTAACTGCAAATATATATCAGGTACTAGGTACCTGATTTATTCTTTTGTTTTCCTTTATAGTCCCTCTCAATCTTAACTTTCCCCTATTAAAAAACAGGAGAATTGCTTGAACCCGGGAGGCGGAGGTTGTAGTGAGCAGAGATCGCACCACTGCACTCCAGCCTGGCAACAGAGCGAGACTCCGTCTCAAAACCAGAAACAAACAAACAAAACAACAACAACAACAACAAAGTAAAACCATCGAAAACTAAAAACCACACAAGCAGCAATAACAACAAAAGAAAAAAATTTTCATAGAATCAGAGAGCTACAAGTCTTTAGCAATCAGGAAAATGACACCCCCAAAAGTTAAGTGAAGTTTGAAGGTCATTGTTTATATGTCACTTGGTTTTGAAAAAGGATATGTAGTAGGAACTCCAGCTAGTGAAAGAGACCACGAATAGAGGGCCCAGCACCCCCTTTCCAACCCTAAATGCACTCTATACTCAGAGCTGAGCTGAGTGGCTAACAAGAGGAAGGCAGACAAAAAAGAAGTTAATTTTTTTTAATCCAGAGGCTTTTCATCATATGAATCAAAATATGTGCCAAGCAGGGAGTTCAGTGGAAAAATGTAAGGCCAAAACCGACAGGGATAATAAGGCGACACTTGAACAGAGTGAAGGATCTTAGAAACTCATTCCATTCAACTAGACCCATTTTGTTGGCGAAGAGTCTTTCTGAAGGTCTGAGACTAGCATCCAAGCTCACCAAAGACTTTCCCATGAGTAGTTGTTAGAACGACAGGTTTGCCTTGAGGAGAATGGCAGAGGGTACAGATTGAGTATCCCTTATCCCTTATCCAAAATGCTCTGGAATCAGTGTTTCTGATTTTGAATTTTTTTTTGGATTTTGGAATATTTGAATATACGTGAGATATCTTGGGGATGGGACTCAAGCCTAAACACAAAATTCATTTATGTTTCATATACACCTTATACACATAGGCTGAAGGTAATTTTATACAATATGTTTAATTTTTTTTTTGCATGAAACAAAGTTGTGTGCGTTGAACCATCAGAAAGCAAAAGTGTCACTATCTTAGCCACCCATGTGAACAATTTGTGGTTATTTGGTATCACCATAATTCCTGACTGAATTTATATGCTACTCATAGGAATTATTTTCTTACACTTATTCGCACACAAATACTTAACACTAAAAGATATGACATCATTAATACACAGAAAAAAATGTGTTCAAGGGTAACTAAGCAGGTCAGGTGCGGTGGGTCACACCTGTAATCCCAGCACTTTGGGAGGCCGAGGTGGGTGGACCACTTGAAGTCAGGAGTTCAAGACCAGCCTGGCCAGCATGGTGAAACCCCATCTCTACTAAAAATACAAAAATTAGCCAAGTGTGGTGGCAGGCACCTGTGATCCCAGCTACTCAGGAGGCTGAGACAGGAGAATCGCTTGAACGCGGGAGACAGGTGTTGCAGTGAGCCGAGATCGCGCCACTGCACTGTCCAGCCTGGGTGACAGAGCAAGACTCCATCTCAAAAACAAAAAACAAAACAAAACAAACAAACAAAAAAATTGACTAAGCAGTACAGTTGCATCTCAAGAATACTTGTATCAGCTGTTCAACAACACCACCAACAAACAGCAGGCTTTCAGTCTCAACCTGCCGTGCTGCCTTTTGATGAAAAGGGTACTGTGCACTGTGGCATCATGCCAATGCTCAAAAAGTTTAGATTTTGGGACATTTCAGACTTTGGATTTTTGGATTAGGGATGCTCAACATGCATTAGTAAATTTTTTTTTTGAGCCTGGCACCATTTATATGGGTGTGTCAAATTGAACACATAAACTATGTCTTTATGATATCTTATGATATGTCTTTATGATCTGTGTACTTTCCTATATGACTGTTAACTGCTAATAAAATTCTTTTAAGGAAAAGAGTATTATGTGCCAGGCATAGGGAAGAATGGGTCACAGCGAGAAAGGTCTACTGCTTGTTGCATGAACTATTTGAATGCTTCTCTTTTCACACAAACCAGGTAGCATTATAGGATAACAGTGTAAATGATACATTTTAAGAATTTATCCAATGGAGAAAAAAATCAGACAAGTTTAAAAGTACATGCACAAAGATGTATTCTGTAGCTAAACATTGAAGCTACTAAAATGTCCATGAGTCAAAGATTAGTTAAACAAATGACGGAAGAGTCACAGTGGAGTCTCTTGATCCTATTTTATTAAAAAGGACTATATTATATATACATATATATATTTAAATTTTATTTTATTTTAAGTTCCAGGATACATGTGCAGGACGTGTAGGTTTGTTACATAAGTAAACATGTGCCATGGTGGTTGGTTGCATCTATCGTCCCATCACGTAGGTATTAAGCCCAGCATGCATTAGCTAATTTTTCCTGATGCTCCCTCCCACCACCCCACCCCAACAGGCCCCAGTGTGTGTTGTTCCCCTCCCTGTGAAAAAGGACCGTATTTTCTAACATGAAAAGATGCTGAACATCTATGACTAAGTCAAGAAAGTAACCTTCAGGATAGTGTATACTATGATTCCATTTTTTGTAAAACAACAACTACTACTGCTACTACTATTATACACACATATATTTTAGATGCAAAAACAACAAAACAAAACAAGAGGTTATATACCAAGCTGTTAACATATGTTTTTGTTAGAGGGTAGTATTATGGGGGCATGTTAACATTCTATTTTGTGCATTTCTGTATCTATATTTTGACAAAAAGAATGTGTATTGACATCAGAAAAAATAATAAATGTATTTTCGTTAAGAAATAGAAATAAAATTTGATTATAGCATATGCCATGAAAATACTGCTGGTTTTTAAGCCCAGGACTTGTTTTTTCTCTTCCTGCTCCTCCTTCTCCCCTCTTTTTCTGTACTGTCTATACTTAACACAAACCTTTGAAATGGTTCATTTCTACCATTTTTTTTCAAAGTTTGACTCTCAGGCTGATGCCAGAAAGTCAATCTTCCTAACAGGGGTTAAATGTACTTGGAGGTAGCATTGCATTTTACAGGATGTTGTCAATGTTCTGCTTAAGAAATGAGAATAGTATATCCCTCTGATATAATCCTGGTCACAAGGAAATTGAAGGTGAATAAGGACCAAGCCAGTTTAACTGGCAACAGTTGATAGATTACCAGGTACTTCTAATCAGCAACAGACTACCCTAGCAAGTTAACCAGGAAAGCTGCTATATTGGCCTCCGCTGGGAAGTGAATCTATATGTTGAATGTTCCCTGAATGAAGTTAGTTAGTTAGTGTTTTAACTGTGGTTTCAGTCATCTTCCAGTCTCTCTTAATTTGAAACTGATTCTTATAGACACCTATCCTTCTGCTTCCCATCAGAAGTTGGATTCAGGTCTGTTACCTTCTTAAGTGACCCTTTTAACAATTATTAGAGGCTTACATTTTCCAGACCCTTCCAGATTAACAATATCAACATCAAGAATCAAAGTACAAATTGTAGACCCAGACTGACTAATTTCCTGTCTTAATATAGCTTAATAGATGGGAATTTAAGAGTTAGGAACTCAGAAAATATTAGTGATGTACCCCATTTCTGATGGAAATGTGGAGGTTTGTCATTGGCACTATTTTGGCTGGATTACGCTACTTCATGCTTAGAGATATGTTAAAGTGCGTACGGTTGTTTGACGGCTCAGACATCTTTTTTTTCTTTTTCCAAAAAAATTTCCAAACTTAGTAAAGGCTAAATAATGACTATTTCCTATATCCATAAGGAACTCTTGAAGGACGCATTTTATGTCATGAGACTGAGCATGAAGACGTTGTATCCTAGGGATACATCTGCCACAAATCAGAATCAGAACAGAAGGGACCACAGAATTTGGCCCAATAGACTGTTGCCCGGCTCCTGAAATGGCCAGTGAATGCACAGATGGACTTCCTGAATTCTAAATCAAAGGTTGGGCCACATATGCATACCAAGGGCATCTTCATCTAAGCCTCTGGCTTGAATCCTCTAGGCACACATGTTGGCTAAAAGGAATCCTGCCAACTCGTGGGCTTAAAGCTTGAACTTCTTCCTTGTTGGGTTCCCTATTCCATTAACTAATTTAAAGGCTTTATTATTATTATTTTTAGCTCTCATTATAAACAATCATGAAATCTATAAAAATTAGGTCTATAATCCTTTGTATTAATATACTAATATAATAGCCTCCACAAGTAGATATTTGAAGAAAACAACATTCTTCTGCGGCACTACTTTTTGGCTTTTAGTTTCATTTAACAAATATTTACTGAATGGCTTATGGGTACCAGGAGCCAGGCAAGTGGGACCTACACAGTGCCTGGCATCCAGGGCCATTCAGAAATGTATTTTTTCAGATTCTTAAATTACTACTTTAAAAACTCAGATGAACAAAACACAAAAATTCAGCCATAATTTTATTTTTCACTTCTTCATTATAACTAAGTATAAAAATGCTCGTACAAACTGTACAAACTTTAAACAAAAAAAAGGACCCCCCAAAAATGTTGTAATATAAGTATAGGGAGAAGAGTAAGCCAGAGAAGAACGATCATCAAATGAGCTCAGACTTTATCTAGTATAGAGGCTGAATCAGAATTTTGCCTGTGATGAGTTAGTCTTTCTTTTCATAATGAACGTATAACTCCAAGTTTGCTTAAGGGTTAGTATGGTTGGTCATTCTTACAAATCAGCTCTGTCATTCTTCATCTGCCCTCACTAAAAAAGAACAAGAAAAAAGAAAAAGAAACCCAGGAAACCTGCAAATAAACTCTCTCGTGGATTTGATGCCACATGCAATCACACAGCTATTTATATCTTAACCCCTGATGTGCTTGTCCAAATCGTAGACATCTAGTAAAATCTGTTGAACTGAACGAACTAACAGCGAGGGAGAATGGACTCAATCTTACCTTACAACAGGTTTCTTTAATGAGAACAATAAATGTGTGCGTTCAGCTCTTCAAAGCACTTTGCCTTATATAGAGGAATCAAAAATAATAAGCCCCTCAAAGCCAAAACACAAAAATGGAATATCCCACCCACGTGCTGGATCTCAATATTTCCAGATTACTTCTGAGGTTGGCAGATGCTTCGGCGGCCCTACGATGTCCAGCATTTAAAGGTGACTAGGGCATGGGCTGAGGGAGGCTCTGAGACCAGGCAGCCTCACTCACAAGCCCTCCAAAAGGCAATTTGCTTTACAGATCAACTAAAAACAGTGTTCTGAGTGTGGTGGTGGCGGGGGAAAAGACACTACTCTACTTAGTAAAATGAAGAGAATTTAGTTACAAAAAGATATTTAAGAACTTCTATGGGCATGATCACAAATAAGCGGAGACACCCAGACTAGTTGTATAATTCAGCAAATTAAATATTGTTTTTTTCAGAGGGTGCATGGGGCTCCGCAAGACTGCATTAAGAGACAAACCCTTTAAGAAAAGACTGTCACTTGTGCCTCTTTTCCTGTTGACAGGCTGTTGTCTGAACAATGAATCCTGGAAGCACCTAGGAGAAGGCACCTAGGAGAAACGTCTTAGGGAGTAGTCCCGCGGGTCCGCCCCAGGACAGTAACGCTGTCAGTTTCCCCGCCCTTTGCACCTGTAGTGCAGACGGTACCAAATGCGATGGCTTTGAGACGTCCTCTAGACATCGGAGCCCATCATTTACCACAAAGAACCACTGAAGTACTTACTTTAACAGAACATTTTCCGAAGAAAAAATAACAGGGAGAGGAAATGAAGGACACTAACAAACAGACCCCATCTCTAGAGTCTGAGATCAAACCCAAGTCCGATGGAGCCCGGGCATCTGGTGGAGGAAAGCGGGCAGGCATAGCCCCAATCCTGGTCCTCAACAAGATATTTCTGTGAATGAATCCCTCTGCTCCCTGGAGGAGGGCACATTACATATCCCTTTCCTAAATCAGAACGGAAGCAATTTGCCCATCATTCGCACACCTCGACAGGGAAAGGCAGGATTCCAGTGTCTCATCAGACCCGGGAAGAGGGGAAGGGTCGCTGGCGCAGTTACCTACTGGGTTTTCGGGAGCTAGGGAAAACGCCCCTGGGAAACGCAAGTGTTCAGCGCCACATAAAACTTCCCCGGATTTAGGGCCACCCTAAGACGGGCGAAAAGACTCTCCAGCGCCTTAGCAGGTGCAAAGCCAGCTGTCAGTGTGCGCATGGCGAGTCCCCGTTCCCGAGAAGGGACGCAAATGACCCTAGAAAATCAGACAGGAGCAAAACAAACCCAAGAATGACCCTCCACACACCACAAAGGCAAAAGCAAACAGAATGCACCTAGACACACTCTGCAAAGTGTAGAACTGTCTACACTTGCATGGAGGAATCCACCTTACAGAGTGAGGGTAGACCTTCCCGGTTCCCAGTGTCTGGGACCGAGGCAGGTCACCACAGGGCCAAGGACATCGCACTCAGGGCCCCTCGCGGCTCCTCCTGCAGCCCGTGGAGTCACCCCGAGACTCGGAGAGCCGGGCTGCGATTGCTTCTCGGGACAGTAAGGACACCTCAAAAGGGATAGATTTGGGGGTGTTTCTCAGAAAGGAGCCAGATCTCCGGGAGCCCAGATCTCGGGGGAGAGTCTGGGAGGCGGCTCGCCTCCAGGACCCGAGGCCGCCCCAGGCAAGGAGTGGGGCGCTCTCCGCGTAGGGCAAGTTCACCCCCAGAGCTCGGGACCCTGCAAGTTTCCCTCACTGACCTGCAGGTCAGGACACGCGACTTCCCCGGCAGCTCTCCTGCGCTAGCGGTGGGGCGGTGCTCCGGTCTGGACGATACGCGCCCGCGAAGCCGTTCTCGGGAATGTTGGGCGCAGCGGCGCGGCGCGCAATCTGGGAGCACGGCGGACAGCAGGCGCAGCGGGAGTGGATCCGGGCTGCCCGCCCCGCACAGCCCGCGCGTCGTCCCTCCGCCCCTCCTGGCCGCACAACCAATGGCCGCGAGCGGGTCCCACTCCTCGCCGCCCCCTAGTCTCGGCTCTAGCGGGCGCTTGGCTCTAGGACGGCGCCCAGCTCGGGCGAGGGAGGAGCTTGCGCCACCATTGGAAAATCTCGGAGGACGAGGAGGCGTTGCGCAGGGAGCCCCATCTGGGGAAGGCAGGTGTAGTGGGTGAACTTTTTTGTGTGTGTGGGGGGAGGGGGGGAGTGGGGAGGAGGGCAGTTTTTTTAGGGCTCAGGGGCCTTTCTCTGCAGATGAAAGCATCCACTTCTTGCCAACTTTCTCCTCCTCTTACATCTTTTATGAGTTCCTCGCAGCCCCCACCCAAAACAACTACTCTGGGTGCATCATCGCAAGCCCAGCTCTCACTGAGTTGCGTGGGGCATGGCCTCATCCTGTGATGAGCTTCACCACAGACAGCCCTTGCTCAGCCTTCGCCGCGTGCCCCTCTGAATCCTATACCAAATCATTAAATGAGTCGAATAGGATTGGAGTTTCTGTCATTGCCAGGGAGACAGTCAGTCATGAGTCCCTACTAGGGAACTGGCGTAGAGAGTCATATATCGTAACAGAACTCCGGAAAAGGAGGCTTTAACTGATCCGACCAACTTCAGTTACCAGTCAGTGCTGCTACCTTGACCAGAAGACTCTCTCTCTGTATTCCTGTTTTTCAACTGGAAAATGAGAGACTTGGATCACTTGGTGTCTGCGGTCTGTTTCACTCTGACATTCAACAATCCTGTTGCTCTGTGGCCTGTAAAGGGCTGAACTCCTGGGAAGTGTTGGTGTGGCTACCTGCTCCTTGAGCCCCTACTCCATCTGGTTCTGCTGTCTTCACCGTGAGACCTATTAGCGGCCAGAAAAGCAAATCATGCACAATACAGAATCAGGCCACCCAAGTCTCAGTGACCACCAATACATGCATGTATACTGCCACCCACCAGGGCCCGGCTCCTAGGAGCCTGCTACTTCCACCCATGTTCAATTGTTCTCCACGTAGAGATAGGCAGGGGCACCTGGCTTAACTCTGAAGCTCCGTGGTACATAAGTAAAGGCTCTCTGTCTCTCCCCTTCCTTCTCTAGGGCAATTGTGGGTGGGTGTGAATCTTTCTTATGTGGATCCTTCTGTGCCTGATGTAAAATGCAGGAGGATGGAATGAGCTGTGTTGTCAAGAGGGCAGATTCAGAGAACCACTTCCCTCCGGGCACACTTGGATTGGCTTCCTGAATTTCACCTGTTCATGTGCCATTCTCATGAGTTACCTTACATCCATCTACAGTCTGCTCCATTATGCACTTAGTAAATTTTACCTTAGATTTTTACTTGGCTTTATCGTAAGCAATAATATCTATGAAATTATTGGTTTGTGAGATACCAGCTGTATTTAATATTTTAATGCACAATGAAATAAAGGCATAAGTCTTCCATGCTAAAATCATTCTGAATATCACTGGTTGTTCTCACAACTCACTTTGTGAAACACTAAGGTGTATGGGGGAGGCAGTTAGAACTGTTGACCTTCAAAACAGTGGTCCTCAAAATTTCTTTGTGCATAAGATTCCTAGGCCCCAACCCTATTGTCTGGTTCATTCATACTCTACATGTTTGTTTGTTTGTTTTGTCTCTTCCCTTCCTTCTCCAGGGCAATTGTGGGTGGGTGTGAATCTTTTCTATGTGGATCCTTCTGTGCCTGATGTGATCCTTCTGTGAGGAGTCTTGCTCTGTCGCCCAGGCTGGAGTGCAGTGGTATGATCTCGGCTCACTGTAATCTCCACCTCCCTGGTTCAAGCAATTATCCTGCTTCAGCCTCCCAAGTAGTTGGGATTACAGGTGCCCACCATCACGCCCAGCTAATTTTTGTATTTTTAGTAGAAACGGGGTTTCTCAATATTGGCCAGGCTGGTCTTGAACTCCTGACCTAAGGTGATTGGCATGCCTTGGCCTCCCAAAATGCTGGGATTATAGGCATGAGCCACCGTGCCTGGCTCATACTCTACATGATTCTAATACAGTTTGTCCATTGAGAAACCCTGCCAACATCCTGCAATTGTCAGAGAAGGGAAAAGAACTGTTGATTGCTGGGCAGTCTTTTTATTTAGACTGGTATAGCAGTTTTCTTTTCCTTGTCTTACCTTTGGTGACAAGGTAACGTAAGCTTTCTTTCCCTCAGTGTCTATTTTATAAGAGGGCGGATTCAGAGAACCACTTCCTTCCAGGCACACTTGGATTGGCTTCCTGAATTTCACCTGTTCATGTGCCACTCTCATGAGTTACCTTACATCCATCTACAGTCTGCTCCATTATGCACTTAGCAAATTTTACTAAGTGCTTTATAAAGCTTTTCTTGACATTTCCTAAACTTAGTTTCCTAGTTTAGTTCCTAAGTTTCCTAGTTTCTTAGTTCCCATAGTTTCCTGGAGTTAACAAATGACCAGAAACTGGGTGGCTTAAAATAACAGAAATGTATTCTATCTCAGATCTGGAGTCCAGAAATGAAATTGTTGGTTGATTCCTTCTGGAAGCTCTAAGAGAATCCAATACAGAAGTCCCCGCCTTGTTCATGGGGTATGTGTCCCAAGGTCCCCAGTAGATGCCTAGAACCACAGATAGTAGTGAGCCCAGTTCTGTTCATCAGAACACATTTCTGTTCATGTCTTCCACCTGCAAGCTTAATGCCCTTTTCATCTTAACTAAGCTCTTATCCCATGCTGTATAAGAGAGGCTGTAACTTTTGCAGTTTGAAGTGTGACGGCAAAACTGCACAACTTTCTTTTTCCTTCTTCACAATTTCACGAATAGAAGATTCCTTCTTACTGTAGATCTAAGCAACCTCAGCCTGTGTGTTTTTTCTTTCCTTATTAAAAATTTTCACCTTTTCACTCAAAGGAAGCACTTTACAGTTTTTCTTTGGCATACCCGACTTGCCAGTATCACTACTCTTGTATTTTGAGGCCATTACAAAGTCAAATAAACTTTTCTTGAAGACAAACAGTGTGATTCCATGACAGCCAATTTGATAACCAAGATGACTACTAAGTGGCTAATGGGTGGGGAGCTTAGACCTTGTGCATACACCATCATATCCACAGGAGGTATCCACACTGGACAAAGATGATTCATATTTCAAGCGGGATGAAGCAGGACAGTGCGAGATTTCATTACACTATTCAGAATGGTAGCGACTTAAAACTTATGAATTGTTTATTTCTGGGATTTTCCATTGAATATTTTCAGATCACAGACCTGTTACCTGAAACTGTGGAAAGTGAAATCTCAGATAAAAGGGGGACTACTGGGCATGTCTTTTTCTCAGCATTCAGAGATGTTTGGTGTTCCTTGGCTTGTAGGTGCATTGCTGCAGTCCCTGCTTATGACTTCAAATCATCTCCCTGAGGTGTTTCTTCTTCCCTTCTTTTCTAAGGACACTTTCATTGGATTTAGGGCCCACCATAATCCAGAATGATCTTATCTTGAGACTCTCAATTAAATTACATCTGCAAAGACTGTTTTTTCCAAATAAGGTCACATTGACAGGTTCTAGATGTACATATATTTTGGGGGAGGCACCATTCAACCCACTACAGTTAGTATCAGTGATTGCCCAACCCCTCTGCTTTTGTGTGAGGGTGTCCTACCTCCTCAGGGTGACATTGGGTAAACTCTAGTGATTTTAGGCTTTTGGGTAGCTGCCAAAGTCAACAGGGCCACTTTGCACTTCTCAAAAAAAAAAAAAAAAATACTGGCCACTTAAAAATGACACAGGGAAAACATGTAAATGTGTTTTGTGGTCTTACTTTGTAAACTCAGTGGTTCTGTAATTCTTCTTTCTCCTTATCTTTTTGGCTTAGGGTAGGGTGCCTTGATAACATCCTCTGTTTGATCTGGTACAAAACTCCTTTATTGCCTCTGTATTAGTCTGTTCTCATGCTGCTAATAAAGACACACCCAAGACTTGGTAATTTATAAAGGAAAGAGGCTTAATTGACTCACAGTTCCACATGGCTGGGGAAATCTCACAATCATAGTGGAAGGCAAGGAGGTGCAAAGTCACGTCTTACATGGTGGCAAGCAAGAGAGAGCTTGTGCAGGGGAACTCCCATTTATAAAACCATCAGATCTTATGAAACTTACTCACTACCAGAGAACAGTGTGGGGGAAACCACCTTCATGATTGAATTATCTCCACCTGGCCTTGACACATGGGGATTATTACAATTCAAGGTCAGATTTGGGTGGGGACACAGTCAAACAATATCAGCCTCCAAGTACAGTGAAGAATTTAGGAAGCTAGCTTGATATGGGAAACAAAGCTTTTGTTCTCTTTACTTTAAAAAATTTCACATGTAAGATATCTAGAACATTTTACTTGACAAATTTACTTACGTAGGACGTCTTCATAGGTAGGACAGGTACCACTCAAAGGCCTGGGAATTTACAGGCAAGGTTTGGAGACATAACTTTTAGGGAACACAATGATTATTCTCCTCCCCTTCAGTCTTATTCAGCGAGAAATGGGTTGTGAAAAAATGGTGTGGAATTTGGAATCAGATGGAGAGTCATTACATTCTGATGCTGTCATTTACTCTCTGTGTGAATTAAGCCAATCACTTAACCTCTCAGCCTCATTTTCCTGATCTATAAAATGAAAATAGTGTCTGCTTTATTAAATGGTTGTTGAGTGCTAAATACGTGTGCACACACGTGCGTGCACACACACACACACATGCACACACAAGAGTTCCAAACAGTTGTCTGCTATCTGGTAAGTGCTCAAAAATACTAGCTCCATCTTTCCTTCCTTGCAGCCATGCTCTGAAAGCAACATTCAGAAGTACTTTTACTAATTTTCTTCTAGGTTATCAGGAAACTTTTTAAATGTTCTACTGTGGTTACTGCCTGGACTAACTTGTCTCTCACTTTCCTTTATTCCTTCATCTCAGCTTCCTTTTGATGTTGCCTTTCCAAACTTTATCTTCTCTCTCATGCTCACTCTCTTTTCTTTCAAGCAAGCCTCTTATTCCATCAGCCACAATATCAGAGACCTGTGTTCTGTAAAGGAACTCTGAGAAAATAACTCTGTTCATTTTCTGAGCATCTCTTCAATCCTTTCAATAAATTCCTTTTTTTTGTTGTTTAAACCAGCCAAAACAGTTTTTATTGCTCACAACTAAGAATACTTTGGCTGAGGCCTGATATAAAGGCTGTACTTCAACAAGAAGAATGCTAATTAACTGATCCAGGTAACTTCTCCATCTAGGGCATTTGAACTGGAATATTAGAATGGGTCAATTAGAATCCATAACAGAAGCAAAAAACGTACACCTAGAAACTAAGAGAAAGGAGAAGAGATGTGTAGGTTAAAATTATGAGTAAGCAGAAGTTATGAATAAGCAGAAGTTATGAGCTAGCAGAAATCAAAATACATGCAGAGGAGAGGGAGTGGTGGTTGGCTGATAGCGGCAGGCAAGTTGAAGCCAAGAGGAACATGAAGGCAAGGGAATGAATGAACCCCTCTTTTCAGGGGACTCCGTGCTAACATATTCACTAGATCTGCCTTGAATCCTGAACTCTTTTCCAATTTCTAAACTACATTTCAGTTTCTATAAAGTTGAATAACCCTGGCTATTCATGTGTTCCCCTGAAATTCCAGTTGCTCTTATTTTGATGTGTATCCTTACCATAGCTCGCCTATTATCTGAGGTAACCTGGCAAAAATCTATTTTTTGTGTGTGACCAAAAGATTCCAAGGATTGCAGTGATGTTTTGACTAGGACCCAGTAAATAGCTGTCAAATAGAGTCACTCAAAAGTCACTGATCCGCCTTTTCCAAGATGTCCCTTTCTCTTCTTATCTTACTTGAAATTCCCAGCAGGAGACCTCCTCCTCTGGGCTGGAAAATTAATGTTTTATAAGAGGCCTCTGTTTAAGATGTGCTCTATTCCCTGAAGGGAAAGAAGAGCCAGGGGTGTTTCTCTGTGCACTAGCCATTAGCACCCAAGAAGATTGTATGAGTTTACCCTCAAAGCGAACTCTCAGAAGTCTGATCTCAGGGAATAAGCAAATTAGAGGGCAGAAGAATTGGGCATTGGGCAGGGGGAGAGTGGAGAGTAGATCATGGAAAATGGCAACGAGAGGTCCCGGGACATTCTAAGGGAATGTGTTATGGACCGTTTCCAAAAAGGAAGGTCCTGGCGGGCTGCCCTGTGAGAAGAGGGCTGGGGAGCAGCGGGGCCAGCATAGTGGCTGTTCTAATGAGGTAGACACCAGCACCAAACAGCCCCATTCCCAGCCTGCCTTGTGCCAGCTGCAGAGTGAGAGTTTGCACGATTTCCTTTACCCTTCTGCTCCTCCAGGAGATGGGACCAGGCTAAAGTGGGCCAAGGAAGACAGGCATCATACCTGCTCCACTGAAGGTTCTGCTCAGAAGTTACACCAGCATTAGTTGTGCCTTTAGGTTACTTATAGGAATCTGCAAACTTCCTGTTGTTGTTGTTTTGTTTTGTTTTGTTTTTGAGACAGGATCTTGTTTTGTGGCCTAGGCTGGAGTGCAGTGGCGTGATCATAGGTCACTGCAGCCTCAACCTCCTGGGCTCAGGCAATCCTCTTGCCTCAGCCTCCCTAGATGTTGGGACTACAGGCATGCACACCATACATGGCTAATTTTTTAATTTTTGGTAAAGAGAGGGTCTCACTATGTTGCCCAGGCTGATCTCAAACTCCTGGGCTCAAGCAGTCATCCCAACTTGGCCTCCCAAACTGCTGGGATTACATGCCTGAGCCACTGCGTCCAGCCTGTGGCCTTCATTTTTATTTCCTGCAACATACAGTGCCCTCTCATGGCTTGTTTGAAAGGAAATATCTGTATGTCTCACCCAGGCAGTGAATGGTACACACTCCAGGAAAAAAAAAAGTGATTCTGTTTATGAGACTTGAAGCAGGAAGGAGTGGATTTACTCATGCTGCTGTGTTTGAAGGGAGAGAAGACATATCAAAGCTGCTTTAAAGAAAGCAGAAGTCAAGTTATCTCTAAAGAGCTTTATTCCTTCAAAGTCTAAAATATACCAGAGGTTTCTTATTTTGTTTTGTTTTTTTATTTTTCCTTTTCAGAATAGTGGGTGGAAATGTTCTTGGAATAGCAGTGAGTCACATCAGGGTGCAGGTAGGAGAAAAATGTTAATGCCATGGATGTATCTTTTCATGGGGTACGAGCCCCATCAATGTCTGTGTGGCCAGATGACGCACTGCGGGTTATAAATCAATGATGAGCAACGTGAAGAGCAGACGGGGAGCTTCATGCATCCTCCACAGCTCTGTCTTGTGACTGGCTCAGGTCCATGTGCAATTTTGAAGAGGATGTTTGAAAAGGATATTCATCATTTTAAATTGCTCTGTGGGAGCTTTGCAGTTCATAATGTGCCACTTAGGTACTTCTCAAAGATCAGTTTTCCTTGACGTGGTTTACAATTTAATAACAGCAAAAGGGCAACTTGGGGTGTTAGGACAGAAAACTAACTTTAAAGAAATTAATAAGAAATATGGAGTGGAGTGGAGAAGAGCTAAATAGGTTTGAGATATTGGAGCCCAAAATGTCTGGCACTGGGAACTTCCATTGTCTGGCAAGAGCGTTGTCATCCTTTCCTCAGCTTAACCCTCAAATATACGGGGAAAGTCTGCTTACAGCTTTCGGCATGACTAAAATATGCTTTCTCCTGTGGAAAAAGAGTTAAAAACCCAGCAATATGATTCAACCATACTAGTATTGATGATCTTGAAGAAAATAGAAGATTGTTATTGAGATAGTTCTGAGCCAAACTCATCTGCTATATCCTTTGCCTTATTTTGCAGTTTTACTCGAAGGGATCCTCATCAGAAGTGTGGTATGTGAATCGCACTGACTGTCAAGTGGACAGTTGGAGTGCGGGCAGCTGCTCCCTGGACACTCAGGTGAAAATGAATTAACAATTGGTAGCCTGGGAAAATGTGCATCTTGAGCAAATGTGCTCTCAAGTCAATGAAAGAAGAAAACAGAAATGGGTCCTGATTCTTTCAGTACCATAAATATTAGCAGAGTATTATGTGTGTAGAATAAGAAAGTATGACACTTCCACAGACACTGCCGGAGGGAGACAGGAAAGAACAGCAGACTCAACAGACTTACTGTTACATATTGAACTATTTTTTTCATATGTTAAAAATGTTTTTCAAAGGAGCTCAAGGAGATATTTCCATGCAAAGTACCTGTAATGAAAGTGTTTTGGGAAATGGTGCCATAAAAACAGAGCCAGTAGCAATAGGATTTCTACTTCTTGCTTTGATATGCAGGCAGGTAGGTAGAGAAAATTTTCCCTGAACAGTGTTTGCAGTTTAAATGTCATAAATACTTTCATGTATTTGACAAATATTTATTGTGCACCTCCCTTGTGCCAGGAACTGTTCTGGGTTTGTGAGACACAGTTGAGAAGAAGACAGACTTGAGCACGGGCAGCGGTGGTTGCCATGAAGATGTGTGAGAAGACAGGCCTGCCTGAAAATGCTGCTGGTCCTGGTACTGTCCCGCCTGCAAGAGCACACACACTCCAGTCTTGCCTTTTCTTGTGCTTTTTTTTCCATTTTTTTTTTTTTAAAGAAATCTCATTTCCCTTCTTCTTACTCTTGTTCTCTCTTTTCTTTTCCTACTTCTCCAGGTATTTCTCCACCTTCACGGGACCCTCCAAACCAGTGCCCACTGCTTTTCTCAGTCGGTCATCCCCCTCTGTTCTCACTTCCCTTCTTGTCCAGCTTAGACACCATAATTCATCACTCCAGTGGTCTGCAAACTAGGTGCCCATCAGGTACAGGAAGACTTCCCAAGGGAGGACTTGTGCAAAGAGAGTTTTAAGGAAACTCTCAATCATATAGATTCTTTTTCTTAAGTAGATCCACCTGAGAACTCACAGGTATGTATGGAGCCCCTTCACCTACTCTACATGAGACATACCTCACCCATCCCGAATCTTACTATCGTGTATGCAACTGGGCCGTAAAACCTTCAGAGTGCCAAATAAAGTGATGTGCCAAAGTATTAGTTTTAGGAAAATGTTCTTAATAATTAATTGAAACACTTGGGACTTTCCTGGTTTTCCTGTCTTCTATGTATTTGGTCCTATAACAGTGTGTATCTTTCCCATGTTGGAATGTTCTGGAGTCAGATACGGGATAGAATGATATGGAAAGAATAATAATCTTTTTTGTTTAATTACTTTGACTCTTTTATCTTTGGTCTGTTACCAAGGAAACTACTGCTCTGAAAGTAGAGTCCTGTGAAGGCAAAGCAAAGAGAATATCATCAGAAAATGCTGAGAATTAAAAACAACATGTTAGAAAACATACCGGAACAATTTTTGTTTTACTTTATTTATTCAAGATACTTATCCTTAGGACTATTTTTTAAATTAAATTTTAAAATTTTAGAACAATGATAGATTACAAAGATTGACAAAGATAGAATTCCCATCTACTGCACACTTAGCTCCCCCTATTAGTAATATCTTACAATATTATGGTATATTTGTCATAATTAACAAAGCAATTAATGTTTCAATAATGATGTTATTATTAACTAAGGGCCATATTATTTCTCTTATTTTTTACCTAATATCTTTTTTCTATGCCAGTGTCCTATTCAGAATACTGCACTCATATCTCCTTATATTCTACTCTCAGCTGTGACACTTTCTCAGACTTTCTTGCTTTTAATGACCTTTACAATTTTGAGGGATACTGGCCAAGTATTTTGTAGAATGTCCCTCAATTGGAATTCATCTGATGTTTTTCTCATGATTAAACTGGACTTCTAGGTTTTGGGAGAAAAATCTCAGAGGTAAAGTGCCATTTTCTTTACATCATATCCAGGGTACACACTATCAACATGACTTATCACTGTTGATGTTAGCCTTGATCACCTGGCTGAGGTAGTGTTTGGCAGATTTTTTTCCCATAGAGTTACTCTTTCCCCCATTCCCGGGACATTTTATCAAGTGAAATGAAAAGAACCTTTGAACTGTTCAGGTAGAATAGGTTCATGATGCTGATTCTTGCAGCTATCAGTGGAATGCTTTCCAAGATTAGCAATTTTTTCAAGATATATAAGGTAAAAAAATAATAATTTAAATTCATGTTCATTATTCAATAAGATAGCTAAAATTTACTTTTAACAAATTTAAGATTTTACCTTATAAAATGTTTAATAATTTGTGCCTCCTGTTAACAGTAAATAATACTATGTGTTGGCTGCTGGGCTAGTGAGTTTCTAGCATACGTGCCTTTTTCCTTAATTCAGAGGAAAAGTCTAAATTTATTATTCAAGACTACTGTATCTAAGAAAATTAACAGAAAATGGGTACTAGGCTTAATAATTTGTACAACAAACCCCCATGACACAAGTTTACCTATGTAGCAAACCTGCACATGTACTCCTGAACTTAAAATAAAAGTTAAAAAAATTTTAAAAATTAAAAAAAATGTTCTATTCACCTCTTCTGGCAACATAGCTATAAAAGGAGAAAAAAACAAGAGAAAATTTCTAATTTCATATTAATTCTTATTTACTCATTCCAAAAGGATGAAAAACAAACTTGATTCATGTATACAACTCACTTACCAGAGGAAGGTCATTCATGTTATCATAATAGTTCTCATTTCATAAAAAAATTACCATCTCATTGCACATTACATTGCATTATACCAGGTAACTATTGAGAAACAATGTATTATTGTGGTCTTGTTTTCATAATAGCTGAAAGACATACAAAATAATTATATGAATTCTACATCATTTTAATCTTGGCTGCAGAAACAAGTAACCTAGTTTGCAAAATATATTCGGTAGTTTCTATCTCAGTATTTTAATAATATCCATAAAATACATGTGAAGATACAATTGTAAAAAGTCAGCCGCTTTCTGAATGCAATAAAGTCTGATATTGCTGCTGATTTGGCACTGATACTGGCTTTGCCAGTTAGATTGCATGGAGGGCGTTTTCCTTATATTGAAAGAGCCAAGTCTACAGCTTTGAAGTATTGATGAAAATGTATTGGCTGGGCGTGGTGGCTCATGTCTGTAATCCCAGCACTTTGGGAGGCCAAGGCAGGTGGATCACCTGAGGTTGGGAGTTCGAGATTAGGTTGGCCAACATGGCAAAACTCTGTCTCTACTAAAAATAGAAAAATTAGCCAGGCATGGTGGCGAGTGCCTGTAATCCCAGCTACCCGAGAGGCTGAGGCTCGAGAATTGCTTGAATCTGGGAAGTGGAAGTTCCAGTGAGCCGAGATCGCTTGAATCGCTTCCACTGCACTCCAGCCTGGGTGACAAGGCGAGACCCTGTCTCAAAAAAGAAAATGTACAAAGAACATGTGATGAGAGGGGGAAACCAAATAAAGAGTACACAAGATCTCCCCGTATTGTTTCTTACAACTGCACGTGAATCTACAATTATCTCAAAATATGAAGTTTAACAGGTATTAAAAAACAGAAAAAATAAATAAGAACTAGCACAGCAGGGTGACTATAGTCAATAATAATTTAATTGTACACTTTAAAATAACAAAAAGAATATAATTAGACTGTAACACAAAGGATAAATGCTTGAGCAGTGCGTACTCCATTTTCCATAATGTGATTATTATGCATTACATGCCTGTATCAAAACATCTCATGTATCCCATAAATATATACACCTACTATGTACCCACAAAAATTAAAAATTAAAAAGAAGTTTAATTAAAACAAAATATGATTAAATTAAAGCATTTTATCAAACATATTGTATTGACCAAGGCGTAATCAAATTAACATTATTTACTTTTCCAAATTTCTATCTGAATATATTGAATTAAACAAAGTGCCTCTGAGTGAAAGAGTAGCGAGTTATAATTTACATTCAGATAAACCTTAGTAAAGCTTTTTTTGGCATATGTTCCTTCAGAAAAATAAATGATTCCAATAACTGGATAACAAGTCCATTTGCAAGTTAGGAGATTTCTAATTCTTTACTGCCAATAAATTGAGTTATCAGCTGATAGGTTATTAACATATTCCATAAAACATAAGGATGATAGATCCTTATATGATATTTTTTGGCTTTCAGATCAAAAGGAATTCAAAAGGTTGAGTGACATTGCTATAAAATGTTTTTCTATTCTTATCTACATAGGTATGAGAAAAAAGTTTCTCAGCACATATATATAACAATAAAAATATATAATGATGGTCTATATTTTCTATGACTTAATCTAGAAATAAGGAACTTTTTCCCATGGATGAAATAATTAACTGGAAAAAGGTATCCTCATTTATCTAAACTGTTCTAGTTTGTATTAAGAGAAGAACTTACAATAAAATGTTTAATTTTATGTTTAATAGTTATCAAAAATGTTAACATATTTCTGTTTTGATAAAAGTCTGAATATATAAAAATTATTTTAGTCACTTGTATATCAATCATAATTGCAATAGTAAGTTAGTCTAGAAGACAATTTTCAACACTTAGAGGCTTATACTCATGGAAAATATAAAAATTACATTGAACTTTAGTTTATATACATATTTTTGTTGCAGAGGAATGTGTGAGAATGATAAATAAAAATCTTATGAGTACAAAAATATATTGTAGAATTTAGTTGTGGGGGTGGGTGTGAAGGGAGTAGACTGAAAGTACAGGTTCAAATAGAAAGAAAAGATGTACAATTTCAATTTAAGAAGCACTTCTAAATGTATTTTTAAATGGATGATGGTAGGTACCAAAATTATATGGTATTTAAATTCATTGGTTACATTTTTTAAAAAGTGAGATATAAAAGTGTACTGTATGTCAAAAATATATCACATTTAGACTTACAATGAAAAATTTAGATGTTATCTTAAAATGTGTGGGTACATAGTTTTTCAAAACTATTTTTAGGGGCTATGCAAGCAAAAGAGTTTGAAGACCACGCAACACTGCAGTCACTCTCTTCCAAACACCTTTGAGTCCTTCGTTCTTCTCTTCTGTCATCGCACTCATCTCTCATCTGGCAACCAACTCATCCGTCCAGCTCTACTTAAACCCAAATACCTGCCAACAACATGCCTGCACTCAAGTAGCTCAGTATTGCTAGAGAGGAACTGGAGGCCAGGCTGGCTGGTTTCACGTTGGGTCCATGATCACAGCTCTTGGAAGGGCACACCACACTGCCTAGCAATCCTCTGGTCTTCTCTGGCATGTTCAAGTTCTCACTTCTAAACAACTATTTCACACCTTCTTTTCTCCCCCTCAAAACTCCTATGCCACTTCTTCCACATCTTAACTTGTAACTTACAACCTTACCTCATACTTCCTTGAGAAAATGGTTGAGATAAAATAAGAACTGTCTCATCTTTCCTCTAGCAGCCTCCACTTGCACCCGTAGTCTCCCTTCCCTCTTGTTACTATGGTTGAAGTCCAACACTTCCTTTTATGCTCTGGGTCCCATTCTCTCTCAGCTTCTTAAGAACATTTTCCTTGCAGTAATCCTCTTTTACCTGGATCATCGCCAATATCTCTTTATATAGTATCATTCTCATTAGCTTAATTAAACTGCTTTTGTATATTCTATCTCAAAAAAATTATTCATCCCATTTCCATATCTTGCCCTCCCCATTTCTCCACTTTCCTTCATAGCTAAACTTCAAAAATGGGTTTTCTATAGTCATGGTTTTATTTCTTTACCTTACATTGTTGACCCAGTCCACTCCAAATAGACTTCCTTTGTACCACTCCATGGAGACTTCTTTCATAAAGGACAATAATAGCTTCCATATTGCCAAATACAGTGACCGCTTCTCTGTTCTTGTCTAAGACCCATTGATCACCTCTTCCTTCTAGAAGAGGTGACACTACAATATTCTGGTTTTTATTCCACTTTGCTAGCCACTTTTTCTCAATCTCCTTCGCCCTTCTTCTGCTCACCTTGACCTCTAAGTTTGGAATTCTCCCTGGCTCAGTCTTAATTCCTCTTTCTTTTCTATCAACAGACATCTGCTTTGGGAGGTGTTATCCTGTGATTGAGATACCATTTTTATGCTAATAAGTCTCTAATCTATATATCAAATAGGACTTCTTCCCAGAAGGGCCCACCTAGCACCTTCATTTACATATCCAATCTTAAATCTAACTTTGTCAACATAGAACTCTGAATTTCTATTGCTCACCCCCAACCGCATGCCTGTATTCTGTCCTATATTCAGTCTCAGTTAATGCATGACCATCTACCCTGTTCTTAAACCACAACTGAGCAGTTTCCCTTCTGTCTGCTCTTTTTTTTTTTAATTTCTTACATCTAATACATTTAAAAAAATCTGTCTATTGTATCTTCAAAACATATTCATAATTTTTCCATGGTTACCTCATATGGTAAGCTATCACCATCTCTCACCAACTCATGGGACTCCTTAGTTCCTCTGCTTGCAGCTTGGCTGGACAACAATTCTTTTCCAATAAAAATTTGCATGATTAAAAATATTAAAGTAATTTGCATGATTAAAGATTAAAAATATTAAAGTTATTTGCATGATTAAAGTTATTTGCATAATTAAGTTATTAAAAACTTAATAACTGAAATCAGAATATATAATTCAGTTGTTTAAATGGCTTTTAATTAGGTATAAAAATCACTCTATGTCTTGGTCTTTCTCACACCTCTACTTGTCTTGTATCACATCCCCACTCTTCCTGTACTTTTCAACCTAGAACACACCAAACTCACTTTTCTTTTTCTTTTTCTAGAACACACCAAACTCACTTCCACCTTAGGGACTTTTCTCTAGATGTTTCCTCTGCTTCAATTCTTGATATTCAGGTCTCAACCAAAATGTCACCTTCTCAGAGAGTGCTTCTCTGACCTCTAAAACAAACTAGCCACTCAGCTACTTACTGTCGCATCACTCATTTAAAAAAAAACTTTTCATCTTAAAGTAACTATAGATTGATCAGTTGAAAAATCACACAGAGAGGTTGTTCTTGTGGTGTTTGGTTGGGGTAGAGTGGTTATTGTCTAAAAGTTTCTGTCTTGCTGGGTTGCCCCTTTTCCTAGTCCTGTGGCTAGAGAAAATAGGTCTTAATTATTTGTTTGTTTATGTGCCCGTCAGCATTTCCATGTGGTTGGCTTCTCCAGCACACAGTTTGAGATTTATGAAGCAAAAGAAAATTCAGGGAGTGCATGAGCATGTCGTTCCTTGAGTTCTGAGATGCCCTAGTTGGTCCGCCTTTTTCTATCTCCCAGTCTCTTCATATGTCTGTTGTTTTATACATATCGTCCAGGATTTTTTTTTTTTTTTTTTTTTTTTTGAGATGGAGTTTCGCTCTTGTTGCCCAGGCTGGAGTACAATGGCGCCATCTTGGCTCACTACAACCTTGGCCTCCCAGGTTCAAGTGATTCTCCTGCCTCATCCTCCCAAATAGCTGGGATTATAGGCATGTGCGACCATGCCCAGCTAATTTTGTATTTTTAGTAGAGACAGGGTTTCTCCATGTTGGTCAGGCTGGTCTCGAACTCGTGACCTCAGGTGATCCATCTGCCTTGGCCTCCCAAAGTGCTGGGATTACAGGCATGAGCCATGGCCCCCTGGTGAGGAATTTTAACTGTACTTAGCAGGAGAAGTAGGGAAAAGCACATCTACACCATCCTCCTGGAAGCAGAAGTCAAGAGGTTCTACCACATTGTCCTCTTTTAATTCTTACTATTGTGTAGCTCCAACTATTAAAATATTCAATATGATAACTTTTATTTTTTAGAAGGACTTTTTTTTAATTTCCAAATAAATAGTTTTTAAAAAGTTATGTTATTATTGATCTCCAAACTATGGGGAAAGAAATGGCCTTTTTGATACTGATTCTTTGAATGTATTGTAAGCTTCTTTGTGGCTTAATAACTAGTCAATTTTTGAAAATGTTTCATAGATAAGAAGAATGTGTGTTCTCATTGGTAGGATGTCCATGAGTTTAAGCAAACTTGTTAATTGTATTTTAAAATTAGATATTCTATACCCTTCCTAATATCTGTCTTGATCAGTTTTTGAGTTTTTGAGAAAGGAGTCATCCTCTATGATAATGGTATATTGTCAATTTCTTGTGGTAAGTCTGGGAAATTTAGCTTTTGTATATTTGTGACCATGCTGTTAGGTACATGTAAATTTAGAATTGGCTATCACCTTAGTGAATTTTTGCTTTTAATCATTGTATAGTTACTCTTTTATTTCTAATAATGATTTTGTCTTAAAGTCTATTTTCTTATCTATACTATTGTTTGCTTAATACTATTATTTCCATTCTTTTACTTTGCATCTTTATGTTTTAGGTATTTCTCTTGTAACACCCCTTGTCTAGTTGACAGTCTTTGCCTTTAAATTGGGGAGTTTGATGTATTTACATTTAACATGATTATTGGTATATTTGGAATAATTTCTATTATTTTATCGTGTGTATGCTTAATGTTACTTGTTTTTTCTCCTTTCTTGACTTCTTTTGGAATGAGTCTTTTAAATGACTTTTTTTCTCTAATACTATTTGAAAGATATGATATTACTCTCAATTTCTGTTATCTCAATGATTACTCCTAAATTTTTAAACTATGCACTTGACCAAAGGTCTAAAATTCTTCAGTATCTTTGCTCTTTTTCTGAATAATATATTAGATAATTTGAGCTTTGATTTCTACCCTATCTTATATTTTATTTTTCTATTTAATTTTTTACACTCAATTTAGGCATTACTTCATAGTTCTATATAGTCAATATTTGTTTAGTTTTACTCACATGTTTACCTATTTCTTTGCTTACAATATTTTTCTTCCATTTCACTTTTTCCTTTTAGAGTCATTTTTAAATAAATTTATGAATTTTATGGGTTGAATTGCATCTGCCAAAAAGATGTATTGAAGGTTCAAACCCTAGTACCTCAGAATGTGACCTTATGTGGAAAAAGGGTTCTTGCAGATTCAATTAGTTAAGACTAGGTCATGTGGAGTAGGGTGAGCCCTTAATCCAATATGACTGGTATCCTATAAGAAGAAACGCAGAGAAAGAGACAGGAGGAATGCCATGCAACGGTGAAGGCAGAGGTTGGAGCGATATACCTGTGAGGCAAGGAATGCCAAGGATTGCTGGCAACACCAGAAGCTGAGGCATGGAACATACTCTCCCCAAAGACTTCAGAGACAGCATGGCCCTGCCAACACCTTGATTTTGGACTTAAATTCTCTGAAGTGTGAGAGAATAAATGTCTGTTGTTTCAAGCCACCTTGGTTTGTGGTACTTTGTTACTGCAGCCCTAGGAAACTAATATAATCAAGCACAACTTTTAGAAGTGTCTTTGGTGAGGATCAATTAGTGGTAGACTTTTAATTTTCTGTTTTCTAAATGTTTAATTTTTTCCACCGGTGTGTGTGTGTGTGTGTGTGTGTGTGTGTGTGTGTATGTAGCCAGGAATATAATCCTAGGTTGACACTTACTTTGTCAGCATTTTGCAGATGTTATTCTGCTGTTTGATACCTTTAATTGAGGTTATTGAGAATGCCGTTGTGAATCTAATTGCCATTTAGATGACTTTGCTTTTCTTCTTTGGATGTTTTCAATGTCTTTTTTTTTTTTTTTTTGGTGTTTTGCACATTTCTGAGTCTTTCTTATTCAGAAATAATTCTGGATTATGTCTTCAGATTTGTCTTTCAGTTCATATTCTCTCTTGAGCTGTATCTAATATTATGTTTAACTTGTCCACTGAGTTTTTATTTTCACACATTCTTTTGTTCATTTACAGAAATTCTATTTTTTCTTCTTTAAATCTGCTTAGTCATTTTTGATGATCTCAGTTCCTTGCAAATATTTTCTGTTCTCTTTTTCAATCTGTAAACATTTTTAAAACTTATTTTTTAATTACTTTAAATTTCATATGGAGCCAAAAAAGAGCCAGCATAGCTAAGACAATCCTAAGCAAAAAGAGCAAAGCTGGAGGCATCATGCTGCCTGACTTCAAACTGTACTACAAGGCTACAGTAACCAAAACGGCATGGTACTATTACCAAAACAGCATGGTACTGGTACCAAAACAGATATATAGACCAAAGGAACAGGGCAGAGGCCTCAGAACTAACACCACACATCTACAACCATCTGATCTTTGACAAACTTGAGAAAAACAAGCAATGGGGAAAGGATTCCCTATTTAATAAATGGTGCTGGGAAAACTGGCTAACCATATGCAGAAAGCTGAAACTGGATCCCTTCCTTACACCTTATACTAAAATTAACTCAAGATGGATTAAAGACTTAAATGTAACACATAAAACCACAGAAACCCTAGAAGAAAACCTAGGGAATACCATTCAGGACATTAGCATAAGCAAAGACTTCATGACTAAAACACCGAAAGCAATGGCAACAAAAGCCAAAATTGACAAATGGGATCTAATTAAACTAAAGAGCTTCTGCACAGCAAAAGAAACTATCATCAGAGTGACCAGGCAACCTACAGATTGGGAGAAAATTTTTGCAATCTATCCATCTGACAAAAGGCTAATATCCAGACTCTGCTGGATATTAAACAAGAACTTAAACTTACAAGAAAAAAACAAACAACCCCATCAAAAAGTGGGCAAAGGATATGAACAGACACTTCTCAAAAGAAGACATTTATGCAGCCAACAAACTTATGAAAAAATACTCATCATCACTGGTCATTAGAGAAATGCAAATCAAAACCACAATGAGATACCATCTCACACCAGTTAGAATGGCGATCATTAAAAAGTCAGGAAAACAACAGATGCTGGAGAAGATGTGGAGAAATAGGAATGCTTTTACATGGTTGGTGGGAGTGTAAATAAGTTCAACCATTTTAGAAGACAGTGTGGTGATTCCTCAAGGATCTAGAACTAGAAATATCATTTGATCCAGCAATCCCATTACTGGGTATATACCTAAAGGATTATAAATCATTCTATAAAGACACTTGCACACATATGTTTATTATAGCACTGTTCACAATAGCAAAGTGTTTGAACCAACCCAAATGCCCATCAATGATAGACTGGATAAAGAAAATGTGGCATGTATACACCATGGAATACTATGCAGCCATAAAAAGGATGAGTTCATGTCCTTTGCAGGGACATGGGTGAAACTGGAAACCATCATTCTCAGCAAAGTAAAACAAGAAGAGAAAACCAAACACTGCATGTTCTCACTCATAAGTGGGAGCTGAACAACAAGAACACATGGATACAGGGAGGGGAACATCACATACCGGGGCCTGTTGGGGTGTGGGGGACTTGGGGAGGGATAGCATTAGGAGAAAAACCTAATGTAAATGACGAGTTGATGGAGGCAGCAAACCAACACGGCACATGTATACCTATGTAACAAACCTGCACATTGTGCACATGTACCCCAGAACTTAAAGTATAATAATAATAAAACTTATTTTTTGTGTTAAAATACACATAACATAACATTTACCATCTAAACCATTTTTAAATGTACAGTTCAGTGGTATTAAATACATTCTGATTCCACATGTGAGTGAGAAATTGCAGTACTGTGTCTGGCTTATTTCACTTAACATAAGGTCCTTCAAGTTCTTCCACATTGTTGTGGGTACAAAGTTACAATTAGAAAGGAAGAATGAGTTCTGGTATTCAATTACACAGCAGGGTAACTATAGTTAACAGTAAGGTATTATATATCTCAAAATAGCTGGAAGAGAGAATATTGGATGTTCCCACTACAAAGAAACGATAAATGTTTGAGGTGATGGATATGCTAATTACCCTGATATGATCATTACACGATGCATACATGTGTCAAAACATCACATTTTTACCCCATAAATATGTACAATGTTGTGTCAAAAATAAAATAATTTTAAAAATAAATATATTCACATTGTTGTGCTACGATCACCACCATCTGTCTACCACTTTTTAAATTTTACAAACAGAAAACATTAAACAATAATGCTCCATTCACCCCTCATCCTTAGCTTTTGGCCACAATGATTCTATTTTCTGAGTGATTTTGACTACTCTAACTACCTCATATAAATGGAATCACACAATATTTGTCTTTTTGTGACTGGCTACTTTCACTTAGCGCAATGTTCTCAAGGTTCATCATGTTATAGCATGTGTGAGAATTTCCTTTCTTTTTGAGGGTGAATAATATTCCACTGTGTGTGTATAACACGTTTTGCTTATCCATTCGTCTGTTGGTAGACTCTCAGTTTGCTTCCATGTTTTGACTGTTGTGGGTAATGCTGCTATGAACATGGGTGTACAAATACCTGTCCAAGTCTCAGCTTTCAAGTCTTTTGGATATATGCCAAGAAATGGAATTGCTGCATCATATATCAATCTGTAAGCATTGTAAACATACTTATTTTCCACATTTATGAGATAATTTCAATATTTAAATTACTTGAAGGTCTAATTTAACTGTTTCTCATTCATGCTGAATTTTACTCATAGAGGCTTATTTCCTTTTAGGGAAATCTAAAGGATTTGGTTGAGAGTTCATTCCTCCAGAGAGGACTTAATTTTATTTCTTCCAGATTAGAGTCACTCTAAACTGACTTTTTAGATTATTGTTTCCTGCACTATAACTGATTGTGTAGGTCCCTACCCCAAACCTGCAAGGGAAATTTTGTAATTAGGAGTTTTCAGGAGGGGGATTCTTCTTTTCCCCACCCAGAGACATAGTGGAAACAGACACATTTCCTTGCAGTCTCTCTTTTGCCACAGGTAGAATTTTACTGATCTGCCCTTTCACTGGGTGTGTAGCTTTATGACTAGAGTTTCAGCTGTGATTCTTCACTTCCAACAGACCCAAAGCCTGCTTTGTCTCTGCATAGAGTGAAACTGGCAGCTGTCAGGGACTATTCCTGGGACAACTTCTAGCTTCAGAACTTGGTTAGCTCTCTAATTGTGTGTGTGTGTGTGTGTGTGTGTGTGTGTGTGTGTACACACATACTCAGGTATGTTTTAGAATAGTACTTACCATGATTAGATCTTCATATTGTATTTGTTTAAACTGTCTTATCTATATCAACTATAAACTTCATGAGAACAGGGAGCATGTCTATATCTCTAGTGCCTGGCATGTAGTAGATACTCAATAATTATTCACTGAATGGATAAAGAAATGAATGAATGCCTTCAGCTGGCCAGTGATGCTTGTATAATGAACAACATCTCAGACTGTAAACTGGAATAAGCAGAAAATAATTTTTTTATTTTTTATAATTCTACTTAGTTTCTGACTCTGAGTCCTCTTTCAATCAATTGACTTTAGTCTTTCTAGGGATTCTCTTCCCTCTTCTTCACCACTTCTTGGAGATTGTACATGATTTCTACATCTTACATAGTGCTAAGAATGCCCATCTGGTCTTCATGACTTAACCTAACAGGATGCCCACCACATGTCCATTATCTCTGCTTGCTCACCTTCAGGTCTGGGTCTTGGGCTATGTCATTTCTGTGCTTGGGGCACATTTGCTCTTTGTCTATGATACTATGTTCAGCTCTGTGCACAGAGCTCTCTCTACAGGTTATGAGATAATTACTCTACTCTAGGCAGAGGTGTAGGATTGGATAATGACTCCCCTTCCCTCTTTCCCTCTCCAAGTGGTTATGAAAGTTTCTTCTCTAAGTAGGTAGGCATTTAGCACACGGAATCCTGTAAGTACCTCTGCAATACTCCTTATTACTTCTCTCTCGAGGCTGTGAGCTTATGCCTGCTAGAAGGAGAAGAGTAAAGAGGTAAAATGGAAGGAAAACCATTTAAATTAATATCTCGAAATATTATCCAGCTGCCTTTCTGGCACTGATTACCTATACATGGTGTTGATTGGGGGAAAATAAGAGGGAGTAAAAGGAAAGTGTCTTATCCCTACAAAAAAGTCATCCCTTGGAATTTTATTGGGAAAAATGAATAGAAACAGTGCAAATTGAAGACCATTGATGTAATACAGGGGTAAGCAAACTTCATCTGTAAATGGCCAGATAGTATACACTTTAGGCTTTGGAAGTCATATGCCATATAATTTCTGTGACAATTCTTCAACACTGCTATTATAGTCAAAAGCAGCCATAAACAATATGTAAGCAGATGGACCTGGCTTTGTTCCAATCTTTATTTACAAAAGCAGATGGTGGGCCAGATTTAGCCAACTCCTGATGTAATACCTCATCCACGACCCCTGAGAAGCCTGATGTTGGTTGGACTGTAGTTGAATCTTGATGGTACCTAAAAGGGAACCTTTACCTCACATTGTCAGAATCCAGACGTTTGGCCTGCTCCTTTGACCTTTCTCTTTAGGCTATGGTTCTCAACTCTCTCCCATAACATGGCAGCTGGTTTTCTCCAGAGCTCTCCAAGAGAAGGAGCACAAGAAGAAAGTCACAGTGCCTTTTATGACCTATTTTTAAGTCACACATGGTCACTTCTACCACATTCTATTCACTGGACGTGAGTCATTAATTTTGGCCTGCACTCAAAGTCAAGAAATTGGGTTCTACCATTTGAGGACTATCAAAGAATCTGTGGGTATATTTTAAAGCCACCAATCTTCTGTGACATGTTGTTTTGATTGACGTATATTAAGAAATACCAGCCTCACACTGTTGGAAAGGGGAGTATCTTAATAGCCTTTTCAGAAAAGTGTGGGTATTTTTTAGGAACTATACCAAATGGTGGTTTTTAAAAGGTGAGTTGCATTGTGAAATCTGAAACCGTATCAATGAACTTTTCAAATTCAGTTACGTTAAAATTTGTTAGCCTATCTTGTACTTTGAATGGATGTTTCACCCATGTCTGATTTCACAACATCATGTATTGGTCACTTGGAATATTGAGTTACTGAATTGTGTAGATGTTCTAAATGTTGGCATATTTCATTATATAATACAAAATATTATATTTGTTAATAATAATGCTACTACTAATTTCATCAGAAAATTTTTGAGTATTGGATAGCTATCAAGCTTACAGGGGCAGACACAATTTTTCTAAAATTTGAATTTTCACTTGAAGGCTTGAATTTTATCATTGGCAGCAAGTACTGTCAGTTGTTTTCCTTGAAGTGATAGTCAGTCTCACTTGGTTCATTGTGGAAAAAATGTCTGCCAAATCCCCAAGTCTAAATAAAGATGGTTCTTCATTGATTCAAGGAAAAGTGTTATTCTCTGAATAAAATGGCTGGTTCAGCTCACAACTCAATCTTACAAGCGCCTTTCCTTGAGATAACCACCATACTTGAGTTTGAAGTAGAAGTGCTTTTTTGCATAGTTCCAATTTTGCCAAGCAAAATATTAAAAAGATGTATACGCAAGAGCTGATAGTTTACAAAATCAATCATTTATATTGCTTCATCAAGGACATTCTAAAGTGCAACTCTTCTCTGGCTTTTCCCCCTCTGCAAGTGAGTGGCAGTGAAGTGCAATATTCATTGTACTAGGATGCTGGTCACTAGTATAGTTGGGGACCTCTGCTTTGAAATGTGCTGAACCACCAAGGGTTTTCCCTACCATTTTTTTGCACTGTCAATTCAAATGTCAACACAATGAAAAAGGCAAATAATATCTTAGCATTATTAAGAAAGTACTTTTGAGTTTGAATAACCTGATAGTGTCTCAGGGACCTGCAGAGATTCATGGCCCATACTTGGAGCACCACTGTCCTAAGGTATTGGCTCATAGCCAATTTCTCCTGAGAAAGTCAATTAGTCTCTCACGAGCTTTAACACTGATCTTTGTCTTCATCACCCTCCAGCCTCTACCTGCCCTCCACTAACCACCAATGCTTCTATTCATCAGGCTGAGCAATTAATTGTACTCTTTTTCTTGGAAGAGATTGCCATTGCCAACTCCTCCTCCTTCTCCTCCTCTTCTGCTCCTTCTTTATTTTATTTTATTTTACTTTATTTTATTTTATTTTACTTTACTGTGGTAAGAACATTTAGGATGAGATCTGCCCTCTTAGCAGAATTTTTTTTTTTTTTTGAGATGGAGTCTCGCTCTGTTGCCCAGGCCAGAGTGCAGTGGTGCCATCTTGGCTCACTGCAAACTCCGCCTCCTGGGTTCATGACATTCTCCTGCCTCAGCCTAGGGAGTAGCTGGGACTACAGTTGGCTGCCACCACACCTGACTAATTTTTTGTATTTTTAGTAGAGACGGGGTTTCACTGTGTTAGCCAGGATGATCTCGATCTCCTGACCTTGTGATCCACCCGCCTTGGCCTCCCAAAGTGCTGGGATTACAGACGTGAGCCACCACGCCCGGCCAGCAGATTTTAAATGTACACTACAGTATCGTTATCTTTTTTTTTTTTTGAGATGGAGTCTCTTTATGTCGCCCAGGCTGGTGTGCAGTGGCACAATCTCAGCTCACTGCAACTTATGCCTCCCAGATTCAAGCGATTCTCCTGCCTCAGCCTCCCGAGTAGCTGGGACTACAGGTGTGTGCCACCACGCCCAGCTAATTTTTTGTATTTTTAGTAGAGATGGGGTTTCACTGTGTTAGCCAGGCTGCTCTCCATCTCCTGACCTCGTGATCCACTCTCCTTGGCCTCCCAAAGTGCTGGGATTACAGGCGTGAGCCACTGTGCCCAGCCTACAGTATCGTTACCTATAAGTACAATGTGAGACAGCTAGTCTCTAGAACGTAATCATCTTGTGTAACTGAAATTTTATATGTCTTATGAGCAACTCTTTCTATTTCCCTTCCTGCAGTCCCTGGCAACTAAGATTCTATTCTTTGTTTCTATGAGTTTGACTACTTTTGAAACCTTATGTAAGTGGAATAATGGAGTAGTATTTGTCCTCCTGGGACTGGCTAATTTCACTTGCCATAATGTCCTCCAGGTTCATCTATCTTGTAGCATGTAGCTGGGTTTCCTTCTTTTTCAAGAAGAGATTGTCTCCTGACTTATTATGTAGATAACTTTATAAAAAGATTTACTTAAAGTATTTAAATATAATTCATGCAGATGATAGAACTTACTTTAAAATAATTTTTAAGAACAACATACTCCAATTTAACAACATTGGTGTACTGCTGTACCCTTGTTATTAAAGTTGGTAAATTTTCTACAGTACAGGGCATGTTAATAAGTCATGAAATTAAAAGTCAAAGGAATGCTTTTGTTCTAATTGCCCCCCATTCCAAGGTTTTTGTTTGTTTGTTTGTTTTACAAGTTTCAGTGAATCAGAACCAGGTCTATGTTAAAGTTGTGAAACATTAACTCAACAGAATAGAGTCTGTAGGAGACCTGATGTTCAGAGGTCCCTGCAATCCTTTGATTTTTTTTCTCAAACTAGTTTGAATCTTTGTGCCATATTATTCATCATGCTGTGCGCTGGCTGCCAAATTTTCTCAGAGATGCTGAACACAGCTTTTGCTGAGAGATTTGGGGGTAGATCATGCCTTTTGCCCTGACTTTTACTTGATGTTTCAAAACCTCATGCCGACTTGGTAGGAGGAGACTGCCAAGTAATGAAACGAATTCACATCTGTTTGGCCATTTTTGTTGCAATGATCCACCTGTTGTTATGAGGGTCCATGATGCTGCGTCTAAATTCTGGCCCTCATTTGCCTCTAAAGCTTAGTGTTCGCTTCATTAACCCCTAATATCCAAATGACGATTTATGCAGATCGTTTGCCCACAAATACACAAATTACACAGAGGGGCTTTTGTGAAGCTAATGAAACTCAGAACTTCTCAACTGAAAAGATTCTTTGAAACAGATTTTCCTTGGAAAGGAACCCTTCTTGCTGTTGGGCAGTGGCAGATCTAGGTTTTGTAGGGCCTGAAATTTATATGATTTTGAGATTCCTCGATATCAAGGGCCCCAAACCCCTGGGCCATGGACCAGGAACTGGGCCACACAGCAGGAACTGGGCCACACAGCAGTAGGTGAGCGAGCAAAGCTTCAGCTCTACTTACAGCTGCTCCCCATCACTCACATGACTGCCTGAGCTCTGCCTCCTGTCAGATCAGCAGCGGCATTAGATTCTCTTAGGAGCACAAACCTTATTGTGAAATGCACATGCGAGGGATCTAAGTTGCTCGCTGCTTGTGAGAATCTAATGCCTGATGATCTGTCACTGTCTCCCATCCCCCCAGAATGGGACTGTCTAGTTGCAGGAAAACAAGCTCAGGGCTTCCACTGATTCCACATTATAGCAAGTTGTATAATTGTTTCATTATATATTACAATGTAATAATAATAGAAATAAAGTGCACAATAAATGCAATGCACTTGAATCATCCCCCAAACAACCACCACCCCATCCCCGTCTGCAGAAAAATTGTCTTCCAAGAAACAGGTCCCTGGTGCCAAAAAGACTGGGGACTCCTGCTCTATACGAAAAAAGATAGAAAATTACACAATGATCTTAGTTAAAATGAGAAGATAAATTATGCAAGTCTTGAAAATTCAATGATCTCTTTAGGCAACTCAGTGGAGTCGAGTACATAGAAATGCTTCGGGTGAGAACCCAGCATCTCTCCTCTTGGGACGCTCTATGACCCAATGCTTAGAGCACTCATAGTGAGTGGGCAAGGGAGGGGGGCCCTGAAGGGTCACCTTCATTACTTTCACGGTGAATCTATCCCTGCCTTGGGAGAACTCTCTGTTCTAGACAAGGCCACATCTCAAAGCCTGCCAGAGAGCATGACTGTTTTCAAGTGACCCTAAATCATGCTAAATAGAAGCCTGATGTTTGTTGAAGTGACAGACACTTTGATTCTTTCCTTTCATAAAACTTATAAAATGACATTTAACAGCCCTTCTTATTCTAAAATTATATTATTTTAAACATTATTAGATATGGAAATATCCCAGAGGGCACAAGTCTCATCTTTATCTGTAAGCAAGTTACAGTCATTACTAAAAGGAGAAGCTACAAATTTCACAAACTCAAGTCATGGCTCACATTAGTTTTTTAAAAGAGGACTGCCTCTCAAGAAGGTGATTCAAGAGTCAACATTTTAATGAGCTCTACTGGGTAGCAGGCAATTCATGATTCCCAATATCATATTTATTATATTTAGAAACTTACATTCTAATAAGAAAGCAAGTCCCTGTCCATAGACAGGTTTTATAGTGAAAGAAAAACTCCTGTGAGTCTGAGAGTACAATGGTTTTAATTAAAACAATAGTAAAGGTCCTTAAGGATGGTATTTTAAAATACGCAGCAAGTCATGAGCTTTCTGCTGAGTGACTTTCTTCTTTTCATCTGCCAAAATTATTTAGTGATATACTCTTATCTCTAGTGTATCACTTGTTTCAGTAAATTAGGAAATTCACGAATAGAAATAAGAAGATTAGAAAAAGGCGTACAGAAAAATTTGTGAAAAAATTACATCTTGTAAATACTAGAGGAGATAAATTAACTATTCATAAAGAATGAATGCATCTATAATCCATCCGATTTTTTGACATTGAAGTAATATGATGGTTTTTAGCATGTGTTTCTCATTATAAGGATATAACTATGAGATTTCAGTCATGTGATTATCAAGGCAACCATTCAGTTCTTTATTTTATTTAGATGCAGTGAAAGATGATTACAAATATGTCATCAGCTAGCCAGTTTGACTCTGCAATGGCTTGAATCAACATTAGATGTAGCTGAAACCTCCACAGTGACCTCTTAATGCAGTGTATTTGAGATATATATACTTTCTAATTAAATGTAGATTATGACAGAATCAAGAGGCTCAGACTCAAAAATAAATTAGTGTTCATCCCTGTTTCCTTGGATCTTCAGACAATATCACACCTTAAATTTTCTAGATAGGTAATATATCCATTTTTAAATAAGTTTAGAGGAGATTTTGCATCCCACTTAACAACTATAATATTCACCATTAGAAAAATTTGTTTCGTATTTAACATAAATCTTTATGCCATGGTTTAAGTAAATTCTACAAGTATTTATTGCGTGTCTGTTATTTATGTCAATCCTATGCTAGGCCATAACAGAAGTCAGGGGCTCTACAAATGAAGGGTTGAGATAGATCTCTCTGGAGAAGAAAGACACACCACAGTGAAACGATGAGGCATTGTGACAATGTGTGTGTTCGTCTCTGTGGTTCCAGCCATAAGTGCTAAAGGGAGAGACCTGAGAAGATGAAGTTCCATGTTCAAGGGGGACTCATCTGAGGAGGTTTAGGAAGATCTGGGATGTGTCTAATGACACTGAAGGGGGATTACATTTGGGTAGGTGGAGGGAAAAGGAAAGCAACTTTTTGCCTGGAAAGAACAACCTAGGCAAGAGGGTAGAGAAATTTTATTATCCATTTTATCAGGAGACATAGTTTCCCTTTTGTCTTGGGAAATTATTAAGATCCCTTCAGTCTTCTCTTTTCCAAGTCAAACAATTCCAAATCCCAAATCCCAAATCTTCTGACCTTTCACTCCACACCCTGTTGTCCAGCCCTCAGCCTTTTCTGATGCTCTCCAAGTTCTCTGCCTCACTTGTGAGCCATGTGGCCTAAGGGTGGCAGAGACTCTCTTCGGGGTTCAGGATTCAGACTTCTACTGTTCATTCCTCCTACTCTGTGGCCTTGGCCAGGTCCTTTCTAGGCCTCAGTTTCCATCTGTAATTTTAGGCACTGGACTATGGTCTTTTTATTTCCTTCTACCTCAAAATTCTGAATCTTAAATTGTGAAGCTAATACTTTACATAAGTTTCCAGCCATGTGAAATGAAGTTAAAGAGTTAATTTCCAATCCCCTTCATCCTATTTATTATGTACATTTTTCTTTAGACATTCCAATTTCATAATTACCTTTAAAAACCCTGAGTCCAGGAAAAGGTTTGCTACCTCCACTAGAAACTGGGCTTACTTGTCCTAGACATTGTCAACAGCACACCATTTGTATAAAATGACCTAAAGTCCCAACCCACACTCAGTATGGAGAAAATTTATTTTCAGTTTAGGGATAATGATGATTGCTTTTGGTTTAAACGATTATGCTTGCTTCAAGCTATGAAAAATGTGAAAAGAAGAAAGAAAAACAATGACTTAAAAATCACACTACCCAGAATAGCCATTACAATGTTAGGTGATCATCATCCCAGACTTAAGGAAGTATTTTTAGAATACATAACACAGAAACATAACTACTAAAGATAGTTGTAAGGCAAAAGAACATTATTATCATTTTAGTAGTTCTTCTCATGATGTAGAAGTTTTCTTTTTTTATAAAAATCACACTATCTCCCTGTTCCATCTCTTTCCTTCACAATCAAGACTTCCTCTCCTTCTGACATTGAAATCTGACTTTACCACTATTATTCAAATGGAACCCACCCAAGTGAACAATGACATCCAAGTTGACATACCCTGTGGAAAGTTTTTAGTTCTTTGACTTCTGGTTGGCATTCTAGAGACCACACCCTCCTTCTTAAAATTCTCTCTGACTTCTTTGTGAGCTCCTCTATCCCTTTTCCATCCCTTTTATGTTGGGGTCCTATGCTTGGTATTAGTGTCTCCTCAATCTATAATTCTCCCAGGGGAGGTGGGAGGGTGGGGGGGCATTTGCATTGCATGATTTCAGCTACTACTGAGATGATAATTCCTAAATCTTTATTTATATACCTACCTTCTAAATTATTTTTCCATATACAACTGTCTGGATGTCCCACAGGCACTTCAAAGTCAAAATGTCCCAAACTGAATTCACCATCTCCACTCCTAAACCTGCTTTCTTCCTGTTCAGATGAACACTATAACTAAAATTATATTTCTTAAGGCCTGAGCTGGGTATTATTTGTTGGTAATCATCCATTTCCACCATATTCTATGCTCTGCCCAATATTGCAGGAGCCAGAAACCTGGGAATTAGTTACATGTAGTAGAGTTCTGGATGCAATTATGCTGTATCAAAGAAATACGCTTGCTTGTGTTTGAGAGGTGGAAGGGAAGCAGAGACATTCTCCTGACAGCAGAAGTGGTGGTGAACACGGGGCCCTTGGCAGGCATAAGTTTTATGGTGACTGGGCTTCATGTTTCACTGCTGATCAACAGTTCTGGGGCTGCAGAATGTCTGTGACATTGGCAGTAGTTTCCTGAAGCCTCTCCACCTGTGTGGCAGCAACATCAGTTTCCTGATCTCTGGATTATACTTGCAGTGGTGTGATTAAAAGCTTAACAACCCTGACATTTGTTTTCCAGTCCTTCCAATTATTTTAGAGGCATCTAGTTCCCTGAACTTAACACCTTTTTGTTTGATAGACTTTGTATGGTTTCTGTTTTCTGCACTGAACCTTGACTGATGTAACTCCAGTTTTGTTACAGGGGCAATAGCAAGCTCTTTTCTTATATAATCTTATGAATTCTCATTTAAAAATCCTAAGAAAAAATAATCATTGTTTTACAGATGAAGAATCTGAAGTTTAAGAAATCAACATGACTTGTTCATTGCTGCTAAGAGGTAGAGTCAAGGGAAACAAATATTGTCCACAGTCAAAGCCTGTAGGTGCTCTTTTTTTTCTTCAATACCAGCTACCTCTAAAACGCCAAGATAAACTCAGCGAGCCGTACCTTTGAGAATCTTCATTGATTCTTTCCTCTTCCTCTCCAATCTCTTCCTCAATCTCTTCAACACTAAATCTGTTGATTTTCTCTAGGAGATATTTCTGCATTCAGTCTCTTTTTTATCCTGATCCAGTACCTTGATGTGGGCCCTCATCATCGTTCTCCTGGATTAGTGTAATTTAGCTCCCTAACTAAAATGCTTGCCTCCATTCTGATCTCATTTAATTCATCTTTCATGCTGCTATGTGGAACTAGAGTTTTAAAACAAAACTGACGTTACTCTTCTGCCCAACTTCCTTCAGTTGCTCTCCATGCCATTGGATGATGTATAAGCCTCTTGGCCAGTGAGAATAGGCCCTTTGTGTTCCAGCCTCTGCAGGTCCCACCTCATCTCCTGCACATCTTCCTTCTCTCTGCCTCCTAACCCACATGCGCTCTTCTTTGTCTCTTCCAACTAGACAAGGACAGGGACAATGTCTTCTTTATCTTTGTACCCATCTTTTAGCCTAACTCAATGCTTGGCACTTAATAGGGTTCCAACAAATATTTACTGAAAAGAATTGATAAAGGAAAAACATATCATTGTTGGAAACCAAAGACATTTTCATGCTTTTGTCAAAAATCCAGGAAGAGCCTGAAAGAAATTTATGCTAGGCTGGAAATGATAATGAATATATTGTCCTAATGGAGAAACAACAGTATCCTGGTCTAGTCCACCAAAACTTGTTCTGGTTAATTTTGGCAAGACTGTCTTCATTCTGCATTTCTTAGCTTCTTTCTTTCTTTCTGTAGCTGCTGACCTATAAAGCACTTTAAATATTACAGTGTGGAGGATTGCACTGGAACAATACTGGCTGCAGATTATCCTCTAGCCACATCCCTCCTGACTGAATCATTCCTCAAGATGTTGTCTCTTTTACTTCGTTTTTCCCATTGTGCATCAGTAAGGAAAATGAAATTATGCCTTTTGGTGCAAAGCACAGCCAATTATATACATACTTCATCAAAATAAATGTCATCCCTCTCTTCCTTAACCTTGGATAACACAGGGTGTTGTAACTTATTAAAGTAAGTATTTGTTTAGCAGGTAGGATGTTTAGAAGGCAGGAAGGTCCAAAAAATGAGACAAAAATATTGCTTGAATTGAGATGAATGGATTGTACAGAGGAACCATGAGTCAAAGTTACTAAGATATTTTCCACCATGGTTAATGTTTAGAGCATGGGTTCTGGAGTCATATGCTGGGATTGAATCCATTTCAACCACTTACTGGCTGCACCCCCTTGGTAAGTTAGTTAACTTCCTAAACTTCAAGTTTTCTCCTCTGTAAACTAAGGACAATAATAGTATGTGCCTCCTGGAGTCATTATGAGGATTAAAGATAATACTGCAAATACAGTGCTTAGCTCAATATCTGACAAAGTAAGAGGTCAATACATTTTAGCTGTCATTATTGTTATTACTTGAGCTGTATCTGTTAGCATTGGGTTGGGGCGTGAATAGAAAATATCCACAGCAGGAGTGGCTCAACAAGATAGAAGCATGCTTCTCTTTCACATAGAGGCTCCTGAGTAGAAGCCCAGTCCAGCTCAGAGATGCAGGCTCCTTCCAGTTAACCTCCCCATCATTCCCAAGGTGTGACTTTCATCCTCACCATCCAAGATGGTGCCAAGAACTCCTGACATGTTCTCCATAGCAAGATGGAGGAAAGGATGAAAAGTTTAAAAAGGGCAAACAGTGGCATGTCCTACCAGCTGTTTTTTAAGGAAGGATCACAGGAGCTGCCAGAGGCATTCTGGTCCATAATGTGTTGAGGACTGACCTTCATGGTCATCCAATCCCAATTCAAACTTAATTTTTTAAGGTATCACAAGAGCTATTGCCTGTAGTCTACTGTGGTTCACTATGACGATGAAATCTTTTTCTGTTATATTTCTACAATACTGATGAACTAAAACATGAAATAGTCTTACACAATGAATATTACTCAGTGTTTTACATCAGGTGCCTTTGAAACATTGTCTGAATGTTTTAGACATACCAGAATTGTTCAGATGTTAAATTCTGTACTTCAAAATATGATTTTCCTTCCGCTTTGTGACCCAGGGTAAGGTTTATGTTGTAGCCTAGTTGTATAACAAATGCTTCCATCAAGAGTGCTCTGGGGCAGAGGTGGCCAGAAAGGGAGTGTGACAGAAAAAGGTGATGTGGCAGGAAGATCAGCTTTACTCCAAGATTCACACGAATAATAGATGAAATGTAATGCAGAATAAAACAAAGGTTTAAAAAAAAAAAAAAAACCACCAACGACAAAATCCACCGAAATAACAGCAACTCAAGGTCACACACCATGCTGGGTATGCACAAGTGGGATAAATTACTGCCATAGCCAAGTCTGGAATGTGATTTCTATGCTTCCTGTCCCTATTCAATGACTATTGCTTGGCAGCTACTCATTAACACAAGCAGTAGGATCACTGAATATAAGACAATAATTGGAGTGTAATCTCTTGGTCTGTGGCTTGTTATCTTTTGTAACTGATCAAAATGATTCATTTAGGGACATCTTTTCAATATTTCTAATTATAATAAAACCTCTGATGATTCAGATTTCCCAATCCTAGTGCCACTGCCTTTGCATGGCAATCAGTAGATCACAGTCTTACACAGTTGGTGCAGAATTCGGTATGTTCACGAACTAAATGCAAATTCAAGTTAACAGCATAATTGGGCTAATTTTGAGAAGCAAATGCATTAGTATTAGACATTAATCCTAAATATAAGCCTTCGTAATGAATAGGATTGAGGAACATAAAACAGTTATTCCAAAAAAGACAGAACCTAGTTCGAGTTGAGATATTAGCTGTTTTTGTTTGAGTCGGTTCTCCTAGCTGCTATAAGAAATGGGCTGGCTGGGCATGGTGGCTCACAGCTGTAATCCCAGCACTTTGGGAGGCCAAGGCAGGCAGATCACCTGAGGTCGGGAGTTCGAGACCAGCCTAACCAACATGGAGAAACCCCCATCTCTACTTTGTAAAAATATTATTTTGTAAAAATACAAAAATTAGCCGGGCGTGGTGGCGCATGCCTGTAATCCCAGCTACTTGGGAAGCTGAGGCAGAAGAATCACTTGAACCCGGGAGGCAGAGGTTGCGGCGAGCCGAGATCATGCCATTGTACTCCAGCCTGGGCAACAAGAGCAAAACTCCGTCTCAAAAAAAAAAATGGGTTGATGGTAGTTGACAGGGCAAGGACTTTTAGAGCACAGACTCACTATCCCTTTGCCTCATCCATTACAGAAGCAAAAGAGTGACTGAACATTGCTTTTTCTTATCTAATATTTAATGAGTAATAAAAGGCTTCCTTTGACTATCTAATGCAACAAACCATAAAATATTTAAATGATATTTAACTGTGGTGGACACTTGCAGCTGCCTGTTAAATATCTCCCCACTTCCTCCTTGCTGTCAGAAGCCAGATTTTTATCAAGGGCAGGAACATTCCCCTAAATACTTGCTTATGAAGCCTCTTTTGCAGTTAGGAGTGTGTTGCAGTTGTAGCCAATGAAATAAAGATGGAATTTGTCCCAGGTTTTGAGGCTTTCCTGATAAAAAGACACAGATGCAGCTGGCACTGTTTATCCCTTTTCTAGCTTCCTGTTTCCCTAAAGGCATGTTCTTCTGGAGCTGCAGCAGCTATCTTGTGACCTTGAGGTGAAGTGCATCAGGTAACAGCCCAGAGCATAGCAAACTCTGGCCTTGATGTCTTTGAGCTGCTGGCAATGCCAGCAACCCACTATGTCCAAGATTCTCATGGGTGAACGCTACTTATTTAAACTGGGATAGGGTTTCTGTTACTTGCAGTCAAATGCATAATAATCAAACCCCAGGTTCATATTGAATTTCTTGCCCACTGGGATCACCATAAGAATAATGTAGAGTAAGATATTTCAGTGATTCCTGAATAAGTTAAAAGGAGCACATACATTTTATTTTTAAAGCTGGGTTGGTAGGGTGTATTCAAAATTCTGGGGATTATATTTATGCTGGTTACTCTCCATTTTCCACCCCTCAGATCTGATCTGTGCCCTCCTGAATTCTTCTCTGTGTTTTAGAAGGCTGACCCTATGAGCTGCATCTCAACACCCCCTGGCTTCTGTTTGAGTTAAACTAAACCAATGGGAAGCACCAGCAGAAAATTGGAGGTTAAGGAGTGTAATAGCTAATATCTGAACCCAAGACTTTGTCTTCCTAAGAAATAGCGATTTTGTATTCCTTAATGCAATGACTAGGGCTTAGTACTGATGTTTAATACTAATATATTTGCTTCTCAAAATTAGCCCAATTATGCTGTTATCTTGAATTTGTATTTAGTTTGTGAACATACTGAACTGTGCACCAACTGTGTAAGACTGTAATCTACTGATTGCCATGCAAAGGCAGTGGCACTAGTATTTAGAGATCTGAATAAGCAGAGGTTTTATAATCAAATAGAAATATTGAATAAAATGTGAATAAGATAAATGATGTGGGGCCAGTCGTGGTGGCTCATGCCTGTAATCTCAGCACTTTGGGAGGCCGAGGCAGGTGGATCATGAGGTCAGGAGATTGAGACCATCCTGGCTAACACGGTGAATCCCCGCCTGTACTAAAAATACAAAAAATTAGCCGGGCATGGTGGCATGCGCCTGTAGTCCCACCTTTTCAGGAGGTTGAGGCAATTAGTCCCACCTACTCAGGAGGCTGAGGCAATTAGTCCCACCTACTCAGGAGGCTGAGGCAATTAGTCCCACCTACTCAGGAGGCTGAGGCAAGAGAATCGCTTGAACTCGGGAGGCGGAGGTTGCAGTGAGCCGAGATTGCGCCACTGCACTCCAACCTGGGCGACAGAGTGAGACTCGGTCTCAAAAAAAAAAAAAAAAAAAAAAGATAAATGATGCGATATGGGACTCGGTCTCAAAAAAAAAAAAAAAGATAAATGATGTGACATGGCTTGGATCTGTGTCTCCACCAAATCTCATGTCAAATTGCAATTCACAATGTTAGAAGTGGGGCTGAGGTGGAAGTTGATTGGATCATGGAGGTGGTTTCTCATGGCTTACCACCATCCTCCTTGGTGCTGTCATCAATAGTGAGTTCTTGTGAGATCTGGTTGTTTAAAACTCTGTGGCACCTCCCTCCCTCTTTCTAGCTCCTGCTTTGGCCATGTGATGTGTGTGTTCCCCCTGCACCTTCCACCATGACTGTAAATATCCTGATGCCTCTCCAGAAGCTGAGCAGATGCCAGTATCATGCTTCCTGTACAGACTGTGAAATCACGAGCCAATTAAACCTCTTCTCTTTATTATTTTTCTTTTTCTTTTTTTTTTGAAATGGAGTCTTGCTCTGTTGCCAAGTCTTGAGTGCAGTGGCACGATCTCGGCTCACTGCAACCTCCACCTCCTGGGTTCAAGCAATTTTCCTGCCTCAGCCTCCTGAGTAGCTGAGATTACAGGCTCCTGCCACCATGCCTGGTTAATTTTTGTATTTTTAGTAGAGACGGGGTTTTGCTATGTTGGCCAGGCTAGTCAAACTCCTGACCTCAGTGATCCGCCTGCCTCGGCATCCCAAAGTGCTTGGATTACAGGTGTGAGCTACTGTGCCTGGCCTAAACCTCTTTTCTTTATGAATTACACAGCCGTAGGTATTTCTAGCAATGCAAAAATGGACTAATACAGAAAATTGGTACCGAGGAGTGGGGTGTTGCTATAAATATACATGAAAATGTGGAAGTAGCTTTGGAACTGGGTAATAGACAGAGGTTGGAGGAGTGTGGGGGACTCAGAAGGAAAGGAAGATGAGGGAAAGTGTGGAACTTCCTAGAGACTGATTGAATATCTATGACTAAAATGATGGTAGTGATATGGACAGTAAAGTCCAGGCTGAGGAGGTCTCAGATGCAAATGAGGAACTTATTGGGAACTGGAGCAAAGGTTACTTTGGTTACACCTTAGCAAAGAACTTGGCTGCATTGTGCCCCTTCTCTAGGGATCTGTTGAACTTTGAACTTGAAAATGATGATTCAGGGTATCTGGTGGGAGAAATGTCTAAGCAGCAAAGCATTCAAAATGTAGCCTTGCTGCTTCTAACAGTCTATGCTCATATAGACTGAAGGCATTTCAGAGACCTTCATGGCAACACCTCCCATTACAAGTCTGAAGGCTTAGGAGGACAGAATGATTTTGTGTGCCAGGTCCAGGGCCTCACTGCCCTGTGCAGCCTCAGGACATTGTTCCCTGCATCCCAGCTGCTCCAGCTCCAGCCATGGCTCAAAGGGGTTCAGGTACAGCTTGAGCCGCTGCTTCAGAGGGTGCAAGCCATAAGCCTTGATGGCTTCCATGTGGTGTTAAGCCTGCAAGTGCACAAAACGTTAAGAGTTGAGGCTTGAGAGCCTCTGCCTAGATTTCAGAAGATGTATGGAAAAGCCTGGATGTCCAGGCAGAAGCTGCTGCAGGGGTGGAGTCCTCATGGAGAACTTCTATGAGGGCAGTGCAGAAAGGAAAACTGGGTTTGGAGCCCCCACACAGAGGCCCCATTGGGGCATTGCCTAGTGGAACTGTGAGAAGAGAGCCACTGTACTCCAGACCCTAGAATGGTAGATCCACTGACAGCTTGCACCCTGTGCTTGGAAAAGCCCCAAGCACTCAACCCCAGCTCATGACAGCAGCCATGGAGGCTAAACTCTGCAAAGCCACAAGGTGGAACTGCCCAAGGCTTTGGGAGCCCACTCCTTGCACCAGTGTGTCCTGGATGTGAGACATGGAGTTAAAGGAGGTTATTTTTGAAGCTTTAAGTTTTAATAATTGTCCTGCTAGGTTTTAGACTTGCATGGGGCCTGTAGCCCCTTTGTTTTGGCCAATTTCTCCCTTTTGGAATGGCAGTATTTACTCAATACCTATACCTCCATTGTATCTTGGGAGTAACTAATTTGTTTTTGATTTTATAGGCTCGTAGGTAGAAGGGACTTGCCTTGTTTCAGATAAGACTTTGAACTTTTGAGTTAATCTGGAATAAATTAAGACTTTGTGGGACTGTTGGGAAGGCATGATTGTATTTTGCAATGTGAGAAACATGAGGTATGGAGGGCCAGGGGCAGAATGATATGGTTTGGATCTGTGTCTCCACCAAATCTCATGTCAAATTGTAATTCCCAGTGTTGGAGGTGGGGCCTGGTGGGAAGTGATTGGATTATGGGAGTGGTTTTTTATGGTTTAATACCATCTCCCCTCGGTGCTGTCACTGCTATAGTGAGTTCTCATGAGATCCACTTGTTTAAAAGTGCATGGCACCTCCCCCTTCTCTCTTGCTCCTACTCTGACCATGTGTTGTGTGTGCTCCCCCTTCACCTTCTGCCATGATTGTAAGTTTCCTGAGATCTTCCCAGAAGCTGAGCAGATGCCAGCATCATGCTTCCTGTGTAGCCTGTAGAGCCATGAACTGATTAAACCTCTTTTCTTTATAAATACTCAGTCTCAGGTATTTATTGCAATGCGAGAACGGCCTAATACAAGGTGGGAGAGCTTTATGGTTTGGGGCTTTGTCTTCTCTGCTTTGAGCTGAGTTATGTGACAAAATTCATATCCCTCAACTACACTCCCTCCTGCAGGCTCTATTCCATGGCTTCCATTCTCAATGAGTTTCTAAAATGTATTACCTCCCCTTCAGGCCAAGGGTGGTAACTCCTTTTTTTTTTTTGTAGTTAGTTTCTAGGGACTTTAACATCTTTTATCAGTTCCTTATCCCCGTCCACATTTTATGAACATTCCTTGAATCACTTGAGTTGGATTCTGTTTTCTGTTGGTATTCTGTCTGATACAGTATTCTATACCTGAATTTCTAATATGGACATTAATTTATTTGGTGAAAAGCATAAAATATATTTTCAAAAATTCTGTCTGAATTTGGCATGTGACCTGGTACATTCAACTGAAGTTTTGTTGATTTGTGTGGTGATTTGAACAATGTAATCCATTAATACAAATGAACTCATTAAGGATATCTTTCATATTTGCTATCTTATTTGTATTCCATTCTCTTTATGACAATGATGAACAGTCCTAGAGATATCAAACTTTATTTCCACTGCAAAGATATGTTGCCTGGAGTTATGTATTCTGATCTAATACAATATTTGCCAAGTAATTGTGTAATTATTTCTAAGTTAATCCTAACAACCTTACTATGAACAGGGTCAATTTTATTATAATCTTTATTTTAGAACACTGGTTTCTGAGCGAGGAAAAATGATTTGCCTAAGGTTATATTATATGCTGGCTAAAGTTAGTCTAAAATACAGAGTTCCTTATTCTTTTTCTTGAGGCTGTTGGTTTAATGTGTCACTGGAAAAGTAATGTACCATCTAACACTAGGGTAGAGGATGTTGGATGTCTTTCCTTACTGATAACGCAAGCCATCATATTTAGTTTATGTTTGTTGATTGTTTCTGATTATTCTGATAAATGCCAAGGAATATTGGATAGTTTCATGATCTTTTTTCACCCCTTCAGTTCTTCTCTTATTTTCTTTCCTCCCATGCACCTTCATGAAACCACTGCTACAAAGGAAGGAAAAGAGATGTCTGAGGTAGGAGCGGATTTTCTAAAACGTCTGTCAGTCTAATTATACTCTCCAAGGGAGAAGTGTCCAATGGGTGGATCAAAGGCCAAGTAGTGCCCACTTGACTTAGGTCAGCTATTCAACCTGATATTTTAGTAAAAACTTTTAGAATTGTTTTAAAAGGCAACAAGCCCAATTAGACCACTTGTATGTGTTGGTATGATTAACTGCGTCACTCCTGTCAGCAGGGAATTTAAAGTTTTCTCAAAATGGGAAGACTGAGTTCACTTGTCACATATGGGGCACTTGCCATTAAAGTAAGAAAAGATAGCTTCAAGTTGATTTCTTTTTAAATGCTAAAATCAAAGATTGCTATGCTATACTGCATAATTTCATAGGAGAATATGTGCTGTGATCTGCACAGGTCATGTTCATGGTATGATAAAGATAATAAGCTTTCTTTGTAGTCCTGACCTTAACCACTGCCAGTTTTTGCCAAAAATGGAACTTAATCTTCTTACCAAATCACTCTTCTTCTTGAACTTTCTGTGCTCATCATCCAAGTCTTCTTGGACTTCCTGTGCTCATAATCTATTCAGTTGCCCATATATACAGGAGTCATTTTTTACTTTTTTTCATTCTATATATTTTACAGTCCAAAGGGAAAAGAGGTTGCTTTCATTTTCTTTTCCTAAATGGCTTGAGCTCAGGGAAACTATGGATTCTGAAGAATTGAAGAAAGGTATTTAGGGTAATCAAATCCCAATCTCTTGAGGGATTCGTGGATTTGAATAAATATGAATCATGCATTAGCTTTCTGTGACTCCTTTTTCTTTACCTACTGACTAGAAGACAGTATTCCTGTCTTAGTCCATTTTGTGCTGCTGTAACAAAACACCAGGGACTGGGTAACTTATAAAGAACAGAAATGTATTTTCTCAGAGTTTTGGAAGCTGAGAAGTCCAAGATCAAGATGTCAGCAGGTTCGGTTGTCTGGTGAGGGCTGCTGTTTTCCAAGATGGCACCATCCAAGACAAGCTGCACCTCGCTGAGAGTACACATGGTGTGTCTTCACAGGGCAGAAGGCAAGCTGACTGAAGGCAGCATGGAGCCTCTTTATAAGGGTCTTAATTCCATTCATGAGGGAGGACCCCTCCTGGCATAATCACCTCTTAAAGGCCCCACCTCTTAATACTGTTGCATTGGAATGAAGATTCACTATGAATTATTTTGAAGGGGATGAAAACATTCAAACCATAGCAATTGCCCATGAATCCATCATTGGCCTCCTTTTTTTCTTACTCTGTCCTCTTCCTCTGAGTGACTTCTCTCATGTGGATACTTTTGGCTGCCACCTGTGTGACGGTGAATTTAGCACATCCCTCCACTGAACCACAAACACAGGTTCAAACTGCCTATTGAGCATCTCTACTTGAACATCCTATGGGCAACTCAAAGTCAATGCGTTTGGATTGTATTCCCTCCCAATCTGTTTCTCCTCCTATATTCCTTGTCTTGAATGTCACCTATTCCCTCAGTCACCCTCATCAGAAGCTGCCCAGGAGCTGTCACTGTCTCTTCTCTATTTTCAGCCCTCCACCTTGTCCTTCAATAACTGCAATTCATTATCTGCCTTACAACTCCCACACATTAGTCCTACTTCTTGGAGGACATACTGCAATAGTCTCCAGATTGGCTTCTTTACTCTCTCTCTCTCTCTCTCTCCAGGTCTCATCAATTCATTCTACTCACATCATCCTCTGCTTAGAACCAATCCATCATTGAATATGAGGCCTTAGCTCAACTCACATGGCCTTAATGATCTGACCTCTCTATAGCCTCATCTGCTATTTCTCCACTTGTGTGTATCTTTGTAAGCTGCACAAACATGCCTTGCTGGTTCTCTTTCTTCGTGATTTCACACTTGACATATCATTGCTGAAGATTGTCTTTCCCACCTTTGAATCAAGCAAACTCCTACTCATCCTTCAAAACTCAGTATCATTTCCTTTAGGAACTGATCTCTGGGACTCCTGACTCATGTTTAGACTTTTGCACTGGGCTTCCATCCATAAGTCCATGTACATGCCTCTCTCATATCACTTATCACACTGCATCAATATGTTTCTCTCCAAGTTATCTGGATTTCATTTGAGGGCATTCACTGTATCATTTAAAAAATTTAATGTCATGTTTTATCAAAGTTTTACACGTACATACCTTTCAAAGTCAAATATTTCTTCAATGCTTATTATGAAAAAAAAGTTCCCAGGCCCCTATCCTCTATTCCCTGTTCATTACTGTCTTCCCCCCACCATCCTTTCCATCTCCCTCCATCCCAGCAGCCAACCACCTTCAACCTTTCACTGTTTCTATTTTGTAGTTACTTTCAAATCTCTATATAATATGCCTACATTTCTGTTTCTTGATTTTTAGATTTTAGGTTTTAGATTTTCTCTCTTGGAGATGTGGCTTTAGTTCTTTGAGCTCCCCTCTCCCTACTTCTACTGCCTTCATCCTCCTCAAATAGTTATGTCATATTTGTTTTGGTTTTGTCTTCCTAAAGACATGCCTTCTATCATTCTACACCAGTCTGTACAGGTTTCCTACTAGGACCCTCCCCTTACAACCATCCTGGAGATTATCTGTGCCTGTTGGATGCTATTTCCTGGAGACTGTGTTCTTTTCCATGACTCCTTCTTTTTGTTGGTCTATTCCATCATTTTGAAGGACTGTGTTCTTCAATTGTTTCCTGAAAAAGAACACATGATAATAAAAGATGTGAAAGAGGCTGGGCACAGTGGCTCACACCTGTAATCCCAGCACTTTGGGAGACCAAGGCAGGTGGATTGCTTGAGCCCAGGAGTTCAAGACCAGCCTGGGCAACATGGTGGAATGCCACCTCTACAAAAAATACAAACATTAGCTGGATGTGGTGGTGTCCACCTGTAGTCCCAGCTACTTGGGAGGCTGAGGTGGGAGGATGGCTTGAGCCTAGGAGTTCGAGGTTGCAGTGAGCCATGATCATGCCACTGCACTCCAGCCTGGGTGACACAGTGAGACCCTGTCTCAAAAAAAAAAAAAAAGATTTGAAACCATCATTTATTTTATTTATTTATTTATTTTTATTTATTTATTTATTTATTTATTTATTTATTTATTTATTTTTGAGATGGAGTCTCGCTCTGTCACCCAGGCTGGAGTGCAGTGGCACGATCTCGGCTCACTGCAAGCTCCTCCTCCCAGGTTCATGCCGTTCTTCTGCCTCAGCCTCCCGAGTAGCTGGGACTACAGGCGCCCACCACCACGCCTGGCTAATTTTTTTGTATTTTTACAAAAGTACAAAACAGCCAGGATGGTCTCGATCTCCTGACCTCGTGATCCACCCGTCTTGGCCTCCCAAAGTGCTGGGATTACAGGCGTGAGCCACTGCGTCCGGCCTGAAACCATCATTTGATTAAAATTTTGTAGGGTATAGAATTCTGGATGTAAATATTTTCTCCCTAATTTTTGGAGGCATGCACCACTGTCTTCTAGCTCCCAGTGTTGCTGTTGAGAAGTCTGATATGGGTATGATTCCCAGTCTTGGCATGTTTTGTGTTCTTTTTCTTTTCTGGAAGGTGTTGGTGTTTGTTTGTTTGTTTGTTTTTTCAGGATTCTGAAATTTCACAATGCTCTATCTTGGTTTGGGTTTATCTTAATCCATTATGGGTGCTAAATAATTTAGAAATGTATATTCTTCTTGTGGGAAATTTTTTTGAATTTGTCTTTATTCTTCCTGTTCATCTCTTCTGGAATTTTTATTATTTGGCTGGGCTCTAGTTTTTGTTTTTATTTTTTCATTTCTAGTTTTCTCTTCTTAATTTTGTTGTATTTCTTGGAGAGTTTTTAAATTTTGTTTACATCTCTATTAGTCATTTTTTCATCTCTAGTATCAATTTTTTAATTTTTAAGAGTTTTTTTCTTTTTAATTTTAATTTTTAGTTGTCTGAATGTTCCTTTCTATTTTTATTTCATTGATGCAATCTATTATATCCCTGAGGATATCCATGACAGGTTTTCATTTTACATTTCCTTCTTCCATTGCCCCTATTTCTTCTGAGTACCCTTCCCCTCCCTACTGGTTTACCTTAAACAGATATCCAGTGATCCTGGGGTGTCTAGTAACATTTAAAAATAAAATTATCCAGTTGCTGATTGGAAGTTCGTTATGCAAGGTCAGTGCTCGCTGCCTGTTGGGCTTTGCAGCTAGAGCCCAGCCAAATAATAACAGGCCACGTCTGGCTGGCCTGTTTCATTGGGACACCCCAATTCTTCTTTGGGCTGATCTGATTCCCACCCTGCTAATATCTTCCATTCTTCTTCTTGGGGAGCACAGACCTGACTCCTAGTAGTATAAGAGTCCTAGGGAAAATGGGAGCTGGGAGGAGGTCTCACCATTCAGTAGACTTTCCCCTAATTTGTCTTCGCACAGTAGTAACCCTATCCACCACTATCAGCTGTGCTCTGTGTGCCCCAGCCCAGAATACTTCTGGTTTACCCTCCTCAGAGAGCAAACCCCTATTCTTTTCCTGGCTGCTTCTTAAACACTTTTTAACCCAGCTTTCTGTTTTGAGCTTTGCGCTTATCCCTCCTTTTAGCAGTCACTGCTGCTGTGGATCCTGAATCTTTCTGGGGTTCTGTGTTGCAAATCACATTGTTTCTTGGTTTCCCCTTCTGCTGGCTTAGATGTCAGCTGTCTCTGGTCTAAAATCTCAGCCTCCCCTCCTCCACTGGCTTTTTAGCTTCACATTTTGTTGACTGCTGCTTAGCACCAGTTTCTTTGCCCTTGTGGTTGATGATTTTAGCTGTCATTTTAATGGGAATTAAAGAGGAAACAGCGGTAAATGCCTGCATTAAATTTAACTTCTTTAACTGGTAGAGCCCTCAGTGTTTTATTCCCCAGAACTTGGCATTTAATAGACACTTAGTGGAAGTTAATTGAATAAATATGTCAGTGCTCAGAACACAATACCCCCAAATATGGCACCTTGGCAACTGAGAAAACTGCAGAAGCGGTCGCTTTGACCTTACACTCCTTTCTATGTGAAAACTGTTGATAAAGGAATTGTCTGGAGGACAAGAAGAATCTGAACAAACAGGCTTTGCTAAGCTCCCCCGCAGTTTATTACCATTAGATCATATTCTTTGCATCAAATTATACTTCTATATCACTGTCCATTCTTCTTCCAACCTAAGCATTAAAATATGGATTTGCCTGGTTTGAGGGTCTTCATTTTTGGAGGCTCCCATGTTATGTAAAACTTCGGTTAAATAAATTTGTTATGCTTTTCTCTTGTTAATTTCTTTTTTCTAGATTAAATTCTATTCCTTTCTTATTTCTCTTTTGTAATTGTGTGAGAGATAAATAAAATAAATGTCTTTTTTGAGCAGTGGCTCTTTTCTATGGCTGTGCATTGGACTTGAAGGGAATCAGGATATGCCACCCCAAAATATGTCACTTTGGCATAAGGATTCTTTTGAGCTGAAGAGATCTGAGTTTCTGAAATTCCTTATCTACCTAAAAGCGGAGCCTCCCAAAAGAGCTCAATTTTCTTAAGTGCCTTCCCGGGGAGTAACTCTTATTTTCTCTTCTTGGCACTACGCTCAAACAAACGTCATCACAAGACTATCATATGTTCCATCTATTCTCCTAAGGGCCATTTATCTTTCCAAAAACTATTTGCTTTTCCACATGTGCCCTTTTCTCTCTTCCCTTTCCCCTACTAAGCTGGGTATGTAGACCCCAAGTTCTAATGATCCCTTTGAGTTACTCATCTCTGAGTGTCCCGTGTGCATAGATGATTGCATGATGCACATGCTAATAAAATTATATGCTTTTCTTTTGTTTATCTGCCTTTTGATAGTCTAATTTTACAAGGCCTCAGCCAGAGAATGAACCTAAGATGGGTGGGGAAAAAATAAAATACTAATGCCTGGGAACCGTCATCAGAAACTCTGATTTAACTAGCCTGGGGTGCAGCCTGGGCATTGGATTGTTAAAAGCTCCCCAGTGGATTCAAATGAGCAGCGAAGGTTGAGAACCAACTCCTTAAAGTATATTATAGATGACATATGTAAAAATAGATGCCATATTCTACGTTAAGTAAATCAGCTAGTCAGTAAGACAATAGCAGCAGAGATTTAGGGGTTGCACATTTAATCTCAACAAAAATTCTGAGCACTTTACAGTTTATTGCGTTGTCTGAATGAATGTAGCCAGCAGACTCAAAATGCCATAGATGTGTTGATTAGGAAGGTTTTGCTGATAGTTAGGGAGTTGCTTTCTTGTTATGCTAACCCAGACTTTTCTTCACTCTTCCCAGTTTTCAAGACAATGTTTAGCTTCCTCAAATGTTTATTTCCCCAGGGTTCACAGTCATCTCTTGCATATCGTAGACTTCCTGGAGTAGGCTGATGGAGGCGGAGATTTTCTCAGAAAACAAAAACCCAAGGATATTTGTGGTAGAGAAAGAATGAACTTAAATGCATCTCCTTGATGTGCTGGCTAAATATCTTAAGCTGTCCCGCTCTCCTTTCTCAAAATTCACTTCAGAGCTTCAATACTACTTATGGTTTGCTAAATTTTTTGCATTGATTTTGTTCACAGTGTTCTAAAGATGCATTCACATTTTTCTGCATCTGATTCTCAACTCCAAACATTAAGTCCTAAATTAATTTTAATGAGCCTGTGCTCTAAATATTAATTACTGTTTTGATCATGGAGTCATGACCAAATAGAAGTTTTCATTTGAAAAAATAATGAATTGATCGATAATTGGTATATATGAAGGGTTTGATCCACTCAAAACTATAAAAAGAATGACACCTCAGAGGCTACCACTTGTGATTTGTAGAAGTGGATTTATCAGAGGAGGTTGGTAGGAAATGCTGTCTTGCACTGAATCAGGAGACATGAGCCCTACTGTTCTACCATGCAATGATACGTGGCCTTGGATAACTCCATTATGGAACTGTGCCTGTTTCTTCATACATAAAATAGAGTTGTTGGTAGGTATCTTCTTGGCCTACCTTCCACGGTTGTTGTAAAGATTTAAATAGTAACCTTTCTCACCACATCGCATTCACTAGGATGCAGGACTAATTTCCTTTTGTCAGTGCTTTTGAGTATCATTTAACCTAGATCTGTGGTTCTCAGATCTAACTGTAGTCTGTATCAGAATCACCTGGAGTGTTTGTTAAAACATTTTGCTGGGCCCCATCCTCAGAATTTCTGATCCAATGGTTGTGGCATGGGGCCCAAGAATTAGCCTTTCAAACAAGTTTCCAGGTAATGCTCATGACGCTGGACAGGGGACCACACTTTGAGAACCACTGGTCAAAAGCTCGTCTCTACATATGAAAGGCCCAGTAGACCCTCTTAGCAAAATTTGAGGTTAATTGATGGTGTACTCTACTTTTGCTTTCTGCTGTCATCACTTTCAGCTTCTCCACAGCTGAGAACTCTGATCTCCTCCCCATTCTTCTCCACTGTGCTTCTCCCTGGGCTCTCTTGCCTTGGTTTCCTTCCTCTTCTGTGTATGTACAGCCATGTGACTGGGTCTCTGCTCCTTTGGCTGCTTCCTGGTACCCTGCTTCCCATAACCTCCTGCTGCCCTTTGGCTTCTCTGGAAAGCTGCCTTCCCAATGGGCAGGACATAACCTCCAAGCCTATTCTTGCCTCAAGCTTTCCCGTCTCCTCTCACAATTTATTCATTCTCTGTGTAAACCTGAGAACTACTAGGTGAAAGTGTTACAGGAAAGGGATCCAGATCCAGACCCCGTGAGAGGGTTCTCAGGTCTCGTGCAAGAAAGAATTCAGGGCAAGTTAATAGAGTAAGGTGAAAGCAAGTTTATTAAGAAAAAAAAAAGGCATAAAAGAATGCTTACTCCATAGAGCAGCCCCAAGGGCTGCTGGTTGCCCATTTTTATGGTTATTTCTTCATTGTATGCTAAATGAGGGGTGGATAATCCATGCCTCCCCTTTTTAGACCACATAGAGTAACTTCCTGATGTTGCCATGGCATCTGTAAACCCTCATGGTGCTGGTGGGAGTAGAGCAGTGAGGACAATGAGAGGTCACTCTTGTGGCCATCTTGGTTTTGGTGGGTTTTAGCTGGCTTCTTAACTGCCACCTGTTTTATCAGCAAGGTCTTTATGACCTGCATTTTGTGCTGACCTCTTATCTCATTCTTTGACTTAGAATGCCTTGACCATCTGGGAATGCAGCCCAGTAGGTCTCAGCCTCATTTTACCCAGCTCCTATTCAAGATGGAGTTGCTCTGGTTCAAATGCCTCTGACACCAGGACTCAGTTGGGTGGTCTAATTAGACTAAAATGTTCATAGCTGATGTATTACCCCACTCGGGCTTCTGGATTAATTGACACTTTATTGCTCACTTCCTGGCTGCCAGAACCTGGGATGATAACTGGGTGCATATCTGTGAATAAAACATATATTATTTCTGCTTTTGTGGTGCTTACCATTCTGACTAATGAGGAAAATGAATTTTAGACAATGGACTGGGACCAGTAGGTGGAGATGATGCCCCTTTGATACCGTCAAATAACAGTAGGAGACGAGGGCTGCTGCTGGGGTCCTTGAGTCTCCTGCCCTGTGTGTCCCCAAGGGCCAGTTATGTCACCTTTCTTAAACTCTTAGAAGAGACAGCTAAATTGTAGGGTGAAATTGATGATTTCCAATTCTAGGGCCTTGAAAAAAAATAGTATTTCGACTAATATTTATTGAGGGCTTACCATGTGTCCAGGCCTGTTTTAAGAACTTTACATGATAATCCTCACATCAGCGCATTAGACAGGGTCTACTACTATCCCCATCCTGCAGATGAGAAAATGGAGGCACAGGTGGACTATATTCTTAGCTTATGGTCACCCCCTATCAAGGGGTGGGTAATCAGTGTTTGAATGTGAAATAATTTTTTGCTCAATGACAGTAACACCTTCCTGGGTACCCTGCCATTTCCCCTGGATATGTTTCTTGTTCTTTCAAGATGGGTTATGGAAACCACAGAAAAAAGACGTGCATGTCTTTTAGTCATTATTTTAGGGAAAGGCATTGTGTTTTTGCCCCTCAAAATCTGTGGAATCAGTTATTTACTGGCAAATGGATATGTGCTATTAAAAAATCCAGGTATGGGCCGGGCGCAGTGGCTTACACCTGTAATCCCAGCACTTTGGGAGGCTGGAGTGGGGCAGATCACAAGGTCAGATCGAGACCATTCTGGCCAACATGGTGAAGCCCTGGCTCTACTAAAAATACAAAAATTAGCTGGGCGTGGTGGTGAATGGCTGTAGTCTCAGCTACTCAGGAGGCTGAGGCAGGAGAATCGCTTGAACCAGGGAGTCGAAGTTTGCAGTGAGCCGAGATCATGCCATTGCACTCCAGCCTGGTGGCAGAGCGAGATTCCGTCAAAAAACAAAACAAAACAAAACAAAACAAAAAAACAGGTGTGTAACTTTACATCACTGTAAGAACACTCACTATAACCTGTCTACTTCTAAATGTGCTTCTCTGACTTTAGAGCCAGTGGACCGTGAGGGAAATTTGCCAGTAAAAATCAATGCTCCTTTATACACAGGCTAATTCCAAAGAATTATTGGTTTACATGACATCTCCATGACCCAGGTGAAAAGCTGAGACATTTTACAAGCACATAATACAATTACCCAAGGGAACTACATACAAGTAAAATACTAATGTAATACCAATTTCAAAAGAAATAAAAAGAAACTGTGAGTGACTTTGGAAAATATACGTAGTCTCATTTGTTGCTTTTCCCTATGGGTTTTCTAGCTCTTGAGCAATGGATTCCTAACCCAAGCTACACTCTAGAATCACCCCCAAATCCCTTGGAACAATGATATCAGAATCTCTGGGGGCTGGAACCCTGGCAGTAGTATTTTTTAAAGCTTTCCAGGTGATTCCAATGTGCAGCCAAAGTTGAGATCCACTGGCCTAGGGTCAGCTCAGGGTATCTTGTAGCAGTACTGATGTCTGCCAGTCTTCAGAGACAGAGGGAGAGGACCAGAGCAAAATAGCAATGTTTTCCTTCCTGCAAGTGTTTAGGAAATATTAATGAGCACCCTGACATTTGTCTGATCGCCATCATCCGGAACATTCTGCAATAATTTATCCAACAAGTAATTTAATTAGCATGGTGGAAAGCAAAGCACATCATGAACACGTAGGACACTAATAAACTGACTAGAAGCAGCTCACGATGAGACGATAGATTATGACATTTTGAAAGAGATATAGAATTAAGTACATGACGAGAGCTTAATAAAACCCTGATTGAATCAAGGCTCTGTTACCTGATAGGTGAAATGAATACAAATGGGGAAGCAAGATGGAAATTGTGTTATTCAGGAAAACTGTACAAGTGGTGAGTTTGGAAAGAGGTTCTGTAGAATCTGTTCATTTAAGCAGATATTCTTAGAATAGTAGCAATAATCTATCAATCACTTCACTCAGGGATTTAGTTTCAAAGTAAATTGTATTACCTTTCAGGTACCAAAATATTTAATAATAAACTAGCTTTGAATTTGCAAATAATCATTTCTTTAAAGTGTTAGCTCAGAAACTGATTCTGTTGAAGGGATTTCTCCTTAGTTCAGCTAAAGATGGGGTCCTTGTCACATGGCCATGAAATATTAGGCTCGCAGACACTTTGAAGGGTGAGAAAAATGGGATTTATTGGGCAAAAAGGAAAAAAGGGAAACAGGGACCCTCAGCAGAGTGAGAGTCCTGCTCTAGTGGGCTTCCTGCCTCACAGACTGAATCCCAGGTTCCACCCAGGAAGAGGAGGGGCCAGGCTCCTCCCCACTGCAAATGGCGCTTACTTCTGTGGCTTCACCCCAGTGCACACTCCTCCCAGTGCGCAGGTGGTTGGAATTTCAGTGGGGACCCCTTTACACTTGGCTCTCTCAATTCCACATTGTGAGTCAGCAGTATAACCAGGGGGAAAAAAAAAGCATTCAGGATCCATTCAAAAATATGCTTCTTAGACTTTCTGAAGGATTACTACAGAGTTCTTCCGATTTTTTTTTTATTTAATATACTCACACGTTTTGCTCATGAGCTTATTAGCATACGTGTGTATTGGTTAAAAAAGGACTCTGAGGCTGGGTGCAGTGGCTCAAGCCTGTAATCCCAGCACTTTGGGAGGCTGAGGCGGGTGGATCACCTGAGGTCAGGAGTTCGAGACCAGCCTGGCTAACATGGTGAAACCCCGTCTCTACTAAAAATACAAAAACTAGCCGGGCATGGCGGCAGGCTCCTGTAATCTCAGCTACTTGGGAGGCTGAAGCAGGAGAATCGCTTGAACCTGGGAGGCAGAGGTTGCAGTGAGCCGAGATCGCACCATTGCACTCCAGCCTGGGGGACAAGAGCGAGACTTCGTTCAAAAAAAAAAAAAAACCAGACTGGAGTCAGATAATCTGGGTACCATTCCGGCTTCACTGCTGGCTAGCTTCATGACTTTGGGCAAGTTAACATCATCTTCGTGCCACAGTTTTCTCATCTGTAAAATGGGGATAATAACCTGCCTCACAGAGTGGTCGTGAGAAGAAATGTGTTATTTGTAGAATTCTCTTACTGGGTTCTGGCACACAGCACCATATGCCTGTTAACCCTGCAATTACAAGGACAAAGAACTAATTTCTGGATCCACACACTCCTTTCCCTCTTTTTCTCTTGCCTTTTGTCTGTCTTTAGGCCATTTCACTGTTAATTAGCACCTCCATCTTATCATGAGTGACAGAAATTAAGATAGGAAATCGAGACAGTCAATTTTGGTATTATCACCTAGTTAAAATATAAAAAGTCTGAAGACATTGACAAAAATGAGATTTGGGGTTGTCTATAGAATTCAGTTATCTGTGTTCTTCCCAGAACCTGCAATTCTCCCAACTTGTCCTTTGACATGGATAATTGAAGATTAGTCCAAACCATTGGCATAAAACTCCAGATATATGTTAGAATCATTGGAGATGTTTTGAAAAATGCCTTTGCTCTGGTTCACCCCTAGATTACTGTCATTGGAATCTGCATGGTGGTTTTTTTTTTCTTTCAGAAAAAAGAAGATTAGAAGGGAAGGAAAGTTCCTTCTTTGACTGTTCGTGTATTGAGCTGGCCTTCTGTTTTCTAAGTCCGGCTGGTGTTTAGAGGTGTTGTGTGTTTTCTGAGTGCTTTTGTGGGTTATTGGACCCCAGCCCCATGAGCGATTTTTCACCTGCACAGCCCCTAATGCCAGTGATAACACTGCTCCAGCTCATCCCTTACACTTGGGCATCCAGCCTCTGCTGTAGCTACTGCAGGTCCCATCCCTTCTCTAGTGACCCTGTTATACAGGATCTAAAACTATCTCCAGTGGATCATGAGAAACACTCATGCTTCTTTTTCCCTGACAAACTTGAAGTCCAGGCTCATTCCTTTGGCAGCCACCTTTCCCTCAGCACCATTGTATCAGCTGGTCAGCCCATTATTTATCCTCCAGATTTCTCAGAGGGGAGTTAGTCACTAGTGTACTGGGTCCTTCTAATTTCAGGGTACACATATCACGCTCTGCAAATGATCCCTCTGTAGTTCCTTTCTCTTGGTTCACAACAAAGAGATGAACACTTCCCAGCTCTGACGGCGGACTAAGACTCATGCCACAACTCTCTTTACAGAAAACTTCTTCCTTCTCTCCAACCTCCAAGGGCTCTGAAAGAGCTAGAAAGAGAGAAGACACTGTAACCCCTTTCTCCCCAGAATATGCTCCATCTGGTGGGAGGGGAAACAGTTGTGACTTGAATGAAGCTGGAAGGTTTGATTAATAAGTAAGGGTGACCTTTCTAATTTCTAATTTGAAACTTTGCTTGGCCTTTAGCGGAATTATAGGACTTCGTAATTTTGAAACTAACCAGAGAGTTAGGAGATTGCTAGCCTTTTGATCCAGAAAGAGGGAGGAACCACCTCAGCTAAATAACATTAAAGTTATAGTGGGATAATAAAATTAAGTTGCTTTGTGATTATATCCACTAAGACATACTTGCTGAAGTACAGGGTTACATGGAGATCCAGACAGGATCAATTAGCTGTAAAATGAATTCTCAAGAAATTTAAAATATTAATGAGGTTTAGGTTAACAATTCTATAAACTACTTGAATGTATGAGAACATCTGCTTACAATAATGTCTATGGTTTTATATATATAAAATATAACAGTTGTTATTCATTTTTTTCAGACCATAGTTAGTGATCAATTTTTTAAATTTTATTTTAATTTTCTAAAAATTGAATAGAGAGGGGGCTGGTCTCAAACTCCTGGCCTCAAGCAATCCTCCCATTCCCAAAAGTGCTAGGATTATAGGCATGAGCCACCATGCCCAGTCCTTTCGTACTTTGAGACCACTCCATATCATCACTTTATTGGATCTTTCTCTCTGGTAGGGGCACAATATTACACACAATTCTATTTTTTTTAGGAAATGGAAATATTGTTAAGTAAACATTTTATTTTTTAAAATGTAATGTTGACAACACTTCCTTAATTTGCCATATATATTAATTCACGAAAAGAATTCTAGTCTCCTTCTCTAAATAAAAATGATGTTGAATATCTCTTCCTGAACTTATATTTCACACCTATTAGAATGTTTATAATTAAAAAGACCAACTATACCAAGTGTTGTTGAGAATGGAGAGGAAACAGAACTCTCAAAGATTACTATTGGGAATGCAAAATTACAACGACTTTGGATAGCAGTTTGGAAGTTTCTTACAAAGTTAAATGTACACCTATCATAAAGGACAGCTATTCTACACAAAGATATTTACTAAGAGAAATGGAAGCATATGTCCATACATAGACTTATATGTGAATGTTCATAGCAGCTTTGTTTGTAATAGCCAAAAAGGGAAACAGCTTAAATGTCAACATTTCATTGATGTCAACCACCAAAAAGTGACCAAATAAACAAACTGTGGTATATCCCTACAATGGAATACTATTCAGCAATAAAAATTAACAAATGATACCCACACACACACAAAAAGAATTCTAGTCTCCTTCAAATTGTCAATCAAATGTTGACAATCTGATTTTTTGATACTGAGAATTCCTTTGCTCACCATCATCATAAGTCATCTTATGAAAATTAGACTTCAAGTGGGATGGTTTTGGATTGTGGAAGAGAGACAGTAAGAAATTATCCATTGTAACTGTACTTGTTAAACCAGAAATTCCCTGGCCTGACGCAGATGTTTTAAAAGCAAAGAGATTAATTATGCTGTATTTTTGTAATCATCTTATTTTTTGATGTTTCATTTCTCAGCAAGTCTTGAATATTGAGTTTATGTGGTCTCTGGGGAAACTGAAGCTCTCCCCAATTCTCATCCAGTCCCGTCTCAGGACAGTGATAAATGGACCCCACCACTCTGTTGCAGTTGTCAGGGAGGGAGGGGAAGGTATTCACTAGTAGGTGTCTTAATATTTCAAGTCAAATAAAAATGATTTTGGCTTATCTCTGTTTTTCCATTATCTTCTTTTCTCTCCATCCATGCATACAGTTCATAATTGGCTACATAAATTAAATAATTCACAATAAGCCTAAATCTTCTCTAAATGCAGTTTCATTAACATTAAAAATTACCGGAGCAGTCGGTCATGTCAAATCATTGTATTGATTCGAAAACATACTAATTACCACAGGATCTGTGATTTCAACTTAAGCACTATGAGTCGGGGGACAAAAATATGGAAAAAAGTGACAGAGCAAATTGGTGCATGAAGTTAGGGAATGCAGAAGATAAGCCTGAAGTAACTTGCAGTGCCAGCAAGCAAGGAAAAAAAGAAAGAAAAAAGAAAGAAAGAAAGAGAGGAAAAAACACACTGTATTAGTCCGTTCTTACACTCCTATAAAGAACTACCTGAGACTGGGTAATATATGAAGAAAAGAGGTTTACTTGACTTATAGTTCCACCGTCTGTACAGGAGGCATGGCTGGGGAAACTTTAGGAAACTTACAATCCTGGCGGAAGAGTGAAGGGGAAGCAAGCACCTTCTTCACATGTGGAGCAGGAGAGAGACAGTGAATGGGGAAGTGCTACACACTTTCAAACAGCAAGATCTCTTAATAACTCACTCACTATCACGAGAACAGCAAGGGGGAAGTCTGCCCCCATGATCTAATCACCTTCCACCAGGTCCCTCCCCCAACATGGAGAATTACAATTCAACATGAGATTTGGGTGGGAACACAGAGTCAAACCATATCACACACATAATGAAATGGTATGTAAAAGAGACAAAGCAACCCATTGAAAGATGGGTTTCAATTTTATAGATGGATGCTGCCTGATTCATGAATCACCAATAAAAGCCAATTTGATCTTTGAACTCAATTTGTTGAGCTGCCTAGGCTGGAGTGCAGGGTGGGATCTTGGCTCACTGTAAGCTCTGCCTGCCGGGTTCATGCCATTCTCCTGCCTCAGTCTCCCAAGTAGCTGGGACTACAGGCGCCTGCCAACATGCCCAACTAATTTTTTTTGTATTTTTAGTAGAGACAGGGTTTCACCGTGTTAGCCAGGATGGTCTTGATCTCCTGACCTCGTGATCTGCCCGCCTCGGCCTTCCAAAGTGCTAGGATTACAGGCATGAGCCACTGCACCTGGCCTCGGGGGGATTTTTAATAGTTCCCAGATCTTATAAAGAAGCTTGTATGGGGGAGGTGGCAGGATCAAGAAATGGAGCTCTTAAATCAGGCGAAAGCTGAATGTTGATGAGGCCTCAGCCTTGGAGGGGGTTTCTTGCCTATTGCTAACCCCCATGAAGAAGAGGCAGGAAAATTTCCTTTACCCTTCTGAAATATAACACTGGACACTTAATTTTTAGGTGCTGAAAATCAGCTATGGAATTTTGTTTTTTGAGAAGTGAAAACTGAAGAAATTTGAATAAAATGTGAACTCAGTTAATAAATAATGTATCAATACTGGCTCATTAACTGTGATAAATATATCATCCTAATATAATACAATAAACTGGGCATGGGGTATATGAAAACTCTCTGTACTATCTTCATAACTTCTCTGTAAATCTAAAACTATTCTAAAATTTAAAAATATTTAAAAACAAGTTTAAGCATTATAGAATATAAGTGGAATTGATGCAGTCCAAGTTACTGCCTCTAAAAAGAAAAGAATATGGCCACGGGAATATCAGGAGTGGGAGCAGATGGCAGGTGAGTGATATGGCCAAGGAATAGTATTATGTTGTGAAAGACAGGAGAATCTTTCACAGTTACGTAATTATGCTTTAGAGCTATTCTGTTCTGCATGTCATAAAATGTCTCCAAATATACAAAAAAAGATAGGAGAAGAATAAGGCCCTTAAAAGAGCTCTGAATAAAAGCCAAGTCATCAAATTCACCTAAAATTAAAGAAATTGCTTTCTATAAAGATGGAGCATTATTAGATTCTTTATTTTGAAAAGTCCAGAAGAATGGTATCATTGAGAAGGATGAATAGAGCTGGCTTCACCATGACTGTGATTTAGCTGCCTGTGTGACTACATTTAGGTCAGGAGCAACAAAGGAGGGTGCTTTGGGAAGGAAGAAAAGATATGTCCTCCTCTGTCTTTTCTGTTGGTAATCTGGAAGAAGCAGTTAAAGAACAGATTTTAGGGGAAGAGGGTGTTGAAGGAGATGTCATTAAAAAGCAATTGATGAAATGTGAGCTCCTTCTGCAGCTGCCATGCAGCAGAGCCTGCCTAATGTCAATGTCCATCTCCCACCAGCCTCTGCACAGATCCAGGAGGCCATTGATCTACAAGCTCTGTGACAGGAGAGGTCAATAGGAATGTCCTAAAAAAGATTATGTGGCTGTATTAGTCCATTTTCATGCTGCTGATAGAGATAAACCCAAGACTGGGCAATTTACAAAAGAAAGAGGTTTAATTGGACTTACAATTCCACGTGGCTGGGGAAGCCTCACAATCATGGTGGAAAGCAAAAAAGAGCAAATCAGGTCTTACATGGATGGCAGCAGGCAAAGAGAGAGAGCTTGTGCATGGGAACTCCTCTTTTTAAAACCATCAGATCTCATGAGGCTTAATCACTAACAGGAGAACAGCATGGGAAAGACTTGCCCCCATGATTCAATTGCCTCTCACCCAGTCCCTTCCACAACACTTGGGAATTCAAGATGAGGTTTGGGTGGGGACACAGACAAACCATATCAGTGGCCAATAAGACTGAGATACCCTGTAATTTACTGGCCCCTAATCTGTCAAAATATCCATCTGCATATTACAGTCTCTAAGGAATGGTACAGTAAATAAACTATTTATTTATTTTGAGACAGAGTCTCACTCTGTCGCCCAAGCTGGAGTGCAGTGGCATGATCTCGGCTCACTGCAACCTCCACCTCCCAGGTTCAAGCAATTCTCATGCCTCAGCCTCCTGAGTCACTGGGATTACAGGCATGCACCACAACACCTGGGTAATTTTATTTTTGTTTTTATTTTTTGTAGAGATGGGGTTTCACTGTGTTGGCCAGGCTGGTCTCGAACTCCCAACCTCAGGTGATCCCCATGCCTCGGCCTCCCAAAGTGCCAGGATTACAGGTGTAAGCCACTGTGCCTGGCCAAGTCAAAGTATTTAACTTTAATAACTCACCATTGCTCAGAATTATTTGGCCCTGCAATACTCTTCTCTCTTCACAGTAGTCCATTTTCCCCTCGAATAGTGGAGGTGCACTCCAGTTTGGAAAAACTTCTCTTAAAAAGCTACTATGATGTGACTTTATAAGTAGGCAAAGCTGTAAGCAGATGTTTGGGCTGTATCATAGACATGGAAAACTGTAACTACTAGAGCCAGGCAGGTAGAATTCCATGCTCAGTGTTTACCAGCTGTGTGACCTTGATCCAGTTGTTTAACTACTATGTCTCATTTCCTTATCTGTGAAATGGAATGAATAGAATGAGAATACCCACTTTGCAACTTGCTTTTTTAAAATAAAGATATCTGTCAAGTATCTAGTGTATGCTTGATATGACCATGGTGCTGAATAAAAAGAGTTATTAGGTTGGTACAAAAGTAATTGAGGTTTTTGTATTGTTGGAATTTGCGTTTAATATTGGAATGCATTCTTTAAAAAATGTGGTTGTGTTATACGTCATTTTAACGGGTATTTCTCATTTTACGTTTTTTGCTAACGACTTATAACTTGCTGTTTATTTTTTGTTTAATTTAGCCTATGAAAACGATGTTAGACATAAAGCAAATTAAAGTGGCTTTCTTATTCGAATTCAAAATGGGTCATAAAGCAGTGGAGACAGCTCGCAACATAAATGACACATATGGCCCAGGAATGAATGTACAGTGCAGGTGGTTCAAGATGTTTTGCAAAAGAGACGAGAGCCTTGAAGATGAGGAGCACAGTGGCTGGGCATCAGAAGTTAACGACCAGTTGAGAGCGATTATCAAAGTTGATCCTCTTACAACTACAAGATAAGTTGCCAAAGAACTCAACGTCGATCATTCTATGGTCCTTTGGCATTTGAAGCAAATTGGAAAGGTGAAAAAGCTTGATAAGAGGGTGCCTCATGAGCTGAGTGAAAATAAAAAACAATTGTTGCTTTGAAGTGTCATCCTCTTTTATTCTATGCAACAACAAACCATTTCTCTATTGCATTGTGACATGCCACAAAAAGTGGATTTTATATGACAGCCAGCAACGACCGGCTCATTGATTGGATTGAGAAGAAGCTCCAAAGCACTTCCAAAAGCCAAAATTGCACCAGAAAAAGGTCATGCTCACTGTTTGGTGGTCTGCTGCAGGTCTGATCCACTACAGATTTTTGAATCCCTATTAAACCATTACATCTGAGAAGTATGCTCAGCAAATTGATGAAATGCTCCAAAAACTGCATCGCTTGCAGCCAGCATTGATCAACAGAAGGGGCCCAATTCTTCTCCACAACAACTCCTGACCATGCTTTGCACAACCAATGCTTCAAAAGTTGAACAAATTGGGCTACGAAGTTTTGCCTCATCCGTCATATTCATCTGACCTCTCAACAACCGACTACCACTTCTTCAAGCATCTCGACAACTTTTTTGCAGGGAAAACACTTCCACAACCAGCAGAATGCAGAAAATGCTTTCCAAGAGTTCATCCAATCCCAAAGCAGGGATTTTTATGCTACAGGAATAAGCAAACTTATTTCTCTTTGGCAAAAAGTATTGATTGTAATGGTTCCTATTTTGATTCATAAAAATGGGTTTGAGCTTAGTTACAGTGATTTAAAATTTACGGTCCGAAACTACGATAACGTTTGCACCAACCTAATACTATCACTGTTGCCTTGGAGCCGCTGGTGAACTGTGTGACTCTCTCCAGCATCACATACAGAAGGCTTTAAATTCTTTAAAGAAGAAATTAAAGGCAAGTTTTCATAAAGTAATTTTTAAAGATTGAGTCAAGAAAGATAGCTGCGTTCTGCTTTAAAATCTGATGTTAGTTGTATCCTAAGAATGAATACAATATATTTTGTATATTGCATATCAGTAACAATTATGATGTCACTTATTATTTGAATTTAAAAGAGGATGCTGAATGGAGCTTTTTTTCTGTTTTCTTGGAAGTTTAGTTGAAGCCGTAAAGCAGAGAAAATAAGCAAAAGATGCCTCCACATACTAAAATGAATTGCCTGACATGTCTAAGCTAGATCTACTGAAAGATATTAGATCCTGTCTGATATAATAGGCATCAAAACTATCACTCACCTCCAGCCACCGTCAGCCTATATAAGAGAAGATGATCACCAAGGAAGGAAAGCTGTTGGCCTAGTGGGGCCAGCATGGCATTTCCTACCCTCCTGGACAAGTACTGGGGATCTAAGAGGCATGCTAACCGCAATTGGGGTTGTCTCAAGGGGAGATATTTGTATCTCACTTCCAGCTCCATGTTCACTGAGCTGCAGATACTCCGGGGCCCACCAGGTGCACTAAAGTGGAGGAGGTGGAGCATGGCAAGAAGTTGGCATGGGTTTTCCGTAGACCAGGGCCCCTGTGAATATAAACACTGATGCCTGATCTCTGTCTAGAATATTGTGAAGATAGGTAGGCAGCTGAAGAAGCCCCTTAACCCACTGACGGAAGGCAGAGAGAGAGCTAGGGCTTCCTCATTTGCTGTGGAAAGATGCATGAGGTCCTCAAGGATGGAGAGAAATAGCAGTTGCAGATGGTCACCAGAGAGAGAGGCCTCTACGAGTCTGCTGAAGAGTTCATTGTCTATGTCAGGGAATGAGAATATCCTGAAGGTGTGCAGTGAGGATGGGGGAGGGCTCCACAGAACCCTAAATGATGCCTTGACAAAACCAGCACATGTAGGCCTGCCAGAAGGAGACCAGAACAGCCCATCAGCACTAGCAGGGATAGCACCAGTGACACTGGGCTTTTTCCTGCCTTCCTCTAATCTCTCTCCCTTCCCCTAATTCTGAAGCTCCAGAAAGTTCAGTGGAGAAAGGTCAAAGTCCTTACATCAATCCTTCCCTACTGTAGGGTTCTGAGCCAACTGTGAGTTGGTGGAGAGCGGAAGGATAGAGGGAGAAGCTATGAACTGGCTGTGAAGTTCAAGTTTTGATACTAGATAGAATCGGACCTTTTAATACTCCCTAATCAGTTAGGCACTAACTAAAACTGTTTTCAAAAATAGCTGGAAGTGATAGGAAAACTATGAGCTCTACCTTAAGCTGTCATCAGGGAGTGGGGAGAGGAAATCCAAGACTGCAAAAGTGAAAGTGGTTTTTGGTTTTACCCCATTGATTAAACTCATTTTAAAAACAAGCAACTGTTATTTTAAAATAGAATATTCTATAGAAAAAGCCTTATTGACAGAACAGGCCATTGAAATCTTTTTCTTGTCCTTCGCAGACATGCAGGCCCAGGGAAGGATAAATGGAAGCATTTATGCTTTCTGAACTTGGAGCCTGCATGTATCTCTTCTGCAAGACAAGCTTTGCAAATCCCACTTGAGAGCAATGTGGTATAAGTCGTTGGTTTGTGAAGACAGGTTTTAGAAAAAGAACCATGGTATTTTCTGGAAGATATGTAATGTTTTGAAGAGGATGAGGTAAGGACCTAGCACTTATTAATCATTTATTATTTTGCCTATTTACCTGACAACCCGGCAGTGTGATAGATGCCTTATCTCATTTAATCTTTCCTACAATAATATGAGGTAATTATTCATATACCTATTTTGCAGATGAGGAAGTTGGGCCTCAGGAATATTATAGAATTTTCCCAAACTCATCTGGTTAATAAATGTATTTGATTCAAAAGCCATTCTGTTTCTACCACGTTGAATGACCAAAACTTGCAAAAGAGAATATAAACCTCATCATGTTTAATTTCGAAAGAGACGGACTGGTAACAGATAGTTTACAGCTGTAGCAGGATTTCTTGTGTTTGTTGTTAAGAAACTTGATAAGAAAGATGGCTGCTCCCTAAAGGAAAGAAAAGGAACAATTCAAAGCAATATGAACTTCAGGTAAGGTTGAGGCAGTGCCGAGCAGTGTCTGGAAAGAGAATTCTCTACACTAGATTAAACAGAGTTGAATCCAATGAAGTGGGAACATGGAAGGCCGCAGAAAAGCTGACATAAAGCAGAGCAAAGGAACAGTAAAGACACTGGGAGCAGAGGTTGTGTTCAAATGGGCACAGTCGGGGATGAGTACCTCTAAGGAGCATCAGTGGCCCCACACCAATGAGGCCCGGCTCTCCTCCCCAAGTTGACCTAGGGGTGTTTGGTGAACATCAGGGAAGAAGGTTTTGGGAAGCTCTCAGGCAGGCTTCTCGGAGTCCAGTCAAGCTTTCAAGGCTGTTGCCATTCCCAAATGGATCTTTTGTGAAACTCACCCAAATCAGAAAAGTCACCTGAGGTCACATTATAGAGAGCTGGAAGAAGGACATTTTTCCAAATAAAATTTAAAAAGTGTTTATTTTTAAACTGTCCCTGTTCACTTGGACAAGTATCTCCAAATAAACCAATGGGCTTTGTTTGGGTGTGCTTTTATTAGTGCCAAAGGATACTCCCCTCTACCACTGCATATAAACAAACATCCTACCGTACTCTCATTCCCATTCCTGGAGAATTAAAAATTTTGCGCTCAGTTAAAAATCTCTATGTAAGCATCCCTAAGGGGATAGGTTTGGGGCGGGGAAGTGGTCTAAGCCCAGTCTTAGAAACTCTCTAAAAGAGATGGCCCACCTGCTTCCCTTTGTCTGTGTCTCCTTTAACAATCTGCCCTTTCCAACACCTCTGACCTAGAGAAGCTCACCACGAAACACAGTCCTTGTTTTTTTCTCTATCCCGCATTGAGTTGCATCGGGGAGGGGTAAAGCAGACACATTATAATTCAAGACCAGCAGAGTTGTGGCATTTGAAAAGGGTCAAGTCTCCTTGTTCCACTTTGTCAGTCTTGGCCACTTTTCTCTCTTTGCTCTGAACCAAACTGTGACCACTGAAAGAGAACACATGTTGTCATGGAAAGAGCATGGGCTTGAAGTTATAGACCAGGGTTCCAATCCGGCTTTGTATAATCCTAGGCAAGTTACAGAATCTGTTTCCTTGTCTGTAAAATGCAGAATCCCTGCATTACTGGTTAGCATTTGAGCTGTTTTAATGATTAAATAAGATAATGTCTGCAGAGCACTCAGTAATAATCCTGGGACGTGATTAGACAATAAATAGTCTTTTCCTTCCTTCGACATCTTACCTCAGTGTTTGCAGAGCTGCCTGCTGCTCTTTAAAACTGCAGTTTGGGCACCCTGAAAATGAGTAGGAGCCAAGAACACCAGTATGCCCAGATTTCAGAGCACGCTCATTCATTCTGCCAGGTTCCTTCACACTTTCCAGGTCTGTGTCCTGAATTTCTCTTGGCTGAATTAACTGAAATGGCCACAGGAGGTATGTTCTTTTGCAAGTGCTACTGACACCTGTTTTCATTCTTCTTGACATCAGAGCAAATCTGCATTTCTGATGATGTTGCTGGTGACGGGCTGCCACACAGCAGGCTCTGATTTGGGAGCATCTTGACAGAATCCCCTTGAGAAATTCCTTGAGTGGAAATAAACTGCTTGCACCATGAATGAGTTTGTAAGAATTCCTTCCAAACCTCAGGCTCCATCACTAAAGATGGACAAAATGTGGGTGGCGCCTCCAGTGCTACCCGTCTTCATATCTTCAAAAGGCATTTGATGCTACCATATCTTCAAAAGGTATTTGCACTCTGTAACAAATATTTTGTATGGGATTTTGTTTTGTTAGCATGATGGTGAGGATGATGTAATATGATATAAACAAAAATAAATCATTGATATTATTTTGAAATACTAATTGATGTATTTTTTGTTCCTTTTATTTTATTGCTTTGAAACATTAAAACTAGATAGTGAGGCTGAGATTCCTTGTTTTACGAGAACAGAAAAATATCTGCTATGAACTGAGAAATAAAAATAAAATCCTAAGACCTTCAACCAACTGAATAGACCTCCTCTTGGCCAACAGGACCCCAGAGTAACCATGAAAAAAACTGAGTTCTCGGCCGTGGCAGGATAGGAGGTTAGACACACTTCATTATATACCTGTCCTTGCTAACCACCATCAGATTCGTTCCCTAAGGGCTAAACATAAGCCATCTTTTTCAAAAGACCCCACCACTGACATCAAAAACTGCTTAATGCTATCCCTCCTTTTTGCCTGATAAGGGACAATCAATCACAGAAATCTGATAAGAGAGCTCCAGTCCATGGAGAATGAACAGTAAGGGTTTGTGTGTTCTCTGCTTTACCCTTTGATGTCAGTGTGCCAAAACCTCTACCCTGTGATCATGCTAAAACTGCCATTTTTTGTACATGGGGCCCATGTATGAAGCTCATTTGCACATGTGCACGTTTCTTCTCTCATAAATATTTGAGGAGTCTTTAAATAGCTTATTGAATACTTATATTCAGCCACCTCACTCAACTTAAATTCTCATTCCATTTGCCCCTCCCTTGAAGTGTCTGTTTTCAGCTTCTGACCAGAGGCTACACTTTTCAGCCTGTCAGAATGGCCACTCTGCAGGCTGCTTTATGAGAAATAAAGCACTCTTTCACAATTTATGAACTTTATCATTCTTCAGTTGACAGAATAAAGGGTTAAATTTTTGGCTTTGAGTTCCAAATAAGGTGCATGAAATTCAAAAGCAAATCAGTAAATTTAAAAGCCTAAGTCTTTGGATTGATAAGAGTTGTACTTCAGTTTTTTTTCAAAGAGAAAAGGCTGGAGAATTACATTTTCCACCACAATCCTTGAGAGCACAGAGCTGGCATCCTTTCCCTGAAGGTCATGCACAGGCTGAGAAGAGGGAGAACCAGCCCCCAACCCTTGGTGAAAGAATATACCATAAATCACACCTGCTAGAGTCATGGGTAGCAGTGACAGCAGGGCACAAAATGACCCTGAAAGCAGAGGAAGCGTGAAGGCTAGAAGATACTCTGGCATCACTTGTTCATCTACTCAGCAAACATTTATATGGCAATTAACTGTGTGTCAAAACTGTTCTTGGGATACCACAGGGACTATGGATTCCAGCCCTTGGGAGCCTTTGGAGATAAAATGAATTCAGCAATGGCATCACAAAGATAGATTTTTGTCATACCTAAGTTTGTGGACTGATGTGATTGGATATTTAAAGCAATGGCAAACTGATTTGCAATTTTGAAAGCTGTTGTTAATCTTTCTGGGCAAGTTTTTACAAACAAAACCTGCCCAGAATTCTATAGACAAGAAAAAAAAGCTAAGATAAGGTACTCTCATGCAGGGGTCCCCCAACTGTGGATCTGCACCAGCAGTGGCAGTATGGCTGTCACCTGGGAGCTTGTTAGAAGTGCCAGTTCTTAGCCCCTCCTCAGTCCTAGTGAATCAGAAACTCTGGGGGGAAGGCCCAATGGTCTGTTAATATGACCTCCAAATGATCCTGTGCATGCTAAGGTTTGAGAACTGCTGCTGTGATAGATAGGGATTGCTAACACAATAAATTAATTTAAATTTATCCAATAAGCATTTATTCTACCTGAGTCATGGGTTGGCACTGAGGATGTGAAGGCAAACAAGATGAGTTCCCAGCACTCAGGTGGGTACTCACAGACAGGAACATATATAATTACAGTATCATGCAACCAGTGACATGAGGCATGTTCAGGTATGGTGCAAGCCCAGAGGAGCCAGCTCTTGCCCACACACCTCCTTGCGGTGGAGGGAAGAGAAGGCTGAAAAAGTGAAGGCTGCCCTTCTTGGGATTCTAGGGTGGCAGGGACTGAGAAGAAGTTTCCTCTACCAAGGCCAGAGTTGCCCCTGATTGCAGAGCAAGGTTCCACACCAAGCTGTCTTCAGAAACACAGAGAGAGCTTAGAAACACAAGCTGCTGGTTCCAGAGACTATTTCACTGGATACATGTAAACACACACACACGTAGATACATACACACACGTACATACATACACACACATATACACACATACATATATTTGTGTATATATATTTGTGTGTATATATACACACATATATACCTAATATTCAATTTATTTTTATATATAAATATATATTATATATACATAATATATATATATTTAACAAGCTCCCCAAGTGATTCTTAGGCACACAAAAGTTTGTTCTAAGAGATGAAGAATGAATCAGGCTATGAACTCTCCTCTCATTTTTTATTAGTATTGCTCATTGAATTATGAGGGAATAGAGGAAATATTTCGCTCTAATTATCCAGTCTCCTATGAGGCACACCTAGGTGGGTTATTTGTCTGAGAGCAATCTCTCATGGCATAGGAACCTTACCTTGTATTGTAGCTCAACTACTATGCAAATTATTGTAGCACTTATTTAGCAAACATTTATTAAATACTGATAGTTCACCATTGCCCACCTTTGCTTGCTTTAACCAATGGGAGTAACCAGACATGACCTTTGCTGTGACTGAACAGAAGCTTTAAATGCCATTGTATTGTATGGTATGGCTGACACTGTTCCCTAGTACCATATCTTAGATAGTGGCTTCCCCTTTGACCTAGATTCCAGAATGAGAAGACACATGGAGCCGAGTCTAACAGAATCCAGCTGAACTGCAGACCGCATGTAATGTGACCAAGAAATAAATATTGATTGTTGTAAGCTACTGAGATTTGGAGCTTGTTTACCTTGCAGCATAGTCTAGGGAAAGCTGACTATAACACCTACTCTGCGTCTGGCATTATACTGCAGGGACAAAGATGAGTAACACTGTCTCCTCCCTCGGAACACTTGCTGTTCTTGAAGATGAATCAATATCTATCCTATCCTATTCCGTAATTCTATTCTACTCATGCATTCCTTAGATTGTCCCAGAAAGCACTTATTCTGGCTTTAATACATAGAATGTAAGTAATAAAACACAGTAAGGTACATCAGAAGCAGATGAGAAGGAAAAGAGAAAAACAGAGGTCAAGGAATACGACTTAGGAAAAATGCATAATATATGCTTGTGGGTAGACTCAAATTTGATTGTAATCATGTAGAAGTCAATTCATAAAAGAGACCTGATTAGCTTCACAATTCACAGTGCCCATAATATTAAAAGCAAAGGAATTGCTCCAGAGACGCATGGCTATGCCTGATCATCATAATATATAAATTACTCTGAGAACGTATGGGATTTAAACTGTTAAAATTTGCTTTTGGGGTTGTAATTTAAGATTTTCTTTTCCGAAATACTATATGTATAGCCTCAGCTTAATTCTGTTTTAATTTCAAAGAGAGAAGGAAAGAGATAAAAGTTATGTTTTGTTTTGCCTTAGCTAGGAGAGGGAGAAGGTACAGTGTGATAAATCCATAAAGCACTCTTTGTAAGTATAGTCTTTCATCAACCTATCACATTGAATTATAAGTATTTGCTTACCTGCTTTTTTCCCCTGGGAGTTATTCTAGGAGAAGTTTGGCTTTAATTTATTTTTACTTCTAGCTTAGTGTTTAGAATAAAGGAGTTCAATAAAGTTTGAATAGAATGAGTGACTGAACATTGAGTTTATTAATTTTCATTGTTGTGTAGTATTCCACTGTGTATACTATTATATATCTATTATATGTCTGTTCTTGACATTTGAGTTGTTTCCAGTTTGGGGCAACTAAAAGCTGTACAACCATAGACATACTTAGACATGTACTCGCTTACACATAAAAGCACATAATCTCTAGGAAATCTAATGTGGAATAACTAGGTGATATGGTGTATATACCTTCCAATTTACTAAATAACACTATTCTGTCTTTCAAAGAGGTAGTTTCTATTTTCCTTCCCACCAGCAGTGTCAGAGTATAAGAGTGTCTGATGTTTCACATTCACACAAACACAAACATCAAGTATTTTCACATTTTTTATATATACCAATTTTAATGAGTATATTGTTGTATCTCCTTGTCGTTTTAATTTGCATTTCCCATATTACTAATGAGGTTGAGTTTACTCCCACGTAAATAATGGCTATTGGATTTCCTTCCATGTGAAGAACCAGTTCAAGAATTTTGCATACTTAAAAATTTGTGTTGTGGTCAGTCGCGATGGCTGGCACTTGTAATCCCAGCACTTTGGGAGGCAGAGGCAGGCAGATCATTTGAGGTCAGGAGTTCAAGACCAGCCTGGCCAACATGGCGAAATCCTGTCTCTACTAAAAATACAAAAATTAGCCAGGCACGGTGGCATGCGCCTGTAGTCCAGCTACTTTGGATCCTGGAGAATCACCTGAACCCAGGAGATGGAGGTTGCCGTGAGCTGTGATCATGCCACTGCATTCCAGCCTGGGTGGCAGAGCAAGACGCAGTCTCAAAAAAAAAAAAAAATTGTGTTGTCTGTTTTTTTTCTTATTACAGGAGCTCTTTATATATTCTGGATACAAATCCCTTGTCTATCATGTGTGCTACAAATATTTTCTACTCTGGTTTACTTTTTCACTCCTTTTATAATATTTCCATGAAGCAATGTTGTACTGTCAAATTTAGTAGCCTTTTCCTTTATGATGAGTTATTTTTATATCTTATATAAGAAATTCCTCCTTTCTTCCTTCAAAGTCATGAAGATATTTCTTATAGTCCCTTCTAAAAAGCCTTGTAATTTTGTTTTTCACATATAGATCTTTAATCCATCATAAATTGTTATAATTAGTATTTAGGAGAGGAGGTCTCGTAGGTTTCAAAACAGCCTACTTCGGTGAATCAGCCCAGGGTTGCCCCAATATTGCTGCATCAGAGCTATACACATAGTTCATGGCAGTAGTGAGAGCGGAGGTTGGTGACTGAGCTATTATCTTCAGAGTGACTAAGAGAGCAAAAGATACCTACCCCACCCCCATTGCCTTCAGATGCTGTAGACCAGAGGCAGTGCCACCATGGGAACACAGGCAGGCAAGGGAGGACCCCCCCCATCCCATCCCCCAGCCCAAGCCCAAGCCCAGGGGTGAGCAGTGGAGTGTAGGTAGTTCAGAGCTATAGAAGGCTAAATAGTGATTTCCTGAAGAAGTCCACATCCTAATCCCCAGAGTCTGTGACTATGTGATTTTATAAGGAAGAGAGACTTTGTGGATATGATTACATTAAAGATGTTCAGATGGAAGGATTATCTTAGTATATCCCAGTGGGCCCAATGTAATCACAAAGCTAAAAATCCAGGCAGTATTTACTAACAGCCTGATGACTTTAGAAGCACAAACCCAAGTACTGAGCTTTCAGATGCAAAAGTGATTTTTGGATGTTTGATTGCAGGAGGATTTACAAGGGAGCAAGCTGAAGTCCAGCCCTGAAATGGATAGGGCATTTGTTGTCTCAGAGAGCCCCACGTGAATTGAAGTGTCAGGGTGAATCTGGTTACTTTTATTCATGGTAATTAAAAAATCTATTTGGAATATTCTTGATTTGCTATAAACAGAGTTTTTCAGGAATGGTATCTTTCTTTCATAGATGCAAAACAAATACACATGAGACCAAGACGTGTACGGAATAATGTAGAATTAATTTGCAGCCAACCCACTATGGCCACTTTCATCACCTGCCTGACCAAAGGGACCAAGTCAGAACCCCAAGGGACCATGGTGGCCAAGAACCCTTTTTCCAGGGCCTTCTACCTTTTTTTCCAATCTGTATCTGCCCTCAGTAATTTTAAAGGAATCTAAGCCACTGTAATCCTTAGCCTCTTAAGAGAATTTATAGAGGCAACTAAAACCTAATCCATTTTGGCATAAAGCTAGAATTGCTTTGGTGTTGAAATATGCGCAGACATGAAGAGCTTCCTTAAGATCAACAGAGCTATTCTCTTTCTTCCTGTAGAATACCCTGCAATGCCCAGAAATTTTTATAAGGGTTTCATACACCTGCACATCATGGTATTAGAGGAGGTAAATGATGGAAAGACTTCACAGAGCATCTGGTCCCTGTATTTGCCAAAAGAATATGGTTTCTTACAATATACTCTCTGGAGATCTATTCTAGCTACAAGCTTCTAACCATCCACCTAAATGACTCTATAATAATCTAAAGAGACATTTCCCTTGACATTGAGTATGTACTTTCTCCTCCAAATTTTAACCTCATCTTCCAGAAGGATTCTTTTTTATAGACTTAATTAACTAATTTTCTTTCTTGATTTTGGGACCCCTTAAGGACTGAATGCCAATAACAAGAGATTTTTTTAAGAATAAGGAGCTTAAATAATGTATTTTTGAATCATAACAGATTTTTTTCTGGGTTTGAGTCTACATTCTGTGCTAGTATCTTTGTTTATTACTGCCTAGCTCTTACCAGTTTTTCTCTTCAATAAATCCCAGAACTATCTCGTATTTTGAGTATGAGAACAGAAATGCTAATATGAGTGTTTTAAACTTAGAAATTTTAAAATAGTTTTAGAGTTAAAATAAGACAAATAACTATGCCAATTTAGAAAATTCAAATAATAAATGAGATGATTGACTAAAAAGAATTGAGCAGTGTAATCTCTGAGATTATATCCTGCAAATGATATTTCTTGGATGTGTTCAACCACAGTCAGTTCTTTCATTATATTGCCTGGTCAGAATTAAATCCTCAAAAATTGTGGGGAAAAAGGGAAAATGTACAAAATATTTTGAAGTTGTATTTTACTTTTTATATTAGGATCTCAAATTGTGGCCTAAGAGAGCCGTGTCTCTTGTCTCCTTCCTGTGATGGGGCTGGAGGGGACTGGGTGGGGTGAGGACATGAGTTTTAATGACTATATGATCATCTCAATAGATGCAGAGAAGGCTTTTGATAAAATCCAACATCCCTTCATGGTGAAAACCCTCAGCAAACTAGGTATCAAAGGAACATATAGTTTAGAATTTATTCTCTGACCCAATGGCTACTGTCTCCCTCTTCCATTAGTGTCCACTACAATGGACTGCATGGATTTTCCTTAGCTACAGTTTAATTTATAGATTCTTAAGGAGAGTGAAGGTATCTCAGGAAAGAATACCTCTATGGCTAAAATATAAGAAGAGATTAGAAGAAAGGAAACATGTAAAAAGATTTTGTAAACTCAGGCTTCATTCTGAAGTGTGTATCTTGCCATTTTGTTTACTATTTCATAAGACCAGAGATAAGGAGCCTATCAATGTTCTGATCAATAAGTGACTTCACTGGGAATTTTCTTGCTTTTTGTAAAATCTGTAAAGAGGATTGAACATTGACTTGCAGTGAAAATACACAGCTAAATAATTGTTGTCACATTATTATAAAACAACCTTTATTCAAACAGCTGTCTGAGTTTTCATTCTACCTGATGTATTTTTAATCCTCCATAAATATTTTGACTTATTTTTTAACATATGCATTACCTCATATATTTTTCATTTTTTGTTGTGATAAAAATTAAAATAGTAATTTTCAAGAATATAATATACTGCTATTAACTATAGTCATTATGTTGTGCAACAGATCTCTTAAATGTATTTCTTCTCTCTAACTGACATTTGACCAATATTCTGGTAAACATCATGCTACTCTCTGCTTCTATGAATATGACTTTTTTAGATTCCACATATAAGTGAGATCATGCAATATTTGTCTTTTTGTGCCTGGCTTATTTCAGTTAGGACAATGGTCCATCAAGTTTGTTGCAAAAAAGAAGGATGTCCTTTTTTAAGGCTAAAAAGTATTCCATGGCATATGTACACTACATTAAAAAAATTCATTTCTCCATTGATGGACATTTAACTTGCTTCCATATGTTGGCTATAGTGAATAGTGCCGAAATAAACATGGGAATGTAGGTATCTCATCAACAAGTTGATTTCATATCCTGATATGGTTTGGCTGTGTCCCCACTAAAATCTCATCTTGAATTGTAATCCCCATAATCCTCACGTGTCAAGGGGGAGACCAGGTAGAGGTAATTGAATCATGGGGTGGTTTCCCCATGCTGTTCTCGTGATAGTGAGTGGGTTCTCACGAGGTCTGATAGCTTTATAAGTGTTTGGCAAGTTCCTTCTTCAGTTATTCTCTCTCCTGCCACCTTGTGAAGAAGGTGCCTGCCTCCCCTTCGCCTTCTGCTGTGATTGTAAGTTTCCTGAGGCCTCCCCAGCCATACAGAACAGTGAGTCAACTAAACCTCTTTCCTTTACAGATTACCCAGTCTTAGGGAGCTCTTTATAGTAGTGTGAGAACAGACTAATAAATATCCTTTGGATAAATACCCAGAAGTGGGATTGTGGGAGCATATGGGAGTTCTACTGTTAATTTTTTGAGGAACCTCCATACTGTTTTCCATAATGGCTATCCTACCAAGAGTGTTCAAGGGTTTTCTTTCTCCACATCCTCCCCACAACTTTCTATCTTTTGTCTTTTTGATAGTAGTCATTCTAAAAGCTGTGAGATAATATCTCATTGTGGTTTTAATTTGCATTTAGTAATGTTGAGTATTTTTTCATATATCTGTTGGCCATTTGTATGCTTTCTTTTGATAAATGTTTCTTTAAGTCCTTTGCCCATTTTAAAATCAGGTTATTTGTTCTCTTGCTATTGAGTTGTTTGGGTTCCTTATATATTTTGGATATTAACCCCTTATTAGATGTATGGTTTACAAATATTTATCTCATTCAGTGTCTTTACTTTGTTGATTACTTTCTTTGCTGTACAAAAGCTTACTTTAATACAATCCCATTTGTCTATTTTCACTTTTGTTACCTATGTTTGGGAGGTCATATCAAAAAAATATTGCCCAAGCCAATGCCATAGAGATTGGTAAGTCTTATGTTTAGGAATTTAATCCATTTTGAGGTAATTTTTGTGCATGGTAAGAGATAAAGTTCTAATTATATTCTTCTGCATGTGAATATCCAGTTTTCCCAGCACAAATTTATGAAGAGACTGTCCTTTCCCCCATTGTGCGTTGTTGGCACCTTTGTCAAAAGTCAGTTGACCATAAATTCGTGGATTTATTTCTGGGCTCTGTATTCTCTTCCATTTGCCTATGTGTTTGTTTTTATGCCAGTATCATGCTGTTTGGATTCTATAGCTTTGCAATGTATTTCAAATCAGGAAGTACAATGCTTTCTGCTTTGTTCTTTTTGCTAAAGATCACTTTGGCTATTCAGAGTCTTTAGTGGTTTAATCTTCCATAAGTATTTTATTGACAATGGTTATCAAGCCTCCATATTACTTGTTAAATGTTTCTTCCTTAAGTCCTGTCACTTCACCAGTATAAAAATTATTCCATAAATTCTAAGATATTTTCTCAGTATGCTTGGTTTGGTGTTAAAGATCTCACTTGACACTCCTTTGTTTTTCTAGCTGAGTGGCATTTTTAGTAGGCTAATTGATGACCAGGAAGACAATGAGGGTATAGAGAAAATAGAAAATAGTCTACAATATGAAATAGGAACTGTTTATCTTTCTTGTTAGGTACCTGATTTTGATTCTGTCATTATCCTCTATAAGCTTTTGTTCCTCCACTGCACAATGGCGATCATAGCACTTTGCAGATCCTTGCTAAGTTAGCATGTAGGAGGGAAATAGCCAACTCTCAGCTTTTTATTTATTAGAATTTGTTTGTTTATTTTCACTGGGAATCCTTAGAGAAGAACCTTATTCCCAGCCTCCCCACATGTCAGATTTTCTATCTTTTTGTTGTATGGGAAAGGCCCACCACTGCAATATTGCACTTTACAAGAAATTTACAATTCGCTTTCTTACTCGAGTAAGGATGGCTAGTTTGTCTTGCCATGGCATTTTTTTCCCTCAGTTGTGTAACCACAGTTACTGGTGCCATGTTTAGATCTGATTGGTGTTAATAAGCTTGTGAGTCATGGATTTCAAAAGCCACTGGCCACTCGTCATCTCTGTCAGAGAGTGTACTTGATTCCTCTGGGCCAGGGTTTTCCCCATCTTCTTTACCTCTTGTTAAGTAAAAGAGAAAACAAAATAGCAAGATACAAACTTCAAATCCTGTAGCCTGGCCCTTAAACCAGAGCTTACCATGGAGTTGAGTCTCCAGGCCTGCAGGCCGGGCAGGATCTCTCTGACCACCCCATCCCCACGCCCACTCTCTTTCCCTTCCTTACAAGTCCGCGTTCCAGACAAGCACTCCTGAAGCTAGGTTGTGACTTGAGTGAGATGTATTTGGGTCTGAGGAGAAAGATAACTGTCAAGTTTATCCCTTGGGTGTTCTGGTTCTCTCTGGTCTAGTATGTTTACTACAGAAATTGTTAGGTTAATATTTCTGTGTGATTCTCAAAATACTCATGGTTTGAGTGGTGAGAAGATGTAGCTGATCTTGATATTGGAAACAAATGATAGGTAATGTGGAAAATTTCCCCTTTTTTCTGCTGTAACTAGTTTTCTGAATTCTTTTCATGTTGCTCATGGCAATATTTCTATTTTATGCATCTTCTACTCTTAAAAGCAAATGTGCTGTCGTGAAAATATGGAGAATTAACTTGTGTTCCAGAGCTGCTATTGTTTTATTCTATTCCTTAAGTAAACAGAAAGATTTTGTTGTTTGCATCGCCATCGCTACGACCCAGAAGGCTAAGTAAATTGTGTACACACTAAAATGTAGGAACCCAGCTTGTGCTTGGAATAGCTGACTGAATTCCAAATGGGCACAGAGATGAGTAAGATCATGAATACTGAGTAGCCACTGTTTAACTGTGTCTTTTATTTTCTGCATTCTGATGCTTTGACATCTGGGGCTTGCTGACCCTGGAGAGACTGCCCCTGCCAAGCGAATAAAGTCCTAGAAATAGTACACAACTGCACAAGTGCCCACAAGGGTGTGCTTTTTTTTTTTTTTTTTGAGACAGGATCTCGCTCTGTCACCTATGCTGGAGTGCAGTGGCGCCATCATAGCCCACTGCAGTCCAGCACTCTTGGGCTCAAGAGATCCACCTGCCTCAGCCTCTGAGTAGCTGGGACTACAGGCACACGCTACCATGCCCAGCTAATTTTTAAAAATTTTTATAGACATGGGGTCCCAACCTGTTGCCCAGGCTGGTCTTGAACTCCTGGGCTCAAGCAATCCTCCCTCCTCAGCCTCCCAAAGTGTTGGGATTATAGGCGAGAACCACCTTGGTGGTCAAGAGTGTGCTTTGAAATGCCAACCAACCAATCCAAAGCCACGCTCCCAACTACCTCCTTTATCTAACACTCCAGGCCATTATTCCACCTGCCCCAATCCCCCTAAGGGCCAGCTGGATGCCAGACAACTGGGGAATGCCTCTATGGCCCAGAGCCACTGAAAGTATTCAAACTAGCCAATCTTAAGTCTGTTTACCTGCCTATCCTGTTCCTTCCCATGGAAACCACTATAAAGGCTCTAACCCGCAGTTCCTCTCTCTCCCCCTTCACTCCTGACTGACCCTGGTGCTTTCCTGGGTGGCTCCCTGTAGCATGGTGTGCTGTCTCCTCTTGGAACCATGAGTAACAAGCTATCTTTTCAAAGGCAATCATCTCCTGATTTGTTGACCTTATCATACCTTGAATTTTTAAATTAATACTCTACATTTACACGCACCCACAGATTATCCATGTATTTGATGATAACATGTTATTGTCCCTCTAAGATGCTGCTAGATGATTCTGTTGTATTAATCTTTATATATAATATAAAAGTCTAACTTATATACTTATAAACAATATACTTTTTGAATCCCTCAATGACTTGAAGAAAGTGGGCCCACAATAAAATTTTGATTGAATGGATTTATTGTGAAAGTCCAGGGAAGCTTAGTAAAACAAATATATCTTGTTTTTCCCTTCTTTTCTGCCAGTTTTGGGCTTTTATTATTATTCACCTGCTGCTCAGCAATACTAGAATTACAGGTATTAAGTACCTAATAGCTCAATCTGCATTTTTATTTTGATTTCATTTGTGCACAAGATAAAAGCCATTCCTGACCGTGCAAAGTTTAAAAGCTTTACAAGGAAGAAATGGATTGGGTAAGCTGAAAGTATTTCCATGAAACCTTTCTAATTAAGGTTTATAAGGAAAAAAAAAGTGAGATAACTCTAACCTACTTTTTTCTTTTCTCCTCCGCAAACACTCATAATAGAATAATGACAGGCTTCAGGATAAGAAACTGGAACATAAGAGGGGCCTAAGTTTTATTTTTTACTTCAGAACTTAAAAATTAATACATTCTAAGTTTAAAACAATAAATTTTATATCAACTGTACTAAATAGAGATAACACTTTAATTAGAAATGAAAGAAAATGATACAAATCCACTATGATCAGAGGTCAACTACTAGGCTTTACATTACCTGAGTTACAGACACAAAGACCCCGAGGCATCTTTCCATTCCTACTTCCTTATGGTCATTCCTGCCTCCAGTCCCACCAGGAGGTGCAGAAGAGGGGATCTCTCTTTAGTACAGCTGCCTCGTTGTTAACAATCACGTGTGCCAATTGCACAGAAAATGTCTAAAAAATGTTGTACTAAATGTACTAAAAATGTACCAAAAATTGACCCCTAGGAGTCTAGGCAACGAAAATTGAAAGAACAGTGAGATGCAATTATAGCAAATTATTATAATTTTATGTTGCCTAGGCATCTATTTTGAAGGCAGGCTTAGCTTTCTTGTGCCAGAGGCAAGGCTCAGTATCCTTGACACAGTTTCCAGTTCTGCACCCACCCAGATGGCTCAATCCAGTGGCCAAAGATAAGAGCTTAGAGGTATCTCTCTGGGCTAGCACACTGGGCTTGCTGCTTTCCTTTCAATGAACCATTCAGGCATTGATACGGTTCGGGTGTGTCCCCACACAAATCTCACCTTGAATTATAGCTCCCATAATTCCCACATGTTATGGGAGGGACCTGATGGGAAATAACTGAATGATGGGGGCGGTTTGCCCCATACTGTTCTCGTTGTAGTGAATAAGTCTCAGGAGAGCTGATGGTTTTATAAGGGGAAACCCCTTTTGCTTGGTTCTCTTTTCTCTCTTGTCTGCCACCATGTAAGACAGGGCTTTCGCCTTCTGCCATGATTGTGAGGCCACTCCAGCCGCATGGAACTGTGAGTCCATTAAATCTCATTTTCTTTATAAATTACCCAGTCTTGGTATGTCTTTATCAGCAGTGTGAAAACTGACTAATACAGGCATTTACGCATGAACTTAAATTGACCCTTCTGTATTCTCTTATATATACTTGTAGTTACCTCTCTCTCTCTATCTCCCTCTCTCCCTCCCTCTTTTCCTTTCTCTCTCTGCCTAACTCTTCATTCCTGCCTCACATGACAGAGAAGGAAGGACTGCCCTCCCAACTCATTGTGTCCTCCCTGCCCGGGATCTATAAGTGAGCAGCCTTTGAATGTGTTTCCTATTGTGGTGGTATATTGAATTTGCACCTTCCATCTGAAGAAGTAGGGGTTGCCCTAGGCCAGGTTTTCCCCGGGCCCCTGGCCCTGAGGAGAACACAAAGTCAAGCTTCCAGCCCCAGAGCACTGGTCAAGTAGGCATAAACTGGACATAGGTCAGATAAGAACCACAGGGGTGTCTGCCAGTATAAACAAGTTTCTCATGTGAGGGACCCTCTGGTTGCAAGTTGGACAATGTGGCATTAGGCCCTCTGCCAGGTAAATGAAGTATCCCATGAAAGGCACACTGTGAACATCCAAGAGGGCTACAGCTACCCTTCATTTCCCATTAAACTGGGGTGGCTACCTGCCGTGGTACTATAACCCATTATGCTGGGGTCTCTCAAAACAACTATTTTAAAATAGGCAAAGATTTTAAAATTTGTTAGTGCTTTTAAGATATGGGGACATTTAAAATTACTGTGTGAAACTATAAATCTATACCACCTTCTGAAGGCAATTTGATAATATAGCAAAGCCTCTCTTAACTGACTACCACTAACCAACTTGCCAGATTAGCCAACCTTCTGTCTCTCCACTGGGGAATATACTGACAGAAGCCTGCTTCTTGTAAAGTACCCAGGAGGCCATTCCCTGGTCTGTCTAAACATTCTCACTCCCACCTGTTGAATTGTGCACCCTACATGAGTCGGTTGTTCTCATTCCAAAAATCTGTTAATTAGGATGTTATTGGTGACTCATGATTTAATTAAATATTATATAAACCTCTACTAAATATGAGGGTGAGTAAAAAGACAACTTTTTTTTCTTTAAAAACTGAACTAAATGCTTTGGAAAGACTAAATAAAAGTTGGTTACTAAAGTGCATTGTTGAATAATATTCCATAGATTAGATGTATACAACAATATGTTGTCTATGCACCTGTTGATGACAACTGGGTCATTTCCAGTTTTTGGTTATTAGAAATAAAACTGCTATAAACATGTGTGTACAAGTCTTTGTATGGATATATGTGTATTCTTTCTTTATTCTCAGTCTACCTATTATGAGAAGCTGAACCATGTTAACTCTAAGTAGACTATGAAAGGCTAGGCATGAAAATTGTGACCCCTAGAGCAACCACTAAAAGAAAAACTAATCAAAGAGGTACAGTTAAAGATCCAACAGATAAAATGAAATACTAAAATACATTTAAATTATCAAAAAGAAGACAAGGAAAGGAGAATAGGGAACAACAACAAAACAACAAATACAACTGGCCAGGTGCAGTGGCTCATAACTCTAATCCCAGGACTTTGGGAAGTTGAGGTGGGAGGATTGCCTGAGGCCAGGAGTTCGAGACCAGCCTGAGCAACACAGCAAGACTCCATCTCTTAAAAAAATGTTTTTTAGTTATGCAGGTTTGGTGGTATGCTCTATAGCCCTAGCTACTCAGGAGGCTGGAGCAGGGCAATCACTTGGGCCCAGGAGTTCGAGGTTACAGTGAACTATAATCACAACATCGTGCTCTAGCCTGGGTGACAGAGCAAGACCCTGTCTCTAAAAACAAAAGTGAAAACAACAACAACAACAAAACAGAGGAGACAAACAGAAAACAAATAATAAAATAATAGACTGAAATCGAATCATGTCAATAATTACATTAAATATTAGTGATCTAAAACACTATAATTAAAATGCAGAGACTGTCAACATAGAAGCAAGACTATTATATGATGCTCCCAAGAGAAGCACTTTAAATAGAAAGACACTGCTACATTGAAAATAGATAAATGAAAAAAGATATACCATACATACAGTAAGCATAAGAAAGCTGGCGTGGTTATATTCATACCAGATAAAATAAACTTCAAGCCACAGAATATTAGAAGAGATGAGGGATAGTTTATTATGAGAAAAAAGAACAATTGATCAGGTAGACATAATTATAAATGTGTAGACACAATTATAAATGTGTATAGACCTAAGAACAGAGTTTCAAAATACATCAAGCAAAAATGGACAGAATGAAAAGAAAAAATAGACTATTTTACACTCAGAGTATTATATTTAAGACTCTTCTTACCAATTAATACAACAGCTAGATTTTTAAAAATCAGTAGACTTAGAAGATTTTAACATTATCAACTCCCATGATCTAATTGAAATTCATAGGACACCATTTATAGAACTGAAAAACACACTTCTTTTCAAGTGAAAAGAAGTACATTTTTCAAGACTGACCATATGTTGGGCCATAAAACAATTTTAAATGAATTTAAATGTATTAAAATCATACAAAGCACACTGTGTGAAACAAATCAGAAATAAGTCAGTGGGAATAATCTATTTCAGAGGAAATCACAAATATTTGGAAATTAAACAGCACCCTTATAAATTATTTATGGATCATAAAAGACATACTAGGGAAATTAGAGACTATTTTAAATTGAACGAGCTAAAGCAGTGCATAGAGGGAAACATAGGTTTCTGTTGTTGTTGTTTGTTCTCTTGAGGCAGGGTCTCACTCTGTCGCCCAGACTGGAGTGTGGTGGCGTGATCAAGCTTATTGCATCCTCAACTTCCTGGGTTCCAGCAATCCTCTTGCCTCAGCCTCCCAAGTAGCTGGAACTACAGGCGCGTGCCACCGTGCCTGGATAATTTTTTATTTTATTTTATTTTGCATAGAGACAGAATCTCACTATGCTGTCCAGGCTGGTCTGGAACTCCCGGGTTCAAGTGATCCTCACATCTTGGCCTTCCAAAGTGGTGGAATTACCAGCGTCAGCCACCATGCTCGGCTGAAACATAGTTTTAAGTGCCGATATTCAGAAAGAAAAAATCTAAAATCAGTCACCTTACATTCCACTTTGAGAAGTTACAGAAAGAAGAGTAAGTTAAATAAATTGTAGATGAAAGGAAGGAAATAATAAAGATAGGAGCATAACTTTATTTTGAAAAAGTAGAAAACAGACAATAGAGAAAATTAACAAAGGCAAGTGCTAGTTCTTTGAAAAGATTAACTTCAGTAAACCCTTAGCTGGACTGATCAAGTGGAAAGAGAAAGAACACCTAATCACCAATATCAGAAATAAAAAACAAATTATCATTACATAGTCTACAGACATTATAAGATAATAAATGAAGGGCCCCAAACCAGTTCCCAAAATCTTATTTTGCCTTTGGGAACTCATAAATAGACAGAAATCTAGTAATATTCAGTAGAGCAAATAGGGATTACTCTGTAAATCTTCTGCTAAATCACAAGCAAAGTGATTATTCTATGCGCTTAAACTTTAAGCCATGAAATTCAATTATAAAGATGTTTGAACCATAGTATTGAGGTTACCAGAGTAGAAAAAAATCTTTACTTTTTTATTTTTTAGGTGAGAAAATCATGAAGCAAGAAAATAAAAATCTTTTTCTTCCTTTTAAGCTTATGTAGTCCATGGAAAGTCATTAAGACATAGGTTACCTTCTGCACTATGGTTCACTATAAAGTTCAAAAGGAGTTCACAGCACTTTGGGAGGCTGAGGTGGGCAGATCACAAGGTCAGGAAATCGAGACCATCCTGGCTAACACAGTGAAACCCTGTCTCTACTAAAAATACAAAAAAATTAGCTGGGGGTGGTGGCGGGTGCCTGTAGTCCCAGCTACTCGGGAGGCTGAGGCAGGAGAATGGCATGAACCTGGGAGGTGGAGCTTGCAGTGAGCCGAGATCGGGCCACTGCATTCCAGCCTGGTGACAGAGCGAGACTCCATCTCAAAAAAAAAAAAAAAAGGGAGTTCACAGGAGAACTGTGGTACATGTGCATGTTAAGCACATTCTGTAACAAAACCTTAATTGCAGGAAGGGGTTATAATGTTCCAAGCAAGACTTTCCTAGATATATAAATGTGAAGTTTTATGCAAAGGGAAAAAATCCTGGAAACAAAATCAATCAAATAATACTATAAATCTGTATGCAGTTATTATTAAGTGAAGAAAAATTTCAGAGTACTAGACTTATAACCATTGCTTTGACTACATACTGTCAGTGTACTGTTAAGAAAGACATATGACAATATTCATGAAAAAACACAAATCTATACCTAACAGTTGTCTAATAGGTATAGTTGTCTAAAACACATTCACGAAAAAAACACAAAAATAGTTGTCTAACATGGCAAGGTAACAAAAATTATTTTTATTTTTATGAATCACTAATGGCCTTATTCTCATGATAGTTCAAATTTCATAAAACAAAGTATAATAATAATAATTCTTTAGATCTTTATTTCGGTTTTGCTTTTGCTTTGTGGGAGCTTGGTTCTTATTGCAAAGTTGCTATATTGGCTTCCTATTATCATCATAAACAGGAACTGTTTAATATAGATTACACCCTCAAAGAAAAAAACATTTGGTAGGTTAATTTGGACATCATTTAACACGGCTAAGTGAGTAACTGCAAAATTATTATTTTTTTGCTCTCAAAAAATGGGAATTTAAATGAAATAGATATTTAAAATATACTTTATATTTCATTAATATACAAATTAAATATTAAATATGTGGAATGTATTTAAAATAGATAGCTCTGTTAAAAAGGGATACTAGATGAATTTCCATGTTTCAGGAATAATAGGAAAGGCCATAGTGGAGGCTGAAACCATGGGGCCCACAGAAAAGAGTGAGTAGATGCAGAAAATGGATTCAGATGTTCCAAGGCCCACACAGAAATGGCTGGTGAACATAACACGATTGTTGCAAAAGATGAGAATAAAGCTGAGTGCCAGATTGCTCTCCTAACAGTTAAAAACCTGAATTAACCTTATTTGAAAATTCAGGATACAACCACAATGTGCCACTCTCCTGTGATCTTGGAAGAAAAGAGGGCAGCTGTGAGAATACCTTAGCTGAGATGATATATGAGCAGGACATTATAACTAGTTCCACTCATATGGATAAAGCCTGTAAGCCTCTAATTGAGAGGCTCGGTTTGTCTCTGTTCAACCTGGAGGGCCTTAGTAAGGCAACTGAAAAACCACACAAAATAAGGAGTTTGCATGGGAGAAAAGCTCTAGTGCAAGATAAGATTTCAGACAAAAGTGATAAATGCATGAGAAAATGCTTAATTAGGAGAGGTACCCAGCTCATATAACAAATGGAAGAATTCATACCAAAGGAGATAGAATAATAACATTTATTCTATAAGGCTTATAAAAATATATGCTGAAACTGCTCATAGAGATTTTTTAAAAGCTAATAGAATTCTTCCAATAAGAAGAAAAGGTTATGTAGCAAGAGCAAGCAGATACACTTTTAAAAACTGGAAATCTTAAAATTTTTTGTTTGTTTTTTTTTGACAGAGACTCGCTCTGTCGCCCAGGCTAGAGTGCAGTGGTGTGATCTCGGCTCACTGCAACCTCCATCTCCTGGGTCCAAGTGATTCTCCTGCCTCAGCCTCCCAAGTAGCTGGGATTACAGGCATCTGCCACCACACCTGGTTAATTTTTGGATTTTTAGTAGAGATGAGATTTTACCATGTTGGCCAGGCTGGTCTCAAATTCCTGACCTCAGGTGATCCGCCATCCTTGGCCTCCCAAAGTGCTGGGATTACAAGCATAAGCTACTGCACCTGGCCAAAAATATTAATAAATTTTTTTAAAAGAGAAGATATAGGATGAACAGTGGATTGAAGAGACAGCTACCTAACAAAAAAACAGAATTGAAGAATATAGCACCGACAAGTTAGGAGATAGAAAAATAGAATATAAACTAAGACATATAATGGGAGATTGAAAAGTTTAATATTTAATGGAAAACAATAAAAGTGAAAATGGCAAATGGAAATATCTGAAGAGATAAAGGCTGAAGATTATCTATAATTGAAAAAGGATATAAGTTGTTAGATTATAAGGAGTCACTGGCTACAGGACATAAGAAAAAAAGAAGGAGAAATCATGGTCAGTAAGAAAGTAAAGGTAAAATGGTAAAATGAGTCCAAACATTTTAGTAATTAAAGCGAATGCAAGTGGGCCAAACTCATTAAACTTAAAAGACTCTCAAATTGATAAATAAATAAAATCCAGCTTTATGAAGCAAAAAGACACTGTCTTAGTCATTTTTATGCTACTGTAACAGAATACCTGAGACTATGTAATGTACAGTGAGGAGAAATTTATTGGCTCACTTTCTGGAGGCTGAGAAGTCCAATATCAAGATTCCATCATCTGGCGAGGGCCTTCTTAGATGGCAAGAGAGAATAAGAGAGGGCTGGATTCATCCTTTTTTAATGACACCAATCCCACCCTTGAGGGTAGAACCCTCATGGCCTCATCACCTCTTAAAGGTCTCACCTCTTAAGACTGTTACAATGGCAATTACATTCCAACGTGAGTTTGGCAAGGGACAGACATTCAAGCCACAGTGAACCTCTCAACAAATTGAAAATAAAAAGAAGAAAAAGATATAACAGGGAAATACTAACCAAAGGAAGCTCATGTAAATAACTTAATACTTGTCCAAACAGAACTCAAAGGAAATGGGATCAAAGACATTTTGTACTAATAAATGACGAATCCATCAAGAACACATTATAATTCTGAATAACCTTGCCACAAAATATGTAAAGTAAACACTGAAAAAGTCACAGAGAAATGAATAATTCAATAATAATTGTAGAATATTTTAACACATCTTTTTTGGGAAACGAAAGGCCAAGCAGACAAAAATACAGTCAGAATGGATTAGATTTGAATGGCACTGTTAACAGTAGATATATAGAACTCTCTACCCAAGAAATAGAGCATGTACGTTTTTCTCAAGAATACGTGAAACATTTATAAAAATTGACCAGAACTCTGTCCCAAAGGAAGATTCAACAAATTACAAACACAATATCATTCAGACAACATTCTCTGATAACAATACAGTGAAATTAGAAATCAATTTTAAAGCGAATGTTCAGAACTCCAATTATTAATTCATGACTTAGGTATGAAATATTTAGGCACAAACAACCAAAATGCATATTAATGATTCACAGGATGCAGACAATGCAGTGCTTAAATGGAAATCTTCTCTCTGTATAAATGTATTTATTAGAAAACAAGAAGTCTTGAAAAGAAATGAGCTACGCTTTCAACTCAAGGAATTAAAGAAAATTAAGAATTAAACCTAAGTAAATTATAATAAAAGAAATAGAAATTTAAAAGCATAAATGTAGTTAATTAAAAAGAATAAGAAAATAAAAGTACTCAACATAAGAAAAGCTATTTATTTGAAAAGACATATAAAATAGTCAAACTTGTGTCAAAACTGATGAGGAAAGACAGAGAAAAGTTAATGTAAACAATTTATGACAACAAAGTAACAGAATTACAGATACAATAGACTTTAAAATATAAGACATTATTATAAATGAATGCCAATGATTTTTTAAACTTAAATAACGTTAAAAAATTATAAAAATATAAATTAAAATTTATTTAAGAAGTAGAAAACCTAAATAAATAAAACACTCTTTGATTTTGAAAATATCCTGTATAAAATTACACTCAAGTCAGGTGATTTTTATGTGTGAATTTTGTTAAGCCTGCAAGAAAATGATTGTGCATGATTCGAATGCATAGTATAAAAAGCTGTATTTGCAATAACAAAAAGAGTAACAGAAGTGTGTCTACTAAAAGATGTATAAGAACTTTCTGAAATATTTTTAACTATTAGATTGAAATATATAAAATTCCTCTTTTGTAGATCAAAAATTTTCAAGTATTGGTAATTGTATATGATTCAATCTAACATATTGATGGAAATAAGAGAAATTCTAAATAAATGGGGTAGTATGATTTGTTTATAGATACAAAGACTTAATATCATAAAGATGTCAGCTCTCCAAAAATTGATTTGCTAATTCCAATCAATATCATTCCAGAAAATTGTATGGTACATTACTTGATATCTGATTCTAAAATCCATGTGAAATATTATTAAATATTCAAAAATAAACAAGATAAATTAAGAAAAAGAGGAGCGGGATTTTCCCTGCCAGATATGAAACTCATTGCACAACCACAGTAATTAAAACAGTGTGCTACAGATGCAGAAAGAAACAGATCAAAATAAGCCATCAGAAAGGTCAGAAACAGACTCAATTATGTATGAAAACTTTGAATGTAATAGAGATGGCATTAAACCTCAAAGAACGTTGGGTGTGGTGGCTTGCACCTGTAATCCCAGCTATTTGGAAGGCTGAGGTGGGAGGATCACTTGAGGCCAGGAATTCAAGACCAGCCTGGGCAGCATAGCACAACTCCATCTCTAAAAAAGTTTTTTTGTTTTTTTTTAATTAGCTGGGCATGGTGGCATGTGCCTGTAGTCCCAGTTACTTTGGAGGCCGAGGCAGGTGGATCATTTGAGCCCAAGAGTTCAAGGCTGCAGTGAGCTATGATCATGCCACTGCACTCCAGCCTGGGCAACAGAACAAGACTCCATCAGAAAACAAAACAAAGCAAAGCAAAAACTCAATTGCAGAAAGACGAATCATTCAATTAATGGTATCGGGACAACTAGATTCTATAAGGAAAAAATACTCTTAAATATACCACATTAACAGTAATTCAAGAAGGATTAAAAAAAATCTACCTGTGAAAATATTTTAACTATTAAAGAAAACACACACACGTGTGAGTGTGTGTGTGTGTGTGCAAAATCTTTACACATTTGAGATGGGGAGGAATTCTTCAGCAAGACAATTCACAAACAAAAATATTAAACCTTTTTCAATATCAAAATTACAGACACCTATATATGAGAGGCCATCATTAAAATCAAGCAATAAGCTAAGACAACAGAGTAAAGGTACATGTTTACTTCCACTACCTCTCTAAACCTCACCAAAATAACATTTTAAGGATAAAAAAATGTAGAAACCTCACAAGTTCAGAAAAAGAAGGAGAGAACACAGCAACTATATTTTGATGTCACAGGAAGGCTCAGGATTTGGTAGTACCAGACACCAAAAGCAGAGGGAAAGTTAAGAGCCAACATATGGTACTGATTAAAATTGTATTTCAGGAACAAGTAGATCCTCATAATTTATTTCCTGTTAGTAGCGTGAGAAGGCTTCTTCTTCATCCTGGCAGAAGACTAGAGGTTTAGCCCTCTAGAGAAGGTGAACCAAAAGGTCTCCCAAGTAAGGGGCACAAGACACATGGAAGGAAAAGATACAAAACTGGAAATGAGAATAAGTAAAAGTTGACACTCTGCAATGTGAATAGTTCTTTCCCTCCTCTGCTTCTAGCAACCAGGTTTATACCTTCAAAGCAGAAACTGGAAAGTTATTCCCTAGAGGTTCTGACTTGCTAAGAAAAAGATCTAAAGGTACCAACTTTGGTGTTTCCCAGAGTGAAATAGCCTCACCAAATCACCTGCACACTTACCCATTTATTCAAAGGTCCCAATCAGCTTTGAGACCCCAATCTTAAAAATGACCAGAGAGCCAATGACCACTAGCCAAAGAAAGTTTCCAACATGAAAAACAGAAATTATTTTCTCCTCTCTTCACCACAGTACTTGACAAAAACTAGAAAAGGAAATTAAAGAAGACAGAGGCAAGATTGTAGAAGAAATCCACAAACAAAAATCACCAACTAAATAAAATTATTGAAACCACAAAGCAGAATCAAAACGCTTTAATAGAAGTATATTTGGGGAACAAAAAAGAGCACTTGAAAACTTAAGACTGTGATAACAGAAATGAGAAGTTAAATAGAAGGTTTGAAAGATAAAAAAGATGAAATCTCACAGAAGGTCAAAAGTAGATAAATAATAGATTTTAAAAATGGAAAAATACAAGTCAAGGCCAATCCAGAAGGTCTAACATCTGCTTAACAGTGATTCCAGAAATAGAAGGAAAAAATGGATGAGGAGGAAATTATTATAGAAATAATTAAAGAAAAGATCTAGATCTAGATGTCCTCAGACTGATAGAGCCCAGCATGGCAGAATGAAGATCCACCCCAAGACATAGCATTATAAAATTTCAGCCCTGGGCTTAAGGAGAAACTTCCAAAAGGAAAAAAAAAGGTCATATACAAAGGAAAACAGCAACACTGGAACACTTTAACAAATAAGAAATTTTTTAAACATTCTGGGGTAATCAATTTTTAAATTAGAATCTATACCAAGCCAAACATTCAAACAAGGTAATGTTAGAATGGAGGCATATTCAGACATGCAGAAATACCAAACACTTTATCTCCTTTGCCTGCTTCTAAGAATGCATTTGGGGAATATGCTCTGTGGAAGTGAGAGAATGAAACAAGAAAGTAAAATTTTTGTAGCCTATGAAACAAGAAATCCATCCAAGGAGGGAGATGAAAGGAGATCTTGGGATGAAAAGGTGTGGTTGACTTAGGGAAAAATGCAATCAGAATAAAAAGACGGACAATGAAAAAATAAATATCTTCCAGAAGAAGAAATTAGCTAGATATCTGGTGGGCTTGAATGTTTCGAAAGGAGATTTTTTTTTTGCTTCTAGGAAAAAAAAATGAAGATGGCTAGTTATATACAAATTTTGGGAGTTGTCTGGGTATAGACAGTTTGGCTGTGTCTCCACCCAAGTCTCATCTTGAATTGTAGCTCCCATAATTCCTACGTATCATGGGAGGGTCCCAGTGAAAGGTAATTGAATCATGGGGCCAGGTTTTTCCTATGCTTTTCTCATGATAGTGAGTAAGTCTCAGGAGATCTGATGGTTTTATAAAGGGCAGTTCCCCTGCACACTTTCACTTGCCTGCTGCCATGTAAGACACGCCTTTTCTCCTCCTTTGCCTTCTGCCATAATTGTGAGGCCTCCCCAGCCATATGGAACTGTGAGACCATTAAATCTCTTTTTCTTTATAAATTGCCCAGTCTTTGGTATTTCTTCATAGCAGCATGAAAATGGACTAATACCAATGGCTGTGAAGCCATGAAATTGTGGGATCACTTAGAGAATGAGTGTAGAGAAAGAAGAAAAGAAAATGAGCCCTGGGCATTCCAATTTTTAGAGGGTGGGGAGACCCAGAAAGAGCAGACAGTTAAGCAAGAACAGAACCAAGAGTGAGGGATATTTAGGAAGCCAAATGAAGAAGGTATTCAGGAAGGAAAAAGTGATTCACATTGTGAATTATTCAAATCAAGTAAGTAAAATGAAGACTGGAAATTGATGACTGGATCTGGCAACAAAGAGCTGCCATTGATGAGAGCCGTTTGGTGGAATTGCGAGGATGAAAACCTAAAATGGGTACATGAGAAAGTGGAAGAGGACTCAGAGACCAACGTGTATACCCAGCTTAAGGAGCTGTAAATGAGAACAGAGGAATGTAATGGGAGCTAGGGAAGAGAGATGGGTGGAGGAGTGTGTTTTAAGATAGAAATGTAAGCACATTTGAATACTATAGGGAACAATCCAATAGAGAGGGAAAATTTGATGATACAGGAAAGACAAAGGATTCATTACTGGATTCTTAATGCAGCACAGACGGGTGGATCCAGTGCTCAAGATGAGGCTTGGCCTTAGATAAGAGCACAGTAATTCATCCATAGTAACCGAAGGGAAAGCCTAGTATGTGTTTGGATATTATTTAGGGACACATTTAATTATATAAAACTGTTAAATATTGACTCAAATAAATACATAAAATTTATGATAATGGGAGTCTGAAGCAAGGATAGGACTGCATTGGGGTGGGGTTAAAAAGAAGAATCTCTTTGATCTTATTGATTTAATGTTTTATTTTATTTTTAAAAGACAAAGCAAGGAATATAATTTTAAAATAATTTTTTCCTGCTCCTGTTTATTAGGTTTCAGTGGTATATCAAATAGCTTTTCTTCTCCAAGCCCAATAACTATAAGTCTCAAAATTTTGTGCTACCGATTATTTTTAGATAGTTTATCAATAGCCAGGTGTCTTATCCACTCTATGCCTGAGTTGGCCATGGATCTTTAAGCCATATTGGGATGTAAAGAGAACCAGATATTTCAAGAAAAGCAGAAGCAAATTCTATTTCAACGCAGATGGAAGGAAGGGCACATAACCAAGAACAAACACAATTTGGCATCGACCTTAAGAATAATGTCAGGATAGCTAACACAGCCCTGGCTCTCAAAGGATGCTGATGTTAACAACAAAGCATTTGTTTTTAAGCCATGTCAAAACTACAACAGGGAAATGGATCTGTCACCTTGCGGGAGAAGCGGAAAGAATTGTTGGTGCAACTGTTTATTTATATACTTGTACCTCACCTTCTTCCATAAAAGATCTGAAATAAGAAGATAGTAAAGAAAGATCTTTTTAAAAGTGAGTAAATAAAGAGAAATCAGGATAAGATATATAAGATGAAGCTAGGCATATAGAAAGTACCAAAATACTTATGCTATGATCCTATTCACTTTGCTAGAAATGGGCGTCAAATTAGTTTCTAAATGACAAGCATAATCGATTACTCGGTTCTCAGAACCCATGAGATAAGACAGACCCTTTGCTTGGAAGTGCCACTGTCAGGGTCCTAAGACTAGCGATAAATTTCTGCTGTGCATCTTCACAAAGACAGCATTGAGAGCTTTCAAAGTAAATACAAGGTTGAAATGACACCCCAAATTTTTACTCCCCCAATAGCTAACAAAATAAGCAAAATATAGTAAAATCTAACAACAAAATTCCAATATCCAAGGAATAGGGGAAAACTTAATGTAATATACTTTAAAATCTGGCAGCTTAGGAAAGATATAAAAGATTTTGGAGCAGAATGGGGAAAGCCACCACAGCTAAGTTCCTAACTTGCCCTTTTTTCCAGATTGTGTTGAAAGGTTGACAAAATTCTAAGATTACACAGGAATCCCCCCAAATCTGGAGAGATGCAAAATGAGGGTACATCCTTTTCTTTTCCGTGTCTTGAATGATGAATGATAGAAGTACTAGCTAAAGATAAACAGGAAAAAAGGTATATAAAGCTGACTCTAATGGAAAGGAAGGCATTGGGGCCTCAAAGGATGAAAAGACTGAGGACATCCTCCTTGGAAATCAGATATATCCTCAGATCAGGTGGAGCAAACTCTGGTATAGGACTTCTAAATAAATTTCAAAGGAGAGTACAGACCATAGTTTCTCTTTCCACCATCTCCTCAGGCTATAGGAAAATAATGAGAACATAATGTATTAAGCCCTCAACTAGGTTGGAGATAGAAAACATTCCAGTCTTGGGTTAAGTTTAAAGTGAGACAAGAACAATAAAATGCCTAGACGGAATCACTCTATAAGGAGCTGGATGAAAAGGAACAGCAAAGCAAATATGCAAAATTGCCATGTCAATTGCTACAATGTATGTATACACACACACACACACACACACACACACACACAACCAAAAGACTTATAGAAGAAAATGTTAAGTCAAGAAACAGAAGGAAATATAACCAATTGCTTCATGCTGTATAATAACTTAATGAAAACATATTTAGTAAAATAAGAACTGAAAGATAAGATTGTTCTGAAAGATAAGATTGTTAAAGCAACTGAATGAGATAAAAGAAGAGATCATAAAACTAAGGAAAAAATATACAGTATTAAAATGACTAATAAATGAAATTAAAACAGCAAAGAAAAGACTTCATTAAAGTCAAATTCTAACAACAGAGGAAGGCTTGAGATTATAGCAGTAAATTAAGATGAAAAATACAGAGTAAAATAAGTAGAAAGAAGCTAGTAGATATGGAAGACAGACAAAAGGATCTTACATAAAGACAGTTGTAACCTTGAATTAGAGAGCACCCAAAATGGAACAAAAATGTATTCAGAGATAAAATACAAGGATAACTTCCCCAAATGAAAAATTTACAGACTGAAAGATTACTAGGTTCTGGAAAATTTTTATATAGAATGTTCAACAGTGATACATATTGTAGTCAAGCTACTAAATGTCAAGGATAAAGAAAAGATTCTTAATATCTGGATTCGGGAAGAAAGAAATCACCCTATAAGGTGAGATTATTTAGGCTGGCCTTAGACTTTTTCACAGGGAAGACAGTGAAATGGTTTATATTAAGACATGTTGAAACTGGTGTGACCAAAGAGTATGATAGCAATTGAATATGTCATTTAAGTATAAAAGAACCAAGCATACCTTCCCAGAGACAAAGAGCTCAGAACTTAGCACACAGAGGCTTTTCTTGTAAAAACAACTTGTTAAGAAATCCACACAATGAAAAGACTCAAAATGAAGAACTCAGGGAAGGAGAGACCATGGAGGGAAGGAGCTGGCGATGAGCATTGAATTTGATTAATTATTGAATGATTACTCAACAACTATGGGAATTATGTTTCTAAGCAGAATGTAAATATTATCAACCTGAACAAGGTGAAATACAATAGAAACAAAATTTGGGAGAGGGGCAGGGAGATGGAAAGAAGTACAGAGGAATGGATGGATTGCATACCATTCAGGTAATCCATTACAAATACTGTTTCTCTCAACCATACTTTTGAGAAGCACTGGGTTTGGCCAACTGTGGGACTTTACTCCCTGACAAATAGCTGGAAATCAAATCCACAAGTATAGATCCACTGGCTTTCAGATTAAACAAGGTAAAGGGATCCATAAGCTTTTAGAATTATCATGGTTAATCTGAGTTAGTCAATTTCCAAAGGAAGGCAGAAACACTCACTTCCTGTTTTTACCTTCATGGTCTCCAGAGAGCAAAGGGGAATTCAGATTGGAAGCATATCCCATAAGAAAATTGTAGTTCAACATAATGGAGGGGTGAGGGTTGTAGAAAAGAACTTGGTTGCTTAAAAGAAGCATTCCTTCCCATTTCTATAGCCAGACAAAGAATATCCCAGGGCTCTGAAGGAACCATAGATGTGATGTCAGTATTCCAAGACCTGATGGCGAAATCAAGGAGAATGGGCAAGGGCCTAGACACTGGAGCTGGAGAAATGTTATCTTACTTTGCAAAAGATGAAGAGGTTGAATTTAGAATACAGACTAACAAGCTTGAGGTCTGGAAAAATTATTGAAGGGATTGTCAAATGCCATATAGACTTTCAGAAGTAAGGAAACTAATTTTATAATAATTTACATATTTATCCAATTTGATCCTCATAATAATCCTGTAATGTATGCATTTTTCTTACCACAATGCAAAAACTGCGTCAGAGAAAAATAAGTACTTGTTCAAGGTCACACAGTTAATAGATGCTAGAACCAGGATTTAAATCTTGGACTTTACTTGCTGCCCCATTCATAAAAGAATGTAATCATCACTGTTCTGTGAAACGGCCTTCATGAAAAGAGACCCTCACATGCAAAAGGAGCCAAGAAACCAAAGAACAAGTCAGAAAAATTTAGTTTGTAAGTGTAGAGTGGCTCACTGGGGGGACTTACCAATGGAAGCATGGTTTTGGACAGCTGCAAGACAGGTAGATTTCTGCACGGCTACCCCAGACCCAACGGTTATATACATAGCGAAAGGGTACACATGCTCCAGCAGGACAATTAAAGACAACCTGCCAGAAAAGGAAAGAATGCTATGTGTGCCAAGCCCTGTAATTTGTACAATAACATCAGGGTTGCTTTGGTCTAAGGGCAGGATGTATGGTGAGTACATATTCTTACACTAAGGACAGTAAATACAGTAGGAATTAGGAGGCATTTCCTGGAGTGGGTAAATCAGAAGTCAACATGGTAGATTAGCATCCAAGATGGAGTTACTTTTGTCTCCACAATCACCAATGGTAGATGCAGTTTTACCAAGATATAATAAGTTTGGTCAAACTAGCTTTACTTTCTGTTTTGGTAATGTTCTAAGTATAGGAGTCTGCGAGAGACCTAGTGCACCCTGGATTGGTTAGATGTTTGACCAAGTCTCAGGATATTCTAATGTATGAAGTAATGGAAAGACATCAAAGTTTCATATAATTATGCTTAAAAATCTTTACCCTAAAAATATTACTAGCACTGTGGAATCTATTAAATAAAAACGTTCTCTAAAGTCAGAGACCATATTTTATACATTTTTTGTTTGTTTCTTTTTTCCTTGTGATGGTTTTTCTTTATTTTTTCATTTTCTGTTTTTTTTTGTTTTTGTTTTTGTTTCTTTGTTTTGTTTTTTGAGAGACGGTCTCACTCTGTCGCCCAGGCTGGAGTGCAGTGGTGCAATCATGGCTCACTGCAGCCTCAATCTCCTGGGCTCAAGCCATCCTCCCACCTCAGTCTCCCAAGTAGCTGGGACCACAGGCAAGTGCCACCACACCTGGCTAATTTGTTGATTTTTTGTAGAGATGAGGTCTCCCTATGTTGCCCAGGCTAGTCTTGAAATTCTGGGCTCAAGAAATCCTCCTGCCTTGGCCTCCCAAAGTGCTGGATTATAGGCATGAGCCTCCATGCCCGGCCTCCTTGAGATGGTTCTGGTACATAGTAGCTGCCTAGAAACATTTGGTGGAAAAGCTCATGAAGTTGGAGGGCAATCTCTAGAGGCAAGCTACAGAGCTCTGTCCTATTAGACATTTTTTTCAGTGACTTGATAAAGACATAGAAAACATGCTTTGCAAGCTTGGAGATGACAGAAAGCTGGAAGAAAAAGTGAATCTGATTGATGATAAAATCAAGATTCAAAATAGTCTTGACAGGTTGAAATGATAAGCAAAAACCAAATGTTCTTTTCTGTATTTACCTTTAAAAGCTCAACAGCCTAAGTACAGAATGAGGAGACGTGGTTTGGCAGCAGTTTATGCAAAAAAAGATATGAGGGTTTTGCTTGGCCATAACTTAAGCCAACAATTTAATATAGTTGTTAAAATGAAAAAATCTTGATTGCATTAATAGGATGGTGGTGTCCAAATCACAGAAAATAATAATCTTATTGAGTTTTGCACTGGTCTGATCACACCTGAAATACTGCTTGCAACTTTGGACACCCTAGTTAGGACGGAGACTAACAAGTTGAGAGCCTCCAAGGCAAGGTGGCTAAGAAGGGAAGAAGTTGTATTTCAAGGGACCATTTAAAGAACCAGGGGACTTTGGCCTGTAGAAGTTTGAAGGGGATACACATTAGCTGTCTTTGAATGTTTAAGGGGTAATCACTGATATACAAAAAAAGACAAGATTTGCTCAGTGCTGTTCCAAAGAGAGAAAGCAAAGGGCAAGCAGATTTCAGCTTATAAGGAAGGAAATCATGGGCTTTCAGAGGAAGCTCTGAAGCTTTCACTTTAGTGTAAATGACTGCCGGTAGGGGATTTCTTTAAAGAAAACAAGGATAATCAGAAATATCCCCGAGATATCCCTTCGGAGACTTTATACTACACTCAGATTCTGGGCTAGAGAGGAACATGGTTTCAAATGAGCAGAATCATCAGTGGTTCTCATTTGCCCTCCCCATTGGCCCACCAGTAATTTCTGTACCCACCAAGAGCTTCCTTCTTGCTGCCTATTTTCAGCTACAAACAAATCTATTTCATGAGGGAAAGGTTATTTCATTCCTGTATCTAACATAAATACAACCAGATTCTGTTTCCCCTTCATTCAAAGTATTGCACTTTATAATGTTCTTATTAAAGAAATAAACTCTTAGAATTAAAATTCTTCCCAAGAGTGAGGACTGCTAAAAGAAATGGTCATGAAAAGTATTAGATAAATATATATTTTTTTCTCTTGAAATCACTAGCACAGAGCAAATCTTACTTCGTGATTATCAGTTCCTCCAGGGTAGGAAACAGGTTGCTCACATAGCCCTTTTACTCTCTGAATAACTCTGGCTGCTTAAATATGAGGAATAACAAATGCAGTTTTTGCTCATCTCTTCCAAGAAGTCAAAGAGACCACTTATTTCTCTAATGGTAAATATCTTCAACTATGATTTCTTCCTTTTTGATGCAGAATCAATTGAATTTTTTAACATTAAGTTGCTGGCCTGATACGGTGGTTCACACCTGTAATTCCAGCACTTTGGGAGGCAGAGGTAGGTGGATCACCTGAGGTCAGGAGTTCAAGACCAGCCTGGCCAACATGGTGAAACCCAGTCTCTACTGAAAATACAGAAATTACCTGGGCGTGGTGGCAGGTGCCTTTAATCCCAGCTACTCAGGAGGCTGAGGCAGGAGAATCACTTGAACCCGGGAAGTGGAGGTTGCAATGAACCGAGATTGTGCCACCGTGCTCCAGCCTAGGCAACAGAGCAAGATGTCATCCCAAAAAAAAAAAAAATTGCTAATAACTCATCATCATGACTGGAAACACTCACCATGTGCTATTAGAGCCCCGGCTTTCATTCAGCAGGCATCTCTAAAAATGAATGTCTGTCATTGGTAATCAAATAGGTGATTAGATTGTACATTTCTTGAGAAGCAGAAAACAAAATCCTAATTCATGAGATCTGCCATTTTCTTTAAGGACATTAGATATTCCTCAAAAGGCTCTTAAAATGTTCTTACAGTGCATTTCCTCAGCAGCCCACAACTCTACTCTGCCCCCTATCCCTTTATCTCTCCTCTGATCACTTCCACCCACCATTCTCCACTCACAAAACAGAGTGTCTGAGATTCTGCCCTGTTTACATTTTTTTCTTTTATTGAGCCCTTAGTATGTGGCAGACCTTTACTTGCTTGGGCTCCAACTTAAGAGTTCTTAGAATACGGCCTATTAACAAATTTGTGAAATGGGTTCTCTCCTTGGAAACACAGTATGGAATATGGAAGTGAAGAAAATGTCTAGATTTTGGTTGGATGAGCTGTTTATAATCCAGCAGCAGCTTGAGGTTGGGCTGGATCCCAACACTGCTTTATGAGTTGCACTGTGTCTGCATTGCCCTCCATAGGGAGAAAGCGGGGCCAGAATCAATATTCATGCTCCCTTGCTTTGGTTTCTTGATGGGCAGAAATCTGTTCTCTCTTAATCTGCATTCCTTCCCCAGGCTCTGTCAGCTCTTTAGCAGGACCGGAGATTGAATTCCCTGATATCCATGATCTTTTTCTAGGTTAAAATTGCTATTCACATCTGTCAGCTTTTGCTTACAAAATGATCTTTCACCTCCCTTGAGAGAAGCCCGTTATTTCAAGGCAAGGTGCCAGTCACCTTGAAGAAAATATTTTCAACCAACCAAGGAAATCAGAGAAAGAAAGGATGTTGTAGGAACATAAGTGGGGCAAGATGGTTTTAATAAAAAGTCACTAACAACTTTGGTCACTGCAAAGGACTTCTGGAGTCCAAATATTATTTCAGAATGTTTCCACCTAAATTAGAGATAAAACTTTTGTTTCATTAAAGAAAAGAAAGAACTTGTATATTCTTGTGTACTGTGTGTTTTTTTAGTAAAAAGGAGTCCCGTATTAACAAACCTGGTGTTTTATCTTTGCTGCAGTCACCATGGTGTCTTGACTCTTGTTTCAGCAGAAGACATGTCCCAGTGGATTATTAAAAATTGATGTATAACATGCATATGGTAGTGTGTAAAATGCATTGATGTTAAATGTACATATAATGATTTTTTTACATATGCATACAGTTATATAACTGTACCCAGAGCAAAGATACAGAACTCTTCCAGCATCCCAGAAGGGTTTTTTGTGTCTCTTTCCAGACTATAGCCCTCCAAAGGTAACCACTATTCTGATTTCTATTATTATTGGTTAGTTTTGCCAATTCTTAAACTAAAGAGAATCATACAGAATTTTTGGTGTCTGGTTCTTCTGCTTAACATAATATCTATGAGATTCATCCCTGTTGCTATGCATATCCATTTTACCCATTGGTATTACTATGTAGTATTTCATTGTATGAATATACCACAACTTATTTATTCATTCTTCTGTGGACTTGTATTTGGATTATTTTCAGTTTTTTTTATTACAAATAAAACTACAGTAAACATTCTTGTACCTGCCTTTTGGTGAACACAACCCTTTTTTCTCTGCATATATACCTAGTGGTAAAATTGCTGGTTTATAAGACAGGCAATGTTTAGTCTTGATGGAAAATTTCAAACAGATTTTCAAAGTAGTTGTGCCATTTTAGGAGTCCCACCAGTTGTTCCACATCCTTGCCAAAACTTGTCAGGCACTTAAATTCTGGCCATTTTGGTGGGTGAATAGCGGCATCTCATTGTAATTTTAGTTTGCATTTCCCTGATGAATAATGGCATTGAACATATTTTTATATGTATTGGACATTTGGATATTCTCTTTTGTTAAGTGGCTATTAAAGTCATTAGCCCATTTACAGAAAACAAATCAACAGTAATGAGATATAATTTGCATATAATAAAACCCACTCATTTTAAGTGCAAAGCTTTAACAAATATACACTTAGGTAACTGCCACCACAAAAGATACAGAACATTTCCATCACCCTAAAACATTCCCTTCTGTTTGCAGCCAACATCCATATCCATAGCTCCAAGCAAACACTGATCTTCTTTCTGGCAATATAGATTAGTTTTGCTTATTCTAGAATTTTATATAAATATAATAACACAGTATGCATTCTTCTGTGTCTGGATTCAGTCACTTACCATAACGGTTTTGAGGTTCATCTACGCTGCTGGGCATATCAATAGTTCATTCCTTTTTATTGCTGAGCAGTAGTCCATTGTGTGGCTGTATCACAATTTGTTTAGCAATTCATCTGTTGATAAATATTTAGGTTGTTTTCAATTTTTTGCCATTATGAATAACAGCTGAAGAGAGCTGTTACGAGCATTTGTGTAGATATCTCTTTATATATACATGTTTTTAATCCTCTTAGGTAAATACCTAGGAGTGGAATTGCTGAAACAGTGTCATATGGTAGGTATTCAATTTTTTAAAGAAACTCCAAGCTGTCTTCAAAAGTGGTTATAACATTTTAAATCCCAATGAGCAGTATATGAGAGCTCCATTCCCAGAACTCCTCACCAGTACTCGATGTGGTCAGTTATTTTCATTTTAGCCTTTCTAGTATGCAATTGTAACTAATTTCGGTTTAAATTAAAAAAAAAATCTTTTTGGCCGGGCGCCGTGGCTCACGCCTGTAATTCCAGAGGAGGCCAAGGAGGGTGGACCACGAGGTCAGGAGATGGAGAACATCCTGGCTAACACAGTGAAACCCCGTCTCTACTAAAAATACAAAAAATTAGCCGGGCTTGGTGGCGGGTACCTGTAGTCCCAGCTACTCGGGAGGCTGAGGCAGGAAAATGGCGTAAGTAAACCCGGGAGGCGGAGCTTGCAGTGAGCCGAGGTCGTGCCACTGCACTCCAGCATGGGCAACAAAGCGAGACTCCGTCTCAAAAAAAAAAAAAAAAAAAATCAAAAATATTTTTAACTTTAATGAGAGTCTTGCTGAACCGTCATCTAATTCTAATATTCACCTATCCCCATCCTAATGTGTAATAAATGCCATTTAAGTCCCTAGACATTTGGTATTCTTTGATGTGAATCTCTGATACCATGATATAGACTATATTTGTTTTTATTTAATTTTAAAAATAGGGCATAGTGCTAAAGAAGTTGAAGTTTTAAAAATTACATCAGTCACACCTCAATTCGTTTTGAATTTAAAGCTCAGGAAAAATCTGAGAATGCACTTTTACATTAATTTTATTTCAGTCTTTAGTGCTAGCACAACTTTCGCTGTGAAAACCAGAGAGTCTCGGTGTTTTCTTAGAGCACTTATCATTCCCAGGAAGCTCCATACAGTCCACAGACTGAATGCTTGCATTATGAATGTGTTTAGTCCAATTCTGTCTGTACTTTGTTTCTGACTTGCATTAATATTTATTATGTTTAATGAAAGCTAATTATCACTTCTTGAGAGCCCATTGAAAATAGCATTATTATATCCAGAATTTTGATCAAGCTCTGGGAAGTAACTTGATGTGCTTGCAGGTTCTTTCATCAAAATATTATCCAGGGCTGCAAGTACAAGAACAGCTTGAATACTCAGTCATCAGTTCCTGCGAGAGGTGTTCTTTCAAAGAATGAGGCTTAGCAGAGTGAAAAAGTAAGAAAGTGTAAATGTAACACTTCCTCTGTAATTAAAATAGGAAAAAGTACTTTGATAATCTAATAACTTAAGAGGTAGGTAATCAAGTTGTTTCTTCTCAATTTTGCAATAAGAAAATATGAATAGTAAGCAACTCCTTTCAAGAGGTATGGAAAGCAATTGGCAGGGCTAGTGGAACCATTGTATGAGAGATTTGACTTGTAAATATTAATTATTACCTGAGAGAGTTAATTTTATTTGTCAACTTGACTGGGTCAGAGGGTGCCCAGATATTAGGCCAAACACTACTCAGGGTGTGTCTGTGAGGGTGTTTCTGGATGAGATTAATGTTTAAATTGGTAGAGCCAGTAAAGCAGATTGGCTTACCTCATGGAGGTGGGTCTCATCCAGTGATTTGAAGACCTGAATAGAACAAAAAGGCTGACCCTCCCCCAAGTAAGAGAGAACTCCTCTTGGCTGGCAGCTCTTAGACTTTTGGATTTACATTGGAATTAAACCATCAGTTCTCCTAGATCTCCAGCTTGCTGACTCACTCTGCAGATCTTGAGACTTAACAACCTTTATAATCATCCTGTGGACCAATTCCTTATAACGAATAATCAATCAGTCACATCCTATTGGTTCTATTTCTCTGAAAACCCTGACCAATACATCACCTTCAAGCAAAAAGAGGACATTTGAATTTAAAACTGAAAAGATTTTGTTTTCAAATATTTACATGCAATAAAGGAGGCTTAAATACAGTCTCAAAACCTGTAATTGCTGTTCCTGTAATTCAAGGTGATCAAGCAGTGGGCTTCTCTGGGCTTCTGTCCCATGATCATAGATTGTAGCCATGGTCCTAGCATTTATCCTGCCAATGTCCTTGCCCATAGAGGTGCCAGGGAAGAGAGTGGAGATGGATTAGCCATAACTCATATTCATTCCTTTCTGGAAAAACAACCCAAAGCATGTACCTTGCTGGTGGGAAAGTTGGGTTCTCCCATGTTGCCTTGCCCCAGGTGGAAAGCACAGTGTGTCCGTGCGATCCTTATACAACTATGCTGGCAGCCATTGTCCCTGGATGATAGACCATGCCTGCCCTATGAGCATCAGGGTTTTCCATTTGGTATGGAAGGAAGTAGGAAGCCCCAGTGCAACTCTAGGTCTCAAGCCATGTCTTCTATGTTTTTCTCAGAAGTCTTCTTTAGGAGATTATGAGGATATTCCCCAGATTAATAAAATAGATACTTTGGAACCCAATCCATTATTAGTTCTCTGGATTGTACATTATTGGCCAGTGCCTTGGAAGTAAGACTGGTGACAGGCACAATCCTTTTCAAAATAATCAAAACCAAAAACAAAACATTCAAGAGCCAGATTTCTTTTTATACTGGAAATTTTGATCAGGATAACTGGGGTTGGGCCCAGTTCCTTCTTCGTGTGTATCAGTCTTGGTTTCTGGCTGCTCTAATGGTGGCAGAAGATCAAGTCTTCTGGAGCCCTAAGTGTAGAAATCACATGATTATAGATTGAAAGTCTTGTTCAAAATATATTTACAAGTTATTTTTGGTTCTTTTGCTAGTAAAACTCTTTTCTATTTTCCTTGGCTAGCTTCTGAACCAAAGAGAACCCTGGGAGGTATATTAAAAGTTTTCCATTTTAGAAATTAAAATATCTTATCTTCAGTAATGGCATTAAGTTCTATTTGCCATCAGAATTTTGCTGACTATAACTACGTGCATGAGTCAATTGTTGGCATGCAGGTCTCAGGGCTGGTGGTGTTGCCTATAGGTATACAATGCAACTTGTGCACCAGTGGGTGGTAATGAAGGTGTTTATGGCCTTGACAAAGTTTGGAGCAAGTATGTTTGTGTGTATGTGTGAGTATGGGAGTTGGAAGATGAGAGAAAAGGAACAGAGAACTGTTTTCTCTCCAAGAGTAACAGACACTTACAAGAGCTTTACAGTTTCCGCAACACTTTCATGCATAATTATCTTAGTTAAACCTCATACTAAACATGCAAGTTAAAATTGCTATCCAGGATTGACAGGTGGACTGTTGAAACTCAGAGTTTGTTACTAGTATAAGATCACACAACCAAGTGGTGCCAGAGTATGCTTTAACCCATCCTGGTCCTCCAGTCTTTTAAAACAAGCCTGGGTTTCCTTGAATCAGCCCCAGGATGGCATGGGCAACATATTACAGGAAACGTAATAATCAGGTCTCATTTGTTTCTTTTTCTGTTCGAGTCTCATAAACGTTGTCCTCAACTCTCAACTGATCTTTCAAGAGGTCAGAACAAATAAATAGCTGTCTCTGGATTACCTTGGCTGGGAACCCTGGGTCCAAAAAGATTCTTTACCGTAAACAGGTGAGAATTGAAGTGAAAAAATATTTATCTACAACATGGAACTGTTTTGGGGGAGTTTTAGTTATTTCTGGTGGACAAAATGGCATGACCTGCTGGCTAGAGGACAAGTTGATTTAAAGTACAAAGTTGCTCAGAAGTATGTTTTGTCTTGGCAGGTTATTTTCCTTGTAGATGAGCTTTCTTTAATATTTATTTATTCTTTCAATGAACCATATTTAGTGCATGCAAGGTTGGACTGAGGCAAATGTGTACCCTAAGAAGGCTAACAATTGGGTGCCTTTAAAAACCTATAGCCTTTAAATATTTGGTTAACACTTATTTAGGGTGGCAGAGGGAAATTGCTTTTCCATTCCTAAACAGAGATATATAAAATGCACAGAACATAACATGTTAACTTATTTGAAGTTATCTCTTATTTTATAATTTTCCTATTGCTCACAGTTGAATAATAAAAGAGGCTAATATCTCCTGAGTGCTTATTATACGCTGGGTACTGATTTATTTATATTGCTTATCTAATCTCATGCTCATGACAATCTTGTGTGGTAAGCACCACTATTATCCCAAATTTCCAAATAATGAAACTGACACTTAGGTTTAATAAACATGCCCAAGGACACAAATGGCTCCTACCAGTAGAAATGGGATTTGAATGCTGCAGGTCTGACTATAGAGCCCATGACCTTCGTCGCTAGAACCCCATGCCCTTCTGTAGCACTAATCTCTCATATTCACTGAGTGTGGAGATCACATGTCCATAGGTACAAAATCTTGTTCAAACTATGTTTGCAAGTTTGTCCTGGCTCTTTTGCCAATAAAACTCTTCCATTTTCTTTTGCTAGCTTCCAAATCAAAGAATACCTTGAGAGGCATATTAAAAGTTTTCCTTTTAGATGTTAAAATAAATACTTAATCTCCAGTAACAAGTTCTATTTGGTATCAGAATTTTGCTGATTGCAGCTACATACATGAGCCAATTGCAGCATGCTGGTCTCAGGACTGGTGGTGTTGCTTACATCATCAGTGTATTATACAATGCAACTTGCACAGAAGTAGGTCAGCCAACGAGGAGTATTATTATTTCTACTACTGTTATTTCTGTTATTATTGTTTCATCCATGAGATGCTATCTAGTTTAAAGGGAATAACACGGTTTATATCTCACCAGAAACATGAATTAACCCGCACCATTTAAATACAATGTTTTGGAACCCCTTTTAAATTGGCATCCCAGCAAACTTGACCCACTGGTCATGTATGTATATTGTCTGTATGCATCCAGCTATATGAAAATGTAATATCTGAGAAGAAATTCAGCTTTCTAATCCTTGATGGGACCTCTCATTATTCAATTGTGGAGCTGAAAAATAAGACAATCTTCCAAGGAACATTTCTTATCTTAAATTTGTGGGTCATAACCCTTATATTTCAGACATAGAAAGTTAACTTGATTAATGTGTTTAATATCTAATGCTCATATTATGTGACTATGAGAAGGGCTCTCTGAATGCATAAGTGTAAAGAGAAAAGGGGATATTGAGGGTGATTTGAAGTGAAAAGTCATAAATACTAATGGTGATTAGTCCATAAATTGTAAATCATCTCCAGTTGGCCCATTTTTTGTCCCTCTGACATTATAGTTTGATGAATGTTGTGTTGAATAAGCATGTGGCAATATCTACAATGCAGAGAGCAGAGTACTGTCTGTTTAAACACAGAAGCTACAGGAAACAGTTTGCATTTATGTCCTGGCATCTGAATAGGTTACCCATCTGTTTCAGAAATTCCACTCACTTTCATAAACATTTATTGAACACCTACTACAGATCTGGCAGAGTTCTTTGCCAGATGCCTTAGAGATTAGAAATATGAGTAAGTCACAGCCCTGAGGCAACAGGGGAAATAAGACAATGCAGGAATAATTGCAATGTCAGACAGAATGAGAAGTGTGGGAGATCTCTAGAGAGCCGTAGACATAGAGGGAGAGCGTGGGGCTGGAATTAAAGAGGTTTCCCTAGGAAGTCATAGGACTCCAACAGTGGATAAGCTATAAGGGTAAGAAGTGAGGCTATTTCTGGTAGGGGAGAATAAGAGTAAAGGGTTGCAGTTGAGCATGTATAGGACGTACTGTAGTACAGAAGGGAAGTAGAGACCTCAGGAAATAAAGCTTGAGAGGTATAGTCAGGTACAAATTGTGGGAATCAGACTCCAAGTCTCATCTTTTGGACATGAATTCGATTTAAGATATGAAAATACATGTAATTCTGAATTGATGTGAGTTTGGAGTGTTCTTGTTTGGGCAATTGAGTATTTTGGCTTTTGGAGAGTTATCATAAAACTTGAAAGAAAAATATGGTGATTGAGCTTTAAACATACTATTTATTGTGGTTTTTCTGACTACAAGCATTGAACGTAACTGTTCTCCACTACCACAAAATACCCCTTTACATGTTTTTGAATGAGATTCTAGAGTATTTAAACTTATGGATACATCTTAGTTTTTAAGTTTAGTTTCCCTTTTTCTTCATGTTTAGGTTAGATTGGCTGTAATTTCCAGCTATTATAAATAAAGTTACAATAAAAATTTTAATGGTTAATTTTTCTTAAGTGCTTATAAGGTATGAGGCAGTGCATCAAGCCGTTTTTTAAAAAATGAGGTGGAATTTATATAACTTAAAATTCACCTTTGTAAAGTGAATAGTTCAGTGGCATTAGTACATTCACAATGTTATGCACCCACTACCTCTCTCTATTCCTAAACATTCTCATCCTCCCACAAAGGAAGCTGTTTGCCCATTAAGCTCCTCATTCCTCCCTCTCCCGCTCCTGGCAACTACTAATCTGCATTCTGTTGATGGATTTACCTATTCTGGATTTTTCGTATAAACGAAATCACACAATACAGCCCTGGCTTCTTTGTCTGCCTTCTGTGTCTGGCTTCTTTCACTCAGTATAATGTTTCAAAGTTCACTGATATTGTAGCATGTATCAGTACTTCATTCCTATTTATGGCTGAAAATTTTCTGTTGTGTGTATACACCACAATTAGTTTATCCATTGGTTCATTGATGGATAGGGTTTGTTTCCAGCTATTGGCCATTGTGAATAGTACTGCTATGAACATATGTACATATACTTTTTTGTATATGTACAAGTATATGTACATATACTTGTTTGAATACCTGTTTTTAATTCTTTTGGGTGTATACCTAAGAGAAGAATTGCTGGATTATATGGTAATTCTACATTTGACATTTTGAAGAACTATCAAAGTGTTTTCCACGGCAGTGGAATCATTTTACATTCTGACCAGCAATGTATTAGGGTTTCAATTCTTCCACAGCCTCGCTAACACTACTTATTTTCCTTTTTTTTTTTTTTGTCACCATGATAGTGGGTGTAAAGTGGTATCTCATTGTGGTCTTGATTTGCATGCCCAAACGGCTAGTGATATTGAACATTTTTTCACGTGCTTACTGGCCATGTGCATATCTTCTTTGAAGAAATGTCTATTTAGGTTCCCTGAACACTTTAAAATTGGGTTACTTATCTTTTTAATTACTGAGTTGTAAGAATGATTTGTTTATTCTGGATACTAGTCCCTTATCAGATATATGATTTGCAAATATTATCTCAATTCTATAAATCATCTGTTCACTTTCTTGACAATGTCTTTTGATGCACAAAAGTGTTCAATTTAGGCAAAGTCTAATTAATCTATTTTTTCTTTATTGTTCACTTATACATTTGGTGGCATATCTAAGTATCCATTGCCAAATTCAAAGTCGTGAAGATTTACACCTATGTTTTTCCTAAAAATCTTATGGTTCAGTTCTTATATTTAGTTTATTTATTCATTTTGAATACTTTTTTGTATATAGTGTGAGGTAGGGATTCATTAGCATGTGAATACCCACCACCAGTTTTTGAAGGGACTATTGTTTTTACATTGAATGGTCTTGGCACCTTTGTCAAAAATCAATTTGACATAGATATATGTGTTATTTCTGGACTCCCAATTCTGTACTATTAATCTATGTCTATCCTTATGCTAGTACTACCCTGTTCGGATAACTGTAGCTTTGAAGTAAGTTTTGAAATCAGGAAATATAAGTTTTCTAACTTTATTCTTCTTTTTCACAATTGTTTTGGCTATTCAGGACCCCTTTCAAATCCATGCAAATTTGAGGACTAGCATTTTCATTTCTTCAGAAAAAAATTGGGATTTTGATAGAGACTGCATCGAATCTGTAGATCATTTTTATTTTTTGTTGCCATCTTAATAATATTGTCTTCCAATTCATGCATATGAGATGACTTGATTTACCAAGGCCTTTATTTTCTTTCAGCAATGTTTTATAATTTTCACTTTACAAGTCTTTTATCTCCTTGGTTAAATTTATTCCTAGGCATCATTCTTTTGGATACCATTGCAAATGGATTTTTTTTAAATAGCTTTTAAAATTATTCATGCCAATATATAGAAACGCAATTGATTGTGTTTTAATCTTATACCTTGTAGCATTTCAGAACTTGTTTAACTCTGGTTTTTTTGGTATTTTCTATATATAGGGGTATGTCATCTGTGATAGAGATAATTTTACTTTTTCCTTTCTAATTTGGGTGACTGTTATTTCTTTTTCTTGCCTAGTTGTTCTAACTAGAATTTCCAGTTCAATGTTGAATATCAGTGGTGAACCCAGGCATTTTTTTTCTTGTTTCTCATCTTAGGGGAAAAGATTTCACCATTGAATATGATGTTAACCATTAGCTTTTCTTTTCTTTTTTTTTTTTTTGGAGATGGAGTCTTGCTCTGTTGCCCAGGCTGGAGTGCAGTGGCGTGATCTCGGCTCACCTCAACCTCTGCCCGCCGGGTTCAAGTGATTCTCCTGCCTCAGCCTCCCGAGTAGCTGCAATCCCTGGCTATTTTTCTTTTGTATTTTTAGTAGAGACAGAGTTTCACCACATTGGCCAGGTTGGCCTTGAACTCCTGACCTCAGATGATCCACCCACCTCAGCCTCCCAAAGTGCTGAGATTACAGGTATGAGCCACTGCGCCTGGCCAATTGTTAGCTTTTCATATAAGGTTTTTACCATGTTGAGAAAGCTCCTCTCCATTCCTAGTTTTCTGAGTGTTTTTATTGTTTAAAAATGTGTTGAATTTTGTCAAATGCTTTTTCCATGTCAATTGAGATGGTCCTATGGTTTCTGTCTTTGTTCTATTAATGTGATATATTACAGGGATGATTTTCTTATGTTTCTTATGTTGAATCACCCTGTAATTCACTTATGAGTGAATTATCACATTTAATCCTGACAACCACTTGTGAAAGGTGAGTAATATTTTTCCCCCTTTTAATGTTGCGGCTAAGGTTACTCTCCCAATTTTGCACAGCTTGTGTGCCAGAATAATGCATCTGACTCCAGAATCCATGCTTTTATTCATTATGCTAATCAATGAATGTCTACAACATGCATCATTTATTCTCTCAAATATTTATTTTATGTCTATTCTGTGCCAGACACTATGCTAGGCACTTTGATATAAAAATTAAAAAGATAAGCAGAATTCTCACTTCATGGAGCTTATAGACTCTCTATTTTTTCCCCTCCCACTGACCCTGTTCCCATCTTCTCCAAGAAACTGCGCATCAGCTTTATGTCACTATAAAGTAGTTTGCATTTTTCTGAAGCTTTATATAAATGGAATTATACAGTACATATGTTTTGTTTGTTGTTTGGCTTCTTTAACTCGGGATAATTATTTTGAGATTTATTTATATTGTTGTATATATTAATGGCTAATTCCTTTTTGCTGACTAGTAGTCTATTTTGTGGGTATATCACAATTTGTTTACCATTCATCTGTGGAAGGACATTTGGATTATTTCCAGTTTTTTGGTGGTTACAATAAAACTGTTAGAAACATGTATACAGGTCTTCGTGTGAATGTATGCTTTCATTTTGTTTGGATAATACTTACCAGTAGGATAGCTGGGCCATTTGGTAGGTGTTTATTTAATTTTATAAGAAGCTGTCAACCTGTTATAAAAAGCTGCTGTGCCGTTTTGCACTTCCATCAACAGCATATGAGAGTTCCAGTTGCTCTACACTCGTGCCGCCACTTGCTATGATCAGTCTTTCTGTTTTTAGTCATTCTGCTAAGTGTGCAGTAGTAACTTGTGGTTTTTATTTGCATTTCCTAATGATTAGTGATTTGAAGATGAAAAGTATCTTGTCATGTGCTTATTTACCATCTGTATGTCCTTTTGGTGAAGTGTTTGTTCAAAACTTTTGCCCATTTTAGAAATTGGACTGTTTTCAAATTACTAAGCTTTGAGAGTTTTAAGAAATATACTCTTGGTTGGGCACGGTGGCTCATGCCTGTAATCCCAGCACTTTGGTAGGCCGAGGCAGGTGGATCGCCTGAGGTCAGGAGTTCGAGACCAGCCTGGCCAACATGATGAAAGCCCGTCTCTACTAAAAATAGAAAAATTAGCTGGTCGTGGTGGCACTCGCCTGTAATCCCATAATCCCAGCTACTTGGGAGGCTGAGGCGGGAGAATCGCTTGAACTAGGGAGTCGGAGGTTGCAGTGAGCCGAGATCGTGCCACAGCACTCCAGCCTGGCGACAGAGCGAGACTCTGTCTAAACAAATAAAACAAACAAACAAAAAAAGAAATATACTCTGAAGGTAGACCCATTTAAGGTATATGCTTTACAAATCTTTTATCCCACTATGTGGCTTGGAATTTCATTCTTTTAATATATCTACTAATAAATGAGGATTTCAATTTTGGTAAAGTCAAACTTCTTGATTTTTAAAATTTTATATATTGTGCTTTTGGTATCATATCTGATAAATCCTTGCTTAATCTAAGATGACAAGGCCTTTTCTCTCGAGTTTTCACCTATAAGTTTTAAAGTTTTGGTTATGACATTTAGGCTTATAATCCATTTTAGGTTAATTTTTGTCTATAGTACTATTTTTGTATAAATTTTTATTTTTTTCTGAATGAATCCAGTTGTTCTAGTACCATTTATTGAAAGCTGTCCTTTCTCACAGTCTCTTTAATAAATGGTGCTGGGAAAACTGGATATCCACATGTAGAAGAAAAAAATTGTACCCTTATCTGACATTATACACAAAAATAAATTCAAAATGGATTAAAGACTTAAATGTAAGATCTGAAACTGTAAAATTACTATAAGAAAACATAGGGAAAAAGGTCCACAACATTGATGTGGGCACACAGTTTTTGGATGTGTCCCCAAAAGTGCAGGCAACAAAAGCAAAAATAAAGAAATGAGGTTGGGTGCGGTGGCTCACGCCTGTAATCCCAGCACTTTGGGAGGCCGAGGTGGGCAGATCATGAGGTCAGGAGATCGAGACCATCCTGCCAACATGGAGAAACCCCATCTCTACTAAAAATACAAAAATTAGCTGGTTGTGGTGGCACTCGCCTGTAGTCCCAGCTACTCGGGAGGCTGAGGCAGGAGAATCATTTGAACCCAGGAGGCTGAGATTGCAGTGAGCCGAGGTCGCGCCATTGCACTCCAGCCTGGGCAACAAGAGTGAAACTCCATCTCAAAAAACAAAACAAACAAACAAAAAAAGGGTTTTCAGCAAACTAAAAAGCTTCTGCACAGCAAAGGAAACAATATGAGTGAAGTGGCAATCGATGGATCAAGGAAAATATTTGCAATAAGGGGTTAATATCCAAAATATAAAGAGAACTCAACTCAATAGCAAGAAAAAAAAACCTTATTAAAAAATAGACAAATGATCTTCTGAATAGATATTTATCAAAAGAAGACATACAAATGATCTACAGATACATGAAAAAAAAGGTTCAACATCACTAATCATCAGGGAAATGCAAGTCAAAATCACAATGAGGTATTAACTTTCTCCTGCTAGAATGGCTATTACATAAAGGAAAAAAAGATAAGAGTTGACAAGGATGTGGAGAAAACAGAACCCTTAGACACTGTTGGTAGGAATGTAAATTAGTACAGCCATTATGAAAAATAGGATAGAGGTTCCTCATGTAAAAACACAGTTGGTTTTTGTATATTATTGATCTCATATCCTGAAACACTGCCAAACTCATTTGCTAGTTCTAGCAGCTTTTTTGTTAATTCCATTGCTGTTTTTATACAGGTAACCATTTTGTCTGTAAAGAGACAGTTTTGCTTCCTCCTTTCCCATTGCGATGCTTTTCGTTTTAAAAATTCTTGCCTTATTGTACTGTCAGATCCCCCAGTACAATATTGAATAGAACTGATAAGAGTGGCCATTCTTTAATTGTTTCTGATCTGTCACCCTTAAATATGATGTTTATTGTACATTTTCTGTTGATCCCCTCTCTACAGGCCAGGAAGTTAACTTCTCTTCCAAATTTGCTGAGAGAAATGGATGTTGGATTTTATCAAATGCTTTCTCTGTATTTATTTAGGTGATCATGCAGGTTTGTTTTTTTTTTTTAGTGTGTTAATATGGTGAATTACATCGTTTTTGGATGATAAGTCAACCTTGCATGTCTGACATATGCCCCACTTGGTTATGTTGTTTGTTTTTATATTTTGTTGAATTCGACTTTTTAAAACTTTTAAATAATTTTATGTCTGTGTTCACGAAGAATATTGGTCGATTGTTTTCTTTTTTTGTAATGTCTTTACATAGTTTTTGTATCAGAGTAATGCTGGCCTCATAGAACCAGTTGGAAATTATTCAATTTTCTTAAATTTTTTGAAGATGTCGCATAGACGATATTATTTTTTGTTAAATGTTTTGGTAAAGTTTATCATTTATTTTGTGAACCTGCAGTTTTCTTTGTAGGTAGATTTTTAATTAAAAATTTAATGTCTTCAATATATAATAGGGCTATTCAGGCTATATATTTCTTGTTGAAGAAATATTGAGCTTTGTTAGTTTTTATCTTTCCATGATTTTTTTCATTTCTTTTAAGTGGTTAAATTCATCAGCATAAGTATCTGCAAAATTTATGGTGATATCATCGCTCTCATTTCTGATACTTGTAATTTCCGTCTTCTCTCTCTTTTTCCTGATCATGCTGGCTAGAGGTTTAGGAATTTTATTGGTCTGCTCAGTAAAAATTGTATTAGGTTCCGTTTACTTTTCTATGTAGTTTTTCTGTTTTTTATTTCATTGATTTTCTTTCTTATCTTTATTATTCCCTTTCTTTTCTCTATTTTGGTTTTCATTTGCTTTTACTTTTCTTGTTTCTTAAAGTGAAAAATGAGGTTGCCGATATGAGGCATTTTTTCTTTTTTAATATGTGTATTTAGTACTAAAATTTCCCCCTAAGTACTGCTATACATAAACTCTATGTATACTATATACGCTATATAGTACCACTCTACAGCTATAGTGACACTCCAAAAAAATCTGATATAATGTGTTTTCATGTTCATTCAGTTCAAAATACTTTTTCATTTCCATTTTGATTTCTTCTTTGACACATTTAGAGATGTGTCCTTTAGTTTTCAAATATTTGGGAATTTCCCAGAATTTTTCTTGATTTCTAACTTAATTCCATTATTGTTAGAGGACGTACTTTCTATGACTTTAATTATTTTAAATTTATCGACTTGTTTTATGGCCTGGAATATGGTTTATGTTGCTAAATGCTCTGTGTGTGCTTGGGAAAAAAATGTGTATTTTGCTGTTATTGGAAAGAGTGTTCTAAAATCAGGCCAAATTTGTTGACAGTATTGTTTAATTCTTTTATATCCTTGCTAATTTCCTGTTTTCTTGTTCAATAACCACTTCCACTGCAATTTGTTATCTCTTGTTAATGCTATGCAGTATACTTTTCTTTTTTGAGACAGAATCTGGCTCTGTTGCTCAGGCTGGAGTGTAGTGACGTGATCTCGGCTCATTGCAACCTCAGCCTCCTAGGTTCAAGTGATTCTCCTGCCCTAGCCTCCTGAGTAGCTGGGATTACAGGTGTGTGCCACCACGCCTGGCTAGTTCTTTTGTATTTTTAGTAGAGACAGGGTTTCACTATGTTGGCCAGGCTGGTCTCGAACTCCTGGCCTCAAGTGATCTGCCTACCTTGGCCTCCCAAAGTGCCGGGATTACAGGCTGAGCCACCACGCCTGGTCCAGTATATTTTTCAATTCAGACATAATTGTTTACATTTCTAAAAGTTTTATGTAGGCCTTTTTTCTAAATTTTCTATGTCTGTAATTCTGTCTTTGAACATATGGAATACAGTTATAGTAACTGTTTTCTTTTTTTGGTTGTTGTTGTTGCTTTTTGGGGTTTCTTTGGAGAAAGTAAAGCCAGCTTCTTCTTTGAGACCTAAAGAATGAGTAAGCATTTGCCATGTGATGGGAGTGGGAGGAGAGGTAGAATACAGCAAAAATATAAAGTAAAAGCAGATTCCAGGTGGAACGAACAGCATGTATACGGGCCCTCAAGTATGAAGGAGTTTGAAGTTTTCAAGAGGTAGAGAGAAGATCAGAATGGGTGGGGCAGGGGGTGAAAAGCAGGAGAGTGGTGAAGAGATGCTTGGGAAGAATGAAGGAAAAACCTTTTAGGCCCTTTGTCCCCATCGGCATAGGTGATATTATTCTGTGATAACAAATAATCCCCTGAATCTCAGTGTTTCACACCAACCAAGGATGATCCGCTCATGTCACAAGTTCATAGGAGGATGACTGTGACTTTCTTCCACATCTTCATTCAGGGCCAAGGGCTGAAAAACAACTGCTAACTGGAGTATAGCAGCCTATGGCAGACAGAAAAGAGCCTTGTTGGAAGCATCACACAGCTTTCACATCACCTGTTAGGAGCTGGCTGATGGCAACTTCTACTTATTTCAGTGGGCAAAGTAAATTGTGCAGTTGAGCCTGCTGTCAACAGGATAGAGTGGGACAGCAGATATTTCCTAACAATAGTACAATCTACCATATAGGGCTGAGGATCGTAACCATTATCTGAAGAACAATGGTAAGCCAGGGTGCCCTAATGTCACTCTCTTAAGATTAGACTTTATTTTTAAAAACAATCATAAGACAGTTGGAGCTGGGTGTGGAGGTGACTCATGCCTATAATTCTAGCACTTTGTGAGTCCAGGTTGGGAGGATCACATAAGCCCAGGAGTTCGAGACCAGCCTGGGCAACATAGGAAGACCCATTTCTACAAAAATTTAAAATTAGCCAGATGAGGCCGGGCACGTGTGGTGGCACATGCCTGTAATCCCAGCACTTTGGGAGGCCAAGGCAGGTGGATTACAAGTTCAGGAGATGGAGATCATCATGGCTAACACGGTGAAATCCTGTCTCTACTAAAAGCACAAAAAATTAGCCAGGCATGGTGGCACACGCCTGTAGTCCCAGCTACTTGGGAGGCTGAGGCAGGAGAATTGCCTGAACCCAGGAGGCGGAGGTTGCAGTGAGCCAAGATTGCATCACTGCACTCCAGCCTGGGCGACAGAGTGAGACCCCATCTCAAAAAAAAAACAAAAAAACAAAAACTGAATTTTACTTTGCAATTACACTGAATGATATTTAATCTTTCTTGGCAATATAAATGACTGGGGTTGAGAATGCGAGTGCTGTTTTTTGTTTTTGTTTTTAAGAAGCAAAGCTAAGATTTAATGGCAAATATAAAGTCCACACTTTAAAAAATTTAACACTCAAATTTGACTTATCAGTTGATTGATTTTTTAACTTGGCAAGGGTCTCCTGTGATATTTTCTAATGATTACAGTAGCCTGAAGAAAAATAAAAAGCCTGAAAGTGAAACAAACTTCTTGGGGAGAAGATGAGTTCCCTGAGATACAGGATATTGAAGGAGAGTTTGGTCCACCCTGAATGTTATGAATGGGCTTCAGCAGAGGTTCTAACTAAGGCTTTCCAAGGGTTGATGGATACATGGATACAGATGTTTTAAAGGCATGTCTCTAGATGTTGAATTACCAATGTATGCAGTTCTTGACTTGCCACTTCAGCCTCCCCACTCCTATGCTCACAGCAGCCTTTCCCCTTAATTATAAAAGTGGTGGGAAGCCATACCCCTCACGCATCCCAAATCTGCAGACTCAAAAACTTAAAGGATGTCAGACAAAGGGACAAATCTAAAACTTGACTTCAGGAAAATCTTCCTTAATGATCATTGAGAAACTATAATCTCACCATTGCCCTCCTGTTTATGCCCGTTTTACACGTATTTTTGTTATGGATGACACATGGGTTAGAAAACAAGGTATTCAAATGTTCTACATTTAGAAATACTGAAGACAGGGTTGGTGGGAATGATAGCAATGATCATTTAATAACCTCGGCTCTTCTATTTTCAAAATGTCATCCAAGACTATATCCTTCTCTAGAGTCAGTAAGAAGAAAGCAAAGATAGCATCAGTAAGAAATGTGAATGACAGAGGGGAACAACCACACCAGGGTCTTTTGGGAGTTGTGCTGGGGAAGGAAGTGTGCCAGGAAAAACAGCCAATGCACGCAAGGGTTAATACCTAAGTGAGTGCTGTTTTTGTCCCAGTGCCTCAAGGGAAGGAACAGCTAACCCCCTGCAGAGTGTTGCCCACCCTCAGACACAAGCTGGATCGATCCTTTGAAGCCAGAATTTTGCCCTGTTATAGAGTTTGAAAGAACACTAGGCCTGAGGAGAGGAGAATGTTATCCTTGATTGGTATGGGGTCTGTGACAGTCAGGGAAAAAGGAAATCCAAATCAGACATGTATTTCTCTTTGAGGAAACAAGTCTTGCCTTCCGGAAACCATCTGTGTCCCAGTGCGGGGCCATGTTCCAGCAGAGGAACCTGTACAGGAGGCAGGAGGTGTCCTCCTACTGAGAGGTGACAGCGTGCTGGCAGTCCTCACAGCCCTCGCTCGCTCTCGGCGTCTCCTCTGCCTGGGCTCCCACTTTGGCGGCACTTGAGGAGCCCTTCGGCCCGCCGCTGCACTGTGGGAGCCCCTTTCTGGGCTGGCCAAGGCTGGAGCCCACTCCCTCAGCTTGCAGGGAGGTGTGGAGGGAGAGGCGCGAGCGGGAACCGGGGCTGTGTGCGGCGCTTGCGGGCCAGCTGGAGTTCCGGGTGGGCGTAGGCTTGGCAGGCCCGCACTCGGAGCAGCTGGCCAGCCTTGCTGGCCCCGGGCAATGGGGGACTTAGCACCCGGGCCAGTGGCTGCGGAGGGTGTACTGAGTCCCCCAGCAGTGCCGGCCCACCGGCGCTGCGCTCTATTTCTCGCCGGGCCTTAGCTGCCTTCCCACAGGGCAGGGCTTGGGACCTGCAGCCCACCATGCCTGAGCCTCCCACCCACTCCATGGGCTCCAGTGCAGCCCAAGCCTCCCCGACGAGCACCACCCCCTGCTCCACGGCGCCCAGTCCCATCGACCACCCAAGGGCTGAGGAATGCGAGCGCATGGCGCAGGACTGGCAGGCAGCTCCACCTGCAGCACCGGTGTGGGATCCACTAGGTGAAGCCAGCTGGGCTCCTGAGTCTGGTGGGAACGTGGAGAGTCTTTATATCTAGCTCAGGGATTGTAAATACACCAATCAGCACCCTGTGTTTAGCTCAAGGTTTGTGAGTGCACCAATCAACACTCTGTATCTAGCTGCTGTGGTGGGGCCTTGGAGAACCTGTGTGTTGAAACTCTGTATCTAATCTGATGGGGACATGGAGAACCTTTGTATCTAGCTCAGGGGTTGTAAACGCACCAATCAGCGCCCTGTCAAAACAGGCCACTGGGCTCTACCAATCAGCAGGATGTGGGTGGGGCCAGATAAGAAAATAAAAGCAGGCTGCCTGAGCCAGCATTGGCAACCCGCTCGGGTCCCCTTCCAAACTGTGGAAGCTTTGTTCTTTCGCTCTTTGCAATAAATCTTGCTGCTGCTCACTCTTTGGGTCCACGCTGCTTTTATGAGCTGTAACACTCACTGCGAAGATCTGCAGCTTCACTCCTAAGCCCAGCAAGACCACGAGGCCACCGGGAGGTACGAACAACTCCAGACGCGCTGCCTTAAGAGCTGTAACACTCACTGCGAAGGTCTGCAGCTTCACTCCTGAGCCGGCGAGACCACGAACCCACCAGAAGGAAGAAACTCCGAACACATCTGAACATCAGAAGGGACAGACTCCAGACGCGCCACCTTAAGAGCTGTAACACTCACCGCGAGGGTCCGCGGCTTTATTCTTGAAGTCAGTGAGACCAAGAACCCACCAATTCCGGTCACACTACAACCCTTAGACTAAGGCCAGCATCCGTAGCACTCGGTTTAGACCTCTGTTGTAGCACTTGCCAGATCACTTAAATTATCTGTAAGTCTGATTTGCTTCCTCACAGGTCATAAACTTTTTAAAAACAAGAACAGCCTCATAGCTACCTTGTATCTGTCACCTAGCTCAGTGTCTGGCAGATACTCAACCAAACAGATGTAGGAAGAGAAGGCCATTGATCTAGCTGTCTATTCCTAGGACAAACTTGTCAGGGGCTCTCTTTCAGTCAGTCAGAGGTGACTTTCAGTCTTTTCTGGCAATGCCTGGGAAGAGCTCCAGCTGTCTGCACAGTGTGAAGGAGGCAGGGGGCAGAAGGAACGCTGGCAGGAAGACCCATCCAGAGGCTCACCTGAAAAAAGATGCTGCCAGAGGAGTGGGCAGCAGAACCCACATGAGAGGCCCAGGGAGGACAGCAGCAGGATTTGAGCCAGAGCAGGGGGGAGTTGGGAAGTTGAAAGAAAGGCATGAGATCCTGTCATTGCTTCTTGCTTGATAACGAGATGTTTCTTTCATACTCAGTGACTAGTTTGCAAGAAGAGCTCTGGGCTCTCCAAAAAGCTGGATTCCTCAGGTTTTTAGGTGGGAATTAGAACCAAGAAAACTATGACTCCCTCTTACCTCCCCTTCTCCAAAAGAAGAAGGCATATGGGACTCTGAGTTCCTTACTGTCTGGGACTGTATCTTGCTTATACTCATATCTGACATGGAGTGAGAGGGAATAAAGTTTGTATGTATGTCTGCACATATATATAGGGAGTATAGCCTGAAATTAGGACAGACTCAACCCCAATTTCCTACCCTAACAAAATTATAAGGCTATGACCTGAGTAATTCGTACATATATACTCAATATTAGCTTAAGAGAAAACTTATCTTTTGTCTCTGTTTCATAAGAGTAAAAAAACTAATCTTTTATTTATTTGGATTTTGAGAAAACAATTTTGCTGGTTTTTAGAGCCTGGTGAAGTGAGCCTTCGAGTGCTTTGTTCTCCCTGCAAATCTGCCCAAGGGCTATAACCACCCAGGTCTCATGTTTCTTGTCTGCAGATTCATTGACTCCCAGCCTATTCTGACATGTGACACAGCCCATCAGGCAGGTAATGTTTATGTCAGTAGGTTTCAGGCAAACTAATCCTGAAGGCAAATAAACATGGGAAACCTGGGTCAAACAGAGTGCAACAAATACCTTTACATGGACTCCTTAAAACCTGCAACCTCCTTAAAATGCCCTGGAGAGTGGGTATACAGCATTTCCCAACATACATAACCACAGGACCCTGTTTTTGCAGCTAATGCACAGAAATAATGTTCTGCATAGCCCACTGTGGAATTTCTTGGAAAACAGGAGGAAAGTTCTGCAGGGGCCACAGCAGACCTTGGATCATTACTGTAAGTGACTTTGAGTGAGTCACTATACCTGAGGGGGTTTTAATTTTTCTTTCTGAAACATAAAGAAATTAGATACCCATAGACAATAGCTAAAGTCCTATCTGTTCTGTAGTTATATGATATTCTACTAGCTGGACATGGTGGCAGGTACCTGTAGTCCCAGCTACTCAGGAGGCTGAGGTGGGAGGATCGCTTGAGCCTGGGAGGTCAAGGCTGCAATGAGCTGTTATTGCACCACTGCACTCCAGCATGGGCAATAGAGTAAGACCCCATCTCAAATAAATAAATAAATAAATAAATAAATAAATAAATAAATAAATAACGTCTTTACCTATAAAGGCCACTTTTAATAGGATGGAAAAAAAGTAAACTACAGCTTGAGAGAAAAATATTTTCTAATTACATATCTGAAAATGGACTTGTATCTAAAATATATAAAGAACCTCCTTGGTTTCAGCCCCCATTTCCATGTGTAAATCCAGGACTTTCATCATTTTGTGAATGCCCCACCTTTTCCTTCAGCAGAAAGAAGTAAATTATTCAATTAAAATGAGCAAAATACTTGGACAGATATTTCACCACAGAAAATACAAAGAAGGAAAATAAGAACATGGAAAGATGTTCAACATTGTAAGTCAAGTTAAAACCGTGGTGAGATGCCACTGTACTCCTAGAATGGCTAAAATAAAAAGAAACTCAAAATGCCAAGTGCTGGTGAGGACACAGAGCAACTGAAACTCTGGTAAATTTCTAGAAGGAATGCAAAATGGTACAGCAACCTTGGAAAATAGTTTGGCAGTCTCTTATAAAGTTAAACATACCCTTACCAAAGGACCCAACGATTCTCACTCCTAGGAATTTACCTAAAGAAAATGGAAGCTTATGTTCCCATAATAGCCTGTACATGAATGTTTATAATCAGTTTATTCATGGTTGTCAAAAACTAAAAAACAACCCAAATTTCCATCAACAGGTGATAGGATCATCATCAAGCTGTGGTATATACGTATGATGGAATACTACTTGGCAATAATAAGATACCAAATACTGATACATGTACCAACATGGATGACTCAAATGCATTTTGCCAGTTGAAAGAGTACAGACCCAAAGGGCTATGTAGTATTATATGATTCCTTTATTATGAGATTCTGGAAAAGGCAAAACTATACAAACAGAGGACAGATCAGTTGCTGCCAGAGACTTGGGGGTATGAGAAGGGCATAGTTGACTGCTAAGGGGCAGCAAAGGAAATTTTGGAGGTGATGAAACTGGTTTGTATTATGCTGGATACATGACTCCATTCATTTTTCAAAACCCATAGAACTCTATGCCAACCACAAGAGTAAATGGTACTATATGAAACTTTGAAATTCTTATTTTTTTTTTTTTGTAGTGACAGGGTTACATGATGTTGCCCAGTCTGATCTCAAACTCCTGGCCTCAAGCAATCCTCCTGCTTTGGCCTCCTAGAGTGCTGGGCTGCCAGGCATAAATCACTGTGCCCAGCCAATTTTTCTTCTTGAGACAGAGTCTCACTCTGTTGCCCAGGCTGGAGTGCAGTGGTGCAATCAGGGCTTACTGCAGCCTTAACCTCCTAGGCTCAAGCAATCCTCCTGCCTCAAAGTCCCAAGTAGCTGTGACTACAGGCATGCACCACCACACATGGGTAATTTTTTAATTATTAATTTTTTTGTAGAAACAGGGTCTCACTGTCTCACTGTGTTGCCCAAGCTGGTCTCAAACTCCTGGCCTCAAGTGTTCATCCCTCCTTGGCCTCCAAAATGTTGGGATTAAAGGTGTGAGCTACTGCCTAAAAATAATTTTAAGGCATTTTAATTGATATATAATAGTTGTACATATTTTAAGGGAACTTGTGATATTTCGATACCTGTATCCAACGTGTAATGACCAACTTAGGGTACTTAGAATATCCATCACCTCAAACATCACCTTTTCTTTGTGGTGGGAACATCTTAATTTTTATTTTCTTGCTATTTTGAAATATAGAATAAATTGTTAACTATATTTTCCCTAGTGTACTATTGAATTCTAGAACATTCTTTGTATTTTTGCAACCCAACTCCTCAAAGAGATACTTGTCCAGGAAGCCTGTGCATTTTTGGAGGATGAGAAGTGCTAATCCTTGTCCAGAGAGAGCAAAAATTAAGAGAAATTATAAAATTTAGGCTATATTAATTCTGATATAAATAAAAATATACAGTACCAAATTTAAAAAACCTAGGAACTTTTTGCATACTATGATTAAAATAAAATATTATCACTTTTAAAAGATGTCTCAGAATTTTTAAACTCTAAAAGAACACATGGTTTGTTGAATATTATTTTCATGGTTGATCAAAATGCCCTGTTTTCTTCCCTGTGCATTACAAACACAACCATCTCCTTAACCATGTAGCAAAATGTAAGATAAAGTGTTTGAAGTTCTGTTTACTTAATTTTTTCACTTGGTTTTCTTTTCTTGTAAAAATTTTTCAAAGCAAAGAACAAGTCTAAAGTTTGTATCATTTGAAAGGGTCATTTTACTGGAATTTCACTGAAGTGAAGCTGTTGTACTTTCTTTGGAGTGAAAGCATTTCTTTGGCCCCACATCTCCAATGATTTTATGAGAGCCCAAATCACCTTGCTTTAAAACAAAGTTAAAATCAATTTATTCAAAGATGGACATGCTCCTGAGCATTCAAAGGTAAAGTCTTGATTCATTTTGCATTAGTGAACAAATATTATGTTTTCAAATCAATGGAAGAAAAACTACTTCTTTAGTGCAACATGCACTCTCCTAGTAGAATTTGTAGGATGAAACTGAAGCGATGGTCTGGTGAGTTTTTAAATTAGAAAGCAATTCTCCTAATGAGAACATGCATTAGGGATGCAGTTCCTGCTCTGGCTCACCTAACACACCAAAACTTTCCAAATGTATTTCATCTCAGCCCTCGAACAACCTCACAGAAAAAGCATGATAAATGTGCTCTAGTGTTTCAGTCCTCACGGGCCACTAGAGTTAGAGCAGCCTTTATTTTTTAGCAAATATAACCTTCCTTTTAAGTACACCCATTTCTGTTCCAAGGGAAACAATGCTGCTAGGTCTGAGCTATGAATCAAATTATTCTACAAGATAGGCTTATGCATTTTAGAAAAAAGGTATCTTCTGCAGCCAGATTTCCCATTTCTGTAAACAGAGAAAAACAGAGATTTTTGAAAAGTATGTTGACTTTTTTTTCAGGTCACTTGGATATTTTTCACTTTGGGTATTTAAAGTGGTTTTCAAAAAGCCCTAATTTTCTACTAAAACTAGGAATCTGTCTCATTGAAATTATGTTTCTGACTAGCGGTTAACATAGTAAAGCAAAAGAAGACAGCCATCTAGAGATTGTCTCACAACTGGGGACAATCTCTAAGAAGGACTTTCAGGAGGGACTCCCCAGCAAGAACTCTCAGGGGGCAGGTGATTCAGTCATACCTTAAATAATGACCAAAACCAATGGCACTAGATGACAAAGATGTCATTCTGTGATACCTTCCCTTAACACCAAGATAATTGTATGTGTTTATAAATGCTTGTTAGCATGAGTCTCTAAACCCATTCCCTGCATATTCTGTACATTTTACAGATAATTATAAGAGATAACATTAATTGCATGCTTATTCTGTGGTCAGCACTTCTGGAGCTTTATAGGCATTTTTAAAAATTTAATCCTCCGACAACACTAGAAAGGGGAATGCTATTGTTGCATGAACAGACACTTCTCAAAAGAAGACATACACTTGACCAAGAAACACGAAAAATGCTCTACATCACTAATCGTCACAGAAATGCAATCAAAACCACAATGAGATACCATCTCACGTCAGTCAGATGGCTATTATTAAAAAGTCAAAAAACAGCAGATGTTGGTGAGGCTGCAGAGAAAAGTGGGCTGAGTGTGGTGACTTATGTCTGTAATTCTTTGGGAGGCTGAGGGAGGATTGCTTGAGCATAGGAGTTCAAGGCCAGCCTAAGCAATATAATGAGACCTTGTCTCCATTTTTAAAAAATTAAAAATTAGCCAAGAGTGGTGGTTTGCACCTGTGGTCCCAGCTACTCAGGAGGCTGAGGTGGGAGGATGACATAAGCCTGGGAGGTTAAGGCTGCAGTGAGCCATGATTGTGCCACTGCACGCCAGTCTTGGTGATAGAGCAAGGCCTCATGTCAAAAAAAAAAAAAAAGGGAGTGGAATGCTTATACGTTGTTGGTGGGAATATAAATTAGTTCAGGCACTGTGGAAAGCAGTGTGAAGATTTCTCAAAAAACTTAAAACATAGTTACCATTTGATCTAACAATCCCATTACTGGGTATATATCCAAAAGAAAGCAAATCATGCTACCAAAAGGACACATGCATGTGTATATTCATAGCAGCACTATTGTCAATAGCAATGACATGGAATCAACCTAGGTGCCCATCAATGGTGTATTGGATTTTTTAAAATGTGGTACATATACACCATGGGATACTACACAGCCATAAAAAAGAACAAAATCATGTCCTTTGCAGCAACATGGATGCAGCTGAAGGCCAATATCCTAAGCAAATTAATGCCATAACAGAAAATCAAATACCACATGCTCTAACTTATAAGTGAGAGCTAAATATTGGGTGCTCATGGACATAAAGATGACAATAGAAATTGGGGACTGCCACATGGGGGAGGGATGAAGAGAAGGGGACAGGGTTGACAAACTAACTATTGGGTACCATGTTCAGTACTTGGATGATGGGATCATTCATACCCCAAACCTCAACGTCATGCAATATATCCAGGTAACAAACCTGCATCTAAACCTGTGCCTCCTGAATCTAAAATAGAAGTTAAAAAAATAATATGCCCAATGTCCAAACATTAGTATATATTCATGGCAGCATGAAAAATCTCAGAAATCTATAATCTGTGGCCAGAGCCATCACACTATATTGTGTATGATGAACAGCCTAAATGAAAAGAGGTCTATACATTAAATAAAGAAGGAAATGGCAGAGGAGGAGAAAGGGGAGGAAGAGGAGATACTGATTTTGATGAGGAAGAGAATGTGAGAGAAACAAAAGATGGACACTGACATATGACGAAGCCTTTTCTTTCAAGATTAGCAGATTCTGTCCTGCTGTAACTTGGCTCAAGACAACATCAGGAGAGCCATTACTCTGTGACCTTCTGAGCAGAAGTCATTTCATCATTCTCTGATCCTTTCATATTTGCTCATTAGGACGTGATGTATAGCTCTCTCTAGGCCCAAGCCAACAAGGCTAAGGTAATGCTCCATAGCTGATCCAAGAAGGCCCTGCTTCCTTGACCTTGAGACACTTAATTCTCTGGCTTCTTGTTGCTGTGAGGCTGCTCATTGGTTACTGCTGGACCATGGAGACACTGATGGCATATTTGATACAACACCAGCAGAAAACAGAACTCTGCTTGAAGGGAGGGCCACAGCTTATTGTTCCCAGCAGGCAGCAGCTGCTGAAGCTCTGATTTCCACACCTCTTGCTCAAAGCTTCCTGGAAACCCCAGCGGAAACCCCAGCTGGAGAGATTCTGCCCTAATGTCAGGCTATGTGGACACTTTATCCTCAAGGCATTTAGGGACTCAAGAGAGAGCATGCCAGCTTCAAATCCACTTGCAGGGTAAATGATACAGAAAACCAACTCAGGCATGGATCTGTGTACACATTAAGGAAAATTTAAGGGTCTTCAATCCATGAGCCTCTCCATGACTTTCATTGGCTCAGGGAAGACAGACAAGTCTCAAAGCAAAGAATTCCCTCCCACTATAGACACTAATGCCAGATCACTTCAGACACTAATGCCAGGTCACTTCAGGACAGGCTTGCAGGCTGTTTTCTCTAAACAAGTGGCTCCCAGACTTTACTTTCATGGACTGGTAAAATGACCAAAAGCATTATGAGAACTAATATAGTACCAGTAATTTATTTTGCCTAGAATGGACATTAAAACAAGCAAACACACTCCTATCTTCTATTTGCCTTCATATCATATTAAAAAGGATGTGCGGTTTCCCAGGTTTCTTCTCACTCCCTCACTCCCTGCCTACCCTGGCAGGCTGATCTCAGAGTTCTTTGGTCCTCATGTGGCCCTACCACTGTCCCTCAGCTCCTTCATTTCTTCCCTCCCTTTTCACCCAGCTGAGATCCCACAGTCCATCGCTGTCCTGAGTCCTTGACATTGCTCCCTTACCATCCTGGCCTCTTTCTCCTATTGTGGCACTCTCTCAGCAAAACCCTGAACATCGCTAACTGCAACTTTTTATCCACTCTGAGCCTTCATCTGCACAATGCGTGCATCTGGAAAAAACATTCAATCTGGCCAATGGTCTCCCTTGAAATTCATGGCCTCTAACCTCAAGTAGGCCCCAAGTACTTCTCATAGATACTGCAACAGTTCCCTGGTCCAGTCTCTCGCCCACTGTCCTAGGTAAATGTCTCACATATCCTAGACTGTTCCACGACCCTGCCCCTTCTCTTGTCAATCATCTTGTTCCCAAACTATTCCGTGCTCTGACCCTCTCTCCTGACAACCTCACACCTTCTCTTCTTGTCTCTCCTCAGACCTCCATACCTCCCCCTTTCCCATCCTTACTCTCAGGCAGCGATCCTCCTTTCTATTTCACAGAGAGAGCAGAGGAAACTAGAAGAGAACATCTACCTGCTCCCACCACCTCATCTGCTGTTCCGAGCCAGTGGCCAGCTACTCAGCCTTTCTTCCTGTTCTGGTGGATGAACTGCTCTTCAGCCAGCAGACAAGTCTCTAGGGAAACAAAAGGTCACAGTTCTTGATCCTATGAAGCATATGATCTATTAGGAAGACAGACCAGCAAATAAATGATGATAAGATTATTATAATAATCTAATAACAATCATAATAAGATATTATAGTAATCTTAATGATAAGATTCATGTCTCATAAAGGGCAAGTCTAAAGATTAGTGAAAGGTGCCCCAAAGAAGATACATCAGGGTCTGCCTAGAGGGAGGACCAGGGCAGGCTTTGCATGTGTGTTTACCCGAAAGAGAAGCAACCACGCTGGGAAGAGGGGCTACCGGTTGAGGAAAAAGCAAGAGAGGAAAAGCTCTACTGGAAGAAAGCCTAATTATCAAAACCACTGAGGCTTAGACATTGCCCACCAGCAGACATCACATGTCTAGAAAATAAGAAACCATTCAGAGAGTGTTAACTTCGTGAGAACAAAACCATCAATCAGAGGCAAACACCACCCCATGGTATTTGGTATTGTCCTTGCTTTCAAGTTGTTAATAACCAACATGGAGGCTGGTGATAGCCAGGGAATCTGCCTCCAGATGGTAAACAACCCCCAAGATATTAGAAGAAGGTGGACAACAAATGGCATCTGGGTTTCAGTCTCTGCCCTGCCATTAACTGGGTGCGGCTCTGGATGGTCTCCGTTCTCTGGACTTCAGTTGCTTTGCTATAAAGGAAAGGGTTTGGATTATGTTATTTCTAACTTCCTTCTAAACGCTAACACTCTGGATGACTACAGAATACTTTGGGGTTTGCAACTGACAGAAACAAAAGAAGACTTGAGTCTTTGAGTTACAGGGTTGAGACAGGCATCTCATCTCAGCATCGCTGTCCAGGGTGGCTTAGTCTAAAGTGCTGTGTCATTCTCAGGAATATCTCTGATGTGTATTTTAAAGTCTTACAAGATCTTTGAACGAAAGGCTGGCATATTTCTGCTCTTTCCATTTATGGGAAAATGACAGGAAAGTGTTTGTGTTGTGTGGATGGTTTCCGGTGCCCTCATCAATGTCTGGCTTTAAGGCTGGGTCAATACCACTTTGTTTTCCTTCAATAAGTGCCTTAAAACTCCCAATGCCAGGAACAGCAACCAATCTTTATTAATTAGCCTTTATTCTCTGAAAAGATGCCTTCCATCACATTTAGAAGGAGAACTTAGTCCTATCCTTGGCACCAATTTCTAGAATCCTGCCCTTCACATTCGTTCCTTTTAATGACTCCATATCCGCGCCTTCTGGGCTATTCATTTGTTCTTAGGTCTGAGGGGCCGGCCTTAGATGACCAGCTCGTGAGAATACTCAGAAATGTACTTCTTGCTTGGCTCTGAGAAAACTAGACCTGATTTGCTTTGGGTTTTTTTTTTGTTTTTTTTTTTTTGCATAAAAGTTAGCAACTGAGGATTTGATTCCAACCCTCTGCCAAAATCTATATCCTCAAGTAGCTTATCAGGGATGAAATTAACTATAACTGAGGCAGAAAGTGAATTTGCTCTCTCCTGATGTTAGCACCCTGCAAGGAGTTAATAGAACATGATTCTTAAAAAGTGACCCACCAAAGCAAGGGAGAATCCATAATAACTCACACTGATTATTTACTATGTGCCACCAACTGATCTAATTGATTTCTGTACATTAACCAATTTATATATGAACACCTTATAAAGTAAATATTATTATTATTACTACTCCATTTTATAAATGAGGCTAAGCCGGGCTAAGTATATAGTTAGTAAATGTTGGAGCCAAGATTCCCAAGGAGACTCTCTGGCTTTCAAGCGCACAATCCAGACCCCAGGCTATATTATCTCTCAAGTTTCCCCGTGGTGTGTGATTCCATATATCTGGCATTATTAGTTCTATTTCTATCTTCCCCTAGACTATAAGCTCCATGAGGACAGGGCCTTGTCTGCTTCACTCACTTAAACTATCCTTAAAACTAGCGCCATGTCTAGCTTATACTAAGTGTCTATAAATATTTGTTGAGTGTAATGGAAAATGACTTCTTTCCCCAATTCTCAGAACTGAGCAAATGCATACAAAATAGTTGCTGGGTTCAGAGTGGAACAACTGAATGAGGGTGTGTCAGGAATTCTCTCCTGCCATCGCTGAAGCTCCCTGGTGGTGAGTGCAGCCACATTCATCACTGTTATACTCACAGAGGCTACTTAAGAAAAATTCCCAAAGGTCTGAACCTTCCCCCATTAATCCCACACTCACACTCACTTCTTTTCACTTAAAAAACCATGAAAATCTCCCTTGACAAACAGAGTCCACTGGCCTTTGGCCTTTTTGTGGGGAGTCAAGAAGCACAGCTGATGCAGGGAATTCTGCCTGCACCCTCTGCACCCTCCTGGCTTCCTTCTCCCACCCAGGCTTAGTGCAGCCACAGGGATCGGGTCTAGGCAGTCCTCCCAGGCTTATTACAAATCTTCTTTGGTTCACACTCACATTCCCGGGGGACCTTAAAAGCAAAGAAGCAGAGTTACTCGGAATCAGCTGAAATCTGTCAAGCCTCCAGGCCAGCTGGAGCAGACCAGTCCCAGGGGATGGTAACCTAGCAACCGTTCAGGTCCCACAGGCCTCCGACTGCAGCACCTTCTTGGAGTTACTGGACCCCATTTGCACCGCAGCCTAAAAAGGATTGAAGACGTAATGAGACTGGAGATGGTCCTGGATATGAGGTGCATGTGATGCACACACATATGCATGTGTGTTTGTTTATATCTAGGGGAAGATAGAAATAGAACACACACACGTGCATGTGTATCCCCTCTTTATACTGTTTGTAGGGAGAGGGGATGGATAAAAAGAAGATGTGGGGATCCTGCCTATTAAACTAGCTTTACTGTCTCTCAGCTAAAATCTGCTGGTGACTGCAAGTGCTAAAAGTGAGCTAGACATTGCTTCAGAAAATTCCAGGAGAGCCATCCCAGTAGGGCAGTATTAGCTTCATAGCAGCAGCAGTATCTAAGTGGAGCTTCTAAGAGCTAAGAATAGCTATTGTTTATTGAGTGCCTGTTCTGTGCTGTGAATAGTGCAAAGCACTTACAAATATTGGTGTGGATTGAGTTGGCTGACTATGAAATAGTCAGGTATTATTCATGCCGTTGTTACAGATGATGAAACTGAGGCCCAGAGCAGTTGGGTAATTTGCCCTGAGTCACACAGCTGATGAGAGATCCTGGTACAGGCTCCACCAACAACCAACAGCACAGCCTGGGTAGGCCTTGGCTTCCTCCCCCATTGAGGAGGAGAATAATGCCAGCCTTGCCTGTTTTGATGGCATCCAAGGAGAAAAGTGATGTGAACATGCTCTGAAAAGGACCAAGTGGGTGGATTTAAGGTGATTCTAGGAAAATTCTTTCCCCTGTTTGTACTGTAAGATACTTGGGGGAAAATGTCTCACTTGATTTGTCTGTGTCCTCAGAGATAGTACATATAAAGCTTTTAGAAAATAACGCGTTGAATGAACAAATGAATCAACACATGACAAATAAACTTTTAGGTGTGGTCACCAAGTGCTGCCTCCCAGAAAAAAATCTCAAACTATTTTAAAATTGCTTTCCTCCAAGCCCCTGGGAAATGCAGTGTTTCTATATAGCCTCTGAGAAAACCTTACCACCTGCAGGTGTGAATCTAAGATGCAATCTTTCTGATTTTCTGGGAAGAGCTGTGTGTTTGCTCACGTGGAAATGTGCAAAGGTAAGAAGAGCAAATATTTCATTTGACAGGAGCCAAAATAGGATAACAGCGCCAACAGTTTTTTAAATGAAGTCCTAATTATGGCTCATAGTCTCACTTAGGATGAGAATATTTTTGAGGTTCATATATATTCATATAGATCGATTAGATGATAGATGATGATAGGTAGACAGACATTTGCATATACTATTTTTAAACATCAATCAGGACAACCATGCATGGGGGAGGAGAAGTATTAAAACTGGACACATGGAGTAATGCGGAAAAAGTGGGAAAGGCAGCTTTGTGTTCAGTCCCATGATGGGCCCACCTTGTCTCTACCTGCCATAGTCTGCCTGGCAGGAAGTGCTGCAGTGGCCACAGCTGGAGCCGCCTAGGGATGTGTGGCTGCCAACAGCCAACAGCAACAGACACTTGGTTCGTGCTGGTGGCCAACTCGATCCACACCAAATGTTTGGCAAATGAAGCGTGGAGTGGAAATCTGCCAATTTAAATGACACAGTGCTCGGTGTATGCTGTTCCCTTTGAATCTCAGTGTAATAACTATGGCTCTACACCTTCTATTACCTTTCGTTTAATCTGATATGGTAGGAACCTGGGGCCGGGGCAGGGGGAGATATATCCAGTCAGCTCCTGATGAAGGCAGCTCCCAATATCAGTGGGTAATTTGAAAACCGGAGATAAACTTTAGGCTGGCTTGGGATTGAGGAATAATGCTGGAAGGAGAGCCACATGCCCCTGACCTTAAGGAGGATCCAGCAGATGGACAGGGAAGAGTGATCCTCACCATCCGGGCAATCCATGTGCAGAAAATTGGTAGTCAACTGTCCACTCTTTGAAAAATAGCATATGTTACGGCCACCCGATATCATTCATGACCAAAACCTGTTAGAGTTTGTAAACAGCCTGGAAGAACAATGAGAAAAACCTTAATTGGAGGTCTATTTGTGCTTCCCTTATGAAAGCAAATGAATGATGTGTTAATGGAGGGTCTTGGGACTCATATACAAGCTTTGGCACCTGTAAGTGCTGTCTCAGGCAGCCTCTACAGAAGGACAAGTATCAGCATTTTAAAGTAATCGAGGACATTTTCATATGCGTGTGACCCTTGCTGTCCCCAATTCTATTTACAGTGAACACTTTACATGAAAACAGATGAACAAATAAAATGATTGGGAGATGATTAGCTTTGAAGCATGAAGTGTAAACAGTCTTGGTTTCGCACACATGCTAATTGCTTTCCACTGATGCCTCACAGAGAAAGGACCTATAGGTTGGAACAATTATTGCTGGAGTACCTGGTGCGATTATGTATGTGAAGTGTATTATACACTGTAAAGTGATGTACAAATGTGAGTGGTTGTTTATAGCAAGAATAGACATGATTCTATACACCCCTTCCCTCCTGGATCTCTTCTCTCTCTGCAATTGCACAGCTTTTAACTACAATACAAATGCACGTGTCAGCCTCCCTAGATAATGAGAGGGAAGTTATTCTCTACCTGTCACTTTTCTCTCTCTGGCCCTCATCTATTCTGTATAGTTCTCTCCTTCTCCCCGTAAGGGCATAGAACTCACAGGCTTTCCTGTGGCATTTCAGAAGTCTTCCAGCCCCACAGCAGGCCCTCCCAAACCTACCCTCTCCTGCCCTTCTGCCAAATTTACATCTTATTTGTGACAGCTTTTCTGGATCGGACCCTTAATTAATTGCATTCTTTCTGACCAGTGGCAAAGATGAGACTGCAGACTCCATAAAGACATTATGTTTTCTTTGCACATCTGCTTTGCAGTAGAGTAACATTTAGGGGCCTGTTGCACACAGGATGGTTGGGAGGGCAGAAGACAAGAGCAGGCTCTGGCCAGGCATAAGAGAGCAGACTTTGACTTGACTTCCTTGGGATTGTTTGCTGCTTGAGTGTCAGGCTAAGTTGTCACCTGGCTGTAGTCCCTGGCTTTTCATTCAGTATTGCCACTTCCTGGCTGCTGAAACTGGGCAAGTATTTGATATTTTTGAATATGTTTTCTAATTTATAAAATAGAAATGATAAATAGTGCCTGACTCATAGGATTGCTCTGAGATTAAATGAAATATTTATCAAGTGCTTGGACATTACCTGACATGTACTAAGTACTCAGTAAATGCTAGCAATCATGGCCCAGCCTGTTATTATCTTGCATATGAGTATGCAGTCTACCATTTTGCTGGACTTCTGAGCTTCGGTCCCAAAGATTACCCTGGGACCCAAGGAGGAGCATCTTAGAACCAGGACCCACAGGACCCCAAAATGATGCTCTGAGGCATCAGAGAAACATGAGGCTATCACCTTCAACAGACTATACCAGACTGTCCATGGAAGTCCCGTAAGTAAGCACCATTTTCACGTGTTCCATATTCATCCCCAAAACCTTCCCTAAAAGTTTCAAGAGAGCCTCTTTCCCAAATAAACTGAGCCAGAAGCTTCTTCTGAGCAAAACTGATTGACAGCCTGAATGATTGCAAGTTCATGTCTAACATGGTAGAGCATCCTGGGCTATTTATAGAACAGCTTTTATTTGACTAAATCTGAGCTTTCATCTTCCTCAAAGAGATGAGGATAAATCTTTAAAAATAAATAAGTAAATAAAATGTAAGGGAAGGGGGAAATGTAAAAAAATAAAAAGGAAGTCATTCTCAGGGCTACTAGAAGTGGGCAAAGAGCAAGAATGTCTCAACATGTTTTGAAGATAGTCATATCTTTTCTGCATCTTTTCTGGCATGTTTTCTGCCATTTTTGACAAACCCTTCAGCAGAACTCTGACCCAGCATTTCTCCCAAGCCTCTGCCTGCTGGTTGGCAAGAACACCTTTAACTAACTTTCCCATCGGTTTAAATTCATTCAATTCATTGTGTGTATCTATGCATCCCTTTAGCTAGTCTGCAGATACTTTAGGGAAAAAATGCCAAGTCCCTTAGATAGCCCACTTCCTGCCTCCTTCTGCGTCTCTCCCTAGGGTAGACTCCCATTTTTGGAGGAGAGGGGATCTTACTCCTTCTCACATCACAGGGCAAAGAGACTCCCTGGCCTTACACAGTCCTTGAAGGTGTGCAAGCTGTTGTCCCCTGTCACCAGAGTGATGTTCCTATCGCTATGGGTCCTGCTGGCCCCAAAGTCTAGCCGATTTAAGCCATGACTTGGTCTCTTCTGGGTTGGTCAAGGCCAAGAAACACTCATGGGATGAAGTGGCCTCTCCTTGACTCTGCCTATCTGCAGACTCCTGAGCATCTGCTGCATCTTTGGTCAGACTCTGCTACCCGGCTTCCTTGCCTGCCATGGTAGACTGATTGACAAGTCCCCCGGCCATCAACTCAGCATCCACAGCCCATGGGCACTGACAGCAGCCCAGAAAGCTAAACCCAAGGGATCCACTCTGTCTGACTCTGCGGCTTTGCCCAAGGTTGTTGTAGGTAGTAGAATATCTTAAATGATCCTGAGTTGTCAGTGTTAGCATTGCTCATCTAACACATCTACCTCTCTCTCACATCTAAGTAGGTTCCGTGTCATCAGCTGTCAGGTCTTCTGGTTTTGGTATCAAAGACAAAGGGGTTATCTTAGAGGAAAATCCACAATTTTGAGTCTTTGGTGCATGGCTTCTCTTACTGAAGGTGGGTGGGAGTGAATGTGTAAAGACAGGTATGAAATTCCCTATCCCTACAGTTACCTGATTTTCAGTGTTATTGCTCTGTTGCAGAATTTTAACTTGCATGGGAGAAGTTAAATATTATGTCCAGCTTTCTCTCTGCAATCTTCTGTAATATTTTTCAAATCCCTCCCCAACCCTGCATACAGATAGATACGTTGAGCCAACCAGGACCAAGGTAAAGAACTCATGTAGGTAAAAAGAAAGCACATTAATGGATTTTAAATAACATCCCTGTTACATATATAACTCCCATTCCCACTCCATTTTGTATGTTCCGTGTTTGTTTCCAAACTCTTTCCTAAATACTTCAAAAGAAAGAATTATTTATTTATTTATTAATTTATTTATTTGAGACAAGGTCTCACTCTGTCACCCAGGCTGAAGTGCTAAATACTTCAAAAGAGCCTCTTTCCCAAATAAACGCAGCCAGAGGCTGAGCACCCATTTCACGTTGATGAAAAGTTCTGTGTGCCATGCACATTCGCCATACACACTACATCCACAGCCAAGCTCCAAAATCCTTTGTCTTTTTTTCTGGACAAGATTGGTGCTTTGCAAGCAGAGGGGGGATGCTCATAAATGGCCCAATGCTATAAAATAAGGCAAATAAATGTTCACCTACTATTCATTATACACAGAGAATTTTGAAAGGAACAAGTGTTAGATTTGATCTAAATAAATTACATTGATCAAACAAATTAAGAACAAAGAGGTTTCCTTGCAGCAGGAGAGGCTGCAGAGCAGGTTTGCAAGCTCTCAATTCGGGATGGAGCTGAGTGCTTTAGATATATGGGGCTCTTCCTTCAGCATGTGTCAATCTGGGTTTTAACTGTTGTTAAGTTAAAGTTTATTAAGTTAAGAAGCATCAGCAATACCCAAGAAAGCATGAAGGTTCCAGCAGCTATGTTCAACCCATGAAAAACAGAAGCAATTTGAAAGATGGAGCTCATTTTCACAAGCAAAGCAAAGGGAAAAGCCAGTGAAGCATGGAGCCACAGAGCTAGCTGAGAGAATGGTGTTAAGGGCTGCTCCTGCAGGTCCCTGTTTGCTAACAGACAGCCTAGGCCAGTGACACAGGAGCTTTCGCTGGCTGTCAGATCATTTTCAGAAGCAGCAATTCATGTCACGCTAATAGCTCAGTCTATAATTAGGCATATTTATCTAAGTCTCTGTGATCTGTCTCCTGCCTCTCTGTGCTTGGTTTTCTCCAAGAACAAATAATCCCAATGAGTTATGAGTCTCTCCAGAGTGGCAAGTGGGAGTGTGTGTGTGTGCTGAAAGCCCCGTTATCAAATGGTATAAATGCAATCTTCTTATTGTTCAAATATGTGGGTAGAGATTGTCTCTTCTCATGGGAAGTGGATTCTTCAGTGCTTACCAGAAAGAGCTGGGAAGCAAAACACATTGTCTGCCACAAACTGACAATGATCATGCTATTTCTGTGTCTTCCTATATTAGGTCAAAGGAGTACACCTTTGCAATTGACTTCAAGACTGCTTGGAAAGATGATAAATAAGAGCAATTAGTCAATTAACATTTTAAAATTATTTGGAAAGCCATAAAAGCTGCTGCAGGTTGAAGAGCCTGAGAGTAGCTGTCTGCTTTTGTTCTTTTTCTTTATTTCAGCATATTTTGCAATTCAAGAAGTAAGACATTATCATCAGGTGGACTGATTCATCATGCATGGGCCAATAAGGCAATTGGAAGAAAGTTGGGTGTCCTAGAATTTTACTGGGCCTTAATCAGCTTGATTCTCCATGTCTGTGGGATCCCTGGTGAGGCCCTCCTGCCAGAAGACTGATGCAAAAGACCGCCCTTTGTACTTTTCTCATTTTCCAGGGAAGCTGTGGAATCAGCCAGCTATTGCCTGGCTTGTTGCTCCCTGGGAAATAGTTTTCCTGCACAAATAATGTGCACCCTCTAAATTCTAACTCCTCTGCTAGGGCTTTACATCATTCTTGTAGCAAGTATGTAGTACCCACCAACCCAGGCTGCCAGTCAGAAGAAGATGCAATAATTATAAGCTGCACCAGATAGATGCTTTCTAGAAATAAAGATTGGAATCCACTTTTTAAAAACAAATATCTTTGGTTGCTTACTCTGACACACCAGCCCCTTTAATATTCAGAAAAATCCTGAAGATAAATATTTTCACATCCTCATTTTCCAAATAAGTAAATGGATGCACAGTAAGGTGAAGTTACTGGCCCAAAAAGCCACAACTAATATGAGGCTTCAGTAAGTTTCAACCCCTGGTCTGCTGTGTTTACAGCCTGTGCTACTTTGTCACACTGTCACAGAGTCTCAACCCTTGGTTTCTGTCTAAGCAGGCTGCCTCTTCTAACTGAAACAGAAAGGTATTTGCACTGAGCTTTCGCTGACTGATACGGAAGAATAAAATGTTAGTAATTTGTATTTCACGAGTCCATAGCTCCTATTATTTATCCAGATTATTGGCCATTTTCTACCCTTCCTATCAAAGGCAAAGGACTCTGGATGAAGTTGAATGTTATTCTTATGAATCACATACACACATAGAATCAGGTCGTATGCATCACTTTCATGAAGCTTACATTTTCTATTCAATTGACCATTGGACTGTATCAGAAACTCCTGCTATTGAAGTCAAGCCTAGATGAGCACATCATATTAAAAACCTGATAAACTGTGCACATTCACTAAATTCTAATGTGCCCCAGTGGGACTTCCTGTGTATGACAAGCTGCTCATTTCTCATGGAACTCTGAAGCTGGATAGACTGGAAATGCCGAAGTCAAGCAGCCCAAGAGATTTATGTAAGACAACAGCATCAACCTCTTCCATTACATCCTTGTTAGGGCTTTTACTCAAGCTGCAAAACATATTTGTATGACTTTGATATCCAATTCATTCTCCTCGCATCCACTATTGACAAAAAGACAGACGGCAGAAGAAAATACACATGAAAACAAAGAACTAAGTCAGTGTTTCTCCAAATGTGGCTGGGACCCTTATTTCATCATCCCATGATGTGCCTGCTAGAAACTCAGGTTTCTGGGCCCCACCCAAGATTTAATGAACCAGAATCCCTGGGGCAGGCCTAGGAACATACATTTTAATAAGCTTCTGAGATGATCTCTAACTCTTCAAAAATTTGTGAACTATTGAGAAATAGTCAGCAAGCTCAGTACTAAGTCCCTATATTAATTAATGAATGAAAATATTTTTTAAAAGATTAGAGACATTGGTAGTGCCAAACTATACCAGTGCTTAAGATCTTTTGTGTTTTTAAATAATAATGACTTAGTGTTATTAAAATGATACATGCTTAATATTTAAAATTTGAGTGAGAAGATCAAAAAAATTGGAAATATCTGCATACATGGATTGAAATATGGAACTCAATATAATAAAGATGCCAATTGTTCCCAAATGATCTATAGATTTTATGCAAATCCTAGCAAAATTTCAGGAGGATTCTTTGTAGATATAGACATGCTGAGTTAAAAAAATGTATGGTGAAGCAAAGAAACTAGAATAGCTGAACAATTTTGACAAAGAAGAATAAAATTATAGAAATAGCACTATCTGATTTAAAAGTTTACTATATAACTACAGTAACCAAGACAGTATGGGACTGGCAGATGAATAGATAGATGGATCAATGGAACAGACTGAAGAGTTCATAAATAGACCCCTGGAAGCACAACCAACTGATTTTTTTTTATATTGGTTCAAAAAATCTCAGCTGAGAAAGAATAGTCTTTTCAACAAATGGTATTGGAACAGCTGGATACTCATAGGCAAAAAATATTAACCTCAACCTAAACCTCACACAGTATCCTCACTCTGCCTCCCTTCATATAACTTTTCACTACATTGAATATTATATTTATTGTGAAATTTTCTATCTTCCAACAGTGGAAAATAAACCCTATGAGGACATAGACTTCTTTTGTTTGGTTTACTATTGTATCTTTATAATGTAGAACAATGTTTGGCATATAGTATAAATTCACTGAATATTTACTGAATAAATGACAAAATGAATGGACTCAGGAAAGAAAATGGAAAAAGCAACAAATTATACAATCTCAGCACCAAGATATAATTAGTGTGATAACATGATGTACACCATTGCAGACATCTTTCTTTGCATACGTTAATATAGACACATGGATGATAGGAAGATGGAGAAAATGGATAGATGGAAATAATTTTACAGTAAGAGAATGACAGAAAGCCATTTTAGAAAATAAATTAATTTTATTTTAATTTAATATTTAAAAACTAGGTAAAACTGCATATAAATTAAAGTTTTCTTACCATAAGATATTAGTTTTTATAAGGGTCCTGTAGTGTTTACAAAACAATGATTGGAACATTTGAGGTTGGAGTTATTATATTTTTTAAATTATATTCTCAATTTTAGAAAGTTTCAACTGACTCCTCCCTAAAAATGATGAAAATATTTACTCTTATAATTCTTTCCACTTCCTTTTCTGCCTAACATTTTTACTTTTGCTTTGTCAAGGTCTATAACACTAAAATAGCCATGAGTTCTACAATTGTTCAATTTTAGTTTTATGTATAAATGTAGTGCTCCATCCCAAGGATGTTACCACAGTTTCTTTATTCTGAGTTCTTTATACTGATCTCAGTTGACTACATTTTGTAATTGTGTTGATTTTTTCAAAAAAGGCTATGAGTACTAAAGCCCCCAAGTTCTTTCATGTTTGAAACTGTCCTCTATATCCTTTTATTCTTGAAAACAACCTAACAGGTACCACATCCACCAATAAAGGATTAACTTCTGCAGAAATTGGCCTCCTTTCATGAAAAAGCTAGAAAACTGAACAAATTATATGAAACAATTATTCTCAGACATTGAACAACAGCTCAGTCAGGATAAAACTATAATCCCTGAAAGAAAATAAAAAATAAGGTGAGCCTGTGATTGCCTCACCTGGAGACAGTTTCAAGGACATAGAACAGAATAGGGGTTGATATATGTATTAGTTAATTCTTACACTGCTATGAAGAAATACCAAAGACTGGGTAATTTATAAAGGAAAGAGGTTTAATTGACTCACAATTCCGCATGGCTGGGGAGGCCTCAGGAAACTTGCAATCATGGAGGAAGGCAAAGGAGAAGCAGGCACCTTCCTCACAGGGTGGCAGGACAGAGTGAGTGTAAGCAGGGGAAATGCCAGATGCTTATAAAACCATCAGATCTTGTAAGACTCACTCATTAAGACAAGAACAGCATGGAGGAACCACCCCATGATTCAGTTACCTCTACCTGGTCCCACCCTTGACACATGGGGATTATTACAATTCAAGGTGAGATTTGGGTGGAGACACAGAGCCAAACTATATCAGGGTACACAAACAGAGCCTGGCAATATCACTGACTTGAGGAGATGGAGATCAGTGTTTGGAATGTCAAGGCTGCCACAATGTAACAGACACAGTATAGGAGGAGAAGAACCTGTGTAGAGGGACATCCTTGGAGATCTACAAGGGAGTCCCCTTCAGTCCCATTGAGTCCTTGTAAGTGAAACTCCATGAGACTGGATAAAGAACTACTGAAAAGAAGTAGCCTGAACAATTACTGGAGTACTCACAAGGCTTGGAGTAGTTCATATTCCCATCCGCCAGGCTGGAGAGGCCTTATCATGATACACGGATCATTGGTAAGAGCCCTCAGAGGAGTCTTGCCTTAGGATGGGCTAAATTAGCTATAAAACAAAGATTGCTTTAGACCCACTCTGGCCAAAGGTTAAAAGCAAGCCTCAAGAAAATCAAATTGACTCAAAGTAGCTTGACTATGTGCCGGAGTAAATTACAGTACTCATTAGAGGAATATAACTAAATCCACCACCTAGCAACATAAAACCCACAATACTTGGCATCTAAGAAAAAAATATTGCATATGCAAAGAGGCAGGAAAATATACTAGATACTTAGGAGAAAAATCAATCAATATAAATAGATTCAGAAATGACAGAGATAATGGAATTAGCAAAGACATTAAAACATTCATTTAAAATCTTCTAAGGATTCTCAAGGATATAAAAGAAAACATGAACATGGTGAGGAAAAAAATGAAAAATATAAAAAAGAACCAAATGGAACTTCTAGAGATGAAAAATACAGTACAAAAAATGAAAAATAAACTAGATGGAATCAGTGTAGTAGCACTAATTAGCAGCAGATTAGATACTGCAGAAGAGATCAGCAGGTATAGCAATACAAACTATCCAAAGTAAAGAGCAGAGAGAAAAAATACTGGAAAAGTGAATAATGACCCATGGGACAATATCAAATGTTCTAATGCCTGTATAATATGAGTCTGAGAAGGGGAAACTGGGGGAAAGGTGGGCATTTTTTAAAAAACTTGAAAACATAATGGCTGAAAATCTTCCAAATTTAATGAACACTATAAGCATTTATATCAAAGAAACTCAATAATACCCAAGGAGAAGAAACATAAAGAAAATCATACCAAGACATATCATAATTAAATTTCTGAAAAGCAGTGATTAAAAAAAAGAGCTACCCAGCTGAACATAATATTCTAAGATCACACTTTCTTTCCCTCAGAACTCTGAGGTATTTTTCCATTCTGTTTTCCGTCTGGCATTGATTGTTATTAAGTCCAAGTTAAGCCTGATTTTCCTCTTATGGTTGATAAGACGTTTGTACTTGGCTGTTTGAAGAATTCTTCCTTTATGCTTAACCAGGACATTATTTGTTCATCACCACTAAGTATTATTTTTAACTTTCAACATTCAAATTTATTGCATTTTCCACACTCAAATCAACATTTTCATCTTAAGGAGGATTTTCTGAACTACAGTTCTTGATACTTTTCCTGTTCTTTTGTATGAGTTTTGTACTAAAGATACTTATCATCCTTACATTTAATGATCTCGGTCTTTTATAGCTAGTGTTTTGTCTTTCATTGCTTTAATCCTCCATATTTTTTTTCCTGTAGTATTATTATCTCAAGCTAGTAATTTTATTTTCATTCCTGTGTATTCTGTTCCTTGTGTTTTCTAATTATATTGACAATGATTTTGTTTCAGGGGAATCTCTTTTCCTGTCTCTCTCTCTTATTTTATAATTTTGGTTTCAAACTGTTGTTTTATTGCATTCATATATCATTAAATTTTCGTATAGTGGAGAGCAGTCACAGAACTAGTTTATACTTTAGTTATATTTTCTTCCAGATTGGGCTTATCTTGTTTTTGCATTTTGTCCTTTTTTTCTTATTTTCCTGAGTGTTCTTTTTCAATTTGCCAGTACTTACTGTGGGCAGACATTGTATACACATTATTTTGCTTTGATATAGAGTAATATAAATTTATTTTGACTCCTTTCCTAACATTTTGGCGTCACAATTTGAAAGTTCTGCCTTCTATGATTTTTTCTCTAGGCTAAGCATGCCGGAGTTTGTTAGCGAGAGATCCTGACTGAACTGACTGCAGTCCTTGTTTGATATTGGTATTTATCTCTTCTGAGATCCTGTTAAATATACTGTACCAGAGTTCAATCCACCCAGCCAGGGGCCATCCAACTTCGAAGAACTTCAATACACTTCAGCCTGATTTATCCAAAACACATTCCCCAAATGGTCTTTTAAAAAATCTGTAATATAAAAAAATACCCTGAAACAAATTTGAGCTGTTTGGGAAGAAAAATTCCCACTGGAAGTGGAAAGAGAGTTAACCAAAGTAGTTTTTGCAAATAATTGCATTGAAGGCCGAACACATGTGAACCAGAAAGGCTCAACAATAGGCGAAATGAATAGACATGAAAAATCAAGTCTCAAGTTAAGTGAAAGGAATAAAGTCAATAATAAATGATGTATAAGGCAAGGGAGAATGTCTCCATGGCCATTTGGGAAGGCTACTGAATGGAGAGAATGTAGCACTTGTAGAAAATAAATGATGAATGATGTGTGTATATTGATATCCAATGAACAAGAAACACATGGAAAAGAAATCGTTGAGAGTCCTTGAAAACTGCAAACATCAATGGGGCTGTAATCAAAGACATGAGTGAGTACGACTAAAATAAATTGTCCTTTGAACTTAAGAGGAAAAAAATGCAAATTTTTGAGAAATGAAAGAGTATGATACATTACTGAAAATGTATTAGATCATATGCCAGAGGGTGACAAAGCTGAGCTATTACTTTTATTCAGAGCTGGCGACTCCATTGCAAGTAGTGTTTTTCTTATTGCTAAGCGAAGTAAAGGAACCCTTAAGACATGTGGTTAGAAATTTGAATCCATGTAGAGATTAACTAATTTCACTGACAGCCACAAAAGAAGCAGCCGAATTCAGGAAGCCTTGTTTATTCAGCTGGTGCTTCAGCCAATATTTATTTGCTTTATTATAAGATACCTGAACATGTAGGGTAATATATAAAGATTTTGTCACATTTGTAAATGAAAAAAGAAAAGCTCATTGGATGGCGGTGAGGGGGACCTTTTGTTAATTGGGAAAGCATCTTTGCTAAATGGTTTTGATTATGGGAACAGGAGCTGCAAAAAGAGTACGATGCCTTTCTGCAAACGTATTAGATCATATGCCATGTTTTTGGAATTTTGCCTGATTCCCTTTTGTCAATAGTAAAGAAAGTTGAATGGTAATCGCTATGTGATTTTTTTTAGCCTAACAGAAAACCCAAGAGAAAAGCAGAGCCTTATTTTGGCCTTTATCCAGTAGGTATTTAAAGTCCTTTTTAAATGGCCCATCTTTCTTGTTCTACATAATGATGGCAGAACAAATTCCTGCTCATTACATCTTTAATGTATGTTTATGCTGTTAGGGAAACTAATGACATGTCAGTGAGCATTAAATGTTTGTTTATTTCCTGAGCAAGGCTATCCACACTATGGATGACAGTTCATCCATCCGTGCATGAAATACATTACCAGATTTCTCAATTTCTTTTATAGGAAAGACTGTAATTCACATGGATAAAAAGGGATATGAACTTTAAGATTCTCCTTGGGTTTTACTACATTCTTTCCTTTTCCTTATTTTGCAGTAAGATTATCAAAGGATAGAAGATAGTACTTTAGGAAGCTATATGTTTACAAAAATTCTTTACTTTTCATTTTATCAATGAAAAAGTTTAAAGTAGATCGTATATAAAACAAATAAATATAGGTTAGACAAGTTATTTTTCTAAGATTCCAGGGTAGTAAATAATTCATTAGCATGAGTACATGCTTATGATTCATACATGAAAATCAAATTTCTACCTTGAAAATCAGTTTTTACCTAGAAATGGCAGTTGAGAAACCAGTGTAAATTTAAAGTGCTGGGATATTAATTAACTGAAAGTCAAATATCAGAGGGAGTTGAATAAGTTTATAATATAGTATCCATGCCCTGAATTCCTTAGCTGTCAAAAATAACCACTTTCATTTATCCAAAAATCTGATTCAACAGAAAATTATTTGTAAGCTGTAAAACACTACAAACATATATCTTTATGACTAAAATTGACAATCTTTTTATTTTTTAGCTCATTTTACATTTAACTCATTACTTTGATAATTACATTTTTTAGATTCAATTGTTTAACTGAGGGGTAGTGTTGCTACCTCCTTGGACAGACCCTAAAGTAACCATTAAAAATTAAAGGAGATATAAATTAGTACAGCCATTATGAAAAACAGTATGGAGGTTCCTCAAAAAATTAACAGTAGAACCAACATAGGCTCCAACAATCCCACTACTGGGTATACATCCAAAGGATATGAAATTAATATGTCAAAGAGGTACCTACATTCTCATGTGTATTGTAGCATTATTCACAGTAGGCAAGATAAGGAATCAATCTAAGTATCCATCAAGGGATGAATGGATTGCAAAATGTATGTGTGTATGTATATAATACATACAGAAATATTATTTAGCCTTAAAAGTCCTGTCATTTGCAACAGCATGGATGAATCTGGAGGACATTATGTTAACTGAAATAAGCCAGGCGCAGAAAGATAAATACTACATGATCTCACTTGCATGTAAAAATGAGAAAATTCAAACTCACAGAAGCAGAGAGTAGAATAGTGGTTACCAGGGCTGGAGAGAGGGTGGAAATAGGGAGACATTGGTCAAAGGATACCAAATTGCAGTTAGACAAGAGGAATGAGTTCAAGAGATCTATAATCACATGGTGATTATAGTTATTAACAATGTGTTGTATAGTTGAAACTTGATAAGCAAGTAGATTTTAAGTGTTCTCGCCATGAAAGAATAAGTATGTGAGGTAATGCATATGCTAATTAGCTTCATTTAACCATTCTATAATGTATACATATTTCAAAACATCATTTTGGACACAATAAATATATAACATTTTTATTTTTCAATAATAAATGGGTAAATAAATGTGAAATATACAAAAATTAAACAAGATGGCTTAACCAAAACAGGAAGCAGTGCACGCACTGTGCTGCTCTTGGGAATATACTAGATAGAGGGACAAACCAGTTTCACTCCTGAGAACCAACTGGAAGATCAAACTTGCCCAAAGTTTGCTTTGAAGCCTGCTTTTCCTCCTGATTCGCTGTCAGCTAATGACATCACCCTTGTCCCAGGGTAATAAGCTACATTTACTTTGGTCAGGAGCTGTTCTATTCACTGGATATATAATAAGTAGTATAATTTACATTTGATAACTAATAGTACCCTATGAGATAGGTCCTATTATTTTCATGTTCAATGGGTGAGAGGCAGAGCTGGGATTTACATCCAGTCTGGTGGCAGCGGAGTTGTAACCACTATTCTGGTCTTTAAAATCCTCCCTCATCTCATCTGTACCAAACCCTGTCCTTCCATCCCTTCCTTTTTATTCCCTGACCTCAGCAACTCTCACATGAGCCATTGTGGCAGCTGCCTTACTGGTGAAAGTGAACAGACAAATGAACACTAGCCAGACTATCGGTTAAAACAGAACTCTGACCCACAATCTGCAGCAACCTGCCCAGGAAGCCAACCCATTTTTTAGTCAACTGCCTAGAATGCAACCTGCTATCTATGAGTCAGACTTACGAGAAGTCACATCACTGTCTCCAGCAATGAGCTCAGGAAGCCAAACAATAGCACCTGTAACAATCAGCCAGGACTTGATTCATAACTGACAAATTCTCTATTTTTCTCCGTTTCCAACTTAAGTCCAACAAGAGAAAGACAAATATGCTTCCCTAACCAATCACAGATGATGCCTGGCTCCAGGTTAGCTGCCTATAGCTTCCTCATGACAGTAGCCTCTGATTAGGCCATGCCTGACTCTTCCCTTTTCCCACTTTAAAGCTTTCTCACTCCTCTGCTTGCCTTTGAATCTCTTTCAAGACACCGTCATGATTCCCTTGCTACAGGAAGCTCTGAATAAATAGCCATTGCCTGCTCTCATTTGCTTGGTCCTTGTTCATTTTACACTGGTAGCCAACTACCTCCATACCTTCCTCTCTCAGCATAGAGATAATCTAACAGACAGACTATGTTGTAGAAAGATGGAAGCACACAAATATCCATGGAATGATGGGACTTGAGTTGTGCTTTGAGAGTAAGCAGGATTCAAAATGCTGGGCAGGAGGCTGGGAGAACCACATGGGCAGAGTGAATGGCGTGTGCAGAATTGAAAGAAGTTCCTTTGTGTCCTTAGTCTCCTAAGCCTCTTCCTCATGGGGAAGGAAGGCTGGGCCATGGTGTAGATATAATCCACTTTACACGTTGCAAGCCAGCTTACTGGCTACAGAATTGCTGTAACAGTAGTATATTGTCGGGAGCAAGTAACATGGTAATTGAAGGGTTTTGTGAGTACAGTTGATATCATTAACAATACAGGGGTTCCTGTAGCGCTGATAAAACAACTCATACTTATACCAAAAGGGAAAGCAGTACCTAGCTCCTGAACCAAGATTGCAGAGTCAAATGTGCAGATGTGTAAGAAATTGTAACATGAGATAGGTTTTGCTGTAGGTCATGTTAGCTCATTTATATTCTGTAAGTCCCAACAGCTAAGAAACAACAATGTACCTGCATATACAGAAAGCAAAATCCACTTGAAATTGTAATGAGTAATGAAGAATTTAAACTAACTGGACTTTGCAAATGCGTGGAGATCAACAGCAGGTCACTCACTTGCAATTACTTCCACGGTTGCCTTTAAGATTTGAAGAACCTCTCAGTAAAAGCAATGAAAGTCTTTGAATTCCAAGCAGCAGCTTGACATTCTTGGATAGTTGTAACCATCCACTTTCATAGGTATTTGTTTATAAAGGGAGAAATAGATTTATCTTAACTTTTTTCTACTAACTGTCAAGAAGTCATGAATTGGGATAGTAAAGCTTCCAGTGATGGAAAGGAAGACATTGCAGAATAGGTGCTTCAGCCTAGAGTAACGTCCAGGTTCAGTTTTACAAGGTCAGAGTCCCTGAGGAGAGTCCACTAAGCACCAACAGTCTTGTGTTCACGTGTATGTCACGGCTAGATTCCACAGCATAGAACAGTGCTGGCATAGGTTTAATACTCAGGAAATAGTAATGAATACAGGGATAGATGGACAAATGAATAAATGAAGTGATACTCCTAGGAGTAAAGCCAGGTTATAGGATTGCACCAGCTATACCTTCATTCTCATGCTCCGGACAATCCTTTAACTTCCTTTCTCAGTACTTCGAGTGCCTTCAAGGCAGCTGGCAATTCCTCTTCACTCAAGTTCTACTTCTAAATTAGTCCACGCCCTCCAGGAATAACAGTGGCAGTTAATACTTGAGTACTATTAGTTCCAGACACAAAACAAATCCCCTTCTATGCAGGTTCTTATTTAATCCTCACAAAACTCTTATTGGTGGATGCTGCCATTATACTCACTTTACAAATGAGAAAACAAAGATTTTGCCAAGATAAGAAACTTGTCCAAGATCCACAAATTTTGGGGCAGAGTCGGAACTCAGACCCAGTTCATCTGTCTCAGGAAGTCTGTGCTCTTAAGAGTGATGGCCGTTTGCTTCCACCATTTCCTCTCCTGCCTGGACCATTGCCAGGACTTGCAAATTCCTCTCTCTGTTTCCTCACCACTCTTTCCAAACGATCCCACATCCTGCTGCCATAATAACCATTTTTAAACCTGTATCTGATCATGACTCTTGCTTAATGCCCTTCAACAAATTTCCAATATCTCAGAAGAAATTTCAAATTCCTTTTTGAGGACTTCAAGATACAACATGACCTAGTCACCTCCCTATTTTTCTAACCTCATGAGCTTCCCAGCTCTCAATTCTGTGCCCTAGTTTGCCTGGACTTACTCTATTCTTTCCTCTCTGGCATGACGTCCTCCCAGAAGCTGTCCTTATCCTGCTGCTCACTCCAGGTTGGGGCAGATCCCCTTTTCCTGTGCCTCTTGAACGCCCTCAACAAATCTATACCAATGTGCTTTTCATACTCTAGAAATAATTTTCATCTAACTGTACTGTCCACTCCATCAGTGGTAGATTGGATTATTGTTCCCAGTTCTTCACTACTTTCCTGTCATGAAATTATACATCTACCTCCTGTGCTATGTAGCTTTGCAGTGTCTCCCGCAGAAACAAGTCGACAGCCCTACCCCACTGACTTGGCCAATAGACCTTGCCCCTTGGGAGAACTTCCCCTTACTGCTGTGTTTCAAGGCAATTTCTGAGTGGAAGTCCTATAACTGTCCTCGATTTTTATCTTGCTCGCACCCACCGTAGATAGCAAACCCATCCATGAATGAAGCTCAGCATTTTGTCCTTTCCCAATGGTGGTCATAAGGGAGAGTTCCTATGTGGCCACCTACATATACAGAGTGGAGGAAAGAGTTGAGCTGTGGCACAGTCATGACAAGGGCTGTAGTCAGTTCCACAGGGATTCTGTCACTGCGTGGCCCTTCTGAATCTTCATCCTGGAGTGAGGGCTTCTACTCCCCTGTATCCACCAATCATTGAATGAAGCCTTCTCCAGAGAAGTGGCATGACCTCAAGCAAGGAGGCTGTGTCCAGCTGTGAACAGCTCCCAAAGTGGCTGACAGCTGAGTGATAACTGTGACCACAGAATCTCTATAAGCTGGAGGAATAAATCTTACAGTTCCACTGTGAATCTGGGCAGGGAAGCACAGTGGCCGCTACACCAGTAATTTCCAAAGTGTGATCCCCAGACCAGCAGCATCAGCATCACCTGGGAACTTGATAGAAATGCACATTCGCAGGCCCCACCCCAGACCTACTCAATCAGATACCCTAGGGGTGGGGTCCAGCAATGTTTTAACAAGCTCTGCAGGTGACTGATGCACACTAGAGTTTGAGAACCAAGGGGATACACCAACGCTGAAATTGTGCTTGGTTGGAAAGCATAGATTTGCTGAGTGGTTAATTAACATTGAAACAGCAGCTGCCTCACCTCCCAAGATGGCCACAGGGAGAACACGTGTAATATCACTGTGACAGAGAGGCCCCTGGCCCCAGCTATCACCCCCATATGCAAGACTACATTCCTCTATATGGCTATGTTGCTCCCAGGGATGGAAACTGAGTTGCTTGAGCACCTGGGCTGCAGTCTAAAGACAGATTGAATAATCCATTTCCCCCACATGGAAATGTTAGTGCTATTTGTCTGGTTGACTAATTCCACCTAGCTCCCTGCAGTCCTTGGCATCCTGCTGTCAGAGGCTCTGCATGCTCCCTCCCTCCCTGCCCTCACTGATCTGCTTCTGACTGGCCGCCAGCTTTGAGGACACATTTCTTGGCTGCTAATGAGTCCTCCACTCCTTGAAACTCCAGTTTCTCTGCCAACATTCAAGGCAGGCGAGTAAGTCTGTCTGTAAATGTACTCAGAAGAATTAGATAGCATAGTTATTGCTTTTAGATTACTTAGAACCAGCCAGAGTGCACAGTGAGGAGAGTCTGTGCCCAGCTTATCTGTTTGTCTCTGTGGACTTCTGGGCCTCAGGTCCTGGCCAGGCTTTCTGTGTGGTCAGAGCCACCTTCTAGGTTTGTGGGCTAAGCTTTTGTTTTAGCCAGTGTTACCTGGGACTACCATTCAAGATTTGTATTAAGTGAGGGATCATATCGTGATGTATACATGTCTCCGACAAGAAGCTAAATTGATATGATAGCCAAATAGGCAATAAGAGCATCTTTTTTTCTTTTTTTTTTTTTTTAAATCCTCAGCCACCTGCAGCAGAATTACTTGGGATGATTGTTAGAAATGCAAGCGCCAGGATCTCACCCCAGTTTTACTGAAGTAAAATCTGATAATCAAGGAATCTTCATTTTCCAACAAGCTCCCTAGGTGACTTCTCAAGCTTTACTGATAAGATGCATATGGATCACTTTATTAGAATACATACTCTCCTTCTGTGGCTATAGGGGGAGTGGAATTCTGCATTGCTAAAAGATTCCCAGGTTATAACTAGGCTTTTGGTTTGGGGAACACACTCAGTGGCAAAATTCTAAATAATTATTTGTTGTTGTTGTTGAAGAGCAAGAGATCTGAGAAATCCCAAATAATTCTAATGCCAATGAATTTTAAGATCCTCCAGTGTGCAGAGAGAAGAATCCAAACTGCTTAGCTTGGCATATAGAGCTCTGCAAGACATACCCCTACATCTTCATCTCCAAATCCTGCCACTCCTTGACCTGCACTTTCGGCTGTATTAATAACAAACGGTTTGTTGTCCACCCACCCCTCAACACATACATGCATGCATGCACATACACAGACATACACACACTGCTCAAAATACAAAGAAAATATCAGACTTCACCTTGCATATCATCTGCCCCCTCTTTTCTCTTCCGTAGCATCCTATGCTTACCTCAATCCTATCACTAACTCTATTTTATTGAAATTAACTGATTATGGTTCTCTCTCTCTCTCGTTTTTGCATAGTAATACCTGAGAATCCTACTAAAATTTTTTTTCACTTGTATAAATTTATGAGGTGCAAGTGCAAGTTTGTTACTGCATAGATTGCGTAGGTCAAGTCAGGGCTTTTGGGGCATTCATCATCCAAATAATGTATACTGTATACCTTACCCACCCCTCTCCCACCCCCGCCCCTCAGGAAAATATCAGATCTGCACGAACAGTGGGAACACTGACGAATTCATCCTAGTAGTAACAGCACAGAGGATAGTAGGCAACTAATATATATTTATTAAATTATGTGCCAAACACAAATATTACCATTATAAATATTAAAGAAAATTACTCCTCTTTTAAAGGTCCATTCCTCTACTTCAATTTATGAAAATTTCTGTCAAGTTTAAAAGGACCAGCAATCACCACCAGGACTCTGTGCCACTGCAGCCTAATTATTGCCACACATTTCCATGAATCCTCTCAATGCTCCTTTTTTTCCCCAAATTGTTCTTACAGCCAATAATTTGCTCCAAGAACATAAACCAACACTTGGAAGGTTTCTGTTGTCAAGACTAATTTCAGCACCACTTTCTCACATTTCAAAAGAGGACAAGAGCAGGCATGGACATGTAATTTCACAGGAGGTGGCTTTAGGGAGTTGAGTTGGGAGCATTGATCAGCACTGTGCCCTTTAGAATCTATTCCTCAAGGTTACAGCCAAACCACCTTAATGGGGCAGGCAAAGGGCAGAGACAGCAGCTTTGCTCCTGTGGCATCATTCATCATGTTCATAACCAGCGAATAGAGACTGATGAGGGAGCTGGCTGGAGAGGGCTGGCTGTTCACTCTCCCTCGCTGTGCTCCATGCCTCCTGCCTTGCTCCAGATATGTCCTCTGAGATGTTTACTCTGGAAAGCAAATATTGATACTTCCTGCCACTGGCTTTTTCATGAAATATTTGACTCCTTGATACACATTCTTTGCTTAATTGCTTTCCTTCATATTTCATCTAGTCTGAAACTGGGAAGGAAATTTAGCATTGTGAAAATTTACCTGGATCCCAAACCTCCCACCTTCTCAGGTAGTAGCTGTTACGGTCTGAAAGTTGTGTCCTTCTGCGATTTACATGTTGAAATCCTGACCCTACCCCCACAGGTGATGGTCTAGGGGGTGAGGCCTGTGGGAGGTGATTAGGGCATGAGGGCTCCACCCTCATGAATGGGATTAGTGCCCTTGTAAATGAGGCTTCAGGGAGCTTGTTCACCCGCTTCCA